>NC_081825.1:56371000-57070500 GCF_030867095.1 Alligator mississippiensis | reverse complement strand
CTTGCCTTTTAGCTCAGCATTGGTGCCATGGGGGCTGCAGTAGTTGGAAAGCACTTACTAGCTATTATGTTGTATACCTTAGTTTTCCTGTTTGTAAAATGGAGATTTATACTTTTTTTATCATGATGTTGTGAGTTCACATCATGGGCGACTGGTGTTGTCTTAGGGGGTCACCTGCCCCCCTTGTGACCAGTCCCTCCGACTGGAGGGGTGGGTCCCCTGTAGCTGATCTCACAGCCCAGGGGGGCCCCCACGGCCAATCCTGTGATGACCGATCACTGTGGCCAGTTGCTGCAGCCACTTCTGGGAGTGGCTGCAGCGATTGGCCAGCACTTAGAGGCGGGGCACTGGCACTCCTGCCTGCCCCTCCTGCCCATTGACTAAGCAGTGAGAGTGGCCGGTCAGGGGGTGCACATGCACCCCCATGCATCCCCATGTGTCGCCACTGGTTTACATCATATTTGTGAATCTCAGTTGCAATTTTAATGATGATTTTTAGAGAAATTTTTAAGTAAAGACTTCCTGATAGCCGGCTATGTTAGGTTCTGGTATAGTCTTTTAAGGGAACTGGTGGAAAAGTTAACAAGATGCTGGCAAACACAATAGAGAAAAATCTGTTTAGTGGCATGGCAATAGACCGGGTGGGTGGTCTGAAGATTTTCCATCTGCTTTTACCAGCCTGTAGTATCTGTTATTAAGCCCACTGCTACTTATAGTTACAAGTTTACAAGCTGTTATTTAACTTTTGTCTGTAGAAATGTAGAAGCAAGATTTTTTTTCAGCAGAGTAATAGCTTCCACAGTTGCCCTTTACATCAGATAAATTAGTCCTAAGAAATTATATTCTAAATATACAGCTGGGGGGAAGGGGTTTTATGTTGTCAAATGTAGTGATTATATCTACCCTGGCATCTACTACCATGTTAAGGATGTGCTGGAGTGCCAAACGTCCCAATTCAAAAGGTATCGGAAACTGATAGATGTGTCTCCAAAGTTGCATCAAAATAATAGAAGTGTAGTACTAGGAATTGCTTGTAAAATCTTTATGCACCTGACCCTGTGACAAGGAGCGTTGTTTTCATAGCACCTCAAATAGAGCAGTAGAATGCACTAAGTGGATTTGTTTAAATAGGATTGATCTGGTTAAAATGTGGCAAAACTGATCCTTAAGATGCAGTTTTATGTATCTGTTCATTTGTTAGATTTCTATGCTGACCTTCCCAAAAGAGCCTTGGTATAATTTACAATAAGATTGACAGATACGTTTCCAAAGATGCCAGTGTTCATGTTGACAAACAGATGAAAGCAAGTCATACTGTATATGCTTATGCATTATTTGTATACAATGGCATGCTGAAGTGACTAATGAAGAAACGGTTATCGAAAATGTTTAACTTGTATCTGGCAGACAACACTTGAAAGCCTGCAAAATTGAATATGGCATTAAGATTCACATTCTTTTAAACAGAATTATCTTCAAAGAAGAAATTTGAAGAAATTAAGAAGGCTAATCAAGCTGCAGCAAAAAAGCTTGTTGAAGACCAATATAGTTCTTCATCTGAGGAGGATGATGATGAAGATGATGATATTGATGGAAAGCATGGACAGATTTTGGCCAAAACATTCACAACCTATACTAATCAAACTGGTATAGTATTTTATGTAATGAACTATTTCTCTGTAATACAAAAAACATCAGTAGCACTGCATTCCTGTAATACACATGGATGGATAATTAGAGACATAACTTATATATTTAGTTATATAAGCTATATATAAGTGGGACTAATACTCTTGATGTTGTTCTAGATTGGGGTGGACAAAATATAGCCTTTAGGCTGCAGCTGCCTGTGAAGGGTTTTTGGCCACTGGGATGGTGCTGTGGGCAGGCGGGGATGGGATCACAAGGCAGGATTGTGGGGCTATGACAGTGTGTAGCTGGGGCTCAGGGCCGAGCTGTGATCTGCTGCCCACACATCCCTACAATGGGTGCCAGTTTTGCAGTCAGGGTCATACAGGGAGTGGATCATAGCTCTGTCCTGGGCCCCGGCCCCATGCTGTCGTGGCCCTGTGATCCCGGTCCCACCCGCCTGTCCTGCTTTCGAATGCCACTCCCTGCCCAGCCACAGCCCCATCCCAGCTGCCCGACTGAGTGTGGAGCAGAGCCGCTTAGGGAGTTTTGGTGAGTTATGTGGGGGGAGCAGGGGTACTGACCCAGCCTGTGGCAGCTCACAAAAACTCCCTAGGTGGCCCTTGGGCCCAAATAATTTCCTGTCCTAGATATAGTGGTACATGTTAGCAGAATGTAGTGATATATAGCTGCAGAATCAGCAGAATGTTTTAAAAATTTGTCTTAAAGTGGACATTTTAATTCATCCTAGCATATGACTGATCTCTGTGCTGAAAAAATACGTTTAATTTTCTTTGTTGGACAAACTGTAGAAGGTTTCATATGCCACCTAGGCAGAAAGCCATACAGTTAAGGTAAAAATATTTTATTTTACAGAAAGGGAAAGAAATTCAGCTCTGCAGAATAGAGGGTTATGGCCTTTTGACATAGTAAATGCCTAAACACATCCCTCCTCCTTGCTGAATTGTCTTACATCATTGGCAACTTGTTTTCATGCCTGGGAGACACAACATCTTGCTATTTTCCATTAATTCTTTAATTCCATGTGCCTACATTCAGTTCTTGTTGGGCAAAGGAGTTGTGTTGGATGGGGATGAAAGAGGCCCAGAAGGAGAGGGTGACAACAAGAGTATGACTTGAGGCCTAGCTTGGATTAGTAAGTACTGCATTCTGGCAAACACTTGCAGAAAAAGGGGTGATAGGGAGGAGAAAGTTGGGGGTGAATGCAGAGAGGGTGTGGGGGGGGGAGCAGGAGGAAGAGTAGCAGTTGAGGGATGACCTGCTAGCTCCATAGAAGCTAAACAAAGCTGCAGGTAAATGCCTGTACACTTGCTGTGTATTTAAATCAGGGGAGGGCAATTATTTTGGCTGCAGGGCCACTTCAGGACTTTTGGTGAGCTGTTGCAGGCAGAGGAGGATGGAGTGCTGATGGGGCAGGAGCAATTGAGTTTATACGGCCCTGAGCCCACCCGCTTGCCCTGCACCCACTGCCAGAAGTGCCAGATGGAGCAGGTGGATGAGAAGAGTGTCCTGGGACCCCTGCAGGCAGGGTGTGCTCAGCTGGGCAGATTGGGTGGGGAGTGGCATCTGGGAGTGGGATGGGTGGGCTGGCCAGGGCTGGGGTTGGGATCATGGGGTGGTGATAGTACAGGGTGGGGGCCTGGGGCAAACCCGTGATCTGCTCCCCATGCAGCAGGGACATGCTGGGAATGGATTGCCGCTCTGCCTTGGACCCTGGCTGTGTGTGGTCACTGCCCACACTCTCCTGTCCCACTTCTGGACGCTGCTCTTGCGTTGCCCGTGGCCCCATCCCATCTGCTCGACTAAGCACACCCTGCCCATGGGGATCCTGGCCAGTCTCTATGGAGACCCCACCTGCCCACTCTGTCTAGTGCCCCGGGTAGTGGGTGGGAGGCAGACAGGCTGAGGTGCCCGGGCAGCAGGGCTGAGTCTGGTGGTGGTGGTGACACTAGCAGCAGCAGCTGGAAGGAGCTGCCACTGCTGGGGCTGCTGGGAAGCAGAGTCTGGCTGTGCCACCCTGCCATGCGCCTAGGGGTAGTGGGACTGACCTCACATGCCAGGGCTTGGGCTGCCTGGAGCACCCAGGCCCAGTGGGACTGAGAGACCTGCCACAGGCTGCATAAAATTCCTTGGCAGGCCACATCTGGCCCATGGGCCATAGTTGGCCCACCCCTGATTTATACCGAGTTACTCAGTGGGCAGAAGGTTTTAAAACCATGATGCTTTTTTTCTTTACTTAGTTAAATTTTACAAGATGGTCACATGATGCTTTCTTTTACTTTTACTTGGAAATAAAGAGTGAGCATCTATGATGTTGATTGCTTTACAACTAAACTTGGGGTTTTTGTATGTTAAAGATGGAGATGCAAGTGAACTGGAACGTACAAGACAATACGTGAATGAAGCTTTTCAGTCTGGAGCTATGACATGCTTGATTTGTATTGCTTCGATTAAAAGAAATCAAGCTGTAAGTATTTTATGATGGTCTTTGAGGCAGCTTAATTATTTTTATCAATCTGAATGTATTTACCCAATAAGCAAGTTACAGGTTTAAATGCATGAGTCTTAGAAGAGCCATGGACTAATAGTTGTAGAGTAGTACAGGTAGTAAATATTACAAAAAATAGTTTCATTTTCAGCTAATTATTTTATTTGTATATTAACAAAACCTGTGCAGGTATAACTTAAAATATTCATTCTCATTTATTTGTTTAGTGAGATGCCTATTAAACCTAAGTCTGTAGTTGTGGTATACAGTAAGAGCTGTCAAAGTCTTTTTGTGATCTTAGAATTTTATTTCTCTTACTGCAGTTGACCCAATATTGTTTTGATTCTTTAATCATTAAAAAGTATTTTTTTAAATCACCATACTTATTTTGTATCTATAATATTTTCTATCCAATCTTAATAACATTTTAAACTTTAAATTCTAATGTTGGAAATTACACACTGAGTTTTTGCTAATCTTTATGGTGGTTCCAAGGGAACAAACTTTTAATATTTTGTCTGTCATGAGATTAGAAAAATAGTCTTTGCGTTTCCTAGCCTTGGTTTAAAATAACTGTCTGTCACGGGATAAATTAAGGAAACTCAGGCTTAATATTTCTGCAGGATTTTACATATCCAGTAAGTCCAATTTCTACAGTTCTTTAAATGGTCTAACAACCTTAACATAAAATATCCATCTGGCAGATTTATAGTCTGATTGGGAGGACTGCCAGGTGTGTACAGCCCACATTGCAGGTGCACTGCACAAGATTTACTTGCACAAATACAAATCTGTCTGTTTCAAAATCTTTCTCTTTTTCAACAATGTTGAAAATAACACCTTATATCAGAGAAGGGTAAAATATTTTCCTGTAATAGTAGTATGTGGAAATGTAATTTATCCTCCTCTTTTTTTATTAATTGGCAGTATTTCAAGTTGATATCCCTTTAGAAATTCTTTTTTTTTTCTTTCAGGAATTGAAATCGGAGCAAGCATAATATGTGCTATTTTCTTTGTGGCTAGGAGAAAGACCCTGCATTTGTCTCTGGATTAGTTTTGCTTGTGTTTGTCCTGGAACAATAATATCCCAAGATTGGCTTGTAAACATGTTTAGTGAGTGGCTGAATGCAGTGCCACTTTTCTGGCATTGATTCAGCGATGCAATTTTGGGATATCTCTACAGATGCTTTGCAGTATTATGGGATAAAGTGTTACCACTTCATATCAGGAAACTTTTCTAGGATTTATCCTGGGACATTAGACAAGGATGTTTGTACAATTGTGCTTTGTCCCAAGATAAATGGTTTAATCAGAGATAAATGTGACATCTGTTTACAGATGTGTGTGTGGGTTTTTTTTTTTTTAGGTATGGAGCTGCTTTGGCTGTTTCTGCATATTTCACCTGCCTTGTATCCAAAAGTGGGCTAAGGACAGTGTTTTTCTCATATCGTCTCCCTTGACAGATGATGATTTTGGGAAGAAGGATTATCCATGGCCTTGGTAAGTGTATAATATTATGCTTAAAAAGATACAGAAGGCATAAAAAGATGCCTTTATTGTGGAATACCTGAAAGCTGATTTATTTTAAAAAGTAATGGTACTTGTAGCTGCAAATATAACAATGGTGTCCTCCAAATCTTAAAATCACATTTTAATTAATTTTTTGAAGTTATGCTGTCACAATTTGTAATAAGGAAGTTGTGACAAAGGTGGGGTGCTGGTGTTACCATTGGGGTACCTTTAAGCTCAAAACCTCTCTTCACTGTTCTGTTACTTTACCACTAAGAAGAAGCTGAGGTTTGTTCTTGGGCCAACATCTTTGAATGCTTGCAGACATTAAAAAAGAAAAACGGTGCTGTACTTAAAAACTTGATGCGCATGCCCAGAAGAGGCAGCATGTTAGTTGGACCTGGCTTCCCTGACATCTGTACAGTTTGGGTGTTTTAGTGGGGCTTTTGTGGCACTTTTATCTAAGAGCTGATTGAATTGGATTTAGCTAAAAGTGCCAAAAAGCCCTGCTGAAGCACATAATCTATACAGATGCTGTGGAGCTGGGTCGAAGTAACACACTGCTTCTTCTGATAAAGCGCAGTGTTTTTTCATTTTTTTTAAACATCTGCAAGTAGCCTTAGTCAAGTAAGCCTTGGCTCCATCTGTCTCACTCCAGGCTTTGACAACTCTAGCAGAGGATATCAAAAATGATATAAATGGTAACTGTATACTGAAAGAGACAGAGATATGAGAAAATAGTCATTAAGAAATACAGTAAAACTCACTTTGCCCTACTCGCTAAAATGCAGCTCCTCTCTCTAAAACATGTCTGTTTCCAGAAGCAGCTTGTCATTGCAATCCCAGTTATCCCAGCTTCTGCCAGCTGGGGAACTAGATTACACAAAGCCTATGGATTGCTAGAAAACCACTTGCCTCACCCAGCTCTTCATAAATGCTTAATTTATTCATCTATATCTTTCTACTCAGTTCTTGGGGAGTATGTGTATTGTACAAATATTTTTCCCACCAGATATGCATCTGTCTGTCAGACCAGGTGTTTCTAATTTAAAATTAGATCTAAGAAATATCTACAGGTGATACAGACAAGTTAAAAAATAATCCATAGGTAAGAGAATTTAGGTACGGCTTCCTAGGTTGCCAGTACCCTGCAGCTGTAACTTTGTCTATAGGAAAATGGGAGTGGAGCAGTGGGGGGAACATGAGATGGTTGGAAGTGTGAAGATGCTTCATTTTATCAGTGAGGTATCAGCTTTTTAAGATAAATGTTCTAATAGCAATACATTGAAAAAGCTTGTTGCCTTTGAAGATGTATTATATTGGCATGAAAATGTTTCTAGCTGTGGTCAGTGCATCATGAGCTTTAAATCTAGCTGTTCTAATTACTCATTCTTTTTGATAATATTGGTGCATAATATCATAGAACAGTAGCTGAAACAGTAAATACAGTATACCACTTGAAAAGTTTTTGAAAAGGAAGCAGGATGGTAAAAGAAATGACAGTCTTTATGACTCCACCTGTTAAATTTGCTTGTTGGACTTCTGGGTTGTGATATATGTAGCTTATAATTCCTACTGTCTAGTTTATAATAACTACAGTCTACTGATACCTATCAAGAATAGAATATAGTAAGTCACAGATGTCAAACTATTGTAACTTTACATTCCTTCTAGACCTATGTTTTTAATTATAAAATATTGTATTATGATCACTAAGTCTTGTTTTGAATAGTTTGGAAATCTGCTCTAGTGAGACTCCTACATTTTAAATGTTTGCCTTAGTCCTGTTCAGATGTGTAGTTTTGCATAAATTCTTTTAAATAAGCTTGTATTATTTGGGTATTCAAGGTATAAAATAGTACTCTAACTGCTCTCAGGGTTTGGGCTGTGTTATTGGAAAGGGAATTGTGGATTTGGGCTCTTTGAAGAAAATTGTTCTAATGAACCTGTGCTTTAAAAATTAGTATGTAGCAACTACTTTAGTGTGTTTTTTATAAAGGTAACTTTATTATCACTGACTACAACAGGTATTGTATTCTTTTTTCTTTTCTTCGCTTTGGTAGTCCAAAATGTAGGTTTGAGTACAAGCGATCTGAAACTCCTACTAGATACTACTGTTACTGTGGAAAAGTGGAGGATCCAGTATTGGACCCTTGGCTGGTACCACACTCGTGTGGCCAAGTATGTGAGAGGGAGTTCAAGCCTCCTTGTGGACATAAATGCCTGCTCCTCTGTCACCCAGGTAAATCCATTGCATACTCTTGGTTATATTACCTGTTTTGAATGAGCCATGAAAAAATGTCATATTTAAAATCAGTTCTGACTGTAGGTTTACAACTTTAATCAACAAGTGAAAGTAAGCATTTACAGGGTGTTGTGGATTAAAAGTTGTTGAACATAAATCAATTTGTAGCTAGCAATAAAATCTTAATTATCTTATTGTTTTCTTCTAATTGCACTTAGGTCCTTGTCCTCCTTGCCCAAAGATGGTCACAACAACCTGTTATTGCAAGAAGGCTAAGCCTATACCACGAAGGTGCAGTACCAAAGAATGGTCATGTCAGTTGCCATGTGGCCGAAAATTGCCATGTGGACAGCACAGTTGTGAGAACCCTTGTCATCCAGGTAAACCTAAGCTCTGAAACAATTTAGAGTAATGGCTTTGCATCATTCATTAAAAGTGAGCACTTTCCTGTATGAACTATTTGAAAAACAAACCAACCTGACCAATTTCTTGCCTCTCTTTTTTTCACAGTTAAACCCTTATTTAATTATTTCTTTTTAGGAAATTGTCAACCTTGTCCACGAGTCAGTAAACAGCGATGTGTTTGTGGTAGACAAATAGCAGAACGACTTTGTGCAAGCCCGTTGTGGCAGTGTGACCAGGTATGTTTCATAAACCTGTTATTTTTGGCTCATTTCTCATCTTTTAAGAATTTCATAGATTTCATAGACATTAGGGCTGGAAGGGACCTTGGAAGATCATCGAGTCCCGCCCCCCGCCCAAAGGGCAGGAAGTCAGCTGAGGTCGTAGGATCCCAGCAAGATAAGCATCCAGTTTCATCTTGAAGGTGTTCAGTGAAGGCGCTTGAACAACCTCCGGTGGCAGGCTGTTCCAGACCTTGGGGGCTCGGACAGTAAAGAATTTCTTCCTTATGTCCAGCCTGAAACGATCTTGTAGTAGTTTGTGACCATTCGACCTCGTCATCCCTTGGGGCGCTCTGGTGAACAAACGTTCCCCCAGATACTGGTGGTCACCCCTGATAAACTTGTAGGTGGCCATCAGATCACCCCTGAGCCTGCGCTTTTCCAGGCTAGAGAGCTCCAGGGCTCTCAGCCTGTCATCATAGGGTCTGCTTCCCTGACCTCTGATCATGCGTGTGGCTCTTCTCTGGACTCTCTCAAGCTTCTCCACATCCTTTTTGAATTGTGGAGCCCAAAACTGGATGCAGTACTCCAGCTGCGGCCTTACTAAGGCCGAGTACAGGGGGAGAATGATGTCCTGCGATTTGCTTGAGAAGCATCTATGGATGCAAGCCAGCGTTTTGGTCGCTTTACTAGCCGCAGCATCGCATTGCAGGCTCATGTTCATCTTGTGGTCAATGATGACCCCCAAGTCTCTTTCTTCCATAGTGCTAGCCAACATAGCACTGCTGAGCCTATAAGGATGCTGCAGGTTTTTTTTCCCCCAGGGAGAGAACCTTGCATTTATCAGCGTTGAACACCATCAGATTCTCGTCCGCCCACTTGCTGAGCCTGTCCAGGTCAGCCTGGATCATCCGCCTGTCTTCTGATGTGGATGCTTTGCCCCAAAGTTTGGTGTCATCTGCGAACTTGGCCAGTCCGCTTCTGACTCCAATGTCCACATCGTTAATGAAGATGTTGAACAGTATGGGTCCAAGGACAGAGCCCTGGGGGACCCCACTGGTCACAGGACACCACGATGAGTGACTTCCATCAATTACTACCCTCTGGGTCCGACCCCGGAGCCAATTTTCCAGCCAGTGGATCGTGGAGGACCCAAGGCGACAATTGGCCAGTTTCTCCAAGAGACGATCATGGGACACCAGATCGAAGGCTTTTTTGAAGTCAAGATATATGACATCAATCTCATCTCCCTTGTCCAGGTGATAGGTCACCTGGTCGTAGAAGGAAATGAGATTGGTCAAGCAAGACCTACCCGCAACAAACCCGTGCTGGCTATCCCTTCAGATGTTGACGTCGGCCAGTCCATTAAGAAGATGAGCTGCTTCATATATCTGTGAATTTAAAGGAAGCTTGGTTTTTGCCTTTTACAGTTTTATCAAGTATCTCAGACAAGCACATTATATGCAGCAGTCACATCCAAGAAATGCATCACAGGGATCAAATTTACCTCTGACATTAATAGCCCCAATTTAATTAACTGCACTGGAATTGTGCTGTCTGTGACATTAATTTCACCTTCTTAATCCTCATTGTTTTTGCAATTTACAGGTTCTGGAAATAAACCTCTGCCATTTTCTTAAATAAGTATCAAATGCATATAAGAATGTGGTAGCAACAATGGAAGACAGCTTCCCAAATCACTTCTTGAAGATTTGATTTTTTTTGTACTTTAGCCCTAAAACTGAGGCTGTAGATTATTGAATATAAATATCTTAAATTTTGAGAGCCAACCTTGAATGCTGTTATAGGATGGCATCCAACCGCTGTAAACTTATAGTTTATGGTATCAAAATTAATCACTACTAATCTCTGTCTTATTTTTCCACTGCTGAGGAAAAAATGTCGCCTTTTCACAATCTTGAATTTTTGTGTTGCTTCATTTTGTCATAATTACTCATTGACGTTTGATTGTTTTCTTAGGTATGTAGAAGAACATTGCCTTGCGGTAATCACACATGTGAACAAGTTTGCCATTCTGGTTCCTGTGGAGAATGTCCTCGAACTGGGAAACGGTCCTGTCCATGTGAAAAGACAAGTAAGGAATTTTTTTTCCTGACTCTCATATTGGACACATCTGTTTGATGTTTTAACTAGGCTTCATAAAGATAAGATGCGTTTAAGGAACATAAAGTTAAAGCAGAACATAGTTACTCAGTTTTATAAATATTTTTTGCAACTTATGGTTATCCAAGGCACTCCTGAATCTGCACTGCAAATTACATAGCATGTTCCAAAGAAATAGATTTCATTTTATATAGCATATTTGTTTGACTCTAAGTTTTATATCACTGACGTAATTTAGGTACGATCTTGACTGAGTGTGCGAACTTAAACCAATATCTTTGCATAATTTCTGTAGTTTATTTTTTTTTTTCTCTTTAAATGAAGGAGAATCAAATTACAGGTCAGATGGCACACCTAGATGAGCGCATATTTTTTCTTCAGATACTTAACTCCTTGTAATTTTTTTTTAATTTAGAGTTTATTTTCCCCTGTACGGAAGATGTTCCTACGTGTGGGGATAGTTGTGACAAAGTCCTAGAATGTGGAATTCATAAATGTTCACAGCGCTGTCATCGAGGTCCTTGTGAAACATGTAGACAGGTTAGTTCAAGCATACAATTTTTAGATACACAGTTTACTTTGAAAGACTTGTCTCAAGAAGTAGTTAACATAGCTAGTACTTTTGGAGACGGATAAGACTCGATTCTCTGTATAAATATGTCCAGAAGAGGATAATACACATTACTGATATACTTACCAATTATTTAACGTATTTGAGTTTAAATTGGTAGCTGTGGAAACTAACCAGAAAGTGCTTGATAAGTGGCACACACAGTCTACCTGAACATTCTGAGTTTTAAAGTGTGTGTGTGGCCTCTTTTAAGGCCATTTGCAGCTATGGCCATTTCTTCTTGTTTTTGTTTGACATTATGCTGCCTTTTGCTGGTGGAATAAAGAGGCTTTTATCTAATTATATTATTTGTATATTTGTATTCCCTCTCCTCAAGCCTTTAGAATGTCCCTTGTTTCTTTGGATTGCAAACTGGCAAGAGCAGGGACCATGCCTTCTTAAGTTTATATAATTCATCATAATGATATTTTAATTTAAATATTTGTCTGTTTTCCTTATGCTTCCCGGTTGAAAATTTCTTAGTTTCCAGTTGTGGATGTGTGCTTTCCCCCTCTTCCCTTTCTCCAGGAAGTTGAAAAGCAATGTCGTTGTGGAAAGCATACTAAGCTCATGCCATGCCATAAGCCATATTTATGTGAGACAAAGTGTACTAAAATTCGTGATTGTCAAAAGCACCAGTGTAAGAGAAAGGTAAGGAGTAAAGATAATCTATATATAAGTATGTAGTACTTGGTAAAATTCTAATTGTAGTTCTGACTTATGAATTTTTGTTTTACTTTGTGTTGTACAGAAATAAGTTTGCAAAGTGATGCAAGAAGAAACCAGTGTATCAGAGATCTTTGTATTACTTGTCATAGCAGAAGTTAGCAGTTTTGAGAGCTTGATGGAAGTTTTGAGGACTTTTTTCTGACTCTGGTAGGGAGTGGACAGCTAATTTTGATTATAATATCCAGGAAGTAAATGACACTTCCTGCGCTAGAGAATAATTGCATTTCCCATCTTCCCTTCTTTGTGGAAAATGTTGGCAGTTGTTCATAAATTTTAAAGGGGTTCATTCTGACTTGCAGTTGCCTTTCGACAGCTGCCACCTTCAACATCCTTAGCATCTGTCACTGCAGCCAGCACTGTTGGTTTTGCATATTAGCTGTTTCAGAGCTGTCTCACCAACTGTAATACAGTGGAACAGCTGAGACTCTCTGAGCTGGGTTTTTATTTGCAGTTTCAGGAGTGCAATATTGTTTCAATATACATGTGTTTTATATTTGAACTTTTTTTTTCAGCTGAAAGGACTAGATTAATTAATGAATTAAGTCTGCAGTATAGGGTAGATTCAGTGGCAAATTCCAAAATACAACTTGGTGTTTGTTGTGCTTCCAGAAATCCATTTTCTAAAACATATACTTCTCCTTGTGTTTGAAAGTATGTTCTTTCAGGCTAGGTATAGACATTCAAAAAGCCTGAAGTGGAATCCATCTAAGTTATGTAGTTTTCTGTAAATGGCATAGTTTAGATCAGTAGCTTTTGCGCTTTGGTGGAGGGCACGTCTTAGACTGGGTCCTGCCAATTTTAAACTATTCTGTGTGCTGAACTTCTGTTACATGTATAGACTGGTTTTGTGTGCTGAACTTCTGTTCTGTTATGGGTATAGACTGGTTTCTGATCACTTACACTGGTAAAAGTGTAAAGTCTGTACCTGGCCTTAAGGTTTGAATGAACATCAGAGCTCTCTGTTCTAAGTTCTCAGGCCACCACAGCTTTTTTAAGAAGTGGTTTTTATTAATCTGGGGACTAATCTATTAACCAGTTCCTTGATATTAAAGTGTGCCTCTGTGTTTTGTGGATCAATCTGTTTCAAGGAACTGCTCTCCAGTTACAGCATCTTTGATTTTTCAGTGCCTGTCAAGTGTGCTCTAACTAACCTTTAACTGAAAATTTCTCTGAATTGTTAATGGCTGTCTCTCTTTCCTCCCTCCTCCCCCAAAAAGTCATCCTCATCACTAATAAGAGCAGTGTGATAGCAAATGCAAATATTAGTCTAACTGCATTCTTTTTTTTAAAGTAAAGAGGCAATTTCTGATAGAATAAACCAAGTACATGGAGAGTGATATAGTAAAAGCATACAGCACACTTAATTAATTTTTTTGTGCTGTATTTTGGCGCTCTTTGCACAATGCCACCAGGTAAAGAGCATGTTAGATTCCTTTGTTGTGCTATCCCGTAGTGTTTGAAATTGGTCCAGATATGTTACTGATGTGTCTGATCTGATTCAGGTGATTTTTATTCAATATAGCAGTAGTGATGAATTGTAATGGAAATCATTACAGTAGAAAAAATAGCTAATATGAGTAAAAAAATAGTGTTCATGATCATAGTACCATTAGCTCAAAGCTGCTGTTCTGGTTGTCACTTAAATCTTGAATGTCTAGTAGATGTGAATATGAAAGCTTTCATCTATAATTATTGCTGCACAGATGGAGTACACAGACGCCAGTTCGTACTTTAGAGAGAGTTGAGGATTCCTGTTTTCTGTTCAGATTGAGGATGTAACTCTTGGGAGCTGCAGCAGAATTTTAAAAAAAGATCAGTTTGAGCAGTTTCCTCTTTAAACCTCCTCTGTTAGATCTTCTGTGTAGATCCATGAAGCCAAGTTAAACATGCATAGAAACATAATTCCAGGTTTTGCATTTAGAGGCCATACTAATCAGTAACTTAATGCTAAGGTAGGTCAACCAAGGGGTTTCAAGTGACAGTTTTACTGGCTGATATAAAAAAAAATGAGAAAATGATTGCTAATGTGATTCTTAAAACTAAAAACTACAAACTAAACCCATCAGGATAAATGGGAACAGATTCTTTTTATTTCTATAAAGATTTAAATGCAGTAAATTATTATGATAACTATATTGTTCATTTTCTTGAAATGTGATCTGAGCCGAAGTGAAGGTCTGTAACTTTTAAGCTGCATAAGAATTCTCAGATATTTCTTCAAACTCTTTTCTCTTTTGTCTTCTCCCTTTTTTAAAAAAATCCTTGAAATTTCAGGTGTTAATTTCTCCCTCTGCTGGAGGACTAGAACAGTGTTGTCGCATGGTTTAACTTTGGCTGGAGCCTACCTTTCCTTTTCCTCTAGCAGAGGGGGGATGAGATGCTTAGGCTTTACTTCAAATGTAAAAGACTGACAACCCTTACCCCATGAAAGTAAAAGAAAAAAGATTATCTTTACACAGTGTCACAGAAGTATATGTATTGCCTCTATAGGTCAGTTTTAAAAATAGCTTGGATAAAATATGGGTAAATGTGAAGCAAGCAGTTCTAAATTTGTTCTAAGATAGTCTGGGTCACCTGACTACCCTTCCTTTGTCTCAGTTAAAGAATGGAATAAATATAAAAAAGATTAAAGAGTTACATTTCCTTTGGGTTTGTACCTTAGGTCTGCCTAGTTATCCCCTAAATATTACAAGTACATTTTTCATAAATAGAACTGGTATGCTTATATTTGCATTTTGCAAACTGCTGTTTGTGATAGAATGAAATTGCTAGCATGTAGTGTTGAACTATTTCAATATTTGAGCCCTGTCTGTATATTTGCCTCGTGTGCACTGTTTTTTTTTAACATTTGACCTGCTTTTATAACATTTTGAATGTCACTGAGGTAAAAGAAAATGTTTTTAAGTGTGATGAGCAAGCTTTTAAAGTATTTTAACAATGATCTAGTGTTTATTGGAGAGGAGCAAAATGACTATGTTAAACGTGGACTTGAGTAAAAAAAAAAAAATAAAGAAAAATTCCAGGCTATTACTGCTAACCTTTCTTCTTTGAAAGAGTTTTGAGTTGACAGGCAGGGGTGTACTTCTCCTGTTCACGGGTTCCAGCTATGTTTTGTTTATAAAACCCTGTGTATTTTTGGCACAATGTTTAGTGTTTAATGCTCTTTTACTTGAGACCATGCACAGTGAGTGGACCACAAATTCTCAAATGAGCGATCATCATAACTCAAAGCTGAAGGTAGAGGTATGGTACAGAACAAGAAGAACTTGGAAACTAACTGATTGGTCAAGCTTGGGCTAATGTCAGCTCAAATCATGCAAACTGTACAGTAGTTTAATCAGGCATTATTTAGCAACTTAATAGTTTTTTGCCTTTTTTTAGTGGAAGATCTGTACCTTGCTATTGTATGAAGAGATGCTTTCAAATAATTTTTCTAGGTTTTTTATTGTAAGTGCTCAGAACCATGATGCAAATTGCTGCAACTAATTCTAGAGGTGGTCTTTTATTTCTATGCATGCTGTGATCTGACGGTTAAATGAACTGTGGTTTCTGTACTTTCATTTCTTGCATAAATTGTACTCTAAGAAAAGGTCAGACTTGAAAACTTGTAAATACAAGTACTGTATTTATGCAGTGTTTTGTTTTTTTTGCTCCCCTTCTGCCCTCCCTTCCACCCCTCATTTGTAGTGTTGTCCTGGAAACTGTCCACCTTGTGATCAAGCATGTGGACGGACTTTAGGCTGTAGAAATCACAAATGTCCTTCAGTCTGCCACAGAGGTAAGAATGGCTATAAGGATTCTGTGTACTGGTGATGATGTAATGGAATATATTTTTTTGTCTTTTTTTTTTTTGGCATTAGAATGTCATTTTGTATTTGCTTTTTGCCTAGTACTTAATGAAATACCTCCCCTTCATAGATGTCTCTTTTTGGGGAGCGTGAAGAGTTGGGAAGTGCTGTTTGGATCATGTCTGCTTGTACAATGAAAACCAAGTTACAGAAGTTTCTTACTTGGTAACTTTTGTTTGACAGAGTTCACCCACTGTTTAACAATGCTTATTGTATATCTGATTAGGTTATTGCAGGTTCACTTTTTCCCAGATGACTGTGTACACTTAATGTACGTAATGTGCAAGGCTTACCAACATAGAGTGGTTATCAACTAGGGCTGTGTGAAACTTCGGCCACCGATTTGATTCGGAGGAGATTTGGCCTGATTCGGTGTCTGAATCTCCAAATCCAGATTGAATCAGGAGACCCATTAAAAGGTCCGAATTGAATCCAAAGCCTCTGAATCGATTTGAAGAGATTCAGAGATTCAAATCAGCCAGGGAGAGGCAGGCACAGCGGGGAGGCTGCAGGTTCTCCTGTGGCTCCTCCGGCTGTGCCTGCCTCTCTACGGGCAGGGGGAGCTGCAGGAGAAGCCTCCATGGCTGCCCTGCCCATCCCCACCCCCATCTTCACCTGATCCAGCCTTCCAACACTCCAACCCCCCCCCCCCCCACTCCCTCCCCCACGTTCACTGCTGCAGCAGGGGCTCCGGTGGCTCTAGGGCCATGTGGCAGAGCCCCCCCACACAGGCCCCACACCCTGATCAACACCCCCCCCCCAACTCCCCCCAACACTGCTCCTGATGGCCCTCCCGCCTGGCCCCAGCAGTTTGGGAATCAAAAACCAAAGAAAAGAAAACAAAAAAGCCCAGCACTCATCGGCTGCAGCAGCAGCTGTGCAGGCTCTGGGGCCATGTGGCAGAACCACCCCCCCCCCCCCCCCCCCCAACACACACACAGCCCCTGCTGTCTGATCACCCTCTGCCCTGCCTAGCGCTGCCCCTGATGGCTGCCCTGCCTGGCTCCAGCATTCCGGCAATTAAAAGAAAAAAAAAAAAGCCCTGCGCTCTGTGGCTGCAGGAACAGTGATTAGGACCTCTGGGGGCTTGTGGCAGTGCCCCCCGTGCAGTGTGGGACAGCAGGGATTGCCCCACCCTCCTTGCCTGGCACCCGCACGACAGGTGTCCCATGGCATAGGTGCTGCATGGCTCAGCAGGGTGCTGCACACTGTCTGGGAGCTGGGGCTGCTGGAGCTGAGCGCTGGTGGCCTCTGGGTGAAAGCTGGAGCTGCCCCAGCACCCAGACAGCATGCGGCGCCCTGCCGAGCCGTGCTGTACCTGCGCCATGGGCCAGCTGTCACGCGGGCGTGGGTGTTGATCCCTGCTGCTCCCCATAGCCCCACGCTGCGTGTGGGATCTCTGCCATGAGTACTCAGAGGTCATGATCTCTGCTGCTGCAGCCCATGAGTGCAAGGGAGGGGGTGTTGTTTTTTTTTTTAAAGTGCCAGGAGGCTGGGGCCAGGCGAGGAATGGGGCCGGGCAGGGCAGCCATGGGGGCTTCTACTGTGGCTCCCCCCACCCAAGGAGAGGCAGGCACAGCTGCCTGGCTGTGCCTGCCTCTCCCTGGTGGATCTGAATCTCCGAATCAGTGCCGAAGCTCCAGTTCTGATTAGGCCCAATTGAATGAGGACAGTGATTCGAATCACCAAATCAGTTCGCTGTCCTCCAAATCAGCCAAATCTGATTCCAAATCGAATACTTCCCTGTTCGCACAGGACTATTATCAACCTTGTTGGACTTGAGTCACCCTCACAAAATGCCATCTCTTGGCTTTCACATTTTTTTTGACTATGGAAAATAATAGAACACTACATAAAACTAGAGTAACAATGTGATTCTTTTTTTCAGAAAGACCACAACAGGTCAAGATATTTTGGATTTTATAGATTCCTATTTGAAATCTCTGGGTTTATCTTGTGAAATATATGTAGGTAGTTGCACACCTAACAATGTCAGTATTACACAGCAGCCCTCAGATCCCTTAACCAGGCTGTGCTGCCATGGTTGAGAGTATGTGATATAGAGAGTGCTGCACTAAATCAATTTGGTCAGTTCTAAAACACAGACTCAGTGAATTCCACTAGAGGAATTGCAGGGTTTTTTTTTTTTTCTTTTAATACCATCAGAGATGAATATGTAGTATCTTATGGGTTAAAATGAAAATAAAAAATATCTACTGATTATATTAAGACGGATACTAGCAAAAGTTTCCTCCAGCATCCTCAAACCTCAGTTAAAGAGGGAAGAGGTAAAGAACAATAAAAATTACCTGGCCAACTTTTTTTTGCTTTAGCAGTTCCTTTTATATTTCGCTAGCTTCTTTCAGTCTGTCAGACTACCTCAGTATGTGATGTGTCCCACAGAGAGCACTGAGGCTCAGCTCAGCTATCACTCAGGCTTGATATAGGACAGCTACTATGTATTTAGGAAAGAAGATGCATCAGCAAATTCAGACTCTCTAATATGAACCATGATATTTTGTCAGAATATCTGAGGGGTGCTATGGTCGTTCAAGAAAAGGCCAAGGTAAATGCAGTGGTAGTGTTGATTGCAAAACATTTGATTACCTATAGATCATTTTTTTCATTGTTTTGATTGCTCTTTTGTTGTTTAAATGTTTTTAGTGCTGTCTGCAGCTTGTGTATAGTTTATTTTTTTAAAGGGGTTAAAATACCTTCGTTGCTACTGATTTTCACTGGGAGTAGAGGATGTGTATTTCATTCAAGAAGAGTCTGAGCATCTAGCAGGAGCCAGTTCTTTAAATAATATCAATCCTTAATTCCAGACAGGCACAGAATAACAGGACACTCCAATTCATCATGTGACCTCTGGGGGTACTTACCTTATTAACCTGTTTTGGTCCTAGCGTATCACAACTTCACACTCACATGTGCCATTCATACACTGTGTAAAACAAGTTGTTAGAGCATACTCTCAATTTTTAACATATAAATGCCTCAAAACTTGTCAGATGTGTGCATGCTAAAAGTAAGCCAGATTTCCTTTTAAGATTGTTTCCATTTTTAAAACATTTGATTTGTTCTTTCACATTCAGCTTTCTGCCACTGGCTAACAGTGTCTCCTTTTGCATGTTCCTCCCCTGCAAATCCACGTATGCTTGGATTTGTACTTTGAAATGATGAAAACCTTTTTAGGATAGCATCCAAGAGGAACTACCAGTGCACTGGTGATCATAGTACTAATGAGCCCAAGAAATGTGGGAAAGAGCAGAAAACTTTGTCAGAGTAGTTCAGTATATTAGCATGGCATTGCTTACTGGTTTTTCTTCAGCACTTGACAGAAATGTCTGTTTGATTTTTGTAGGAATGCAGGCAGTTATTTCCATTCATGTTCATTATTTAAATAGAACTTTGTTCATATTTAGACAGTTTGATAGAGTGTCTTCTCTTATAAAAAAGCAAAACAAAAAACACCAGAAAACATGGTAATATAAAAGTATGAAAGCTTGGGTATTTGAATATCCTATCAGTGAGAGGACTCCTGATTCTAGAAACATTATCCCAGGTACCATTCAAAAAGCCAGGGTTATCTATAAAGTTTTACTAACATTAATGCTTTTAAAGTAAACCTTTGAAAATAATTTTAACGAGGCATACCATAGCTGTTGAATGAAAACTTGAGTTCTCTTGTCTTTAATCTGCTTTCTTAAATAATTGATGTTAGCAGTTGCTCAGTAATGAAGCTTAACATTTGGTACCCGATGAAGAAACAGAATGAGCAGAGGAGCTGTAAATAGAAAACAAATAAAAATTTTAACCTGTTAACATGTATTTTAATCTGTGCTGATCTCAACCTTAACTTTTGAAATGTATGAGACTTCCCAGCATGAAAAATTTAAAGAGGAGGAGAACTTATGTGAAAAAGGAGCATCTTATCAGCTGTTGGACAGTTAAATGCCGAATCTGCTTTGGGTCAAGCTGGATAAAAGCTGTAAAATAGTATTTACAAATGTCAGAAAATTGATGCTCTTTATTTTGACATTTCAGAAATTGAAGGATTATGGTCTGTTTTCAGATGCATGTGACATTGTGAAATAGAAATGACGTTATGCAAGTGCCTTTTGGTTTGGGTGACTTGTCTTTTGATACTGCCTTACATTTTAAAAATACAAGTTGGACTATGTCTGACTGGTATAGCAGCTATGCAGCTGTAGAATAGTTTCAGAGTTTCAGAGTTGTTTGGGGCTGGAAGGGACCTTATAGATCATTGAGCAGGAAAGACTGCTGGGATCAGATGACTCCAGCAAGATGGGTGTCAAGATGTTTTTTGAAGATCACCAAGGCAGATGACTGTATCACCTCTGGGGGGAGCCTGTTTCAAACCTTTGGCACTCAACTTGTAAATAAGTTTTTCCTTATGTTTAGTCTGAAGTGATCTTCAGTCAGTTTGTGCCCATTATTTCTTGTCCTCCTGTGGGGGCCTTGGTGAAGAGTTGCTCCCCAAAGCACTAATGTACACCCCTGATATGTTTATAGGCTGCCACCAAGTCCCCCCTGAGTCTTCTCTTCTCCAGGCTAAACAGTCCTAAGTCCCTCAGCCTCTCCTCATACGTCTTGGTCTCCAGGCCTCTAATAATGTGTGTGGCCCTCTTTTGGACTCTCTCAAGCTTTTCCACATCCTTCTTGAAGTGCAGCACCCAGAACTGGACACAGTACTCCAGTTGCGGTCTCACCAGGGCTGAGTAGAGTGGGAGGATGACATCCTTTAGCCCAATTTAATGTTGTTTCAGAATTTTGAATTTGCCCAAGCATGTTCTTGAAACTTTGAATTGGCTAAGATATATAAATGTAACTTCAGATGGTTCTTCAAAGAAAGTAAAGAAGACAGTTGAGTCACAAAGGTTACAGAAGTTAGAATTATGCTAATTATTATTTTCAGAACCAGTGCCTAATTCAGACTCTCATTTTATTAATATTTGTTTCAGGTAGTTGCTACCCATGTCCAGAAATAGTAGATGTGAAATGCAATTGCAGCAAAACTGTTTTAAAGGTACCATGTGGCAGAGAACGTACCACCAAACCTCCCAGATGCAGAGAGTTGTGCAGGTTAGTACAGAAGACAGACTCAAGGTACCAACCTGTGAGTAAGAGGATGAACAAAGGCAGTTATTGTGGAAGAGCTGGTGCGCTGTAAATTTGCACCCTAGCTTACCTCTCATTAACTTGTTTGGGAAATGTCATGAGTAATAAGTACTGTAAGGAAGAGATCTTGTAATGCCTTGCAGAAGATTTTGACCTAATGGGAAGGTAGAGATTTCAGGTGTAAACAAATAAATGTTCATAAAATGGTTATTATCTATATAGAGAAGACTGTATTGCTGCCTTTAGATACCTTTGAAGTAGAGATCTCAAATCTTCATCTAGAAAATATTCATGATTAGTAGACTGATATATTTGAAAAATGTGGAATACTGGTAGTTTTCTTTTTGCTCAAAGATCAGCAAGATGTAATATCAAAACAATTGTAAAACTTTCTAAATTGTTGTGAATGAGATAAAACTTGTATATGTTTAATAATGAATGGTTTGAAATCTTTTATCCTGGCAGAGGCAGGATTTGTGTAGAGTGTGGGGAAAATAGATTTGATGTGAATATACATTTGAGCCAGCTCACTAGCAGGCCCATCTACAGACTGACTGTCTTAACTCAGTTTTATTTGACCTCTTTCTTTAGCAGTTCAGGATTGGAAGGAAAGAAGAACCTTGGCTCTTTGTTCGGTCATATGTGAATATATCTCTACTTTGGGTCTAAATGTAATAGGCATATGTCAACACACACAAATGCTCAATTAACGTAATTTGGTATTTCACAAAGTTGCATTCATTCTTGGATTTTTACTTTAGTCGGCTGCCTACCTGCCATCATCCTAGCCAAGAGAAACACAATTGTCACTTTGGCCTATGCCCTCCATGTCGTCAGCCCTGCCAGAAGGGATTAAAGTGTGGTCACTTTTGTCCTGTGTCTTGTCATGATGAAGCCCTTGTGAAGCAAACTGGCTTGGTAAGCATCTGATCTGGTTTAGCTGGGCATGTTAGTTGCTTTCTTCCCTTTGCTGACCAAACTAATTGTCTGCAAAGGTTCACATTGTGGTCACTTAAACAGGCTTTTCGGACCTTCTGCTTTAGCCACACTTAACCCAGAACTTATTTACAGCAACAACATACATTTTCGATCTTTATACAATGGAAGATGTATGCAAGATAGAGGCACTTATGCTAGGGCCTCTAATGTGTTTCTTATACTGGTCATCTGAACACCTTAAGGAGAAAGATGCATTTGAGGATTGATGAGTGATTAAAGGTGCTATATAAAGCCATTTGGCTTTAGTTCCTATTCTTAGATGTATCAAAAATGAAATTATAGTTCTCCTTTGCATTGCCTTTGTCTAGTAAGTACAATTTCTTCAGTTAAAAGAAAAGTAGACTAATAAGACCAAATAAAACTTGGATCTTACCAAATGTTACAGATATTTTTAGCTAAGCGGATGGTTTTAGTTTTGTTAAAAGTTCAAGTGATCTAATTCTTTAATAGATGGACATGTACTATCTATTTTGTTCCTAGCATCAGCCTGTGGGACCTTGGGAACAGCCATCTGAACCAGCTTTTATTCAGACTGCATTACCTTGCCCCCCATGTCAGGTGCCTATACCTATGTAAGTATGAAAACAAGTGTTGTTTGCATAGTGAATCAAGGGACAGTGAATCAAATTTGTTGCATGTGAATGCACTGCTTTTTGTCATAGGAAATTTCATCAGAATCTTGTTTTTTAGGCTTATCTATTTTTTAATGAAAATAGAATATTCCCCGAAGGCAGGGAATTTCTTTTAGCAGCAGGCATTATAGAAATGTATGCTTAGTTTATCAAGGGGCTAATGGGAAATAAACATTTACGTGCACACACAAATTACATTAAGAGAA
Source organism: Alligator mississippiensis (assembly GCF_030867095.1). NCBI lineage: Eukaryota > Metazoa > Chordata > Crocodylia > Alligatoridae > Alligator > Alligator mississippiensis. The sequence goes on along the minus strand of NC_081825.1, from coordinate 57,047,695 downwards.
CATTTGGCTGCGAACCTAATCACTCAAAAGTAAGGAAATGCTGCCAAGCAGTGATTTTTGGCTCCCTGCTTGTGTATTTTGATAATTTTTTATTTCATGAATGCATATGATTTTTTCCACAGGGACCTCTGCCTCATTCTTTGCACAGGTTGGATCGTGGTCATTTAATGAGCGTCTCTTTAGCATGTTCCTTATTGTTTGGCAGGTGACCCCATGCTTCATTTTCTTAGCACACTATATAGCCCCTGCTTTGAAGAACCATTCATTTTCTCATGAGTTTTTCTGTGCTTCTCGTCACTATAGGGTCTCAGTTGGGCTAACGTTGAGGAATGTATTTTGAAAACATCCTTGTGAGATGAAGGGGGATTATCTTATTTAAATTATCAACCCTAATTTTTCTATGATTCCATCTCTGTTCTCCGGATGGGGAAACCAAGGTGCAGAAAGATGATCAAATATATCTGTTAATTTTGTGGGCTGATTTGGGGATGTTTAGGATGCACTCCTTTGGCATCCCATCATGTATTCTAGAGTGAGTAATAGACAGGGGATGGATCACTTTAGACATCCTTTGTTCAGTGCTCTCCCTCTAAAGCATCTGCTCTTGCTATTGTTAGAGACAAGATACTGAGGTAGATGGACCATTCATCTGACCCAGTATGGCACTTCAGATTCCTATGATATTATAGCTAGCATTTCCTATGTTTCAGGAACAACTACTACTGGCTGTAGGTGCCTCTACATACTCCTGCATATGAGTACCAAAAGTCAAGTCAAGCACTCAGAATCAGAAGCATGCAATTAGTGACCATCTGTGAAAAGCTTGCTTTAAGTGACTTGCCTATAGCTGTGTAGGAACTAGTAGGTAGTGATAAATACTGCCTCTTAGAACTGGATTCTATTTGAAGCTATCTTTAATCTTATGTCAATGTCAGGTCTTATTTCCAGTACATCTTCTTACTTCTGTAGTAAAGAATGCAGAGGTAATATAGATAAATCCCTTATACTACACAGCTCTGATCTGATGTTAGTGTAGATTTATTCTGTGCACTGAATGAGGTAAGGACCCTCTTGAAAAAGCTGTAAGTGATCATGTGACTAGATTGTATCATTATTAATATATGCACGGGATATTTAAGGTTGTACAGGCAGCCTTAATTCTGGATTTTCCTAACCTTCCAGTGCTCATCTTTGTAACGTTAGGACTGAACGTGAAATATACTTTTGACGTAGGAAGTCATATACACACTAAGCCTAAGTTTTTAAAAAAGCAAACTGAACATCAAATATGCCATAGTGGTATCATATTGATAGTCATATAGGTCATCATCAGGGCTGGAAACTTTTATATGCACTGCACAGACCTCTGCAACCTCAATTAATGAGTGAATTGTTTGCAGTGATGAGTTGCTATCCTTTATGTGGTCTAGAGCACTAGAAGAGGATCAGATGCACATTGTCAGTGGGCTTCTACAGTAGGGATGTGAAAAGTTAAACAATTAATTGTTTAACTGATAAGCCCAGTCATAACCAGTCAGCTTACCAGTTATTGTTTAGCCTGGCAATGAGGTGGGGGAAGGGAAGCCATGCATTACTCAAGCAGGAACTGGAAGGCAGGTGTCAGGGGAGGGAGGAGGGGGGGAGGGGCAGCGAGGGAAATAGTACTCCTAGCCTGAAGTTAAAGAGGGAAGTTGCAGGGGGCCTAATGACTCATCAGTTAAGCAACTAGCTGCAGGCTCACAGGTGCTCCCTTCCTCCCAGCATGTGGCTTGTGTTGTCTGGCTGGGCTTGCCACTGCCACTTCCTTCCCCTCCTCCTCCCCCCCACACCTAAAGAGACCACCCCTCCAGCAGAAGGTATGTCTGTGGTGCCGTATTCTGCTTTGTTATCAGTTAACCATTTAACCACCATAATTATAAGAGGTTAAATGGATAATTCTTTAAACAATATTAACCTTTTTATTCCACAGTGTATTTTTATAGACTTGTTTAGAAATGCTTGGCAGGTGCTGTTCTGTTGATGAGGCTTGGATATTTTGAACATGAGAGGCTAAGGAGAAGGCTGAGGCTGTAGTACTACTCATTTTTATGGGAAGTTAAGGAGAGTATGGAAAATTGCTGCCCAGTTAATGTAGGGTTGGAGTGATTTTTGTAGTTGTGATGGTCCAGGAAATATGAGAGGTAAGGCTTTTTGTGATATCTTTTATTGGACTAACTATAGTTGGGAGAGCTTTTTTGGGCATCAAGTGCCTTTCCTCAGGTCTAATAAAAAGGCAGATGCAGGCTGAGCTAAAATTCAGAGGAAAGTCTCCATGCAAATGCAAAGCCTCTACACAGAGAACGTTTGCTGCCTGAAAGCTTGTCTAACAGATCTTCCAACTATACAGGTGGTCCAAAAAATATCACAAAAACCTTGCCTCTTGCCCAGTCAACTTATTTTTGTTAATCATTACACTTATTTAAGCACTTGCATCCAAAATCTTTATTCAGGCTAGACTTTCGTTTTTCCATTATGAATTTGTTAGGTCATGCTTGTGCTACTGACGCTGGGATTGGAAAGACCAAGATACTGATTTGGGGGATTAGAACATTTAAGAGGTGTCTTAATTGGCTGTGCTACAAGAGTGGCTTAGATGTGGACTTGTATTCTGACCAGCATGTGGTGGTGCATGTTTTTCCTGGTGGGAATATTGCTGAAAGGAAAAGTTAGGAAAGAACTAAAGTAGCTGCATTAAGGCACACCTTTACTAAAATGTATGGTCACTCCTGTTGATGTAGATAATATCTAGGGAGGTTTCTGTGTCTGAGTGAATGTTAAATTTTAAGATAATTGGAATGAAATACAAAAATGTTGTGCAGCAATAATGGAAGCATTCTGAATTTGGCTCACATTTATGAATCGGTTGATATTTTTTCTGCAGTAAAACACTGATACTGTTTTAGTGTATATCTACACCAGGGGCGGGCAGTTATTTTGGGCAGAGGGCTGCTTACTGAGTTTTGGCAAGCCATCGAGGGCTGCATGACAGGCAGCCCATGGCAGATTAATATTAATTTTCTAAATTTTTTAGGGGCCCCATGGGCCGGATAGAATGGTCTGGTGGGCTGCATCCGGTCTCCGGGCCGCATTTTGCCCCCCCCCCCGGTCTACACAGTACAGTTCAGTGTTGACCAGATGTACACCAACTACATCTGTGCATGCTAGCTCCTGAACCAGAAGCAGTGTAGTTACTCAGAAAAGTTGAGCTGCCTAGCTGAGTGCAACAGAATGCCTTTACAGTGATGCTACTTTCTGATCGGGCGCTAGCATGTACTGAGCTAGTTCAGGTTTGATTATGGGAATTGAATATGCATCTTTGGATACTTATTACTTTAAGGACTGTATTTTAAATGCTTTTTTGGTTTTCTCTCTCTTTTTTCCCCCTTTGCAGGGAGTGTTTTGGGCAGCATGAGGTGAGTCAGAGAGATGATCATGACAAATGCATCTTATTTTGTTTTGCCTCTTTAAAATGGGGCTATCCAACTTGCAGCTCATGACCCTTGTGCAGCCGGTGGGTGGTTAACTTGTGGCCTGCAGCCTCTTATCAGCTGCCACTCCCTCCACCCCTACTTCTGCTGCTGTATTTCTGGGCTTTCCCTCCTTCCTCTGGCTTCTGTTTTTCTTGCCCCTGGAGGCAGAGCTTATGCAGCCCATGTTCTGGGGAAATCCACGTGGCAAGTGGGTGGGCCTATGAAGTCTGCATAGCGTGTGGTTCCTCCCTTTTCCTCCACAATACCTGATTTTTGAGAAGATGGGCAACTCTGCTTTAAGAGATTTAAAAAACAAACAAACAAACAAACTCTTAAGAGGTATATTAATGTGGCATGTTTTGGCAAAAGCAAATATTTTAATTGGGTGTATATTATGATCCATGAAGTGCTTTTATATGAGTGCTGTTAGTTATTTTAGGACAATATTAAAGCACCATACTAGAAAATTTACAATATTGATCAAACAATCTACAATTGAATAAAGTTTAAACTCTTGACTTATGAAAACACATTTTATATATTTTGGTCTTTTGATGAAATGCTTGAGTTACTATAGCAGGGTTGTGTGGCCCTTTATGAGGGAGCAGACAGCTGTGTTGTAGAAATCCAGCTGTAACTGGTTAAGTAGTGAGGGTGTATTCCCACTAGCAGTTAAAACCCCAGAGGAGTGAGCAGAGGGGGCAAGCTGTAGGAAGGAGCAGTTTGTGGTCAGGAGGCAGACTAGAACCCTTATAAGCTTGCTACCAGGAACAGGTAAGCGCAGAAGGTCCTCTCCTACCACCTGGAGAAAGGCTGAAAAATGTGTTTGCTTGCTTAGTACAAGGACTATGTATACTGAGGAGCTCCCAAGAGAGCAAAGCCAATGCTCAAGTCAAGAGGTATGCCAACCCACTTACAATTATCAAGTGTATTTGATTGCATCTTGTCTGGTTCATTTAACTTGGAACTTTGTTTTTGTCCTGTTATATAAGCAATGTTACCTTTCTCTTTATTTTGTACTTCTCTGGATAACTGCTATCCATTCCCTATTTCTTAGAATAGGGTGTTGAGAAAGTAAGTCCTTATGTTTCATTGATGTTGTGTTTTTGTTGCAGGCTTTACCAATTTGTCCGACTGCTTTTGGATAAATTTGTTCAATAACAAGAGACCCTTTAAAATGAGAAAATTGAGATCTTAAATTTTTAGGTTAGCTGTCATAATTGTGGGGGACTCTGCATGAGCTGTGCAAGGAAATTGTTTAAAAAATTTTTTTTTTTTAACTTACTGCTCTGGGCTCTCCAGAGTTTTGTTTTTTTGATAAGCTGGTACTCCCGCACCTCACAAGGTAGACATTGTGGGTTTTAAGGTACTCCAGCCAAAAACATTGCCTACCGCTGCTCTAGTAATAGTGACATTCAGGTCACAATGGACTTCCGACTGTAGCCCAGGCTAAAATAAGCCACAATGAGCATTGGAGTGATGGGTGTCCTTGTACTGAAATTTTAATACTTTGTATGCTTTTGTACCATATACTCTTGTGGATGAAATCTGCACTCTTGCAACCAGCAGAGTGCAGTGTTTTCTTTTGGCAATACCTTAAACTTTGAAATGGTTCACAGAAAGAGGAGAAAGTGTAGACTGTTATCTGGAATATCAGTTTTTGTATTTCTGATGTATATTAGTACATTAAATATTCAGATGAGTTATTTTTAGAATTTAAACAAATACACTTGATGCCTGTATTTGTAATATTTTGCTATCACACTAGCATCCATCAGCAATAGAAGCTCAAATCCAATCTACTGGTGTCATTCAGAACACACAAGTTCTTTCTAGCACATGCTCTAGCGCCTTATTATTATTGTACTAGTGGGTTTTTCAAGTAAAAATTAAAAACAAAACAACCACCCCACATATTGTAGATTCTTTGTGTCTTTAAATAAATGATGTCTCCCTCCAGATGTGTAAGAAAGATGATGAAAAATTGTTTGACAGTTGTATGCTTGTGCTATCAAAACTAGATTTTTCATATTTAGGATTTAAGTTATTATTTTTATTTGGATGTTAAGCTGTAGTATAGATGCTTTCTTTTTTTATTTCAATTTAGCATTTCCTTTATAATTATTTGAGGAACTGGTGTGTATATACTTTGCATATTTTTGCATATATGCAGTAAATGCTCTATCACCTGGGACAGCCAATTTTACCAGTATTACTTCCAAATGATATGAATACAGCAATATCCGAGTCTGAAGTTTAAATTAAGATTTCCTCTGGGCTATAATGGAATATTAGTCTAAACATTTGCAACTTTGTTCTTAGTGTTACCTTTTAAATTACTTAATTTCCTATAATTTTTATGTCTTAAAATACAGGAAGAACAATTAACAGATATTTCATGTTGAGGCTTATAGAAGCCCAAAGCTGCATTCCAATTTTAATCGTCAGGTTATAATCTAGTAATAAAATCACCTAACAAATCATAGTTGCCATCCAAAATCAAAGCTCTTGTGTCTTGTTGTTTGCTTTTAGCTTTGGATCGGTATAAAAATTCATATCTCATAGGTGTAGCATGATGTGTGTGTTGTCTTAAGGTCATTTGATGGTTGAATCTGGAAAATTAATAATAGTTTGTTTGCAGTCTGTCCTTTTGGGATGCCTTAATTAAAGTCTGCATGCTGCAACTGGAAACAAAGCCAAGAATACCTTTAACCAGAGTATCAGATCTCATATACCTTGCATATTTGGTGCCTGTTATACTTCCTGGTGTTAAATGGTTTGACCTTTTAATTTTCATTCCAGACTTGGTTTAGAAGTTTCATATATGTCTTCAAATAGATTTAATGTAACCAAAGTAATTGACAAATTAATATTTGAATAGTCCATATATCAGTCACGCAAACGTAATTTCAAAATGCTATCATAGTATCTCAGTGACACACATTTAATCAAGGTTTAAAGATGTGCTTCATTCCTTCAAGGCATTTGTTTGGCTATCCAGAAAGTACCAAAATTGCAAGGGTTTAATCGTCACTGTCTAAATTTGTCATAACCAGGGATCCTGGTTTTCTCTGTTAAAAAACTTCAAATTCTCTAATAAAAAATCCCGATTTTTTTTTTTTTTTTTTTAATTAAAAAACCCCAAATCCAGGTTTATCCATGATTAAAATGAAATGCCACTATATATAGGTAGCAGCTGAAGACAATGTTTTATTGATATATTTACAGTTTTAAAGCAGTTTCAGTACCAATGCTTCAGTTGTTAAAATAAATTAAATGTTAAATACCTATATATTTTGGTGTTTGATTCTGGGTTTTTTTATCATGGAAAATTAGAGCTCCCCCTGCTTCCTTCACTCACCAGCGCACAGGTCCAGTTTCATGGTGCTGAGCAGTCTTGATATCAGTACCCTGTCCCTGCCTGCACTGGTGCCCCTCACTCCCAAGCCACAGCCCCCCAGCCCTGCCAGTGCCCATCACTCCCATCCCACATGCTTGCTGGTGCCCTTAACTCCCTACCTGCAGCCCCCTGTCCTACCCCAGCCCTGTTGGAGGGGGCCTCAAACTGCCTCCCAACCCTGCCTGGTCTCACAAGTACTCCTTTGGGGGTGGCAGGGAGGGAGTTGGAGGGACTCCTTTGGGGGTGGCACAGGGAGCTGGTGCCCAAGGTTTTTGGGGGCAGGGGTGTCTGCACATGGTCAGAAGATGGGGGCCGTGGCCAGGCTGCTTGGCACAGCGTGTGAGCTCCAGCTCAGGCCAGGGAGTGTTACAGACATTCCCTCCTCCTCCCTCCAGCCAGGGCCAGACTCTGTCTGCTACTACCTGCACAAGTGGCAGCCACCACGAGCAGAACAAAGACTGCCTAGAGCCCCTTTCCCTCCTCCAGCTGCTGTCAGAATGGCCTGGGCCAGAGCCACACTTGGCTTCATGCTGCTCTTCTAGTCCTCCCCACCGCACTGCACCACACCGCTCCCAGCCAGTGTTGTGGGGCAGTGTGTGGTGCACCACTTGCTGCTCGTCACAAAGCTCCACGTCTCCCATGAAGGACTCCCACCCCCTTCCCCTGCTGTGGAGCTGGGCTTGCCAGTTGTACCAAGTGCTGCCTCAGGCCCCCTACCCTGCTGCAGCCCCAGTGCCTGGACTTCTTCCCCCAGTGCCAGCAGGCACCCCCCATACACCTCTGCCCCCCAGACTGTCCTGAAGCCCTGGCCCTCCAAATCCTGCCCCCATTCCCCCGTAGCATCCAGCTGCTGGGGCTGCTCCAACCCCCCTGCCTGGCTGTATGTTGGCCACTGGTACACACATGGAGTGCTTCCTGCCTCCAGTCACCTTCCTCCTGCAGCCCCTAGCCCCAAGCAGCCCCTTTCAGGCTGGAAGGCTGCCAGCCTGCAAGGGGAAACCTGCGGTTTTCTCCTTTAACGGAGAAAAATCCATGTTTTCCTGTTTATCCCAGGTTATAACTAGAGATTTATGCAAGTTACTTAAACACATCTTTTAAAAATTGGTAGTCCAGTTTTTGGTTTTTCCAGTTCATTAAACATTGAAAACAGTAAATAACTACTAAAAGTGTTTTATTTGTTTTGTAAGTTAGCTTTTATTTCAGTAATGGGTATTTCAGAGTCCAGTTTTCCCTGTAAAATATAGTTGTTCTTAATTTTTTTTCCCCTTGTATGAACAAAAACAACTATGCTTTTATTCATAGTTCATGTGAAACTATTCTGGATCTTTAGGTCTTATGCCCTAGCATATTGCTCTTTCCTTAGTCTTCAATTTTTGGAAATTGTCTAAAGACAGTTTACAAAGGCAAAGAAAGTATCATTCTGAAATGGCTTTGTTTGTTAGTTCTTTTATGCCATCTTTAAAAAAAAAATGTGGTTATTATTATTTTTTTATTTTATTTTATTTTTTACCTTGAATTACTTTTACTTTGATACGGAGTTCTATTTACTTACTTAACATTAACTAGATACTACTGTTAAAAACCCTCTTCCATTGCTTACATGCTTTATTATACTTAGCGCTTACTTTTCCTGCATATTTTTGCATTTGGTTTTACTTCCAGTTCCAGGCAAGTCTTTTAGATGCTCTGCTGCAGCTATCAAATTTGCTTTCCATGTCAGGAAGATGGGGATGAGCTTCTGAAATTGAAAGTCTTCCTTCCTTTTTAGTCCGATTATTGTGCCATCTACTTCTGGTAGATCTTTATTTAAAATACAGGGCTTTGCTGTTTTCTGTACCCACCTATTTTCTAGAAACAACCTCCCACTCTCATCAGCTTTCTTCTTTTTATACTCCATCAGCTTCCTTGAAGCTATAAACTTTTTAAGCATCATCCTTGCAACAGTAGAAGTGAGGTTATCTTCCAGCCATTAGACTATTCCTGTGGCAGAATGCTTTCTTTAAGCTGTTCTGTTTCTTGTCCTGGGCTATTAACTTGTACCCAACATTAAGCAGAGCATTCCTCACTTTCATAGGATCATGGGAAAGGTAGGGGCTGAAAGGAACCTCATAAGGTTATCTAGCCCAGTCCCATGCCCACAGCTGAATCGTCTCTGACTAAACCATCCCAGGTAAAGGCCTGTCTAAAGCCTGCAAAGGCCTGCTTTTGAAAACCATCCCAGGCAAAGGCCTGCTTTTGAAATTTTCTCAGAGATGGAGATTCCACAACTTTTTTAGGTAGCCTGTTCCAGTGTTTGACCAACCTCATAGTCAGAAATTTATTTCTGATCTCAAACCCAAATTACCTCTGCTGCAGTTTGTGACCATTGCTCTTAGTTCTTTCCTCTGCAGCCACAGAGAAAAGTCTGTCTCCATCCTCCTTTATAATCACCTCTCAGGGATTTGAAGACCATGGTTGCTTACAGATGTAAAAAAACAAAACAGTGTTTTACTATAAACTCCACTTGCCCCTGCACTAAGCCTAGTGCATGCCCAGAAGAGGCATCGTGTTAGTTGGACCCGACTTGCCCGAAGTCTGTATAGATAGGGTGTGTCAGCAGGTCTTTTATGGCACTTCTTTCTAATTATGTAATTGCTGATAGAATCAGCTTTAGTTAAAAGCACCAAAAAGCCCTGCTGAAGGGCCCGACCTATATAGACATGGCAGAGCCAGGTGTAACTAACGAGCTGCTGCTTCCCGTAAAGCCTTTTTTTTTTCTTTTCCTTTGAAGGTTTTTCCATCCCCAGTGTCTGTCAGCACCCTGTTTTCAAATCTTCCCCCAAGCTTCTGTTCTCCAGACTACAGAACCTAGTTCTTTTAGCCTTTCTTCATAAGTCATGCTTCTTAGGTCTGTAATAATTTTTGTTCACTCTCTCGGACTTCTAATCTGTCCACATTTTTCTTCATGTGTAGAGCCCAAAACTGGACACAGTACTCCAGGTGTTTCCTCTTCAGTGTGGAGCAGAGCAGAGGATACACTTCCTTTGATTTGCAAGAGACACGCTTATTAATACAGCCCAGTATGATGATGGCTTTTTTGTAATGAGCATGCCATTGGCTCATATTCCATTTATGATCCACTGTAACCGCCAGGTCCTTCTCCACAGTACTACAGCCTAGCTAGTCCTTTCCTTGGCACAACATAATTGCATGCACAAATACAGACAACTGCAGGCCTCTGGATTTGTCCTTGTTGAATTTAATCTAATTGATTTTTGTACCATTTCTTCAGTTTATCCAGCTCATTCTGGATTCTGGCTCTACCCTCCTGATTGTCTGCAACTCCACCCAGCTCGGTGCCTGTTATTCCATAAAATTTTGTGGAGTTTGTGGGATGTCATGCATGTTTTCTTGAGGTTTTGTTTTGCTTTTAACTTGATATGGCATGTGTGATCTCAGTGGATAAGTGGTGTTAAGCTGTATTCAGCCATATCATCCTGATATTTAAATGCATTCTAGTACTTGATATAAAAGGCATTTCTTATATGTTATAATATGTGCATAATATGATATGATTCTCAAGTCTTGCTCCCTAAATGATGAGTTTCATTTGCTAGGGAGAGGCTCAAAGCCTAACGGATGGAAGAGAAGTAATCACTGAGAACTAGCACCCAGCTTGGGTGTTAAATGGCAAGGCAAATGGACTCTTGTGGATTTGCTGTGAGGAAGGGGAGCTAGGCCCTCCAGTCAGTAACAGATTTACAAATTAAGCAGAGACCTAACTGTGAACCAGGCATGACTTGCTCTTGGTGAATCCAAGTTGGCTGTTCCTGATCACCTCCTTCCCCTTTAGGTGCTTTCCTTGTTTAGAATGTCTTCAGTTCGGTCTCCAATCTGCCCAGTGACAGTAGGCACTATCACCGGATTTCACAGAGTCACATAAAGCTTCTGCAAGCACCATTTTACATACAGTTGAAATGGTATTTGGGGGTGGGACTAGAGACCCTAGTTGTTTGGGGGTGGGACTTTCATAGGGGGTTAGCTGTGTCAGTTGTAAGTCAGGCATAGGGCAGGGCATGGTGGAACCTTAGAGGCTTAACTAGTAGGGCTGTGCAAAGCTTCGGTCTCTGATTCGATTTGGCCTGATTCGATGGGTGAATCTCCGAATCAAGTCAGGAGACCCTTTAATCTCACTGAATCGAATCGGAACCCTCCAAATCGATTTGGAAAGATTTGATAATTTGACGCAGACACAGCTTTAAATGTTTTTTGTACATACCTCAAGGTATCAGGCAGCTCATGAACGCTGCAATGCTGGGGCAGATGGAGCGTCCCATAGGAGCGTGGGGGGGTCCTCAGCACACTCGACAGCAGACTGGAAGTGGACCAGAAGCACTTCTGGTCCACTTCTTGGTCTGCTGGAGAGCGCAAAGGCTCCCCTCTCTCCCCCTGCCCCCTGGCTCAGTGGCTGGTGCCTCCTAGGTCTGGGGAAGCTTCTAGTCTACTTCTGGGTCTGCTGGGGTGCAGGGGGCCCCCCAAGCGCACTCCTGTGGGACACTCCATTTCTCCCCCTTCCCCCCATCTCAGCATTCATGAGCCACGCCTGGTACCTCGAGGTATGTAGAAAAAACATTTAAAGCTGTGTCTGTGGCTGAATTGCTAATTCTCTGAATTGGCATTGAATCTTTAGATTTGGATTCGGCTGAATCGAATTGGGACCGTGATCCGAAGCAAGTAATTGAATCTGAATTGAATACAGCCTGTTTTGCCACGCCCCTATTAACTAGTTTAGCTAGGCATAATCTTTCATAAGTTACAACCTACTTTGTCTGCTAACATTTGATGAGTAGGCTGTTTACCATGAAAGCTTGATCTTCTCTGAGCCATTTACTCTCTAATGTGCCCCACCCCCTCTGCCCCCCACCACATAAGTGAATAGATATGATTTACAATTCGAGTGCTTGGGGTCTGGAACAGACTCCCTCCAGAGGTGGTACAATCACTTACCCTGGAGATCTTTAAAAAAATAACTTGATGCAAACCTTACTGGGGTCATCTGACCGCAGCAGTCTTTCCTGCCCAAGTGCAGGGGGGCTGAACCCAATGATATCGTGAGGTCCCTTCCAGCCCCTAACGTATAAATTTATAATGGAATATAAACTCCATGATCCATAGCTGTTATCTCCTTGACAAAAGTGGTGATTGAAAGTTGTCTGTGTTGTACAAACAAAAATTGTATGCATGAAGTGACCAGTTGGTCGCTTTGTGAAGTGACCATTACTTTTCAGTTCTTAGTGGATAGGTAACAGTGTTGCAGAGTGTTGTGCATGAACATATTGTGTTTGCAAAGGACAAGAATTTGGTGAGCTCAAATTCTAATTCTATAGCCATATTGCTGACTTGTTGAATGTGGGTGAGCACGTTTGTTTCATTTTCTCTATGGTGTTGCACACTTTAAAATTCTGTGTTTACATATTACTGGCTTCAGTGATATGTGTGTGTGTAAGAAGATTCTGTAGTTTAATTCTAGAACTGGGACAGACTTAAATATGACTGCACTTCCAACATCCCTGCCAAGGTACAGTAATAATTAACTTTATAATAGTTGTGAAGGAAGGCAATATGGGAGTTCAGTTTGTAGGAGTAGTAGTTTTTTGGGCTTTTCAGTATCTGAGAAAAATAGATGGCTTGTTTTTTTTTTTTTGAAGCAAGCCATTTGGATGTAATATACATCGGATATGGGCATAATGAAAAAATGACCCATTCAAAGAAATTTGATTTTGAACTTTTTCTTACGTTAGAGTGTTTTGGCAAAAATGTTAAGAGATCAAAGTTATGCACATTAAAGTCCCCTGTTTTTTTTTTCCCCCTTTTTTAAAACTTTTAGGTGAGCCCATTACCGTGTCACTCTGTAGGACCCTACTCCTGTAAAAGATTTTGTGGACGGCTCCTTGACTGTCAAAATCATACCTGCGTGAAAGAATGTCACAGAGTTACCAGTGTAAATGGTAACACTGACAAGCAGAAGGTAAGGTGTGTGTACTGAGGCAGGGTTCCCTTTTTATTGCAGTTTCAGGGTTTTGATTGGAGATCCCAGTGGACTTTCTGTTCCCACTTTCCTATTTTAACCTTAAGTAATTCGCTTAAAACTTTGGCCTTGAACAGGCATTCATTTCTGGTGGTGGAAACTTTTGAGAAATTTCTACCATTAGAAATCTTGTCTGGGAGAGGGAGCAGTGCAGTCAGTTGCCCTTCTCTTTCTCTTACTCCCTACCCCCCACCCCCTTGTTCTCCACACCTTCCCCAGACCAGGATGATTCACAGTCTAGGGAAGCACAAGGAGCATTGTCCCACTGCTCTGCTCCCTATCTGGACCAGACCAGGAGGGAAGTGTACAGGTATTCATTTTTATGAGAGTCTTTCTCAAGGGAGATCTCTCAAGTGTCTTGTTTCCCCCAGGAGAAATTGAATGAAGGCTTGTATACTCATATTTTCTGCTGGGAGAGTGATGATTCTCATGATAGAAACATAATGCCTGTATGTGGCCTTTGTTTTAATTCTGTTGAATTATATGTTTTGCAAAATTTAGGCTGTGTTATTTCCTGTTATTAACATTTAAAATAGTAATTTAGGGTATTTTCATTAAAGCCTCTTTTGACCTTGGAGGAAGATTGTAAAAATCAAAAATCTTAAAGCTCACTTGGATTATGTTGCTTATTAAGACATCTGGATTTATCTTGAATGGTATGTATGTGCATCTCCTACTACCATCTGAAGAAGTTACTTGCTGATTACACTTGCAATGCAGGACTTAAACAATCCAGTTAGCCCTTTAATGGTATTTCAGTTCCAGTTATCACTAGAAGCATGCAAGAATTGAAAAATGAATCTGCAAAAAACCATTGGTGTTCCATGTTAATATCTATCAAAAGGTCTTATTAGAGAGACTGTTTAAAAATTCCTATAGTACCATATTATTTATGTGAAACTATACTTGGCAACCTTTTCAGAATGCAGGCTGAAGAGACTTAGCTCAGGTCAATTCTAGCCATTTCACTACCGCCATCACTCTTTCTCCCAACCATGGCATGGGGAAAGTCGTCATTGCTGCTGCTGCTTCTCCCTGCTGCAGCGTTGGGAAAACTCCCATTGCTGAAGCCCATTTCTGTGGTGTGGATCTGACCTGAGGTTTATAGGTTGCCCACCCCTGTTAGAAGATGACTGTTGCTGAAGTTCTAATGAATCAAAGATGAGATTATAGAAGATCTCTTATCTTGCCTAGTTTTGAGCTGCAAGTCTGTTTGCTGTCCACAAAAGCATTTGTAGCAGCACTGGAAACCATCTTTATTGTGGCTACTAAAGGCAACTAAGGTCACAGAATCTATCTATCCTTGTTTCAAGGGTTTTCTTCTTCTTTTGTGGAAATTGGAGGAGAAAGAACTGTTTGAAATGTTGTAGTACTTGGAAATTTATAGAAAACTGCTAAGGTGAAGAGCGAGCTTCACGTTGGCGTACTCAGCTCAAGGATAACATGAATCTTATCTTGATTTGGGAACTTTTCATGAAATATTCTTACATTTAATGCTTCAATCTGTTAGATGATCTTTTTATGAAGTATTTTGTAAGCAAGATTTTGGAAACTGCCCAGGTCCAAATTTTTGGGCCTTCCAAATACGTTGAAGATTAATGATATGGTCAGTGTAAAGTTCCAATTGAAGTAAAAGCACAGGCTTCTGTTGCTCTCAGTAATTTCAGTGACTTCTTTGAACCAGTTGTTAATATGAAGAGAGAGCATTACAAACTTGCTCTCTTTTTATTTATAGTCTGCCTTTATTTGAACATCCAGAAAATTTGGCTTATTGAGCAGCTACAGAGTTGGGATACAGAGTATAACTTTTAGATCAAAAGTTATATTTTGTATCTCAGTCCAAAACTAGAAGGATCCCTCTGTAAATCTCAGTTCTAGCAGAACTCTTGAGCATGCCTATCAGTTGCTCCTTAAAACCCAAGCAATATTTTTATTTTGAGCAGCTTGGAAAAAGCTTGAGGATTCTTTTGGAAGCATTCTTGAAGGAAGGCTAGCATTATTGAAGGGAGAACAAGGAGGGGCAGAGGCTGTAAAGGGTAGGACTCATTGCATATAAGTAGCGGAGAGGAGGAAGCCAATAAAGGTGATAGTTTTTTTCCATTCTCTAGTATACCCGTTTTTTATATACAGTCTTTCCTTTTCGCTTAGTTTTGTCTTTCAACCTTAAATAAATTATTGTAAAGATATGTACTCAGCCTTCCATTGTTTCCTTATCTGGGTCTGGCTGAACTATAAATGCTTCAAAAATAATTCTAAAATTTAAACTATGCGTGCATGAAGTTCTCTCAGCATTACTTCCCTTTTGGAATAAGTACAGATTAGTTATCTGCAACTGTGTGCTTGTTAAGAAACAATCTGTGTAGACCTTGTCAATGCCCAAAATGTAGTTTGACCAAAAACTATTTTAAAAAGTTTAATTAAACCCATGCAGGCTTTTATTTGAACACATTTCTGTTAGTATCAAGCTGGTTATAGTACTTTATCTTACAAGTAATAATTTACCAATGTGAGCCAGATCTAAACTCATGAGCATTCACACATGGGTCAGTCAGTTTTAAAATAACACCTTCTAGTTACACTGGTGAAAATGTGTGGAGGTCAGGCCTGTGTTTCACTAGTCCAGCTTCAAATTGATCTTTTGGTGAGAAATCCAGTAATTGACTTCACATTATCAACTACATTTTAGGTTTGTGAGGTGGAAGGTATAGACATAAAAACAACTTATTGCAGAGTAAAAAAAGAGTGGGGGAACTTTACCATGCATCACCTGTTCCTTAGTCTGAATGTATTTACATGTGATGCATGGTGAAGCCCCATCCTTTTTTACTCCACGTTCATGTCTTTAGGTCCATCTCAAATATTCTACCTGCCAGCAGACAGGGAGTGCCAGTTAGGAAATATACTTGATGGCTAGCTAGAGGCCATAAGAATAAACCTCTATGCTAGGTGCCAGCTTCTGAGAATAATAGAAGTAAATGCATCATTCCTTTGTCAATTGGATGCTGTTAAACAATAAGTGAATTTTCATTAATCTTTCATAATACAGTTTACGTGATTTTAAAACTATATTAATGTAAAAGTTTGACAACATAATGACACTCTTTCTAAATGTAAAAATTGAATGTGTGAATGAAAGCAATACTGATTTTTTTTTTTTTTTTGCTTTATATCTGTGTCTCTAGCTACCCTTCAGTAATGAGATTTATCTTTACCATTGAAACCTCTGTTTCCTTGACTCTGTGCTCAAGTTGATTAGAATTTGCTAAGTAAATAACCCTACTGGAATAATTTTTAAACCTAGTTACAGCAGACACAAGAAAAAGTATTTAACCTTTAAGGTCTCCAGGTCTCAAATGGAGTCTTTTTGTCCTAGTCCTAAACAGAACATTTTAATCCAATAATATTATTGGTGTATGCACATTCAGTTAATGTAATGTAATAGTTTTTTCTTCTAAAGTGGCTTAAAATTTTATTGCGAAAGAGCTTACAAATGGTGTAGGATATCAGTAATTCATTTCTCAGGTTTATTTTTTAAATCATTCTTGACCATCAGCACACATATTTTGTTCTATCTAGCAGATTAAACTAAACTGCAGATTTAACAAACCAGCCTTTTTAAAAAAAGGAAAGAAAAATATGCAAGAAACGTATTCTATAACTGAACAATACCTTCCCATTACAAATTTAAGTTTTCTTCACATTTTGCTGGGGAGAAGAATAGTGTAAATCTGTTCTGTTCTATGCCTTAACATGCTTTGGTTAAATTATGATACTGTTTTCATTATACTTACAGTTGCTTCTGGCTTTCTGGAAATGGAATTTTTTGGGGTGACAATTTTTGCTTAAGCAAAACTGGCACTTTAAAAGAAACTTTACCAAAAACAGATTAGTTATGTAAGAACAGGATGAAATATACCTTTTACTATTTAGAAAGAGAAGAAAAAATATTATGCGCTTAGTTGTATAGTCATAAAGTCCAAGCCGCATAGAGTTGAAATTTGTCATGGAAATAGCCCTAATGGAAGAGTGATGCACACGCTTTTGGGAGAGACTTTGCTTTTGCTTTGACTGATTTATGAATCGTTGAGGATTGGGCTGTGATCACGTGCAAAAAATATTTGTGCTGTGCTCTTTAAAGTTCCAGTGATGAGTCAGGTCTGCTTATCTGTGTGAATCTGGTTGCAGGATTGGGGCCTAAAAGATCTTAAGAACGATGCATGTATGTACTTAATTTTCCTTTGCAGTGAGCTGTCCTGTAGACCAGGGCTGGGAACTTTACTGGTATTCTTGAATATAGAATGAAATACTGGGCTAAGGCAGGTAGGCACCTTAGTGGGTGCATCTACTCGTGCAGTTAATGCGAAGCAATACACTCTGAAGCCGTTTGAGCCAGAGTAAACTACTCCCAGGCACAGCGTCTACACGTGTGCCTGGGACAGCAGCAGTTTGAGCTGGGGCAGAGCAGGCCCCTGGCTGGCTGGGCTGACTGGGAGCAATTTACACCCCTGGTCAGCATCTACATGTTCATTTCAGTGCAGTAAATAGTTCTTCATAATACAGTATTGTCCCTAACAGTGCTTACAGCAGAATTAATTAGTTTACTGTGCCGTAATACTGGTGCACTTGTAGCCGTTGACTTTGCTGCATGTAGATGCACCTAGTGGGAGCTCAGGCTGGGAGATGAGGATCTCCTAGTGCTGGCCCTTTGGTTGTGGAGCTGGCTCTGGGAGCTTCCTGCTGGCAGGGCTGGGGAACCTGTTCCTCACCCAGTTGCATGATCGTGGAGCTGAGCAGGGAACAGGCTTTCCAGCCTCTACCCCACAATCACTCAGAACTGTCCCCATCGGGGCAGGTCCCAGCCACAGGCCCTGATCAGATGATTGAGGCACAGGGCCTGGAAAGAACTGCAGGGGTGGGGCCGGTCCTAGCCCTCTGCCCTGATTTGCCAGTGGGGCAGCTAGCTGGTGGGGATTCCTCACCCAGCTGAGGGCTTGCTGCTAGCTGCCCCACTGGTAAATAGGGGCAGGAGGCTGGGACCTGCCCCTCCCCTGCAGCTCTTTCCAAATCCCTTGCCCCTGATCAGGGAGCTGGGGGCAGGAGCTCCCTCCTGCCAGGGCAGGGAGATGTTGTCCCCTACCCCGGCAGCAGGCAGCTGCCTGGGGGCAGGGAGCAGTGTCCCGGCCCTGGTCAGGAGATGGCTGTCTCCTGGCTCAGTGCTCCCTGCCAGACCCTGGGCTAGCACCCTCATTACAGAGCTCCAGGAAGCAGAAGCAGTTTGTTGCCATTAGCAGAAAATCTGCTCCTGCCTCCCTGGACTTGTGGACTCCTGCCCAGGAGCATTTACTCATGAGTAGTTTACTTGCAAGTGAACTGCTCCCGGATCCAGTGCATGCATAGACGCCCAGTGGGTGCATCTACACGTTCATTAATTTGCTGTTGCTTAATGGCATGGGTTTTGCCTGGCACGCTACTACACAGTGTTATTAGGCTACTGTGTAGTTAGTGTCTCATGTAGATGCACCCAGTATCTTTTAAAATCTAGCACTAAGTTGGTATTTGCCAGGCTGTTATGCAAATCAGTGTGTGTATTCAGTTGAAAATATAGCAAGTGGTTGTGTGCGTATTTGAAGCTTTTGTAGAAAATAAATATATTGTATTTCAGAGTGTGATGTCAGGATAATCTGTATTGCTAGAGAATAGAAGTAAAATTTTATAGTTGTAACCTAAATTATGCCACCCCCTGACTTACTACTTTTAAATTTTAACCAGGGAAATTTAAAGTAGTTCTTCATATGGAATGAATTAATAAGCTGAGTGACAGTTATCCAGTGTTAACATTGAAGTGGATTTTTTTTTTGTCTAGGAGGGGATATAGGACTCTGACCTCCCACTGATTGCATTCCTTCAATTCTTTTCTTTAAAGCATAGTTTAGTATTTATTTTTCTGAAGGGCTAACCAGATGAAGAAAAGCAAATGGTTTTGCTTGTGTATTCTGTCTTTTTCTCAAGTTTCTTTTTCTAAATATGGGAGTCGACCAGTGTTGTCCAATCAGCAGTCATCTACTGCTTAGTGAAAATTGTTGTTGTTTTAGGCAGGTCCAGAATGTCTGCAGTGTGAAGAGGAGTGTACCAAACCACGACCACCTGGCTGTCCTCACCGATGCATCTTGCCATGTCATCCTGGGGAGTGTCCACCGTGTATTCAAATGCTGAAAATAAAGTGTCACTGCAAACTCTTAAACCTGTATATTGAGTGCATGTAAGTAGATAACGCTTGGAATCAGTTCTGAAAACAGATATTGCTACTTGCTTGCAGGAAGCATTTGTAATGTATTTTTTCTTTTAACTTTATGTGAAGGCTACATAACCAGTAAGAGGTCCTTAAAAAAAAAAAAAAAAAGGCAGCATTACAAATATCACTTTAGTTTCAGTACTTTCAAATCTGACTCACTATCATGGTTTAATATACTGGTATTCAGGCTCTCATTGTGTGTTAAGGACACAATTGATTTCTGCTTATGGTTGAATTTTTGTAATGTTTGACACAAATGGATGTTGTCTTGCAAAGTTTTAGCATACATGTGTTTATACAAAAATACCAGGATTGATAAAGACCTTTTTAAAACTAAAGTTCTGTAATAAGTTCCTTATGCTATATACAAATATAAACTTGTGAAAAAACCTCCTTTTGAACTTTTTCCATTTTTAAGACATTGACTTTTTTATTGGAAAACTTGAAAGATTTCATTTACTACGATCATAGGTATGATCACTCTCAAGTCACAGCCTTCCAATATGAGATGGTCTACTCCCATTAGACTTCAACCAGTGACATGTTCTGTCTTCCATGCAGCGTGAATGGGGAAGCAGTGCTTTTACCTACCTATTCATTTGTGACTGCTTGCTGATGAATTTCATTTGGTTGCTCCCCTGAGCTATTCACCTCTTTGGTTGAGCTGTTTTTTATTATTTATTTATTGGTTGTTATTCGACTGGTAGTAATTTGGATTCACAAATTATCTTTAGAGTTTATTGACCAAGCTACCTTTTTATACCAGATTTTATTAATATAGGGTGATGGTCCTGATGGTCTGGACTTATTTGAGTTTTATCTCCACCTTTGTGTATCTCATTCATTCAACAGTCATATGGTCATCCCATTAGTGCTGTTTTTCATATTCTGTATCTAAAGCCAATAAGGGTTTTCTTGAAGTGGGCCTCAGAGGGCTTGGAGACCATTCAGATTTGATGGTATTAATTTTTTGCTGTAACCTAGCTTGTGCAAAACTTATATTATTTTTTGCTGGGATGTTACAGTGAGAGACTATCTATGTCACGGATTTGGTGCTTAGAGAAGGAACTGGCTCCCAGGGCTTTTGGGGTTTTTTGTTTTGTTTGCATCTGTAGTATCTTTTTTTTTCAAAACCGGCCAAATTCTTCTGCTTTAAATTTTCACTTATTTGGGGTAGTTCTTTGTTTTGAAATTAGATTTTGTTCAGCTGCCTTTTTTTTTTACTTCAGTGAGGCTTTTCTGTGTTGATTATCTCCTGGTTATCAGAAGATTTATTTGCTGTCCTTCTTAAAAAGAAAAAAAAACCCCTTAAAACCTTCTGGTTGCTTGCTGTATGGTCCCAAATATTGTTTCAAGATTTTCAGCTCACTGTTAGGGTAAGTAAGAAGAACCTGAAGGTTAGAGTTGCCCCATCCTTCTTACCATCTTACAGGAGCAGGAGGTGAAATGTGGTGCACAGATTTATTCTTTGTTTTCTTTTTGGCTTTTCCAGAAGCTGTTTAGTGTTTAGTAATGAGAACTGTGATACCTTTAAGGAAGGAAAAATTACTTGCCTTATAATTCTTCTTCTTTGAAGATAACTTCTCATTTTTACTTGCTAGCTTGAGTGCTTTTGGGGATGCTCTTATTATTTGGTGTGTTTGTTGAGACCTGTTTCTACAGAAATAGCATTATCCTCAGTTTAGCTTGCTATCTCCCTGTGGGGTTAAGCTTTTATCTTAGCATATGCTTGTACTTGAACCTTTTGCTCAGGAAAAGGAAATAGCACTTGAAGGAACCAGTGGATTATTTAACTCAAGCCACAGACAGAATTAACACTTGTTAATGCATGGTGGAGCAGTCCTCAGAAGTCATTAGCATGGAGGTTTCCAGCTTATGTCATGCTGGGAATTTATGACCCTTCTGAAGTAAACTTCCAAAGAAATAGAAATAAAAAAAATCTATTCCATCTCATTAGGTGCTCACACCTGTTAGTTACTATACTGTTGACCATAGTTATTTTGTGTCTGACAACCTTTAAATGGTTGTGTCATTCTTCAATGAGACACAAAAATAGGTCCAACTTTTAATCTACTGACCTTAAAGTATCTCCAGAATTATTATGGGAGTGTTTTAGATATACAAACATCAGCCAATGTTTTAAAATACTTATAGATATAATAAGTATATTAGGAGGAAAGAATCATAGACTTATGATATTCATTTAGCTACTTACCCTTGATTACAGTGAGGTAACAGGCATGTAAAGTAAATCCTGTAAGTAGCAGTAACTTTTTAAAAGAAATTGTGTAGTTTCATATCTTTATAATTTTATTTTATTGATTTTTTTTTTTTTTTTTTGAGCTTTAAATAATTTTCTTGGGCTTGTGACTTTTGATTTAGAGCACATTAACGTTTTATATTATTACTGTTAGGAATTGCTCATGTCTAATTATTTGGTACTAATATTATAGTACCTGCTGTGCCAATTCTATTTCTTTCTTCTTCATTAAATAAGAGGACCAGATAAAATAGCTGTAAAAGAAAATTAGGCTCTTTTGAATTGTAATCAGTCAAGTTCCACTAGAACATATTGCAGAATTGTAATTATAGAGGTTTGTAGAAACTTTTTCAAAGACATTAGAACCACAAGGAACAAATACAGTCATCTAGTTTGACCCTCCTGCGTACCATAGGTAATAAGACCTCTTGCAGCAAGTGCTGCATCAAGCCTGTTAACTTCTGGTTGAGCAACAGCATGTCTTTTTATAAAGATATCCAGTTTTGATGCTTCCAGTACTGCCTATGGTTGGAGACCAGACTGTGACTGCCCCTTTATTAGCTAAGTCTTTAGTTTTCTTTATGAAAGTATTTAGTTGGCTCTGCGTGCGTATGTGTGTTTAGCATTAGTTTAGATCAGGGCTGGGCAAAATACAGCCCGTGGGCTGGATCTGGCCCACAGCAGGTCTTTGTCCAACCTGCAGGGGGTCCTTTGGTCCCCTGGCACAGGCACCATCCAGCCATGGGGCATCCTGCCACCTCTGGGCATGCAGCAAAGGGCACACTGCTTTTCTAGGCAGCCCAGGTGACAGGCGGCTCCTTCCAGCTGTTGCCACCACTGGCCTCAGCCCTGTGGTACTGGTGGGGACCCATGCTGCAAAGCTCCGACCCCGTGTGCCCCGTGCCTGCTTTGGGTTCACTCGCCTAGGCTCAGCATGGCAGCGCGGGACAGAAGCTGCTGCTCAGCACAGGGTAAAAGTGGCCCCTCCCCCTCTCATTGCTGGCACTTCCTATTACATCCGCCCGGAACCCACACAGGGTTGCCATGCATCTATGCTGTGTTACTGCCACCTCTGGGCCCAGAGCAGGTGTGGGGTGTGCGGGGTTGAGGCTGTGCAGTGCAGGTCCCCACTGCGGAGCTGTGGCTGGTGGCAGCTGGAAGGAGCCACCACTGCCTGGGCTACCTAGGAAGTCAGTCCATCTGTGGAGCTGCCCCAGCCCCACTGCGTGCCCAGGGGGTGGCAGGACACATCATGGATTGGCAACACGGGGTGGGCCAGGTCAGGGCCGTGCGCCGGTTCCAGATAATTTGCTCTGGTGGGGGTGAGTCTGGAGTAGTTGTGAGGCACACGGGCTGTGCGCTGCTGGTGGTGGCAAGGAGGTGCTTAAGGGTGCACAGACTCTGGGCTGTGGCGGGGTGGCGGTGGCGGGTGCTAACCGGTTCAGGGGGGTGTGCATGGGGTGTCCCATGCACATCCCCCCCTACCTGCAAACCTTCTCCCACAAACCCCACAACCACACCCTCTCTCGCACACAATCACACACCCCACAAACACTGCACCCACTTACAGCATCCTCCACACGCACCCTCTTGTCCTTCACACATGTGCCTCTGGGGGGAGCTCTGCTCACTGCTGCATACCCAAAGCTGCCTCCCCCTCCACAAACCCCATACCCACCCACACACATTCCCACAAACACTCCCCCCACAAATCCTTCATACCCACCCATCCACCCACCTCCACACACACGCACAGAGCCCCCCACAAACCCCATACCCACCCCTCCATACTCCCCTACAATATACAAGAATAAGATTTCCTTTTGAGCTATTATGCAGTCACCTCTATATACACCACACAAACACACAAATCAGGACAAAATAAAATTAAAATATGTTATTGTTAATGTTTGATTTTTAGTATACAATTTTTTTTTTCCTGTGCCAAGATGGTGAACCCCCTTCCCAAAAGGAGTACTTCTGGGGGCAAGGTGAGGGACTTCTGGTGGCAAAAGTCAGGGGTTAGGGGGTGGGACTTCTGGTCCCAAGATGGTGATCGAGGGCAGGGCACCTGTCAACAGGTAGGGCTACCCTTGCAGCCCTTGACAGTTTGCCAGAACTCGTTAAGCAGCCCTCCACCCAAAATAATTACATGCCCCTGGTTTAGGTCAAGGGTACCAAACTCATTTAGCCCTGTGAGCTATATGACACATATGGGTCCAGTCTCTGGGTTGGATCAGGCCACAGACCAACCATATATCCTGTGTGGGGCCAGTCTGAGACCCGCAGGCAGCATTGGGGAGCAGGTCCACCCTGAGAACAGCCCTGGTTTAGATGTTTGAGAAATGTAGCTCTGTGCCTTCCCGTTCACCAGTTTGATTTTCTTTTTTAAGAGATAAAAGGGCATTCGCCTAATATTACAGGCAGCTTTGAAGTAAAAGAAAAAAACTCAAATAACCCACTGACTGTAAGCTACTGACATGAAGCATGTCTTTTTATTCAATACTTGCATCTTTCTCCTATAGAAATCTCTGGGATAAACTGTTTTCTTGCTCTGTTCTCTCTCCCCCCGTTCTCCTCTCGCTTCCCCCCAGTACGGATTGCCATAAATTGTGCTGGAAGTGCCCCCTGCAGTGGTTCCTTTTAATATTTTTCATTTTGCTGCTTGCCTCCCTCCTTGCTCCTGATTGGTGGAGGGGCCCTGCTGATCACTGGGGAAGCAAAATCTGTGACATATTTAAAACTTCCACCAACTGGGCAGGTAGGAGCAAGCAGTGAAACAGGAAGATTAAAGAAGCTGCTGTGGGGGGCACTTCCAGTGCAATTTATGGGGGTCCCTACCCTCCAGTCTTGATGCTTGCAGTCTGTGTAAAAGTTCTCTTACCTGTTGTATTTAGACTACCATCATCCAGTAAGTTTCCACAGTACAAATAGAGACTATCTGTTTAATCACATCTGTGGAAACCTTGGTGTGAGGGGGGATATTATCTCTTGAATATAGGCAGAGGGCATTCAGGATGCACATGCCTTGGAGACTGACTGGTTCAAAGAGGCATGAACTTTTGTAAGTGATAGCCTACTTTGTCAGATGCTATTTTTAGTAGTACAAACCAGAATAGAATAACACAAACATATGTGCAAGTTCAAAATTATCTTGTGATTTGTGGTTCTTAATGTATATGTCCTTTTGGATGCCACGGGAGCACCCGAGTGACTAGAAGTGTCTGTCAGGGGTGCATGTACACCACATTTCACCTCCTGCTCCCATAAGAGGGTAAGAAGAATGGGGCATCTGCAACCTACCCTCAGTTTCTTTTTACTGCCTGTGAGTGAGATGGAAACCAGTGGTGTATTACCCTCTGGACTCTAGCATATGCTGTTTTTTCCCAAAAGCCTTTTAATAAATTTTAATTAATATTCAGCAAAGCCTTTAGTTATCAAAATGATCTCAGTATCTCTTGGATCAAAAAATCTATTGACTAGATCAGAGGTAGGCAACCTTTTCTGGCTGTGGACTAGAATGACCCACCCCAGGGCAGAGGCAGGTGGGGCGGGAGATCAGGTGCAAATACCCAACTGCCACTCGTGCTTGTTCCCATGCTGGCATGGGGAAAGTCCCACATCCGCTAGCTGAGTATAGCTTTTGTGGTATTTCATAGACATTAGGGATTTCATAGGCATTAGAGCTGGAAGGGACCTCGGAAGATCATCGAGTCCAGCCCCACATATGTCTTTCTAGCATGGGACAGTTCCACCTCTTATCCACACTCTCCTTTGGGAGAGCAGAGAAGTTGGTAGTGATAAGAGGGTTTTTGTGACCAAAAAACCGAATTACTTGAACTCCTGTGGGTACGTGTATGGCAACTGTGGTGAACATGCTGCAAGTGTCACAACAAACTTTGGGTTTTCTTTGCAAAATGCAATTTGTGATTGAGGACTTTGCCTTTGTAAGAGCCTAAAGCTATTCAGTGAAGGTTGTCATCAGTAATAGACATTAAATGTCTTCAAGTCCTTGAATGAATTCTATGCAAGTATAAAATGCTTTGTAAAAGTCTGGTGTTCCAAACAACAAAATGGGTTTAAAAAAAATAAGATAAAGTGCCACAGAACAACATCAATGGCCTGAGCAAATTTTTATCTGAAATGCAAGATGCCTTGTTCAGTATGAGGTGCAGATGAATCCATAGGGGAAAAGAGTGCCAGACAACCTTTAAAACAAAACTTTCCAAACCTGACTAAAAAGAGGAATAAGGGGAAGTTTCATTATGCTTCAGAGGTGAATTAAGAAAAATAAATGCCTGCTCATGGACGTTCTGAATTGCATGTGTTAAATATCCCATGCAAACTTCTCGTTACATTACTGAAGCAGTGCAATCTACCTGGGGCTAATGCTAGTGAAGATGGCGGTCATTATAAATTGCTATGTAGCAGAAAGTAAAAACTGTTCTCAAATAAGTCTTAGTTGGGAAAGCTACTGTTGGATAAAACCTGTGGCAACTGAAGCTATATCTTTGTACAGTGCAAAAAATATTAAATAATTAGACCTGTTTTTTATTTATTTTTTGTTTCAGTTTTTGTTACAAATTCATTTTTTTTCTTTTTAACAGAAAAATAACTTGTGCTGACTTGAAAGAGAAGGACCTCCTTACTTCTTGCCAAAATCAGTGTCCAAAAGAGGTAATCTGCAGTGGTAAAGTAATGTTCTTTGTTCAGGCCTTTTGAGGAAGCAGTGTTTTTCATTTGCCGCCTTTTTTTGGATTGTCATTCCTTGCTTTCAGAAATTTAGGTACTTGTGTGGGAAATATCTGGGAGGGGGCTACATGTTGCAATTTCTTCCACCCATACCCCACTACAGGCAATACAGGTTTTCAGTGTGAAAAAAACAGGTATGATACAGGCAGGAAGATCACAGGTAGGTACTGATTTTTTCATGTACAGCGCACACCTTCCTCTCCCCCCGAAGCATTGCCATATTGGCAGCTGCATGACACATACACTGTCTCCTGGTGTGCCGCTTCTCCAGCAAAGAAAGCAGCTTCTCTGCTTAAAACGCACACTGCAAAGTCATGCATTGAACCTCTCTCAGCCTTGTAGCTTGTGCCTGAAGCAGCAGGTGAGCTGTTAGTAGTATCTTTATGAGGCTTGTTATGTGGAAACAACACTTTATTTATAGGAACTTATATAAAGAACTACTTATAGGAAAGAGCTAACAGTCTTTCTACTGTCTTTGCAAGGGGCTAGAGCCTAACCTTGTGTGACCTACAATAAGTTGTCCTCCTGGAAACTTAGACTATCCAGGAAGTGTGGCATCTGAGAAGATAGCTTGGATGAGGCAACTTGCACCAGGAACTTATGGGTGTCACACTTCCTTGATGCTCTTTGTTCCCAGGAGGATTTACTTTGCCATACGGTCAGCTGTGATTCTGGAAAAATAATTTTTCTGAAAACAAGGTGTGTATTTCATTTGGGGGTGTCTTATATATAAGAAAATTGCTATTTTGTTTCCAAAGAAGGAGGGTAGCAGAGAAGAAAAAAGGAATAATCTCTCCTACCTTTTCCTCTGCCTAATATAAAAAGCATCCCAGGTTGTTAGCCTGTTTGTCATTATGGGAGAAAACAATCCACACTGTTTGCACAAGACCAGTTTAAGGGTGCTGACAGATGTGTAACTCCCTGGTCTAACTCGTGGTGCTTCACAGAAAGTGCCATGAGTTAGAGTGACCCTCTGGCAGTGCGGAGTTCTGCCCCTCGCTGTTGCCAGGGGGGCAGGGGTGCCTTGCCAGAGTGGTGTCGGGCTCACAGAGGCAAGGAGCTTCCTTGCCCAGTCCTGCTTTGCTGTGCCATACCAGGTCTTGCCTGCTGGGCTGTGGAGGCCCCAGGGCGAGGGCAGCAGGACAGGGAGCCCCAAGCCTGTAGCGGGCAGCCTGCCCTCCCCCCCCCCCCCCCCCCCCCCCCCCCAATGGGCTTTGCTCCAGCTGTGCTGCCTTTAGGGGAGGAGAAGCTGGGCTCTATACTGTGCTTCCCACTCAGGGCCATGGGTGGCAGCCGGGGCTTGGACTCTGTTGCGGGGTACAGGGGACTCTGGACCCGGGTCCCTGGCAGGCTGGGGTGGAGGGAGGACAGGGCTATGGGTGGGGAGTGCGGGGCACCAGCAGGGGCAGGGGGCAGAGGTTGGGGAATGAGTTGTACCTGCAGGGCTGGGAGGCTGTGGCTTGGGGTTGAGGGGCCTGGACCTATGATCTGGTGAGCGAAGGGGGCAGGGGGAGCTCTGATTTTTCGTGATAAAAACCCAAAATCAAATACCAAAATTTATAGGTATTTAGAATTTATTTTAATAATTGAGGCATTGGTAGGCTTCCATATTGCTTTAAAATTGTAAATATCAATAAAACACTATGCTCAATTGATACATACATACATACATACATACATACATACATGTATATAGTCTTTGGCTCTATATATATATATATATACACACACACACACACACACACACACACACACACACACACATATATGAATTTGCCATTTTTAAATGGAGAAAACCAGGATCCTTTTTTCTCAGTAACTTGTTTATTTGCTTTTAAAAGATGTGTGAATAAGTAAAACAAGTGCAAAATTGAAGAATCAAGTTTGGGAATATTTAATTTCTGCAATCTGCAGAGACTAAGCCAATTGTGGCCCCTTTGTAGCAAGGTTTAAGTGATTTGGTTCAGGGGTAACGGGCACAAATAGGGTTCTATGGCTTTGGAGGCTTTGAAAACCTGCCTGTCATTTTTTTTCTCAGAATGAAATTGAAAATCTTATGTCATGTATGATTTCAGTGAACCAGGCTACAAGTAGGAACTTGAAAAAGGAACAAAAGTCCTGGAGGAATTTTAGATAAATTTTGAAAATCAAAGCATGACAACTTAAAACAAATTAAATTACTGAATGTAATACATATCTTTTCTAAAGCAGAAATTCTACTTGTCAGGCCGCATTGTCAAAATACTGCAATAGACAGTGGGAGATGAATGGTTTAAATGAAAATATTGTCTGAAGGATATCATTAAAAGTCCAGAGCATGCTGATAACATAATAGCAGAGGAAGAAGCAGGCAAATGTTTTCACAATGGGCATTTCATTAAGAAATTAATAGAATGCATTGTGAAATAATTGAGGTTGGATTTCTGCTAACTGTGAAACTGTGGGGTTGGTATTTATACAGGCATTCCAGCTACCTGGGTGGAGAGTCACACAGCTGTTCAGGCAGGAGGGCTAGAGGACAGCTCCTTGGGTCCCCCTTCTTGAGGGAGCCCTGTTATAAGTAGCTTGCAGACTCCCCTGCAAAACAGTGAGTAGTTGGAAGAGGCAGCATAACTTGACCTATCCCAGGTGTCCCAGTATAGATTCATAGATGTTAGGGTCGGAAGGGACCTCAATAGATCATCGAGTCCGACCCCCTGCATAAGCAGGAAAGAGTGCTGGGTCTAGATGACCCCAGCTAGATGCTCATCTAACCTCCTCTTGAAGACCCCCAGGGTAGGGGAGAGCACCACCTCCCTTGGGAGCCCGTTCCAGACCTTGGCCACTCGAACTGTGAAGAAGTTCTTCCTAATGTCCAATCTAAATCTGCTCTCTGCTAGCTTGTGGCCATTATTTCTTGTAACCCCCGGGGGCGCCTTGGTGAATAAATACTCACCAATTCCCTTCTGTGCCCCCGTGATGAACTTATAGGCAGCCACAAGGTCGCCTCTCAACCTTCTCTTGCGGAGGCTGAAAAGATCCAGTTTCTCTAGTCTCTCCTCGTAGGGCTTGGTCTGCAGGCCCTTGACCATACGAGTGGCCCTTCTCTGGACCCTCTCCAGGTTATCCGCATCCCTCATGAATTGCAGCGCCAAGAATTGCACGCAGTACTCCAACTGCGGTCTGACCAGCGCCCGATAGAGGGGAAGTATCACCTCCTTGGACCTATTCGTCATGCATCTGCTGATACACGATAAAGTGCCATTGGCTTTTTTGATGGCTTTGTCACACTGATGACTCATGTTCATCTTGGAGTCCACTAGGACTCCAAGATCCCTTTCCACCTCTGTGCCACCCAGCAGGTCATTCCCTAGGCTGTAGGTGTGCTGGACATTCTTCCTCCCTAGGTGCAGCACTTTGCATTTCTCCTTGTTGAACTGCATCCTGTTGTTTTCTGCCCACTTGTCCAACCTGTCCAGATCTGCTTGCAGCTGTTCCCTGCCCTCCGGCGTGTCCACATCTCTCCATAGCTTTGTGTCATCTGCAGACTTGGACAGAGTACATTTCACTCCCTCATCCAAATCACTGATGAAGACATTAAAGAGTATCGGTCCAAAGACCAAGCCCTGCGGGACCCCACTGCCCACACCCTTCCAGGTCGAAACCGACCCATCCACCACGACTCTCTGGGTGCGACCCTCCAGCCAATTCGCCACCCACCGGACTGTGTAGTCATCCAAGTCACAGCTTCTTAACTTGTTCACCAGTATGGGGTGGGATACCGTATCGAAGGCCTTCCTGAAGTCTAAGTATACGACATCCACCCCTCCTCCTGCGTCCAGGTGTTTCGTAACATGTTCATAAAAAGAAACTAGATTGGTCAGGCACGATCTGCCTGCCACGAACCCGTGCTGATTTCCCCTCAGCATAATTTGTCCTGCCGTGCTCTCACAAATGTGAGCCTTGATAATTTTTTCAAAGACTTTGACAAGGATGGAGGTGAGACTGACAGGTCTATAGTTGCCCAGGTCCTCCTTCCTCCCCTTTTTGAAAATGGGGACCACGTTGGCCCTTTTCCAGTCCTCCGGGGCTTGGCCCGTGCGCCACGAGCTTTCAAATATTCCCGCCAGTGGCTCTGCAATGATGTCGGCCAGTGCCTTCAGCACCCTTGGATGGAGCTCATCAGGGCCTGCCGACTTAAAGGCATCCAGTTCTTCCACATGACTCTCCACCATTTCAGGGTCTACGCATGGAAGTCTGGCGCCTTGCTGCTGCCTCTCTACAACCCCAGTGAGAGACTTGTCGTGCCCCTCTCTTAGGAACACTGAGGCAAAGAACTCATTGAGGAGTTCAGCCTTGTCCCCCCTATCTGTCACCAATTGTTTCTGCCCATTTAGCAGGGGTCCTATTCTTCCCTGGGCCTTCCTTTTACTCCCTATATATCTAAAAAACAATTTCTTGTTGTCTTTTACTTGGGTTGCCATCCTCAGCTCCATGGTAGCTTTGGCCCATCTAACGGCCTCCCTACAAGCACGAGCAGAGGAGGTATAGTCATCTTTGGTGATCTCTCCCTGTTTCCACTTTTTATGTGCTCCCCTTTTGTCCCTTAGGCTGCCCTGGATTTCTCTGGTCAGCCAGGGAAGCCTCCTGGCCCCTTTCCCTCTTTTGCCTCGCTCGGGGATCGTCTTGCTTTGTGCCTGAAGGATCGTTTCCTTAAGGCACAGCCACCCTTCTTGGGCTTCCATCTCTTCAAATCTCCTACTCAGCAGTGTGTCCTTGACTAATCGCCTGAGTTCATTGAAATCAGCTTTCCTAAAGTCTAGCACTTTCACCCTACTAGTTACCTTACCCACTCGCTGTCTTATGTTGAATTCTATTATTAGGTATCACTGTCCCCCAGATGGCTACCGATCTGGAGGTCCGCTACCATGTCATCTCCCATTGCCAGTAGCAGATCCAGTATGGCATTTCCCCCTAGTGGGACCGTGTACCTCCTGTGTCAGGTGGAGGTCCTGTACACAGGTTAGAAACCTGCGTGAGCGATGGGACCTTGCTGTCTGTGACTCCCAGCAGATGTCCGGGTAGTTTAGGTCCCCCATGACTACCGCCTCTTTAGCTTTTATGGTCTCCAAGAGTTGCCTCAGGAGCCCCGAATCTCTTTCTTCCCCTTGATGTGGGGGTCTGTAGCAGACCCCTACCACCAAATCCTTTTCTCCTTGCCCCCCATGTAACCTAACCCACAATCCTTCTACTTTCTCCTCCTTCGATTCCGTCTTGATAAGGGTTGATGTATATTGCTCACTGACATAGAGCGCAACCCCTCCCCCTTTCTTCCCCACCCTGTCCTTTCTGTACAATCTATAGCCCTCAATATGTACCGCCTAGTCATGGGATGAATCCCACCAGGTTTCTGTTAGCCCCACTGAGTCATAGGTGTTTAGTGCAAGCAGGAGCGCTAGTTCATCCTGCTTGTTCCCCATGCTCCTAGCATTAGTATATAGGCACTTGAGCCCTGCGACTGGTGCCTTTGCTGCCCCCCCGCTCCGAGTCCCAAGGGGCCCTTTGATTCTTACCTTCTCATTTCTTACCTGTGCTGTAGTGCTGGTCTCCCCATGGCTTTCAGGTTCCCAATGCTCTCTTTCTTCAGGCTGGGCTGTCCTTGTGGGTGCCACATGGTTTGGTGGTCCACAGCTTCCCCCACCCTCATCTTCCCCTCCCCCCGATGAGCCTAGTTTAAAGCCCGCCGGAGGAGATCCGCCAACCTAGAAGAAAACACACGCTTACCTTTGGGGGACAGGTGAAACCCATCCCAGCTGAGCATGGCCCTTGTCGTGATGTGCGGATCGTTGTCCAGGAAGCGGAAGCCTGCCTTGAGACACCACTGCCGAAGCCGCCATTTGGTCTCTTGGATACAGTTCTCACGCCATCTTCCGCGTCCGTTCACTGGTAGGATGGAAGAGAATACCACTTGCGCACCGAACTCCTTCAGTACACTGCCCAGAGCACTGTAGTCCGCCATCAGGTGATCGGGGGTTCTCCTGGCCGCATCATTAGTACCCATATGGACTAGGACCATGGGGTAGTAATTGGTGGGCTTGATCCTGGCCTGGATTACCTCCGTCACATCCCGAATCTTTGCTCCAGGGAGGCAGCATACCTCTCGTGCTGAGGGGTCCTGGCAACAGTATGGGGCGAGCTGCAGAGGAATGCCCCCACCTCCCGCTCTTGTATAGCTAGGGTGACCACCATCTGTGCCAGGGCTGGGGGCATTTCACCATGACAGGAGCTCCAGAAGGGTTGCAGCCACAGTGCCTCTGCTGCTTGCCCTATGCACAGACCTGGTTCTGTGTATGGAGGCAGCCGCTGTGGATTTCTCCCTGGGTCAGTTCAGGTTGTGGGGAAAAGCTCTCAGCCTCTCACAGACTAGGGTAAACCCAGTCTGTGAGGGGTAGTAGGCAGCACAGCTTGACCTGTAGTAGTTCCCTTGATGGGTTGAGCTGTGGGGAAATGCCCTCCATCCTGTGCACAAATCCAGGTCACCCCTGTTGCCTGCCTAGTAGGGGGAAGATGATGCCCATGGCTGGATCCTTCCCAGAGTCCTGGGATGGTTCAAACCACAAGAGCCCGTTATCTTCTGCACAAAAACACTTAGATGGTTATATGCTGGCTTTTTGTGCCAGAAGGAAGGCATTTTTCCTGATCCAAATCTAATGCCTGTCCTTGGCCTCTGTTGCAGTTCACAGTCCAGAATAATAAAGTAATGAAAAGCAATTAATTGAAAGGCAGTATTTTATTTCTTAAGTGCTAGTCTTTAGCCACTACTGTCTTTTTACTTCAGGATTGGTGAAATTTGTAAGAGACTGTATAATATAACAGCTGAATTTTAAGTCTTCTGTTACTTTGGGAAATTATGAAAAACAATTATATTGTCCAGAGCCTTAAAAGATATAACAGGAACTATAACATCTTGCCAGGTTCCATACTTTGTTTTGGCTACAGTAGTGCAAAATATTCAAAGGACTTCCATAGCCTCTTTCTCTCTCTTTGTCCAGATTTCCTTTCTGCATTAGGGAACAGCAAGGATTTTTATACTGTCACAGATGCCAGTTAAACTTTTTGAAGTACTTTCTTTATTTGGTAGTTATAATCCAATATCCTGTTAGAGGAAACTGTAGTTTTTCCATCAGTAATGACTACTCAGATTCTTTATCCATAATACATTTTAAAATGTTTTGGGGCTGTTCTAAAAAGGATATTTTCCTGAGTTAGACCTTTCTAAGCATGTAGGTTCATAACTGTATATGTAGATCTTTGTTTAAATTGTTTCACTAATGTGCTTGGCTGGTCTGTGTAGTCAGTATTTGTTATGACAGAGAGAAGTTTTTAGTTGTATTTTATTCACCATGATTTGATATAGTTTAACTTGTCAGTACCATAATCCTTGTATTTTAAAAAACTATCCTACCTTCTCTTTCTGTTTTTCGGCTGTAGTAGGCCTTGAGCTGCTTAACAGCGATATAGTATAGCATTTGCTTGCAGAGTTTGGGTAGGAGAGGATGAAACAAAGGATATTATTAACCATGTGAGAAATATCGTAAGTGAGAGAAGTTTATAAGGTGTGAGAGAAAAAGGTCAGAAGGCAGCTAAAGGTCACTTAGAGTTTCAGTGGTTTTATACCAGTTAGATCTGGCTTAGGACATGACATAATTTATATAAGGGCTAAAAATCGGTATTTTTATGTTAATCATGGTACAGCTTGGCCGGTACATCTCTCTGTTCTTTAGCCTTGTTTAGAAAGCTAATGAAGTTGAGTTAGGTAATTGACTACAAACCTAGGTTCACCTTGGAAACTTTTCTCTTCCATCTTGAACCAGATTTTTTCCTGAATAGCTAACCCATTTGCAGATGAACTAAGATAAGTGCTTCTTTTTAAAACTTACTTTCTAAACCTAGGTAAAAAGTCTTTGTCCTTAATGGGGTAGCCATCTACTTCAGGACTTAGAAGAAAATTAATCTTAAATATACTATTTCAAATATTAACAAATTTACAAATACTTAATTATTGATTATTTGGTGTGAAGTGCATTACCTATATTGTCTTATTTGTATATAATTTGTATTTCAATATCAACTAACATTGCTATTAACATTTATCTAAACTCATTCTCTTAAGTACTTGATTGTGGGGGGATAGGCTCCCTTTACCTTCCTTGATCCCTGGAACATCTCTGGGAATCAAAATGACTTACAAGTATAACATTTATTTCTGGTTGAATGACTATATTTTGAAAATCCTGGTGGTTTGCTGAATATTTCTTCTTAAAAGTGAATGCAGTGCTTGTAAAAATGTATTCTTGAGTTGGTTCTCTCAACAGGACAGTTTGGCATAAGCAGTGACAATATGTGCTTTCCCACATAATCCTGTTTCATCTTTAAACTGAAGGCTCGCCACCTCTAGGGCTGAAGGAGGAAGTCTCTCTTTTTATTTGGCTTCTGAGTGCCATTCAGTTGTTTTATTGATGGACTTTTCAAATGGATATTTGTCTTCTAGTTACTGGTAGAGGGCAACGGATGTCTATAAATGGTAGCTGTTTTGCATATGTAAGAGGATCTTGATAAGGAGACGTACCTAGCAGATTAATAGTTCTTTTTTAAAAATAGTTAAAAAAATCTTTTTATCTCTCTTTTTCCAAATCATGCGCTTGAGGAAAAATCCTGTGCAATTAATGATCACCAAAGATGAGTGCCAAGTACATAGAGGTGTCTTCCAGTCTGTGCACAGAAAAGGCTGCTTCTGTGGCTTTTTTTCAGTCTGAGCTGTGAAGTGCAGCAGTCTTCTTTTTGCTTCTGACAGAGATGAGGATGTGGGATCTGAACTGGTTGCCTGTGTGAAAGGAGTTTCTTAGAGCCTTGTGTTTCCATAGTTGCATTTTTATGGTGTCTTTCCTTTTAAAACATTTAACATCAACTACAGTAGTCAGGTAAAGGCAGCATTTGGTCCCATAACCATGAACCACAGGGTTTTGCTGTAGTGGAAAGGGGATCTAAAGAACACAGGCTTTGTATTCTAGTTAGATTTGAGTGCATACACTAAGCTTTCATAAAATAAACGAAACAAAACAACCCCCCCCCCAAAAAAAAAGGGGGGGGGGGAAATCTCCCACTGCACAGCTGGCCTGCTGGAAAAGACAGTAGTATTACTAACGCTGGCAATACTTTTTTATACCATTGTGTTATTTAACTCTGCTCATCTTGGTTAAAGTGGTGGTGGTTTGTTTACATTAGTAGTTCCACTCGAGAAGCAGCATATAAAATATAAAATATCTTTTATTAGACCAACCCAAATAGTTGGAGAATAGTTATTAAGCAAGCTTTCGGGTTCAAAAACCCTTCGTCAGGCTAAGCAAGTTTCAGCAGTTGGTGTGTGCTCTTCCTGGATGAAAAGGCTGGCTTCTTTACTTTTCATTCCATCCAGGAAGAGCACGCACAAACTGCTGAAACTTCCTTAGCCTGATGAAGGGTTTTTGAACCCAAAAGCTTGCTTAATAACTATTCTCCAACTATTTGGGTTGGTCTAGTAAAAGATATCAAATTCACCCAAAGAACCTTGTCTGCATAAAGGTATATACTCTTAATTTGTACATTGCTGTACCACATGGATGCTCCATTCTAGGGTAATCTCTGCTGGTTTTCACCCATGCCATCTGTTAACGCTGCCAGTATCCAAGAAATGTGTTTCATATAAATTCTCCCAATTTAGAGGGAAAGCCAGAGTTGATAGCTCAGGATGGGTCTAGACACATATAATGGCATACAAATGAAGTCAACATATTGTTGCTTGATTGTTTTCCAACTCCAGGAAAAGGAATAGAAGAGGATACTCTACTGGTTAAAGATTACAGAATAATCTACAGATGTCTCTTTCAAGGTTGTGTTCAGTAGTGAGCTGCCTAAACTTTCAGGGATGAAAAGGAAACCAATTATTTGACATAGCAAACTGGCTGTACTTGATGTCTGTGTGGTGCTGACCTCTGTAGCATGGAAAACTTGAGAACAGATTTTTGCAGACAAATGTGAGGACTGAAGAAAAAGGGATAAAAATGAAATCAGGGGAATATGATTTCTGTCTACAAATACTACAGGGCAGTAAGCAGCAAAAGAGAAAAGAGGTATACACTCAAAGATAATGCTGATGCAAGACTAATTAGGCATAAAATGGCCATGACTGAATTCAGGCTGGAAATCAGAAGGAAGCTTATTATTGAGGAGTGACATTGTAAATGGAACAGCTTTTCCAGTAAGAGCAGTGAGATACATAATATATAAACAAACCACAAAAAAAACCCACAAACAAAAAAACAACCAAAAACTTTAAAAGTTAAAGCTTGAGCAGGCTAGAATGTTGTTTATGGAAGCAGAGCTTCTGACTTGATGATCCAGGATGTCCTTTCCAGCCTTGTGTTCCTCAATAAAATATACTGCATTAAAAAGATAAATGCAGTCATAGCAGTATGGCTGACATTGTGGGGGTGTCAGGTAAGATTTGTTGCAGAACATACCATTGAAAAATGTGTTTTTTGGATTTGTGGGTTTTTTAAATTCTGTCTGTAAAGACAGAATTTGTGTATGTTCTCCATCTATGGGCAATGTAAGTCATTTCATTACTACTTCCTTTTTAAGTCTGTGAACCTGAATTAGCCAACCTACAAAAAAAATCCTTAATTTGATTACTTTTACAATAGTATGCAATGTTATATTTTTGTACTTTTTTAGTCGTATATAATGCAATATAAATACATTTCCAGTTGCTAGTAAATGTGAAAAACATGCATCCTAAATATTAAAGTTGTGGCTTTCATGACATTTTCCAAGGGGTATTAATCACTTGATGGCAGTCTGCAACTG
The DNA here is from genome assembly GCF_030867095.1 of Alligator mississippiensis. Taxonomy (NCBI): domain Eukaryota; kingdom Metazoa; phylum Chordata; order Crocodylia; family Alligatoridae; genus Alligator; species Alligator mississippiensis. The sequence continues at coordinate 57,010,531 of NC_081825.1, read as the reverse complement.
AGTGTTTATTTTAAACTATAAGCACCTCCTGATATAGGTCTCTAAACAGTTCAGGGATTAAAATTCCTTTATAAATACATTTCTGAATCAAATATAGCATTTTAGATTATTGATAAATGTTGTATCTAGTACCTGAGGATGAAAAATGCAGGTATACAAACATTTCATGTGTATGTAATGGATATGGGAAATGGGTCTTTACTGCAAATAAAACAGCTCCTCTCAGTTCTTCTTTATTGTTTGATGTCTAGCTCAATATTGTGTGCATCCCTAAATTGCATGCAGTCAAATTGCTGCCGTAAGAAATAAGTGATGTCTTAAAGTTCCTAAAATAATAAGCTTAATTAATTAGGATAAAAACCCTGTCCTGTAAAAGCATGAGGATCTTCTTAAACAGTTGAATTATGGTGTTGAAATTGTGTATAGTAAAGGATTTCTACTTAGGCTAGAAAAGTTTTTCTCTTTCCTATCTTGGAAAAAATAAAAAATAGGGTAATCTTTCAAAAACACATAGTAAAGATATTTTTTTAAATTGGAGATGTGATGTATTTTGTCTGGCCTCTTTTTATAGTTTGAAACATTCTTAAAATATGTACAAAATTAGCATAGGAGAAACTTTTCTTCTTTTTTCTTCCTGTCATCATTTAATGAAAGACGTTCTGTTGAGCATTTCATACCTTCAATCTTTAGTTATTCCCCTACTTTTTTCTAGTGTGCTGGAAGCATGTGGTGTTCACTAAAAATGTGTTTTAAAAACTAACCAGTGTGCTTTTAATCAATCTTTGAAAATGGAGTCCTTAAAAATAATAGTACTTTACATTGTATAATTTGTTCTAAAAGAAATTAAAATGCAGTCAGTAACAAAAAGCAAACATTTGTAATGCAGAGAATTGGTCTTGTTTTTTAGTTGCCCTGTGGCCATCGATGTAAAGAGACTTGCCATCCAGGTGACTGTCCTGGAAATTGCAATCAGAAGGTTAAACTCAGATGTCCTTGCAAGAGAATTAAAAAGGTAAATTCCAGTTTGTACTTCTGGGAGAGTTTTTACTGTATTGTTAAATCCACCCTGGGTTCTGGATGGTTCGAATTGGCATAGCTCCAGTTACTTTATTGGTTCTACAACAGTTTGAATTAGTGGAAGATCTGGCCCCTGAAATCCAAGGATTCATTAAAGAATGTTAAGTCTTGTTAGTCTAGAATCTAAAAGTGCTGTAATTCATACAGTTCTCTTTTTGCATATTCACATGGATTTTTGCAACTCCCCTGGGAGAATAGCAGGATAATCTGGGACAGATTTATTTCAGTTTAAGAGGAAGGAGTACATTTTTTTTTTTTTCCTAACAGAGATCAGGAGAGTATCTAGTTTGTTCAAACTGGTAGTCCATCTGTTAAATTTTGAATTTTAAATCCATTTATACAGCCAAGGTCCCAAATAAGTCTAAAAGCAAATGCAGTGGTGTTATTCTTAGTATAAATCAGGGGTGGGCAAAATGGCAGATCTGACCAGTGGCCAGGCTCCATTTCCCAGCAGCCCTTGCCCACATTGCTGTGGCTGGTTTCCATGGAGACCCTAGGAGTGGGGGGGGGCTGTGACAGTGCGGGGCCAGGGTTTCCATGGACACCAGGCCAGGCAGTGTTGGCAGGGTGGGGAGCTGCTCCGGGGCTGGGGCTGGGATTTTGTGGCGGTGACAATGTGGTTCAGAGCTAGGGCAGAGCTGCGATCTGCTGCCTACATGTCCCTGCTCACTACCCCTAATGTATTACAGTAATAAATAATTACTAACTTATTACAATAAAATAGGGTGTCTGACTGCAGAATTGTTTTAAAACCACTCTATACAGAAATTGACTGCTGGATGGCTATCAGAGTACATAGTTCTACAATAGTTCCTTGCTATAGGTGAGTGAAGGATTTACGGGTCCCTCAAATATGTCTCATAGGCCATGGGCTTGGTTTAGTCAACACAGAACAGGCTGGCTTAGCATCGAGATTGCTGGTTGGGGTATTTAGACTTTTGGGATCAAGTGTGGCAAAACGGATAAGAGCTTTGAACTGAACTAGGGAAAGACTCATCTGTATATTTACTAAGGAGGTGGACAGTTAGGAGATAGAAAACATTATTGATGACAGCAGTGATCATGAAGGTGAGATGTGTAACATGGGGCCATATTATAATAACCCAAAAATTTAGATGAATGCTTTGGTTTAGATTTCAGTAAGGAAAGTACTGGATGTGTGAGTAAATCTGGTGGGGATGATATTTAATGAAACTGTCAAATTGGGAGTGGTGCTGTGTGACTGAAGAATATCAAATATAATACTTCAAATATTTTCCCATTCTTAAATATCTGAGTTCTTGTTCTTAATCTGACTTCAGTGGACCAATCTCCATGTTTTAGAATAAATTTCAAAGGAAAGTGTGATTAAAGGCAGGGAGAAAAAAGGAAAATTAGATAAAATACAACTTGGGTTGACCAAAGATGGATTGTATCATATTAACTTGTTAAGAAAAGTGATTTTCTAGACAAGGAGAGTGTGGCAGATCTAATTTATTTGGACTTCAGAAAAGCATTTGGTACAGTGCCACAGGAGAAATTATTTAGTTAAGTGGGGAAGATGGTGATTAATATGATACTGTAAGGTGGATAAGGAACTAGCTGAAGTGAAGAAGTGGGGTGGGGGTGTTGGTTGTACCCATGTTGGTTTAAGGACATAGGCAGGCAAGGTTCTTTGGGTAGATGTGATATCTTTTATTAGACCAACTAAATAGTTGGGGAAAAGTTCTTTGTAAGCTTTCCGGCACAAACACCCTTTTTCAGGCAATGGGCAACTGTTGATGTTATGAGTTCTCCAAGAACCCTCTTGGAGTTCAGCAGCCAGAAAGCTTGCAAAGAACTTTTTTCCAGCTATTTAGTTGGTCTAATAAAAGATATCACATCTACCCAAAGAACCTTGCTTGCCTAAAGTGAAGATGATACTTTGTACTAAAAGGAAATTATTGGTCTGAATGGGGAGTACTTACTCTCCAAGTATCTCATCAAGGGTATATTTTAGGACTTAATGTTGTTTATTGTTATTAATGATGTAGGCACAAAAAGGGAGTTTTGCTTATTAAGTTTGGAGGCCTTGCCAGTGCAGGAGAATGACTGAAGTACTATAGAGGAAGAATTAGGTACTCTTGAAGTTGGAAATAATGTGAGAGAATATTTAATAGGACAAAGGAGAAGTTCATGCATTTGAAGACTGTTAAAAAGAATTCATCAGTTGGAGGCTGCAATGGAAAAAAGGCTGCTGGTGTGTTTAGACGACGCACTGCAATGCTATGTAGCAAAACCCTAGTCAAATGCGAGCCATCAGTATAATGTGCCCACTTAAAAAACAGGCATATGCGATTCCAGGATGACAAGTGAGATTTTTCCAGCAGAGACAGGGAAGCATTAATGCCTTCGTACATGTCACTAGTAAGAATACTTTGTACTGTGGTTACCCACATTCAAGTAAGATGAATTTCCACAGGCATAGGTGCAGAGAGATGCTATTATGATGATTAGCAAAAGCAGAAGGAAGAGCCTATCTCACAAGGAGACTAAAAGATTAGTTTATTTCCCCTAGCAAAACAAACACTGTAAGGGATATGATTTTTATAAATACATCAGAAAGGAAGAGCTATTTAAGCTTCTAGGACAATGCTACTACAAGAACAAATAGGTATAAATTGACCCTGAATAAATGTAGGTGGTGTTAGAAGGAGATTTGTATCACTCAGAAGAGTGCAGTTCTAGAACAGCTTTCCAACAGAAGTAGTTAAGGGCAAGAAATCTAATTGGTTTCAAGGTCACGTTACATAACCTTTATGAAAGGTATTATATGGTACAATTTCCTGCAGAGCGGGGGTCTGGATACGGTGAACCAAGATATCTATATCCTATGATTCTGCAGAATGGACATAAAGCCTGGAGAAAGGATTTTTAAACCCTTCCATTAGCTGTACAAAAGTCAGTAGACTTGTCTCTCTTATTTATTTAATTTCTATACTCCCTTCCCCCAGAAAGGTTCAGGGGAATAAAAGGCAAAGAACAGATCAGATAAATTACTTTAAAAATTCCCCTTGAAACTACCTCAAAACTTAACCCCACCTGCTAGAAACCTTCTCAAATAAAGTCTTAAACCACTTTTGAAAGATGTCCAGACTCAGACAGTCCTCAAAGGGGAGGGAGTTCCAAAGCTGAGAAGTAACTACTGAGAATGACCTCCCATATGTTGTTTGCCAAGCAGACTTGGTGCACAGATGGTACTTGCAGGAGGGGGCTTTTGGCTGAAGATTTTGTCCCATTAATCAACCTTTTTCAAAATTATAAGGCACATAATGCCCAGAGTAGATCAGAGAGGTGTGCTTCCAAACAGAGTATACCAAAGAGATTTTTTTTTTCTGAGCTCCTTCAGAATCCAGTAAATCTCTCACTACCAAAACTTTCTTATAGATTGATCAGGAAAATTGATACTGGCAGCAGCAAATTACTGTTGCAGACATTGTCAGGCTCACCGTGACACCAATAGCAGCTGGATTAATTCAAACAACCAAGTGCACTTCCTGTTGCGCATCTCTGAACTAAAAGCTGTCAGGATGCCATACAGTTATGAATTTTCGTGAGAGAAGTAATTAAACTTTCTGAACTGGTAGCAGAGAAAAATAACCATGGGTTCAAAAAAGTTGTAGTAGATGGATAAAAAAAAATAGCAGCCATAGCAAGTCCAGTGACAATGATGATGATCTTTCTGAGTTTATATGTTAGAGTAGAATGATATCAGAACCAGTTCATCTGTATAATACAATCTAAAATCTTGAATCATGAGGTAGAGCTTCTAATAGGAAATCTGATACTCATTTTCAGACTTAAGTCATCTGTCTCTAGTGGGTTATGGAATAGAGAAAATCCCACACAATTTACTGATTCATTTTGATGCACTGGCTGGGGGAGTAGTTAACCGATTGCACGATTTCACAATGATTACACACTTAGTTTAAACAACACAATTTTATTTTAAAACTCTTTGCTACGTATATAACACTGCTTAGCTTTAAGAAACACCACAAACATTAAAAACACAATAATTACATATATCAGAAACAATGCTCCGAATGCACTTCCTTCCCAAACAATACTATAAGAATTAGTGTTACAAAAACAACTACAATTACAACTAAAAGTTAAATTTGAATCAATACTATTATTTTTCATATTATACTTACAATCCTAGAATTCCAAGAAGCCAAATACCAAAATATGGTTTCATTCCTCAGTAGTACGATTTAATGGGTTGGCCTCAGTAGTACGATTCAATGAAATGGGCTCAGCAATACAATTCAATAGGCTGGCTTCAGCAGTGATAGGACTAAGTCCCCTTCCTTCAGTCCCTTTCAGGTGCTCTGCGGCTTCAGCGTGAACTAAGAGATTCGTGTTCACGGAGAGGGTGGTTCAGGTGATCAGTCTGGACCCGGGCTATACTTGCGATTTTTTCTTCGTTGTTCTACAAGTATAGTCACCTCCAAATTGGGACAGTAAGTTACGATTTTTATTGAGCGAGCTGCCATCAGTGGGCTCCTCCTGCTCAATATATCACTGCTCCCAAATTTGGGCTCGGATCTTACTCAACAGATTCTTTTACCTTTGAGCATTTTAAATTACCTTTGGGAAACTTCCATATCACTGCAAATGCCCTTTTCTTACCAACCTGGTCAAAAGGCCTCAGGGTTTGATCTCTTGGAATTCAGGATATTTGCTCTCTTTGTAAAAGATTTCTAAAAGATGAAATTTAAATTAAGACTTTAAGCGAAGTCAGAACCTTTTGCACGTAGTCCCCAAAACAATGAACTAGATAAGAAGATAAATCTTTTCTTCTTCCTGAAACTGGCTAATGGGCAACCTTTACAAACATTCAAACTATTTCATTCAATATGACATCCATGCAAATATTTTCTTTCTACCTCTTTTAAAACACTGTTGTAAAACAGCTGTATTTTTGACCTGCATAAGTATTTGAAGACCCCAAATGAAAGATCATTCTTCTAAATCTAAACTAAACTTATTCAAGAGTTGCTGTGTAACAAACTAAAAAGGTTTGGGGTACATTTAGAAAAGTACAGAAATTAGGTACCTTCAGATTAATGTAATGGTGTATTGGAAGTTGAAGAAATTTAGCCTGTTGAAGTAGAAGGACAGAAGATTGGTTTTCTTTTTTGGGCTATTTTTTTAATGCTGTTGAAGTATAGCCCCAATGAAAATGCAAGTCCTTATTCCAGGTTTCCATGCATCTCTTCAATATATCCTTCATTCAAGTGCAATCTCTTTTTATATTCAAGGTCCCCTAAAATTTTCAGAATCAATAGAAACAATTGAAAGTCAAAGAACTTGAAAAGTTGCAGTGTTTTTCTGTGACAACAATATTACCTTCACCTAGTACAAGATTAGTAGCATAAATAATTGAAGCACTTTGCCCTGGATATATGCTTAGCCTAATTTCAGCGGTATTTACTGAATCCTAAAAGAAGAAAAATAAATACAGGAGGAGTTGCAAGGAAAACCTTAAAGAGTTAAAGACTTGAATCAACCGACATGCCTTCAACATGAAAAATGACCCAGTAATATCCATAAGCACAAATTCAGAGTAAACTGTCTTCATTCTTCTTTTAGAAAGAAAGCAGCAGAAGCTCCTATCTAGGTTTCTAAAGGTAGAAACTCCAGAGGCAAGCATGAAAGGGGTTTTTTTGCCCCTTTCTAAGACAAAAAAAAATTTAAAAGATGAAAACTTTTCAGGTGCAACCAACCTAAATGTCTGAAGCATAAGAGTTCAGCATAGTATTTAAAATGTGTCTAGAAAAGTGCATCTCTGAAGGCATAGGTATATTACGGAAATTTAGAATGTTTCTCAACCATAGTCAGTCTTCCATGATTAGCTAATGTGAAAATAGGAGGTGGTCCCTTTTTTTTTGTATTCAATTTTTATCAGTAGTTACAGTAGCTACATTTTTCTCTAGGAATGAAAAGTACTTTGTAAAAAGAGTACCGTTTCTTCCAAAGAGATTTTAAAAAGGGAGAAAGAGAGAAAATAAAAGAAATTAATGAAAAAATTGACAGCTCAGCAGCTCAAATTGAGAACGCAATGGCTAAGTACAGAGGCTCAAAAAATCCGAGGCAAAATTGATTCGCTGTTTGTAGTTTGTTTCTAAGCTGCATAGATTGAACTGGTAATGCACTGAACTGACAATCAGTGTTTGGGTGGCCAAGACAGGTGGAAGCCTGCACTGGCCCAGACTAGGAGCCTTGGGCTGCTCACATGTACAGTCCCTCATGACCAAGCAGCCCAAGGCTGCTGAACCCAGCTCAGCAGCAATCTAGGCCTGATTGGCAGCCAGGGTCTGCGGAGTCCGGGGTGAAAGCACCCATGAGGAGTTGTCGTCCGTCCGTCGTCGTCATGTGTCATCCCCTCCCCCCCCCCCCCCCGCTCCAGGCTGGGCTGCGATCACCCCAGCCCGATCCCTTTCCCAGCCATCAGGCTCAGGGTCGCAGGCGGGTGCCTCACCCACACTGCCCCCCACCCCAGCTGGGTTCTACTCCATGGGGTGAGGAAGGGCACCCACCAGGGAGCTTTTTGTTCCCTGCAGTTCAAGCTAGACTGGGATCACCCCCCACCCCTTCCCCAGCCCTCTGTGGGAACCGCGCCCCCCCCATACTGGCCCTCCCTGCCAACGTTTGCCCAGTGTGGAGGGGAAAGCACCCACCGGGAGCTTTTCAGCCCCTGCAGCTCTAACCTGGCTGGGTTTGCCCCAGCCACACTCCTTCCCCAGCTGTCACTTCCGAGTGGGGTGGTGGTGGGGCAGGGGGTGGGAACACACTTCCCTCCCCTCCCTACCCCCCCAGCTGGGGCTGGTGTTGGGCTGGTGGGTGCTTTTCCTTTCCCTCACCCCCCACCCCTCTTGGAGGTGACAGCTGAGGAGGGGGTGGGGTTCTGAGCTGCAGGGAATTGAAAAGCCCCCAGGTGAGCGCTTTCTTCTCTGCACCTGGCAGATCTTGGCTGGGTGGGGGCGGAGCATTCCTGCCCCTCGGAGGCGATGGCTGGAGAAGGAGTGGAGCTTGGGTGATCCCAAACGGGTTCAAGCTGCTGTGGGGAGGGGTGAAAAGCCCCCCGGTGGGTGCTTTCCCCTCCATGCCAGGCAGATGTCAGCTGGTGGGAATCTAAAATATAACCTGTTTAAAAGGTAACCTGAATCACTTAAGTCTGATACTACATCCAACTAGGTTTATCTTTAAATTGGTTTTCAGCCATTTTGAGAGTAGTTTATGTGCAGTGAACTTCTGTTGTGTTACAGGTTTAAATCAGTTTCCAGTCACTTAGACCAGTTTATGTATAGCTTCTGTCCCTAGCATTTCAGAGTTAAGTCAGATTCCCATTTGGACTCCAGTTAACCACAGAGAACCAGAATCATATACAGGTTTCCCTTGCTTTATGCGGGTTCTGTATGCGCAAATTCTCTCTTATGCGATGACCCTTTTTATACCAAAAAATTGTTATATGCACGATAAATTCACTCTTATGTGACCCATGTGCAGGAAGCCCACCTCTGAGGGCAGCTGGTGCCTGTGCTTCTGGAGCTGCAGCTGTCCCGGGAATGACATGATGCCACATGCATCCTGCTACCAGGCGGGCGGGGGGTGTAGCACAGCACAACTCAGTGGCGCCACTCTCAGGGCAGCTGCAGCTGAGCGCAAAGCACAACGCACAGCGGCAGCTGCCCGGCAGCTGTTGGTGAGTACCAAAATTACCTTGTAAAAGTGGTAGAAATGGGTCTGGGGGTCAGTACAGTCAAGGTCTTGGAACGTATCCCTCTTGTTACATTGTAAAGTGGGTTCCTTTTATACTAATTCAGATTATGCGCTGTTTTCCAGGAATGCATGTACAGCATAAAGTGAGGGAAACCTGTATACACATATGTGCACGTACGTTAGAAAGCCAAGAACCGTTCCATTGGGTTAAGCACCATGATTGGTCCCAATTTTGACTACTTGTGTGTGACTAACTCCTTTGTCTAGACCTGCAACAGCACCCTCAAATGTGCCAAGCAGTTTAGCAACAGACAACCCCCAGACTAGAAGCAGTGTAGTTGCATCTGTATGGAGCCAGGCAACTAATTGGCTCTGCTGGGTCTGTGCCAGTTAGCTGGCCTTCAGCACTGCATAGGCATAGCTGAAGCTGGTGCTTCAAGTAACATATTGGGAGTCTGCATGGTATGATTGAGGACACTGCTGCCAGCATAGCATAGGTTCACACTCTTAACTTGCCTTTGTTTGTTTGTTTTTCTTTGTATTGGCTAAATTATTTGTTCAGATGCCTACACTACATCTTCATTCAGATGCAGATTATTTGTTTGTGGCATCAGAATGGTGCAAAACTGCTTACATAATCACAGTTGAATTTGTAGTTTTAGCAGTTTCAAATAGACCTGTCCCTTCATCTGAGCACTGTGTGCACTTTTAGCTCATTCAGTTTGGCTTGGAAACTCGGTGAAAACTAGTTTTGAAAAAGTAAATACATTCGTAAGTGTTCCCCTGTGGCCCCTGCTACATGTTACATATGTTACACAATTAACTGGTTAATCACACTGTAAATTTAGACCAGCCACACGTGCAAAGTAATTATCACACGATAAAAATGACTCTTCAGCTATAAAAACAGCCATGCAGATGTGAAGTTAGTGTTCACAAATGTCTAACAACTCTGTAGCTGGTTTCTATCCAGCTTCTTTTTGAACTTGTAGTAGGGCCCTAAATGTAACAGAAGATGTAAAAAAAACAGAAGGAAATTTAGTAGACTGAGCCCTGCTTTCCCTTTTTGTTTTCCTAAAGAGTTGCAAGCTTTACATTGTTGATAATTGTGTGCCTTTATATTTTTGGGAAATAAATGCATACGGAATTCTTGTGGATTTTTTTTGTTGATTATAGACGGTTGCAGTCACTGCATAGAAGGGAATGGAGGGGCTAAATGTTAATACAGCCTCAAATAGCTTTACAGTATCTTTCAAGTAAAGTCCTTGCTCAGTCAGTGGAAGGATTGTATAAGTAGCAAATCTTCTCACAGATGCATTCCTTGGAAGCCTCTTTATTGGACCCAGCAGTTGTCCCACAGTTTCAGTAAGTGTGTGGTCTAGTCCATTGGCAGTTCCATCTTGAAGTCATTGGTGCTCTGTATGAGTGCTGGGCATCTGACCTGCATGAGTCTAACTGTAGGGCAGTTAGAGTTTTTACTTTTAAGTAAACAGATAAGCAAGATATAGTGTGGGGGAGGAAAGGAAGAGTAAAGTTAACATTTGGTTGTACTCAAACTGTCATCTTTACTATTATCAGAAAGAGTGAGAAATGAAAACGCATCTGAATTATAAGCGCAATATTATAGTTTTGAAAGCGTCTCATAATTAGTTTTATGGTTGTGTTTTAACAAATAGCTCTCTCTCAATGTCTTATGATGAAAATAACTACAACTTTCATATGAGGATGATTTAAATCTGTAGTTTTTCCCTATTATAGGAATTGCAATGCAACAAGGTACAAGAAGGCCAGGTTTCACTAGAATGTGACGCATTATGCAAGGAAATGAAACGGAAAGCATCTGAGGTAATGTGTCTCTTGTGGTTATAATATATTCTCATTGCTTCAAGAAAAAAAATGAGCACAAAATTATTTTTCAAGACAGTACCAGCAAGAAATAGAACATAATCAAATCAAATGTGCATGTTTAACAGCTGCTTTTTCAGATTATTGCTTTCTGTTTAATGTGGAATATTAGGTTTGTATATAGCCTGTAGACAGACTACCTGTACTTAATTAGTTAGGTGGCTATGCTAAAATAATACACTAACTTTATCTTGTACATCTCAGGAAGTTGGTAAAACCGGTTCTTTCCTCTTAAATAGTGGAGCACCATTTGGCTTCCAATGGCAAAATCTGTGGGAGGAATGAAAAATGCTTCAGAGTCTGTATATAGTTGATTTTATAGCAAACTTGGTTCATGCTTTCTTTGGGGGATGGGTTTGCATTTTTTTGCAGAATGAGAAATAGTATCCTTGAAATTTGGAAAATAAATTAGGTCCCAGTCCTGCAGATTGTTGGATTTCACTGCATGGACTCTGACTTCTTTCTGTCTTGAAACAATTCTCCTGTTGTGATACCCTGGATTTCAAAACAGGATAAGGCTCTATCACCCTCTTTGAAGGAACTGCCTTAATGTTAACTATAGTGTCTATGTATGGATAGAATTGTCCCTGATTACTTGAAGCACTGCAAGGTTAGCTTTGTATTTACTGCAATTATTTAGAATAGCTGTGCTTGGGATATAGAACTAGCTTAAGAGCTGGTTGAAAATGCATTCAGCTAAACTGGGAGCTCATTCACACTGAGGTTAATCTGCAGTAAATCTGTGGTCAGAGCATTTACTGTGCATTTATACCCATTAAATGATAGATGAGTATCGCTAATTGGCTGTGTAATTAAGGATTCTGAACAAGACTTTTACTAACTATAGGTGATTCTCATTTAGAATATTGCCAGTGTGACTTCAATTTCTTAGGAGAGTGACATTCTCTGGCCTTGTGTGCAATTGTAATGTCAGTATTTTCATGCCACTAGTACTTCTCAGTGTGAGGAAAGGAAGAGGGTCTGAAATGCTCAGTTATCCTACTTTGTGTACATTAGGAATGTATTTTACTTTGTACATGTACAAAGATTGCATTGGTCTTAACAAAGCTGATATGCCTTCAGTGTTGTATTTATTCATATTTTTATTTTTCTTTATATACTTTTAACGTTATTAATTAATTGACTGATATGCGAGTACTTGGGAGAGAGAGGGAGCTTGTAACTATGAAAGTTTTAAATTGTCATAGAACAAAATAATATGAAATACCAAATGATTGGCCAATAGCAACTTGTACATGCATGCTGCAAAGGTTACAGTACAACATTCCTCATCAGTGGGTGCATCTACACATGTGCTTTACTGTGGAGTAGACTAATTACCTCTGCAGTAAAGCATCCCCATCTACATGTGCACTGGTATTAGGGTGCAGTAAATTAATTAACTGTGCTGTAAGACAGTGATGTCGGGGACAGTACTATCTTATGGAAGAGTAAGTAACTGTACTGAAATGCATGCGTAGATGGTGACAGGGTCTGGTTGGGGCATGAGGGTGCTTAATTGCAGTGGCTGCCTGCTGCCTAGCCACATGGCTCTGCATGTTCTGTACTCTCATGCCCCAGCCAAGCCCCTCCACCCCACAGTACTTGGGGCTGACTCCCCAGTATCCCCTGCCAGCCTGGGGCTGCTCTGCCTCTCTGCCTTGATTCACATTACTGCTGTCTTGAGTGCACGTGTAGATGCTGTACTCAGGAGCAGTTTTCTCCGGTGCTAACGGCTCCAGAGTTTATTGTGTGATGCTAATTGCATGTGTGTATGCACCCAGTATGACTTTCCTTTTTTTTTTTTTCCACCCAAATCATCCTGAAATGTGGGTGCATTTATTTCCATTACTCACCTGTTCCCAGTCCAGCAATGGCATGATGTAGGCTGCATGTACAGGGCCTACAGATGATCGCTTTATTGACTACTTCATTCAGAAATTCTCGGTATAATCTGGCAGATGTTTTGCAGGGTACATAGCATGCTACAGGAACACAAATCACATACCATACCAGTACACCAAATAGTATTGTAGGCAGCACTGCCTTGCACTTGGTCTGCCAAATGCATAGTCTACCACATGTCTAAAACTGGTACATATATACTTAAATCTTTTTTTGCCAGGTTGTCTGAGGTTGAGGTTCAATTTTATTGGGGCTGATAATTGTATATTCTTTCTGGTAGAGAAGTAGTGGGCACATAAGCATCATTGAAGGCTTCTCAAACTTTGATGGGGCCCATTCTCTGAGAAGCAAGATTTGCTTGGTAATATCTTGGCTCAATAAAATATATTACCAAGCAAATCTTGCTGCTTAGAGATTTAGAAGTCTGGGATAACCAAGTTCCAGCAGCACTGGCAACTGACTCTGGTCAGGTAGGGTATTTCTCACTTGTGTACCCACTTTTTTGTGCCCAGAAGGGCATTTTGTTCCCAGAAGCTCACCTGAGATCTTTCCCAACTTATATAGTTGGTCCAATAAAAGGTATTACTAAATGCACCTTGCTGATTTGTAATTTCCCTGGACCATCATGGCTTCAACAGCAACACTCCTACAGTCTTTAAGGGTCAGAGTAGTCATGCCAGCTAGAATATATAGGGCATTTCTCACTTGTGTACCTTGCCACTGGTACAGAGGGCTTACACAGTGGCCTAGGAAGCACAAGGAAGGCCCATTTACTTATATAAGAGTTGTAGAAGTACTGTTGGTTATCCAACATCTTCATAATGATTCAGTTTGCATCTCAATGAGCTAGTTATCCCACACCAGATGTACATGGGGAATCTGCAGCACGTTCTGTCTCCATTCTACCATGAGTATAACCCTCTCAAAATCCTTGGTGCTCTACATGGTTCAGAAAGAGCTGCTGAAATATCATCCAGAGTCTTGCAGCACATTTACCCTGCTTAAAAAGCACTTAAACCATAAGTAGGAGGTCTGTAGCTCGGTTCCCAAATGAAAGAACAAAAATGAGGAGCATATAGAGCTTGAAATGCCTTGTGTAAAGTGATTCATTGCTAAAACCACTTCTGCACAAGGGCCAAGAGGTTCTCCCACAGGACATTACAAACATTCTTAGAGAAGCGCCAGGTGGTGTGACAATGAAAACCATTGTTTACACTCCCAGAAGTCATAGTGGCAAAAGTGTGGCTGTGGGTACCAGGCATTGGGGCTTGCACTCCTCTTTGTTAGGAATACACAAAAGCAGGCTTAGCTGATGTGTGTCTGCATGCATGCAAGCCAAGATGCAGATACATACTGTTGTATAGACATAACCAGACTCTTTGGCAACTCCAGTCGTCATTGAGTGGTAACAAGTGATCTGGCCACTCAAGTTCTTGGTCTGGTTTAAATCAGTGACCTAAATTTAAAAACTGTGTCCTTAACACATTACAATATATGTAAATGGGGTATACATTCCCTAACATTTTCTTTATAATTTCCTTGTAATTTTCAGGGAAGAATTGCTAGTGCATTGAGCACAAAATCAGGAGCCAAGGACTCCTGGAATTTTACTGCAAGTAGTATCACAGATAGGTTCTTTCATGCCCAAGGTCACAAAACTACAAATACCTGTCTGTCAAGAGTATGGATTAATCTATTTTTTGAAGTTGTAAAGTGCTATATAAATTCTCCTTCCTAAGTGATATTCTGCAGTTTGTGATGGCTCAATATTGACAAGGTAGACTGAACTCCTATTGTGTGCAATCCACGTAATTATAGTTCAGTACAGCATGTCAAGATTGAACAGCATGCCCATTAAAAACTTGAGCCATTTATAAGGGATCATAGAGGTGACCATCAGTTTCCAAAAATCACTGTTGTGTGAACTGTACTAGCCAACATAATAGTGTCTAATGAATGTGCACTTTTGAGGTAATTTGAGATTTTAATGCATGTTTTTTTTCTGAAACTGTTCTTCTATATTTTTTTTCTTCTTCTGTCTCTTAGTGGAGAAGACAGAAGTGCAACAAGACTACATTTTTTTATAATCTTTTCTCACTGGTTCAAATTGAGCCACAATAAGCTAATAGTTTTGAGATCCTCTCTGTTGCTGTATACGAGCCTCTCTTTTTGCTCCTTTTCTTCATTGAATGTATACTTTTAAACTCAGCTATTTCAAGATCTGCTGCCTTACCATTAGGTGGCAGTAAAGTATCAAGAGACCTGGTAGTAGTAAGCTTTTTCATGCCACACTTCCAGTACATGTGGCTGACAAATTTGTTTGCTTGTTTTCAGTGTGGCTTTCCTTTAAAAAAAAAATCAGAGTTTGTTCCTTTTTTTTGTAGACAGTTTGTGTAATACTGTTGTGGTTGAGATGTGTGATGACTTGGGGAGTATGTGAGAAGCAAGATTTTTTTGGTAATGCCTTTTATTGAATCAACTGGATAGTTGAAAGAAAAAGTTAGATAAGATTTGGGACACAAAATGCCTTTCTTTTGGTCCAGGAAAGAAGCAGGTACAACCTCGGTTTGATTCAGAAGAACCCAGATACTTTGTAGGGTTAAGTTTACCCTATGAAACTGAGGGCATGCAAAGTAACGGGGGGTATATGTAGCTGTAGCAAACAGCTATGGAGAACCACTGAGATGTTCCAGTTGTTCATTGCAGCTTTTATTTCAAAGGGCACCACATCTCCAGGAAGGGCATGGGACCATTGATGAGCTCCAGCCAGTTGGAGAAGTGGCACTCTTTGAAGTAAAAGCCATAGCAATCAGCTGGGCAGCTAGTCTTTACTTTGACAACTGTCTGTGACTTAAGCAGGTTGCAAACCACTGGATACAAATGATCTGGTTGTACCACCTGCTGTACTGTTGTTTAACCCCATTATGTAAATGAAGGTGATCACTTTAAAAGGGAGATTGGCAGCACACTGTGAAACAGAAGTTATCAGAAATAGTTACAGACCAAGGGAAGAACAGTTTAAAGTTGGGTAATCTAATAAGGACATTTAAAGGGGAGAGTGTCACTGACATCTGGAGTACAGAGGGGGTAGCAGAGGTATCAGACAAGATATAATAAGCCATGAAACTACTGTCTTATGTTAAATCTGTGGGTTTTGATATCCAGTAAAGTTGTCTTTCTTCTGAAGATGTTGTGTAGGTTTCCATTGGTGTTGAGCTGTGAAGTCAGAGATGGAATGGTTGTTCTGTAATAAGTGTTTTCTCATTGGTGATAATTTGTTTCTATCCTTTATGATTTTCCTCTGAGTTCATTCTGGAGTGCAGTGGTGATTTAGTTTAACTCTGTATAGTTTCAGCAATGATATTTGGTACACTGGATGATGTGTATTGCATTTTGTCATGGGCATGTGTAGGATCTATTTTTTTTTTTTAATGGTTTTCATAGAATCATAGAAAATTAGTGTTGGGAGGGACCTCAGGAAATCATTTATTCCAGCCCCCTGCTCAAAGCAGGACCATCCTCAACTAGATCATTCCAGGCAGGGCTTTGTCAAGTCAGGTCTTAAAAACATCCAAGGATGAAGACTCTACCACCTCTGTCAGTGACCCATTCCAGTGCTTCACCACTCTCCTAGTGAGAGTGTTTTTCCTAATATCCAACCTAAACTTCCCTTGCTACAACTTGAGACTGTTGCTCCTTGTTCTGTCATCTGCCACCACAGAGAACAGTCTAGCTCAGGGGTAGGTAATTATTTCATCTGGAGGGCCACTTAATAAGTTCTAGTGAGCTGTCAAGGGCTCCAAGGTGCCCCTCCCCCTGGTTGCCCTCTTGGGACCAGGTATCCCACCCCTAGCCCATAGACTTTGCCACTGGAAGTCCCTCCCCTTGCCCCAGAAGTACTCCTTTTGGGAAGGGGTCATTGCCATCTTGAAACTGGAAAAATCATATACTAAAAATATCAAACATCTACTATAACTTATTTTAATTTTATTTTTAAAATATTTGTCCTGATTTGTGTGTAGTGTATCTGAGGTGATTGCATAATAGCTCAAAATGCAATCTTACTCTTGTATATTGTGTGTGGGGTAAGGGGGTATGTGTGTGGGGTGTGGGGAGGGTGTGGGTATGTGTAGTGTGTGGTGTAACCCCCCCAGGTCCTTTTTTTGCAGAGCTGCTGCTTGCAGTCAGTCCCCAGCCTGTACCAGTGCATGATATTGTTCTGTCCTAAGTGCAGGGCTTTGCTTTAGTCTTTATTGAACCTCATGAGATTTCCTTTAGTCCAATCGTCCAATTTGGCAAACTCATTCTGAAACCTAGCCCTCCCCTCCAGTGTATCTACTGTTTACCCCTGCTTGGTGTTACCTGCAAACTTGCTAAGGTGCAATCTGTCCCACATTCCAGGTGGTTGATGAAGATATTGAACAAAACTGACCCCTGGGGCACACCACTTGATACTGGCTGCAAACTAGACATTAAGCCATTAACTACTATCCTCTGAGCCCAGTGATCCAGCCAGTTTTCTGTCAGTCTTACAGTCCATTCATCCAACCCATACTTCCATAGCTTGCATCTGAGAAAGTTGTGGGAGACTGTATCAAAACCCTTGCTAAAGTCAAGGTATATCCCGTCCACTGCTCTTCTGCATCCACAGAGCCACTCATCTCTTCATATAAGGCAAACAGATTGGTCAGGCATGACTTGCCCTTGGTGAATCCATGCTGACTGTTCCTAATAATCACCTTCTTCTCCTTCAAGTGCTTAGAAATGAATACTTTGAGGACCCACTCCATTCTTTTCCAGGGACCAAGGTGAGGCTGATTGGTCTGTAGTTCCCTGAATCCTCATTCTTCCCTTGTTTAAAGACAGGCACTATGTTTTCCCTTTTCCAATCATCTGGGACATCTCCCAGTCACCACAGGTTTTCAAGATGATGGCCAGCAGCTCTGCAATCACATTGGCCAATTCCCTCAGTACCTTTGGGTGCATCCTGTCTGGCCCCATGGACTTGTATATGTCCAGCTCTTCTAAATAGTCCCTAACTTGTTCTTTTGCTGCTGTTGGCTGCTCACCTCCTTCCCAAACTGTGCTGCCAGTGCAGTGGTTTGGGAGTTGACCATGCCTGTGAAGACTGAGGTAAAAAAAGACATTGAGTACTTTGGTCTTTTCCACATCATCTGTCACTAGGTTTCCTCCCCCATTAAGTAAGAAACCCAAAATTTCCCTGATCTTCTTCTCACTGACATACTTGTAGAAACCCTTCTTATTAACCTTCACGTCCCTTGCTAGCTGCAACTCCAGCTGCGCTTTTCTGATTTCATCTCTCCATGCCAAAGCAATACTCTTATACTCCTTCCTAGACATTTGTCCAAGTTTCTACTTCTTGTGAGCTTCGTTTATGTTTTTTAGCTCATTGAAGAGTTCCCTGCTAATCCAGGCTTGTCTTCTGCCATACTTGCTAGTTTTCCTGTGCATCAGGATGGTTTATTCCTGTGCCCTCAGTAAGATTTCTTTAATCTACAAATGGCTCTCCTGGACTCTTTTCCCCCTCAGACTAGCTTCCTGGTGGGGGATCCTGACCATAAGTTCTGTGAATGAGTCAAAGTCTGTTATTTCTGCAGTTCAGGGTCCTTACTCTGCTGTTCTCCTTCCTGAACTCATCTTGTGGTTGCTGCTGCCCAAGTTGCCACCAGTTCTACATTTCCCACCAATTGTTCCGTTTGTGAGCAGCAGGTCAAGAAGAGCACTGCCTATAGCTGTCCTTTCCAACACTTGCACCAGGAACTTGTCCCCAGCACTCTGTTGTTATCCAGATTATATGTAACCTTGCAGATTGGTCACTGATAAGAGGCAGAAGCAGGTCTACTGCCCAACCGTTTATTTGCTTTCACTTCAAACCCTTATTCAAAATCTTTCTGGCTACCTGTGACAGAATAACATAGATCCTCACATATACTGGCTGGGGAGACTCGAGGTGGGAGGAGGGTGGCATGTAGATTGGCAGCAGGTCTTCTTGAATTTGCCAAGTTCTTCATATTTCCCTCCAGCCTATGCCCTATTTTTATAGATGGTTGATTATAAACATTCTCATAAAAGATCTCTGATTTACTTTTATTTAAATGTCTTTGGTTTACTGAAAGTTTTGTCAGTTAGTCGGGATTTATATTTCTGGAGGGAAGGGTTCTTTCTTACCTCCTTCTGTCCTAGCCACCAGTGGGAAGGTTCGGGATTGAGAGAGTAGTCAGGAGCAAAAAGGTAAGAAAGGTTTATTAACTTAACAAACACACAACTATGCATAGTATAACAAGACAATAATGACCGACAATAACAATTCGTGTCGGCAGCTTATTGGCAGTCCCTTCTGATGCCTGATGTACAACAAGTTCCTCTTCTATAAAGCTCAGTGAAGTCAGGTGTCCCCGATCTGTGCTGTTTGAGGGGTACCAGGAAGGACCCTGGTATTCAGTCCTTGGGCTCCTCGAGATCCATGAGCCCACTGGATCGAAGTCAGCAGCTAATTTCTAAATTAGTAGCTTCTCTTACAATGCTGCGTCTCCCTTCCACTAATTTCTGGATGTGCTAGCCAATTTATAACTTTTGAGCTACACTGTTGACTCGCAGCCACTCACATTCTTACACTATGAACTTTCCTTATGACTGACCAATAGCAGTACAAGCCTTTGCATTTTTCTGATAAGGTTAATTTTAACTGTGCCACTACATACAAGGCCTTACTACTTTCAAGGCCTCACTAATCTTACAAGACCTCACTACATACATAGCCTCACTAGTTTTTTACTTCAATTAAACTCTTAGCAGCAACATGCAGCTCCATATATAAACAAACAACAAGAAACACCTGGTCTAATCCTCACAAAGCGTTCAGTAAGCACCTTCACCACCACACAGACATAATTTTCGCTGTCACACCTTCCTTCACCATTATGAAATACTGGTTCCCCTCATTCTGTTTTTCTTTTCTCCCAAATTTATGGTCTTGTGTAAACAAAGCTGCTTTATTTTTTTACAATATATCAAGAAACTTAACAAAAATCTATCTATTTATACCAAAATAGCATCTAATACATTTAGTTGCATCAGTTGCTAGAACATGAAGCTTTGATTTTGTATTTGTGCTCTGTTTAATTGTATCTCATTTCTCGTTTAGTTAGACAAGCTGATGTTTAGTTAGACAAGCTACTTTGCTGTTCAAGCGAGTTGTGTCTTCAAAGGTTCACTCCATGGTCACTCAGAAACAATCTTTGAGGTCTTCTGCTTAGCCACATTTCTGCAGCTTAGTTAAGATCCTTGAAAATGGCCGAGGCTGGCAAAAAAAAAAAAAGCTTTAACAATTTTAAAATGTTGTCAAAATCTACAAATGTCTTTTAAATTAAATTTCAGTTCAATATATGTTGACAAGTAGTGCTATAGAATGAAAATTTAGGAGTCCCACTTAGTCTTCTACTCTTTTTAGGTTTTATGAGCTTTTGGGACAAGTTCTGTTAGTGTGGACAACATTTAGTGTATTGGTTGTCACTTCCAGAATACAAGCTTATAATTATTGGTGCATTGATTCAAGTTTACTCTCAAGCTGTAGGTAGTGCTTGCTTTCAGGGATTTAGGCAGCTTTTGCATTTAATTTTATCAGAATAGTAATAAAGTCACTTCAGTGCTAAAAATCTCGTTTAGAAATGGTTTGTCTGTCAAGAAACACTGGCAAAAGCTAAAGCCTCTACTTTTTGACAGCATGACTGCATTTGTAATGTGAGTTTCTTACTGATTTCAAGCTCAAGAAACTTTCCTTTTATTTTAATTTTTGCACTTCCTGATATTTTTTTTACTTTATCTAGTAGTATTGAAAATAAAGTTCCAGAAGTTTTTTGCAACATGTCATTGCATCTTTAAGGAGCTTGGAGCTAATGAATTGCTGCATACTGCTGCTGTTTATAATAAAGGCTTGTTTGGGGTTTTTTTTTTTTTGGTGTAATTTCATTTTTCAGGGTTTCAACATGTATTTAAAATTACTTAAATGTTAGTTGATATTTTATATCCTTGTTACTGAACTGAGGTTTTGCATTTAATGCATTTTATAACAATGGCATATGTACTATAAAAAGCAGTTCATCATATGAAAAGATAATAAATGTGATAGTAGTTAATATAGTGTGTACTTATATAACTCTATACAGTAGTATTTGACTGATATAGGATATGACTTGTTGCCCAACTTGCAAGCTGGGGGCTGCATGCACCCTGGGCTGCACCAGCAAGGGCCACAGTCCCCTAGGTTTTGTGTCAGGCAGATGCCTCTGCACCACACAGCCTTGAACTCATCCTCTCTGTGTGGGCACTGCCCCAGCACTTGGGAGAAGGGTAGGAAGCAGCAGCTGGAAGAGGAGAGAGAGCCCAGAGATCCTACCCGCTATTGTAGCCAGAGTGATGGGGCAGCAATGGTTAAGCCGCGGTCCAGGAGCCACAACTAAATCCCTTACATCCCGCATGTGGCCCATGAGCCATCAGGACAGCTGTGCTCTAGGGCATACCTTCCTTTGCTGTCTACCCCCCATGAAATCCTGAGGGTCACGGGCATAGTCTTTGGAGACTTCTGCATGATGAGACTTTTTTTGCACCCAAGATTTAGAGTCTAATATTTTTCAATCCAATGCTTATGTACAATCCTTCCCAAGTGCGAAATGTCCTTTGGAAACATTGTACTTGCTGCTACTCAGAGGTTCAGAGGGTTTAAAATACCCAGCATGAATTAATATTTGTTAAAGACGGGGAGCAAGGATGTTTTTCTGTACACAGACTGCAGTGGGAAGGAAATGAAGTCCCTGCAAACTCAGTAACCACTTTTGATGCTTTCCCCCCAGTGTTTATTGGATAAAAATTAAATTTGGTTTTGTTTTGGGTGGTGTTTTATGACTGTTTCAGTTCATATTTAAAATCAGAAGTTCTTTCTGCTAAAAAACAAAACAAAAACATCCATTGTGTGCAGGATGCTTTCTCAACTTGTAAGAAAATGAAGTTTCTGTCCAAATGTTTTGCAGTTTGTGTACATTAGAAGCTCACTTCAAGAGTATGTCTGACTTGTTGTTGTTAATGTTGTCTTCAACTGAGTCTCTGTTGAAAAGCTAAAATGATATTTTAAGCTTTTCCGCTACAATCAGCTATAAATTAATTGGTAATTGTCATTTGTATGGGTTCGGACAGATAAAAGAAGCAGAAGCCAAAGCTGCTGTTGAAGAAGAAAAGCGAAGACAACAGGTACCAACTTTTCTTCTCTCAACCAATGACGTTCTTTGTGCTTCCCCAACAAACCTCTAGTTACCTATTTCTCTTAGCAAATCTGTTACTTTACGTGCGCTTACATGTACAAAGAATAGTTCATCTCCATACCCATTGTCTTTGGTAACTGTCAGGATCTTTTGCACCAGCTAAAAATTTGTATTTGTGTTCTAAGTGACTTATAATAGACTACAAAGCCGTATCACCAAACTTTTTATAACTGTATTAAAATTGCATTTAGCTGATTAAATCATGTTTCATGACGACAGTCTCATTTTATGGATTGTATTTGCTTTGGTATTTTTTGCATACAATTGCTTTTTTGGATCTTTTAAAACTTTATTTTATAAAACTTTTATAAAAAGTGCAAGCACAATTGCAGAAACAACTTCTGTAAGCTTTCAAGTGTATGCTACAGTAGGTTTTTCCTCAGAGACATAATGATGCAATAATTAGTTCCTATTCTGTCAAGAATTTGTATTGTACTATATTTAATACATGTTCATGAATAGCTTTCTCAATGTAGAGCTGGTAGCAACTTCTGTTATAACCTTTCCATTACAAGATTTTGTGACCTTCTATTTGAGAAACTAGCATCTCCATTATTTTGTAGGAGTCTGATATTTGTCAGTGGGGTTGCTGTGCAAATGCCTTTTCTTTCTCCTGTTAAGTTCTATTCAGCTTTTGCACAGCTAGGTGCTTTAAAATCTCTTATTTCTCTCTCCTGCTTGCCTGCCACTATAACTGAAAATGAAAATTCTAAGGCTGATGCCAAAACAAAATTGGCGCACACTGTACCAATGATAATATCTGGGTTATGTGGGAAGAGAGATGGCCTACGCCTCGTGTGCGGTACCTCTGGAATATTGCCACATTGGGTGGGGTCCCCCATCTTCCCAGTGGAGGGAGAAAGAGAGAGCCTGGTTAGCCACTCTGACTTCACTGACTCCAGCACCTCTTCCTTCCCACTTGCAACCGAGAGGCACCACATTTGGCTAAAGCTTCCTCAGTTCTTAGGAGTGGCTAATCTGCCTCCTCTTTCTGGCAGTTCAGCTCAAGACTTCTGTTGCTGCCCCTTAACATAGCTGGTCCAGTTGCTCAAGTGTAACAGGCTGTGTAGCAATAATGTGTCGAGAGGTCAGTCCCTGATTACGACTGAGGAGTCTTTAAATTGCACATAATGACATTTGTTTTTACCTTTATTTTCTGAGGAAAAATTATGGAATTTCAAACAGAAAAGAAAAGATCTTAAAACAATATGGTTGAATTTGAAAAGTCATGCCTTCAAAAGTTAGGAAATGTCAGATTTACAATTTCCCTTGCAACCATAATTTAAATTCACTTATGCATAATTATCTTTAATTGCATGAATTAGACCACAGGTTCCCAAACTTTTTCTTATTGTGTACCCCCTTCCAGATTTACCAGCTGCCCATGTACCTCTATCAGCACACGCTTTATATTGTAACCCCTTAAATGCCAATTATTATTATAATGAAAATTAAATCTGCCATTACACAATTTCTCCTATCTAGCCCCCAGAGATGTTTTGCATATCACAGTTTGGGAACCCCTGAATTGGACTACATTCTGCTTTTTTTCCCCATAGAACTCAGATAAACATTTTATGCAGCGCTCATTACATTAGATATGATTACTGTTGTTATGAAAATGACTTTTTCAACTTCTGTGCAGATTTTCTGTTCAGTATGTCTGATAGACCTCCACAATTTATGAATAAAATGAAATAAATCCAACCAGATTGTGTACAAAGCCCTTTGCAGATGCTATAGATCTACAGGCCTCTGTACTTCTTCAGGTGGTTGTTCAACAGGAGTGCTTGACTTTTCTGGACTAGAAGGTAGACAAGGGGGTGGAAATTAATTTTGTTTGTTGGTGCAAGCCTGAGAGTCATGAGATTCAATCTTCCATGTTATCAGGATAATGCCAACAATTCCTCTCTCAGGATGAAGAAGTAGTAGTTACAAACTGGTGCCCCTTCCATCGCTACTGAAAGTAGCGATAGTTTTTCATCCTCTCTGAACCAGCTCTGGGATGGGAGGAGAAGTGAAGAGACGCTTTGAGTTCACAGTTACTAATGGCAGAAGAAAAGTAAGCCTCTCAAAGTTCCATTACAGGTTTCAGAGGGGAAACCACATCCCCTACAATCTGCCTCATCCTGTCTCAACCTTGCCTCTGGCTTCTTGTCCTGGTCCTACTCTTGCCAACACAATCTTAGTCACTATTCCTTAAGCATCTCCTTCCTCCTCATCCTGTACAGTCTGCTTGCCTAACCAGACTTAGCTTACCCTTCTAGGTTTACCGTCTTAAATCCTGCTGTCCTCCACTTGCTCTCCTCTCCTTGTATTCAGTCCTTGTCTCTCTCTCCATTTCCCTTGTTTCCTTCCCCCACTTGTACCAGTCTCCAGCTCATCCAGTCCCAGCTTTCCCCTGCTCATAGTCTTACATGTATTTCCTTTCCCTCCCTCAAAGTCTCATCTAAACTGAGCCTTACCCCTCCCCAAGTCTTTGTCTCAGTCTGTTTGCCCAGCCAGTCATAATTTGCCCCCCACGAACTCAGGTGATCGTTAAATACATCACCCCTTCCCTAGTTGTCCCCTTATTTGCTTTTAGTTCCAGTCTTGCTCTCTCCCTCCCTCTGCCCCATCCTGAATTCCAGGTCTGATCCCATTCCCCCTTAACCAGCTGGCTTCCAGTCCTCCTTGTTTCCTCGCTAGTCTCCCCTGTCTCCAATCTGGCTCCTTATCTCAGTCTGCTATCTTCTACTGCCCTCCCTTGCCCCAAGTCATTCTCCACAGATATCAGCTGCTTCCTTCACATTGCCATGGTGCAGTAAGTGGGTCATAGGCTGTAAACAGATGGGGTTTTTTGTGGTCCCAATTGATATGAATCCAAACCTGGGACAAAAAAGGAATTGCACACACATGTCCTTACAAATTGCATTGTTTCTCCTTTGGTGGTGGGTGGCCAAGGAGAACGTGCAGCCTGACAGACTTGCCCCTGGAATGACTCGTAATTAATTTGACTGAGCTGCAATTAACTTGTAGACTACACAGCATTGTGGGGAAGGCACTGGAACCTGTTAGAACATTTTTATTTCGCATACTTCACCAGGTACTTCAAATGGGACTGGCACTCTGTAGAATCCCTGGACAAAAATCTTTCTCTTGGAAGAAATACCATCTCTGTTTGCACCCCTAAAAAGACAAGTTGTCTGCTTTCAGTTCCAGGGTCCAACCCCACTCTGGCCTGGGGCAGTCATTATCCAGAGCATCTGGATTCATTCTGCTATAGACCTGGGCATGAACTTATTCATTCTGTGGGTATGGCACATGTCCAGTCATGGTCATGGTAGGAGTGGAGAGATGCTTGAGCATGTTCAGTGAGGATTGAATCTTCAAAGAGTTTAGCTGTTAATCTGACTCAGCTGAGGGCAAGACTTGGAAGCTTTTAATTTAGATAACTTTGGGTAAATTTTAACAGGGACAGGGAAATGTTGCTGGTAACAAGTGGTTGCTCTTACCAGGTGTTGCTGCAAATGAATGTCAATAGGGCATTATGACAGAAATATACCTAGCACAAACAGTTTATCATAAACTAACGTGCACTGTTGTTTAAAATATTAATGTGTTTTATATTTAATTCTGTTTTTTTTTTCTGTTTTAACTAGGCTGAATTGGAAGCTTTTGAAAACAGGTTAAAAGGACGACGGAAAAATAAGAGGAAAAGGGATGAAGCAGAAACCGAGCAATCGATGTGGGAAAAATATAAGCGTTTCATCATGCTGTCAATATGTGGAGTTGCTGTTGTGATACTTGCCTGGATCATAGCCTACAACCATTGAAATAACTTTAGGTCTATTTTAATATACCTCACTTGGGCATTAGATAGCTAGTATTGCTAGAGTGTTAGCCTGCCCTCTGGGCTTCAGATTCATGGTTATGTTGTATATTTTCTCCTACCAATTTATTATCATCATGATGGGGGAAAAACGAACCCCATCATGATCTTAACTAGTGACACAAAAATGTGAATTAAACTTCCGAGTAACAAAGTAGCATGCTATAAAGTTGTACACTCAGTTGCTCATGTCATATATTATCTTGCCCAATTTGACCAAATTATATTAATATATGGTATTATTTCTCATTGTCCCTACTTTATAATACTAGCATAGTTTAATTTAGTTGCTTTACTTCATATTAGGATGTTTGTAAAATACAGCTGAATCAAGTTCTGTTTGCAGTAAAATCAGTACAGTATTTTTCTCTTTAAAAGACTCTTGGTTTGCTTTCAAACTAGTTAAACCTTAAGTCACACAAAAGAAAATAACTTCTGTGCTTCTTGGTGACTTGTGGTCTCGAGATAGTCTAGAAAATTCATAAATTGTATTGCCTTATCTCAGATGATAATGCAAAACCTTAAAATCTGAAGGGGAAATGTCACCTTTCTTCATAAAAAAATCTTTTGAACTAGATCCATCACAAGCAGTGAAATGGGCTTGTTTTATTACTTGTCATATACTATCTTGCTGTGCCTCAAAATCAAACCTATTTGAAAGGCAGCATTTAGTATAACTTTGTGGTGATTAGTGATCACCTGGGAAGCAGTCTGATGGAATGGAAGTCTTAACCAGGGAAAGGGCACATTCTCCTCATTGTTCCTAAGTTATCAGTCAAAATGGATAGTGGGACACTGAAGATGAAGCATCTGCAGATGATTCAGGTTAAATGTTGGGTTTGAATCTTTGTAGAGATGTATGAAAGTGCAAACGGACTGAAATTTACTTAAATGTCAACTATACGTAGTTCTAAAGCCATTTGAATAGTTCTTGTTAGTCATATTAGAAATGTCCGGCTAACCTTTAAAACATTTAATATAATTGCATTATCTAATGGACGGTCTTAAATACGTTGCCTTTGGGGGTTTGTTTTTTTTGTTGTAAATTGAAGGATGCTGTTAATTTGTAATGCTCAAAATGTTGACTAATCTTGAAAATTATATGAGAAATAGCTTTGCTTCAGATGAAGAAATACAAATTAACTAGGAAATTGGATTTCTATCTCTGCTATATTTTTACTTCTGATGCTTATACTTAAGCAAAGCAGAAATTGAATAGTGTTCAGTGATTCCCTCCCCCCAACAATTTCTTCCCCTAACCTTCCACTAAAGGCATGAGCCTGTTCCCACGTCCTGGATGTATAACTCAGACATATATCTGTCCTGCTGAGGGCAGGAGACCACTTACATGAGTAATGAGGAAGGATTGCAGTTAGGTTCAAAATTGGTCTTTTTCATAGGATGGATTATAATTCAGGGTACTGTAATCATTATGGGAAAAGGTGGTTTATATCCAATTATAATTGTGGCTTGACAGTCAGAAAATTGTGGGGTGGGAGGAGGCAGAAAAACAGTGCAGTTTTCAGTTTGCATTTACTATTTTTTTCTAACTGGCTAACTTCTTAACTGGAAGCTTAAAAAATGTACAACTGGTCATCATTATATGGCAAGCAATGCAAGTATGTACAGTTAATGAAAAATATGTTAGGTATGAAAGACTTATGAAATCTGTGCTTGTTTTGTTCCACTTGTTTTGTTTTTAAACGCATTCATTTAACAGCGTAAGGGAAGAAAATTCTCTCCTGGTTAGTACTTCAATATTTTCCTATAGCACTGATGAGAGAGAGATTAATCCAGATTCATGCCTGAACAAGTAGACTTTGGTCTTTGATTCAATGAGGAAATAGCACTTGTAACAATTTATTAGTAATTCACTTATGCATCTAAAAAAAGGAAGGATTTTTCTTTAAACCAGGGTAGTCTGCTCTGTTTCTTATTTGCTGTGGAACTGATCATATCAATGTGAGGTGAGGCTTTGCTGAAGTAGTTTTTACCTTGCCTGAAATTAGCTCATTTTTATTTGTTTACTTTTGGCTCTTTCTTTATTAAAACAAGTACCCTAAAGTTTCTGTCTGCCATTTAGTACTCCTGTTGTGAAGAAAATTACTTTCTCTAAAGAAACTGTTTGAAAATAAACTGACCCTTGTTATATGTTTTGAGTAGATACCTTGGTGTTTCCTTGCTTTGAATATTTTGTGGCAAGTTGATGTAAAAATATTGGAGGGAAAATGATTTGGCATCTTTATTGATCATGTTAAATATTTGTATTTCTTAATTGTCTTGGTTGGAAAACACACTGCAAGGACTATTCCTATTCTGAGGCAGAGAAACTTATTATTTTTGACATTTTGTCCATCTTAAGTATAATTTAATTGTTAAAAAGCATTTGAGTCATCTGCACTCTCAGTTGGTATGCCTACTACAAGCAGCGCCTGTTGAATTCGATATTTCTGGATTTTTGCACCATGGAGTGTGTGGGTTAAAACAATCTGCAGTTTAGATTACTGGCTTTTCTTCCACTTATGTCCTCACCTGTTAATTCCTTATAGTTTAATGTTGATTGGGGAGACTTTTCTATTTGCAACGGTAATTTGGAAATAAAACAGACATATACAAACTGAAAGATCATAAATGCATTACTTGAATTACTGTGCAAGAAAAATACTGAATTGAACCTAGGTATTTGTCACAATTTAAATGGTACGTTATTTATGTGGTGATAAAATAAATATTGAGAACTTTACATTATGGAACTGTACATATATTAAAACAAATGACATCGTATGCGTCTTGAAATTCAGTATGCTTAGCCATATATAAGTGCAAAGCTACTTCTAAAGGTAGACCCAGTTCTGAATAGGCACCCTTATCTTTCATTAACATTGGAATTACTTGGCAATTTTAAAGGATTATGTCCTTAGACTGTAAGCTCTTTGGGGCAGTGGACCTCTCACTTGCATATGAAGTGCCAAGTGTATCTATAGCATTGCATACATTATAGTCTGTATAAAAAAAATCCAATAAATTAAATATATATTGGTAGATTTGTTCATGTGTTTCCAAGTAAGAACATTTAAGGAGCAAACTGTAAATAGTAAT
Organism: Alligator mississippiensis; assembly: GCF_030867095.1. Classification (NCBI taxonomy): domain Eukaryota; kingdom Metazoa; phylum Chordata; order Crocodylia; family Alligatoridae; genus Alligator; species Alligator mississippiensis. Next base: position 56,981,593 of record NC_081825.1, on the reverse strand, counting down.
CCTTGACATACATTGTAATTGAAGTAGTAGTGTAATTTTGTTCAGTGCTGTCTTACTACTTGCTACTGCTTTCTTTTGGCCCTTCTTCCTGATGATTTATTTAATCCCAGAGCTATAAGTAGGAAGAGAGATGTTATATTTAAACTGGAAAAATTCTTACTGTGAGATCTATTAAACTGTGGAATGAGTCTCCCAAGAGATGTGGAAGCAACTCCCTTGCTTGTCATTTAAGATTTGGACAAAGTATTGGAGAATATGCTGCAGAAAACAATTTTGTACTTGTTTCAAGGATGGAAAGTACCTGTTAAGTCACCTTGTCCTCTATCTTAAACATGTATAATATCCCATTCCTACCAATAAGAAAGTTAACTTATATGTTTGCTTAAGTACCTGCTAGTAGGATGGTTCCAGTTCATGAAAAAAGAAAATAGAGGGAAAGAAACATAACAGGCAACTTGAAGGTTGCAAATATTTACATTCATTTCACTGCATTGGCAAAACAGCCGAGGATGTCGGTGTTGGTGGATGGAATGGGAGGAGATGAAAGGTCTTCAGCCTCATTGGTGCCAGTGTGGGCATATCAACCCTATTTTCATTACCCATTCAATTGACTCAAACATGAAACTTAAATATAGATAGCCCATCATTCCTCTTGCATTAAAGAGTTGAGGGTAAAATTTCTATGTACAGCACAAAAGCTAAAATAATTCAATCAATCAATCAATCATTGGATTAAATTTGGGCTTTAAAATTCTGTACTGTTTGGGGTGACAGGCAGACTTGCACTGTCCCAATAAAAGCTTCATGATGGTCAGGAAGCACCATCCTTTCAGAGGGTGGAGTGGGAGCGTTTTTTGCCAACCTAAATATGTCTAGCTTCCATAGATGTGGGAAGCAACTTGCAGCTTCTCTATTTCTAGGGTGGCTAATACTGTACACCAGAGCATATTCTTGTGCTAGCCAGCTTTCACACACAGGCATGGCTGCTGTTTGGTGGTGGGTGGGTTGAGAGAAGAGGCTGCACCCCCACACGCAGTGGCTTGGCACAGTCTGACTCTTGTTTGTCCTTAGTTTGGATAACCTTCTGCACTCCAATCTTTCCCTCTTAAACCTGTGCACAGGCCATTTCAGACGCTAGATTTCAGTGCAGGTATAAGACTCAGGCAGTTACTTCAATCTGCATTCCCTGGCCAATGAGACCAGTTCCTCTTAAAGTTAATAATTTCATATTTCCATTCTATTGGCCAATGGAATGCAAGGCACATGTTTCTGAACAATAAAATTTAAAGAGAAACTCTCTAAATGAATATTGCCTGGTAATTCAATTAACAAGATTTGGCCAGCTTTAACTATGGGGACCATATTGGTGCTAAAATATTATTTGTGTTGTATAGTCTGAAGACATGCAGGATATGCCACCGAAGTCTTGACCTGTTTCTGATGCTTTTTAATCCAAGTACAAATAACTTGCATCATTATAAGACAGGAACCTGAATGGCAGCGTGGTCTTGAGCAGAGGTGCTGGAGCTCTAGTTCGTGGGCCAAATGCAGCCTGCAATGCCATGGCATCCAGCTCTCAGGGTCCCCCACAGGTTGGGAAATTTGGTGGGGGGGAAGCAGTGGCAATTGATACGGCTGCCCTTCCCCACTGCCAAATTTCTAAACCAGGCTCTGCTTTTGGGTTTGGAGCTGGGCTATATCCCCTTCTGAGTCTGGGGTAAGCCTTCCCCCATCAAGACTTTTTCCCCCTGTGGGGCAGGGTTGGTTGTGGCTGGGCTGCCCCTATCTCCCCCTTGCCCCCCACCCCCCATACAGCTGGATGGGGCCCTGCTGTGCCCACCTGAATGATGGATCTGGCCTGTGGACAGACTATAAACACTGTCCATCTGGCCTAGTCAGGTAAAAAGGTTGACCACCACTGGTGTGGAGCAGTGAGCAGGGGGCTTGAGGGCAGAAAATCCAGAATTCTAACCTGCTTTGATATGGGCTTTGAACATACCCTCTCTGCTTTAGCTTCCCTATCTGTAAGGTGGGGGTTACCAGCTGTTTCGGAAGAATAGGTAATTTGTATAGTACTAACAGGGCAAGTATTGACTAAATGCTAAATATAATTCCTGATTCCAGTGAACTGCAGTCCTAACTGGCTGCTGCTGATACTCCCAGTGTCACTAATTCCACTTGTATCTCTGGTTCTTATCCCAGTGTTTGTGCAGTGCCAATTCTGTTTTAATCTTAATTCTGTAAGGGAGATTTTTGCCCATGTTTAAAAATGCAGGACTGGAAGCATTTTCTTATGATTTGATGAGTGTAGTACTGCAAACAGGGACTGGAGACAGTGCCTCACTGATTACAGCTAAACTGGGCATTGACATAAAGAGAGGGAAAATGATGAAGGCTGAAGGTAGGGTGTTGGTTGCCAGAGAGCTGGAAATATAAACTCTCTCCTAGGTCTATTTTTATAGTAGTATACAGGGTTGCAGCTGGAGTGAGACAGGGCAGTAGCTAGTGCTGTAAGGTTGGCTGCTGGGGTTTAATCCCATGTGGTTTTCTTAGGGAGGAACTGCTCTTAAAGAACAGTAAGGGATGCCTGTTGGTCTTTGCAAGCAAAATGAAAGTATATTCTCCATCTATATCATCCATCCACAGGAGCCCAGAATGCTCTGCTCTTCTCTTTTAAATAGAGGGTGAAACAGATCCTGGAGATGTAACTGGTGTGTCCTGTATTAACAATGTCTGTGCTACCGTACAATGCCATGGACCCCCAGACCCAGACACGTACAAACACCCCCCTCGGGCCCAGACAAACACCCACGCTGACTCCGAGACTGAGACCCAGCCCCACATACACCAGGACACACCCACTTACCCACGGACACCCATCCATACCCTGACATGGCCCCCCTCCAGACATCCACAAGCATCTAGACCTTCTTCCCCTCCCCAGGCAGAGAGTGTGTGGCGGGGAGGAGGGAGGGAGTCTCCACAGCCCGACGCGGAGCCGCGCTCCCCGGGGCAGCGGGTCCCTGGGCTTCGAGCCGGGCCGTGTCCATTGGGGCCCGGGGCAGTGCTGGGGCCTTCCCCGCGCCCGGGAGCAGCAGCGCAGCTCGAAGCCCCTCGCGCCCGCTCCGCGCACGTGTCCGGCCCGGCCCGGCCCGGCGGGGAGGTGCCGGGGGGAGGGGCGGGGGGAGCCGGCCGAGCGCACAAAACGCGGCGCCCCCCGCCCGCCCCGCAGCCGGGCTGGAGCATGTTCTCCCTGCAGCAGCTCCCCGCGCTGCCGCCCGAGGAGCGGCGCTACCGGCAGGTCCTCTCCGCCGGCCCCGCGCGGGTAAGGCGAGCCCGGGCTGTGCGCTCCGGCCAGGGGGAGCGCGGCGGCGCCGGGGCAGCAGGTGGTGGTGGTGGGGGCAAGGGCCAGGGCTGCCTTCCTCTGCCTGGGCTCCGCGGGGCCGACTCGGGGGCAGGAGGGAGCTTCTGTGGCTGGTCTCGAGGGGTCTCCCGGGCGCCCTCCTTGGCCCCGCAGCGGGGAGCAGCGCGGGAAGGCGCCGGCCCCGAGCCCGAGTCCAGCGCGCGGCTCGTGCCGGCCCGGCCGGGCTTGCGGGGCACCATGTGCCGCTGAATAGCCCGAGCTCCGTGCGCTGCCTCTGTGCTGTCACCACCTCGGCCGGGAGCCTGGCTGCGTCCCTCCTTTTTTCTTCTGGGGTCTCCCGATTGAAATCACGACGTGCTGCCAGGCACCCTCCGGCGTGCGGTATATCAAGCCTTTTGGCAAATCAGTCGAGGAGACGGGGAAGGACCTCAGGGGGTCGCCTGCGGCAGCCCTCTTGTGAGCCACCCGACACAGGCGTCTGTCTGAATTGTACTTCCAGCTCCCAAAACAGAGCTGGGGTAGGCTCTTGAAAGCACTGAACCACCCTCAGAGGAAAAAGTAATTGCTTAGTATTCAGTTGTTCCGAGTCCAGCCCATTACTGGACGCAGGGAATAGTTAGGATCATGGAAAATGAGGGGTAGAAGGAAGCTCAGGAGGTCATCTAGTCCACCCCCTGCTCAAAGCAGGACCAGCCCCAACTGTATCATCCCAGCCAAAGCTTTTGTCTACCCGGGTCTTAGAAACCTCTAATTGATCACTCACCATTTCCTGAGAGCCCTCTTCTGTAGCTGCAGATTTATTAAATTGTCTTCTCTTCACCAGACTAAGTAATCCCAGTCTCACCTTTTCTTGTATATCGTATTTCCTAGACCTCTAATAATTTTTGAGGCTCTCCTCTGAACTCCTCCAAATGTATCCACCTCTATCTTGAAGTGCTGTGCAGAAAATGGACACAGTTTTCCAGGTGAGGGGAGACTTCACCAGCTCAGTATAGAGCAAAGTCTCTTTCCCCCTGACTTGCCTGAGACACTCCTATTAATACACTGTACTGTTCTCGGGTTTTTTCCGACAACAAGACGCTGTTCACTTACTCAGAAGGTTAAAAGAGTCTCTGCGTGCACTGGGGAAGGGGGAAGAATGTATTGTTTATGTCCCATGTGCGACTCCTGAGCAGTAAAGTTGTACACAGAGTGATATTTAAGAACAAGCCATTCCAACTAGAACTTTGAAAAGAGAAACAGTCATTTATACATGGTTGTGCTTCTTTCCTTGCACCCTTTACCACTGCTGAGACATTAAGCTTTATAGCCAGTTCACTCCCTTCCAGTCTAACTTTTCTATCTGGAGGGAAGTCACAGTGCATCCCTGCAGCTGTACTTGGATGATTAATTCTAGCCAATGGACCACCCCTCTGTTTTGTTCACCTTGCCAGACTGAAAAAAAAGTGTTTGTGTTTTATTAGTGCTTGATAGGACCATTTTCTAAGAATTTGCCTGTCTAGTTTTTAGCCCTCTTTTGCATCCCAGGTGTATGAAAACTTCTGTTACATTTTGTCATTTGTAGACATAAAAACTCACGGTGCTTTTTATTGAGTACTCCAGAGATCTAGTTTATTTTTAGACTTTGTATTCATTTTTCTTCAGTCTCTCATGTGGCTGTAGTTGAATAAAGTATTCACTTCTTTCCTGAAAACTTTGCTGGCAGAGAATGGGTTTGAACTCAAAGTAACTGTATTCCTAATGTGGGTGAGTGCATATATAGGGAAATAAAAATAAAAGACAATCTGAAATCCTGCTGGATGAGAGGAGCTATAGCAATATAAAACTGATAATATATATTTAATACGTTGATATTGTATTGTTGGACAATGTCTATTCATATGTATAGTAAGTCAGGTCTACAGGCAGGTTTGGTACCTTATTTAAAAATGCTGACACATGAATAGAGCATGGTGCACTTTGTTGCTGAAAAGGATGTATAGAAATGGATGTAGCACTTAGCACTGTAATCCTTTGTGGATATTGCTGTCCTGCTCTTGCACTGAATCCACTTTTTGCCAAGCACATAATCTCTTGTCATTACTTGTATGACCAAGTGCTGAATGCTATCACAGGATGGGCTAAGCTGGAGAGAAAGCTCCGCCATAGTAACTAACTTTATAAAACAGGTCAGTCAGCTTTGCTCTCATTACCTTACCTGTGGTTCTTGGAAAAATGCCAGGACTCTGGTCACAGTAGTGACCAGCAATTAATCCAGTCAGGACTAACAGATTTAGACAAAAGCATTAGGGTAAAGAGCATCTTCTGTGTGGATCCACTCAGGGATATAAGAAACTGGAAGGTACCTAGAAGATCTGATCAGGTAATTATGAATTTGCTTCAGTCCAAAATTCAAGTTCTGCTGTGGCAGGTCAATCCTATGTTACCAGCAGTCCTATGTTTCCAGGTCAGTCCTGGCAGACTACTCACCCTGATCATCATACTCCAAGGTTTAATGCAAATTCTGCCTGGTGTTTTGGGAAAATGAAAGTCTAATGTTTCTGGGAAGGTACTGTGTCTCTGACTGAATCCTTCTTCCCTTGAAAGTGGGATGCCATATTCCACATTACTGATATATTGCAGAGTCAGCCAGGAGTAGGGCTCTGAGGGAATCAGGGCCAGATGCAATAAATGACTTGGGTAGCTGGAATTTAGGTGCAGCAGCACCTAATCTTTAGGCATGCAGCCCAGAGTGGAAGCCAGAAGCCTATATTAAGTCCCTAAAAAAGACCCTTCATAAAACCTACAAGCCACAGAGGGAGCTGCCTAGGAAATGCTGAGGATAGTGTCTGAAAGCCTCTCCAGACCGCAGACTCTTCATTCAGAGCTGCAGGGAGGTGCTTCCATCCCCTTGGGATCCTGAGGGCCGGCACCCGCGGCTGTCCTTTGAAGGAACTGGGCAAGACTCCTTCCTTCCTTGACAATGGAGCCATTACAATGAAGGGAGAGGAACTAAGGAGCATCAGAAAATGAGATGAAGGGGATGCCACCCACCTTTATATAGAACAATTGCACAGGAAGTGGGAGATGTGGATTCAGTTTCCTCCATAGCACGGCGGGATTGGGGTGCAGGTTCAGATCCACCTCTTCCACCTCCCAAAAGCGCATCTTGGTGGGCACAGAGGCAGGACACCAGGGCAGGAGGGAAGCAGCAGCTGCCTCATGCACGTGGGGGGAGGCTGAGATCGCAGTTGTGGACTCGGGAGCTCAGTGCTGTTGCAGTCCCGCTTCGGGCGCCGGCAGCCTGTGCCGCACCTCGCCCCGGGGCCTCGGGGAGCTCGAGTGAGAGGCGAGGGGCGCTCGCACGGGGGGCGGGCTGCGTCTCCCCTCAGGCCCACGGCATTGAATAGCCTGGAAGGCCGATTTCGCCGCCCAAGTGGCCCCAGTTGGACCCCTCGGCCCCCCTCAAGTCCCCAGGAGAGTGGCCCTGCCGCCCCCGCCAGTCCGCGGGCAAGAGTGGCGGCACGGGGGGATCGGCCCGGCCGCGGGGCAGGGAGAGAGGCCAGTGCCTGCTCCCCGCCTATACATCGCCGCTGCCCGCCGCGCGCTCGGGGTCCCGGTCCCGGTCCCGGCCGCCGCGCTGCGGGCTCTGGACGCCAACAATCCCGCGGCAAAAACAGCGGGCGGGAGGCGCCTGGACCGCAGCGCGTCCCGCCCCGCCCCGCCCCGCCCGGGGCTGCCCCTCCGCCCCTTGGCTTCAACCGGGCAAGCGCTCGCCTCTCGCCCCGGGCCGAACGCTGCTCTGCCCGCCCGCGAGAGCGGGGCAAGGCGGGGCGGCCCCGGAGCGCTGCACGGGACCCGCCCGGGGTCTTGTTTTTCACATGGGCTCCCTGCGAGACAGCAGGGAAGAAAGAGACAGTGCACGGTGTTCGCCGCCCGCTGCCCCTTTAGAGAAGAGCACTGCACTTCAGTATCCTAATGGTGACTCTTTCTAACTGCCAGAGAGCAGCATATTTCATTCCTTTTGTTCTGCTGGGGAACACGCAGTTCCCTTCCAAGTATTGTTTTCGATCTGAGGTTTCTTTTCCAATCAGCAAACAGGAAAGGAACAGAAATAACGGGTTTAACACATTAAAAGAAGAAAAAGCAAGCACTGACTTGTTCATCCGAAACAGATTTAGGAAAGCTCTGTCGCTTCTCATGGCTTGGATGGTGTCCCAGGCTTTGCCTTGGGGAGATGATCCACCTTGGGGCAAGGTGCTATTTGGAAGGGGTTGCAAACCACCGTGGTTCACAGCAATGGTTGATAGCGTGGCTACTACCTGTTGGTTAAACTTCAAAAGCGCGTAGTCTTTGAAAGAAAAAAACAAAGAGTTAAGAGCTCTTTGACTGGCTGGCCACTTCTGGTGCATGAATACTTGATCCCTGTGACATCAGATATTTTTGGCTGGCACCAGGGCTTCGCTTGCACTCTGGATGCCTCTGTGTACTCCTGCCAGAAGGCCGAAAGGATGAAACAAGCCCAGCTGACCCCTAGTTTCTTTTTACCACCCATGGCAGCAAGGAGGACCCCCTGCAACATGTGCTTCCCTAAACTATCTGATTTCTAACTGTAGTTGTTGTTTAGTGAAGCTATTAGGAAGGTGTAGCTTAGGCTAGATTTTAGTTTTTTAGCATGTTAAAAAAATAAAAGAGTGACAACCTGAACTACTCTAGAGAAGTTGTTCCTATTTTGGTATCCCAGGATGCAGGCTGCACCCCTGCGGCTGTCACCAGCAGGGGCAACCTGCCTGAACCCCCACCCTGCCCTGAGCCCTTTGGTGAAATGTGACTAGAGGAGGGGCCTTGGGCCTTCAGCACCCTGCCCTGTCCTCCTCCCTGGCTGCTACATCCACTGGCAGCTCGGGGAGCCCTGGCCAGTGGCTGCCTTGCCCTTCGCGCAACCCCAGACCCTGCCACAAGGAGCAGCCAGTAACATCACTGCTGGCTGACAGCACCAGCTCCTCTCTGGGTTGGGGGGTCCCTGGCCGGGCATCAGCATGCCACTCACTGTGGACCATGGACATCTGGCACAACTGGTTGCCCTCACTGACAGGGAGGCCTGCGCTGAACTGCTAGCCTTGCCAACCCCAGACAGGTGGTAAGTCCTGCACTGGGGGAGGCCCTCTCAGTCCTCACTCCTGCCTCTGTACTGGTCCCAGTCCCTGCCCTGACTCCCTGCCTGGCCTACCTACACTTCCCTGGCACCAGGTTCCCCCTCCACAGCATGCAGAGAAGCGGGACACAGTTCAGAACATTATTGAGCAGCCTGCACCCCCATAGCGGGTTAGGCATAGGCCTCTCATCCTGACGAAGGCATTGATGCTGGCAGCGATGTCCTCCTTGACAGTGGAGGCAGGGACGTGTAGTGCCACCACAGGTAGTCCTCCAGGCAGCAGCGGAGGTTGCAGGACAGGCTGGGCTTGCCCTCTGTGCCATTGTAGCTCAGGGTCCTGAACTGGGAGCACAGGTGTGCCTGGAGTACGAGGAGAATCAGCAGCAGCAAGGTGTAGTGGCTTGGGCATCCCTCAGGCTGCACAAACAGCTCATCACGCACTGCCTGGGGCACGTGCAGCAGGAGCATGCCTGGGGTGCAGTGGCAGCACAGGGGGAGGCTGGCCCCTGGATGTTTCCCTGGAGATGCCCCCTGCAGGGAGGGTGGGGGCACAGCCAGCTCCTAGCCCCAGTTGTTTGGGAGCCCCACATGCCCTGAGCATGGGCACTGTGGGTTGCGTGGCAGTGCAGTAGAGCAGTTGGCCTGCAGGGAGGTGGGGGGGGGGTGAGGGGGAGCAGGGTCTGGAGCATCCTGGCCTGTCTTGCCCTGGGAAGGGGGCAGGGGAGGTGGGCTGCTTGCAGCCAGCACCTAGTGGGCTGCCAGCCTCAGAGGATGAGGGTCTCGGGCAGCAGCTTCCTGGGCCTGGGCCTGGGCCTGCCCAGCAGACTGGCTTTGGTCCCTGGGCACCCGTGCATGGCCAACCCCCAATCTGAGGCCAGGCAACACATGGCCTCTGGTGCAGAGCATCTTATCTCTGAAATGTTGGAAACTCTCACAAAAGGCTTCAGTCTCTTGCCTCTGCACGGCCAACATTTGGATGTGGGGGAGAACCCACTAGCTCCAGTGGAGTTACAGGCTCTGTGTTACTGCCACCCACAACTAGAGCTGTCTGGATGTGCTAACTGCACCAGCAGCGCACTAGGGACCAGACTATCCTATTCCAGTGGCTGGTGGCAGTGGCAGGGGAGCAGGAGGCATGGGAGCAGGCCTGGTGGGAGGAGGACGTCATTCAGGAGGAGGCATGGGACCATGTGCAGTGGGACCAGTGGGTGCAAATGGAGGCTCTGGAGCAGGAGCGCCTAGCGCCTGGACACCCTTCTGGGCCTGGCAGCAGCATCCATACCACCTTGCCCATGGCCCCGCACAGCCCCTGTGTCCTGCCCACCACCTTGCAGCAGGCCCCTGTCTGGGCCTGGGATGAGGTCCTCTGGCACCTCCTGCTCCCCAGACCCCCTGGCCTGGCCCCCATCCCAGACCTGCTGCCACCCCTCTGGGCCCAGCCCCACTGCTCTTACTCCTACTACATGCCCAAGGACCCAGCTGTGCATGAGGCCATCACCCACTGGGGTTGCCATCACCCACTGGGACCTGCAAGGGAATGTCTCAAGGCTGGGGTACTGGGAACTTGTCCTCAGGCTCTCCACCCTAGGCCCCCCCACGGCCACCCACTCTGGGCTTGAAACCCAGATATACTGTAAATAGTTTTCAGTTTGTAAGTGGGGAGGGTGGTAGAGGGGCTCTGTTGATTGAGGGGGAGGAGGGGAAGGGCTCTGTGTGTTGGGGAGGAGGGGGAAAGGGGTGGGTGCTGTTAGGGAAATAAAGCTTTTTGTTTTGAACGTGTGTTTCCTGAGAGTGGTGCTGGGAGTGGGCAGGGGGTAGGGGGTGCATGGGCAGTGGGGCAGGTGGGCTGGAGCAGGGAGTGCTGGAGGAGGGGGTTGGCCAGGGCCTCCCACAGCTGGTGCCCTGGCTCCTGCTGGTGGCTGCCCAGCATTCCTGGGGGGGGTCTGCAACGCTTGGTACTATCATCCACAGCACCCTTCAACTATTTTGCTCATAGCAAGGAAGCTGTGGAAACTCAGACAGGAAACAGTCTCAGTGAAAATGATATGGCTCAGGAAGTTCTGGTATTTTCATGTTTTGAACTGTCAATGCAAACTTTCACCACACTTCCAGTTCAACATGTTGTAACTGCATAGGATAGGTGGTAGATTCTGCATCCAGTGCAATATTATTGTACTTGAAAGTTTGGAAGCTGGCTGGCTAGCCTAGTTTTTATCTTGGGTTTGCTAAAGTCTGGAAATTTCACTTACAGAAAAAAAGTCTCCATTAGAGGAACTCTTTTCGCAGAACAGAAGAGTTGTTACTCTATTTGGGCATTACAGAAACCCTTCTTGCAGTTATTCTGAGAGATTTTTTATTGCCAAACTGCTCATGGGCATCCATTATCTCTTTAAAAGTACATTTAAAGGCAGTATACATTCACCTTGTGGCTTTCGGTAGGAGAGTTATCTTAATGCACCCAACATTACTAAATTCCTCGAGTCTTATTCACATCTTTCTTCCAAGGAGATATTCCACTGTCTTTGGGCTCTTACTGTTGTGTTGTCAGGTTTATGGAGTCCTTCCCCGAAATTCTGTCAGTGTGTTGTGTAAATCTCATATCTCTGAAGACTGTATTTTTAGTAGCTGTAATTTCATTTTGATGAATTGCAGAGATTAAATCCCTCATGGGGGGCTGCCTTATTTGGTATTCTATAAGATATGGTGACACTTATACCTCACCTCAACTGTTTACTCATGCTTTGTTTTTCACCTAAAACTTCTAGTAATCCATCTTCTAGTTTTCTTTTCTAAGCCCCATTCCAATCAAGCAGAGGTTAGGGTCTGTATACTAAACATTTTGAAGGCCCTCACCTGTCATTTGCATAGGGCAACACCTTTCAGAATCTCTCCCAGATTGTTTCTGGCTTTTGCTGACATATGTGAATGGTCATCTGAGAGCCACTGAAAAATTATCTAGCTGTGTGTGTGCGCGTGGTTGAATTAAAACTTGCCACAGCATAGATCATTTAGATTCACTTCTTTACTCATTCCACTGGGGCTGAGGCAGTGTTTCAAGTTCTCAATTTCCTGAAACAGGTAGAGCAGTTACTAGGACTTCAATCCACCCTTTCAGTCTGTGCTTCTTGATAGAGGACTCCGAATCTGATGCGTGTTTTGACACCACTGTCTTGCAATTTTTTGCTTTAAGAAACTGACCATCCACCTCCCAACCATGAAGTGACTACAAGTCACCAGAAGAGGAATGAATGCATGTGGAATGTCATTTCAGTAACTAGGGTTGTTGGTTGTAGTCATGTTGGTCTAAGGACATAGGCAGACAAGGTTTTTTGGGTAGATGTGATATCTTTTATTAGACCAACTAAATAGTTGGACAACTATTAGACAACCATTGGACATCTATTCATTTGGTTTAATAAATGATATCACATCTACTCAAAGATTTCAGTAACTGTGGTTCTTTGAGATGTTGTCCACAAGGGCTCCGTGACTGCCCCCCTTACCCACTTCTGGAGATTCTCTTATTACCGGGATGCCTTGGTAGTGAAGGAACTGAGGGACAGTTGAGCCCGCTCTGACCTTCCCACCCGTGCACCTTCCTAAACAAGATCATACAAGTGGTAGGAACAACTGTAATGGGCACTGCTATTCAAAAGGATCTGATGTACCTGTCTGGCTGGGGCATACCAGAAGTGGAATCTATGTGGACTACACATCTCAAAGCACCACAGAAGAGCAGGTAAGTAATTTTTTCCCTCAGCATTTGATTTGCAACAGCTTTCTAATATGTATTAAATAGCAAATGTATTAAATAGTAAATGCCTGTCTTCAGCCACAAATCAGTTGTCACTGAACTGTTATGTACTGGTATAAGGAGGACATCCAGAGCAATGCAAAGTAACCTGAAATGAAAGAGAAGATAGTGTTGCAACTGCTTAGAAATGTATTAACTTTCCCATCCCTATGAAATCAGAATATCTAAAATTTCAGTTGATAGCAGTTTGAAAGGGTTAAGCACCCAGGTGTTTTTCTTCTCTTTCCTCTTCATCTTATGATGGGGATTTTGTATGAGCTGTTTGTAGATCCTAAAGAAAGTGTGAATGGGAGGAAGAAGGATGCTTTCCATGGATGGAATTTAAATCATAGTTTTACTTCCTGACTCAAACCATAATTATAGTAAGAGCTTCTTTTTTGACAGAATGATTTGTCATCTTGATGTCATTCAGGTGATTTTGGACTTAAGTTCTTTTCTCTGGGGATTGTATATGAATACAAAGATTTTGAAAGTGTCTTTTTAAAAAGAAAAAAATAGGAATGTAAGTACTTTATTAATGCATTTAACTTTGAGTTTCCTTTAACAACTTCTTATTACCTAACTTAGAGCAGCAAATAGATTTGCTCTCCAATCACCTTTTAAAATAATTTCTGCCAAGACAGCTTTGTAGTTCAGAAGTATTCTCTTCTTTTGTCCTTCCCACTGAAACAAAGTGATCAGAGAGTAAAGACGTCTGAGTGAAAGGTTATGGATTTTACTAGTGAAAAGTGTATTATTTAGTTCTCAGCTTTACAGAAAAGCTAATAACCTGTGTGTCATTGTACACCTCCATGTTTATCTCTGGGTGCAGACTAAATATAACAAGACTTTTAATGCCTAGAATTAGAGAAACTATTACTTTGCCTCTAAACTAGAGCCTGCCCTTGGGACGGATTTGTTGCTACTATCAGCCCCATTCCTGCATTTCATTTGGCACGTCTACACAAGGTGCTAAGTGTGCAGTAGACTAATTCTGCTGCTCATTAGTGCATCACAGCAAAAGTCACACTAATGCGCTAATGTCCAGTAGAATTAGTTTACTGCGCAATAGCGTCACTAAAAGACTGTGTGATGGTGCTACTGTGCAGTATTGCGTTAGTACCTGTTATTACATGTACTAAGCTTTATGTGCAGTAACAATGGCACATTAATGCACATGTAGACACACCCAATGTTTTCCATACAGAAAAGTCATTAGTATAAATTTTACAATACAAATCAGACATATTATACCTTAATTCTTGTTTTTTTATTTAGAAAGCTTTATGCAGGGAGAATAATGTTTATTTTTAAGAGAAGAATAAATAAGAAATTTAGAACACCAGGAGCATCAGGGGCTAGGCGAACAACTATTCACCAAAGTGCCTCAGGGGAAAACCAGGAATAACGGTCATAAACTCCCAGGTTTTAGACTGGGTATAAGGAAAAATGTCTTCACAGTTTGTGTGACCAGACTCTGGAATAGACTCCCAGTGGGGGTGATGCAGGCACCTACCCTGGAGATCTTCAAAAGGAGACTGGATGCACACCTTGCTGGGGTTATTTGACCCCAGCAGTCTTTCCTGCCCAAAGCAGGGGGGCTGGACCCAGTTATCTCACAAGGTCTCTTCTAGCCCTAAACTTCTGTGAATCTGTGAACATAAAGGGCAAATGATTTTTGCCATCTGTAGAATTTTGCACCTCTCTTAATCTCCTTTGTGTGGATGCTCTTGAAATTTAAATGGGATAAATCAGGGCTGTCCAACTTCTAAGCAGCCAGGGCTAACATGCTCCACAGACCAGCACCAGGATACTAGGCTCTAGCTGCTCATTGTATAAAATAATTAAAGCTATACTCTCATCTAAAGTCTGAGGGGAATTTCTGTTTCTTCTGCTCAGCCAGACTCCTATTTGAGCAGGGGGAAGTGTCCCTGCTATTTTACTCCTTTGTCTGAGTCCATTGTCTGCTCCAAGTATGGGGAATAAAAAATCTGTTCTCTTTATTCTTTTTTTATTGCTTCCTGCCTGTTTCGTTGGGTTAACAGCTCTAGCACCTGTCTCTTCTAGGATTCCCAAATAGCAGCAATAGGAAACTGACCCTAATCTTGCCAGTCCATCTTCTGCCTACAGCATTTTTACAACCATCAGCGAAGCTGATCAGAGAATCATCACTGCTACTCTACATGGCTTGGCAAAGCTATGGGCAGCAGAGAAGATGCTAGAGGTGTGTCTATGCAGGTTTAGGAAATAGCATGGTATCAGTTTACATTAAGTTCTCATTTGAAATGTTATCTTTGCAACCATAAGGCCTTGAAATTTTTAAGCATAAATTCTACATTAATTGAGGGCTTAGGCCCCTGCAATCACCAGAGAAACCTTCCCACTCTCTCCTGATGAGTGGGTGAGTGGATTTTTTAAGCTCTGCTAATGAAGAGTACTGGCAAAAGTTCAAAGGAATGAAGCACTAGCTACAATCTGGTGCAAAAATATGCATGTCTTCTATAGATCCTTCTCCTGCCCTCTCCATGCACCCCCTGTTTTAAAATGTTTTTGCTGGAGGTTCCCTATCTATATACTTAACAGATCTAATTTAGCTTATAAGATGTGACTAATTATTCACCGTTACCTCTAGCTGCCTTGAAGACAAAGGAAGAGTCTAGAATTATAGCTAGTTATCTCTTTAAATTCTTCCTAGGCCTAGATGGCATAGAAAAGTTAATGGGATCAAATTTTATGACTTGAAGCATTCCTGGCTGTATCTGTATTTGCAGGTAACTGATCCCATGACGTCTAACACTTATAAAGTGTAGAGGAGGTTGTGGTTAACATATATAACACCCCAAGTGACAAAGCTGCTCTACCTATCTACCCTATCATTCTGAGCTGGGGTGTGCTTAGCTTGATTGCAGCTGAAGAAAATGTTGAACTTAAAAAACTGACGTGTAGAACATAAGAACAGCCATTTATTTGCTGGGTCACAATATAGTGGCAGAGGGTGGATGCTGAAAGGGAGAGTGAATTCTCTTTTGCTTTTGTTAGTTGTGAACTTACTTCATACTAGTTTCATTTTGTAATTTCTCATTCTTGTATAGTGAAAGAAAGGAAATAATTTCGTATTTACTTTCTCTTTACTATTTAGTATTTTGTAAACCCTTATTATGTCCTCCCTCAAGCGTCTGTTTTCTAAAACCAAATAGGTCTAGCCCAGGGGCAGGCAATTATTTGGGCCTGCAGGCCACATAGGGTGTTTTGGGGAACTGTCATGGGCTAGGTCAGCACCCCCGGCCCTCACAACAGCTCACCCAACCTCCCTATGTGGGATGGGGTTGCAGGCAGGGAGGGGAGGAGCGAGGAGCTGGTGTGGGCGGTGACTTCAGTAGTTTGTCTCTGGCCTGCCCTTCTACCTCAAGGAGGGGCTTGGGCACACACCCTGAATCCCAAGGGGAAGCTGATGCCTGCGTCCGCAGATGACGCTGACGCCTGCTCGGTGCTGCTTCCAGCGCATAGGCCAAGAGCTGGTGTAAGCAGCAGGGCATGCTGTAGGTGTGGGACGGTTGGGGAGACAAGGGGGTGGGGGAGGAAGGGGAGAAGAGGGAGACAGAGAGCATCAGACCTGCCTATGATGAGCGACATCAGCTAGTGCTGGGTGCCAGGCAAAAGCACGACCTGGCAGTGGGTAGGCTTTCTGCTTCTGGGGCCTTTCTGGCTGCAGTTGCCCAGAGCCTGCACTGGGGCTGCTCTGTGGCTCCGCTCCACTGCCACCGCTGCCACCCTGCGGGCTTGGGGTGACTAGATATAAAAAACAGCAACCTCTTCCAAAAATGGTAAGGATCTGAAAAGAAACAAACCTGTAGCTACAGATCTTCAGCTGAATGCATGCTCTCCACCTTGATCACCAAGATCATCTTTGCCTCTGTCAGACCATGGAAACAGAGAGAGTTCCTATGCTATAGCCTGACTCCAGTTGGGTGGGATGGAGCATGCATTTATTTCAAAGTATTAGGTCCCACAGGAAATGCCATGCCAGGAACTTCTTCTTTAAACTAAGGGTTGATCTGTAGTGCAATTCAAATAACTTATGGTAGACATGCCCACTTCAGCTTTAAACTAGCTCATGTACTAGTAATGGTGTAGCCGCTTGCAGTATGGCCTGTACTTTAAAGCAGACTGCAAAACATGCTTGAGATACAAAGTAAAGATTTGGGCAACTAGCCCACTCCAACTTCCTGCAGTGATAGTTATGTTGCTTTCACTATTTGAGTTAGCTAGTTTAAACATAACTTGGGTTTGTCTATACATACTTCAGTCACACCTTTTGGATTGCGGTGTAGACATACCTAGAGGGCAATTACCTACAGCTTAATTGCTCTGCTGACCACAGTTGCAGCAATATGACATAGTAAGAAGGGCAGTCCTTTAACCAGACAGCCACAGAGACAGCTAGAGCTTTCTAGTTTAATCTGAATATCCTGGACACTGTCTGACCCACAAGCTGCTAGTGCTGATCATGGAGCACTTATGTTTTGTCTTGGTGATGGAAAACTCCTTTTAAGACACAAGCTACTTCCCTTTGCATATATTTAAGTTTCTGAGTTGTTTTAAGGTATAGTCTCAATGCACTTGTGCAATACTAAAGTGAGAGAGACATTGAATCTAAGTGCAAATCTAAGTGTGAAGTTAAAAGTTCAGGATAGTTACATTGATCTAAAAATAGCTGACCTGATCTAAGTTAAGTGTACGTCAGAGGTAGTCTAATTTAGATCAGGTCCAGCGACATTGTTCTAACTGAACTTCTGTACAGTTCCCAGAGCAGCCCTGGGCCTGGGAAAGACCAGCCTCTGGCTCTAGTTTATGCTTTTCCTACTGCCCTCACCTGGCATTAGGCTATTTTTAACACCCCCCCTCCCCTGTCCCTCCCCTTCCCTCCCTGATGGACAAGCCCCAACCCCCTAGACCAGCCAGCCCTCCCACACTCCGAGCCTGCCAAACCTCCCGCAAACTGTGTTTGCCTGTGTCAGGAACTGAGGAATAAGCCAGGGTGCAGGAAAGGTGGGGGGGCGGGGGGAGGGGGGGTTGTATGGAGGTGGAGAGGGTTGCGGGGGTTAAAAATAGTCCCTCATCCTGGAGGTTAGGGGAGAGAGCGCCACTGTCCCCCCAAACTTCCCTGTGGACCCTGTTATCTCCCCTGATCCTGCCAAGCCCTCACAGACCCAACCAACTCAACTGTGGACCCTGCTAACTCTTCTGATGTCCCCAATCCCTCCAACAAACCCCAGTAGCCCCCTAATCCTCCCCATTTCCCCCAGTCCCCTCATGGACCCTGCTAACCCCCCCCCCCCCATCACACTGATTCTTTCCATGGCCTCCACCTGTCCCCTGACTCCCTGATTCCCCCCCATCCTGACTTACTTTAGATCAGGTAGTCGTTTTTAACTCAATCTAACCTCTCCCTAACCTCCCCAAATGTCTGTCCATACCCACAGATTGACCTAATTAGGGTTAGGTCGATCTAAATACCCTAACTTAGATCTGGAATAGTTTAACTGAGTAATCGAATCCAGTGCATGTATTCAGAACACAACCCCAGGACTGGGAAAGCCCAACTCTTCACACTAGCCCCGGGGTTGTGCTCTTCCTAACCCCCCTGACTCCGACTGGGCTATTTTTAACTCCCCAACCCCCTCACCCCAGACAAACAAACCTCCTGTGGCCCTCCCTCCTGGAGACCTGTCATCCCCCCACCAAACCCTCCAACACCCACCCCGCCCTGACACACTAGTTACCCCAAGTTACTTAAAACAGGTTCCCTGTGCAGCTCCTGGCACAGGTGAATGCCTGTGCATGCTGCTTCTGGTCTTCAATCATGCATCTTAAAGTAGGCTGCATGATTGTAGACTAGGTGCAGTGAATGTTTGTATATGCCCTAAGATGCCAGTCTGCTTTGTCTTCTGTCCCAAAGGAGTTTGCTTGAGGAAAGCTAAAGATGAGGCCAAAGTAGGGCCTAGAAAGGACTAGCACTACAGTGCTAACATCTTTGGGCACTTTTATACTTGGTTGGGGGGCAGCATTTTAATTGAGTGTCTCCAAGAGCCACTCTAATTAAAGTGCCACTGCACCCTCTCTATCAGCGTCCCTGTGCTTCAAAATGGTGGTGGAAGAACTTGAAATAAAGCTTGTTCAATGAGCTTCATTTCAAATCCACCTCCTGCCATTTTTAAGTATGGGGATGCTGATATACAAGATGCAGGAGGCTGCTGGAGCACATAATTGCCACACTCCAGCAGACTCAATTAGTCTGCTCCCTTTTGGGGTCTCTGGCACGCCAGCCGGAGGAGCTCCAGAGACTGCGTGCCGTCAGGGATGGTGAGCGGGAGATCGGCTCTTATTTGCAGGCCCTTCTGCCCCGGAGACGGAGGGTAGACCACGGTCACCTTCCAGGACAAGGGAGGACTCGGGGACCTCCCACTCTGTTCAGCCAAGGGGTTGGACCTAGGTGGTCAAGGGCCCCAAGGCCCACCACACCAAGGTCCCCGGCCCGCTGGAGCTTTGCAACAGGTATGAACCTCTTGCAGCCCCAGCAGAGCCTGCCAAGTTGCTAGCTCCTGCAGGCAGCACAGGCTTAACTGTAGCTACCACCTCCACTCTCCCTAAGACAAAACACAAAAGTGTTTGTCGTGGGAGACTCCATCCTGAGAGGAACTGAGGGGGCAATCTGCCACCTGGACCCCTTAGCCCAGGAAGTCTGCTGCTTCCTGGGAGCCCAAATCCGAGACATTGTGGAGAAGATCCCTGAGCTCCTCCAGCCCACTGACCACTACCCTATGCTCCTTATCCATGTGGGCACAAATGACATGGCTTGGAGCAATCCCAGCCAGGTCATGAAGTGCTACAGGGATTTGGGAGCGGGGCTTAAGGGGTTGGGGGCACAGGTGGTGTTTTCATTGATCCTCCCAGCTTCGGGCTATGGGCTGAGGAGGCAGAGGAGGATCGAGGTAGTGAACCAAAGATTATGGCGCTGGTGTCATCGGGAAGGCTTCAGCTTCTATGACCACAGTCTGCTCTTTGGTGAGAGAGGTAGTGAGCTTCTGGGAAAGGACAGCCTCCACCTCTCTCCGCTGGGGAGGAGGCTCTTCTCAGCCAGACTGGCTGACCTGCTCCACTGGGCTTTAAACTAAACCCACCGGGGGCTGTGGGGACTACCGCCGCTGCTGGCCTGCTGAGCAACCCTTGCAAAGCAGCAGGCCAAGGCACTTAAGGGAGCACACCCCTGCTCCAGCCCTGGAGCAAGCTGTAGGCAAGGCAAGGACCCCCAAAGGGACACTTGCATGCCTGTACACAAATGCCAGGACCTTGGGGAATAAACAG
Source organism: Alligator mississippiensis (assembly GCF_030867095.1). Lineage (NCBI taxonomy): Eukaryota > Metazoa > Chordata > Crocodylia > Alligatoridae > Alligator > Alligator mississippiensis. The sequence goes on along the minus strand of NC_081825.1, from coordinate 56,961,937 downwards.
GAGGAACTTGTCCTCCTGCTTAACACAAATAATTATGATGTCATAGGGATAACAGAGACCTGGTTGGACTCCACCCATGACTGGACCGTGGGTATAGATGGCTATACCCTGTACAGGAGAGATCAAGTGGACAAAAGGGGCAGGGGTGTAGCTCTCTATGTCAAGCAAAGCTACATGTCCCTGCAAGCTGACATTGACGCCCAGGGTGGACGACTGGAGACCGTCTGGGTTAAAATCCATGGGGAACATGGCACAGGGGACACAATGGTGGGAGTCTACTACAGACCTCCTGCCCAGGATCAAGAGCTGGACCAGGAGTTCACCAGTGAATTGGCTGAGGCTGCACACTCCCGGTGCATGGTTGTCATGGGAGACTTCAACTACCCAGACATCTCATGGGAAGAGCGGTTAGCCAAATCTGAGCAGTCATAAAGCTTTCTCTCATGCGTGGATGAGCTCTATCTGATGCAGGAAGTCTACGGGCTGACAAGAGGTAAAGCACCGCTCAACCTGGTTCTGGCAACGGGGGATGACCTATTCAGCAACCTAACTATTGAAGGGAAGCTGGGTGACAGTGACCACGAGCTGATCTTCACCATCCGCCATAAAGCTGGCAAGTCAGTCAGCAATACAGAAGTTCTTGGCTTCAGGAAAGCTGACTTTGACAAGCTCAGGAGGCTTGTCAGGGAGGCCCTAAAGGGCCACAACCCAAATGGGGGGAGTTCAGGACAAGTGGTTACTCCTCAAAGGAGCGCTCCTGGATGCACAAGTGAAGTCTATTCTATCTCAGAGGAAAGGCAGCAAAGGGGCACAGCAGCCCTCTTGGCTCACCAGGGAACTAGCAGACCTCCTGTGTCTAAAAAGAAAGACCTACAAAGGATGGAGGATTGGATCCACCTCCAAGGAGGAATATTCTGCTCTGGTCTGGGCCTTCAGGGAGCAAACCAGGAAAGCCAAGGCTGTGATGGAACTCCATCTAGCTACAAGTATCAAGGACAATAAAAAGTCCTTTTTTAGACATGTGGGGAGCTGGAGGAAAAGCAAGGGCAACATTGGATCCCTGCTAAACCAGATGGGACAACTGACAACTGACACCCAGGAAAAAGCCAACTTGCTAAATGGGTACTTTGCGTTGGTCTTTCACCAGTCCCATGGGACGCCCCTGCCCATTATGGGACAAGGAGGCCCGGGTGAGGGAGATTCCTTACCCTCCATCAATGCTGACCTCATGAAGGAACACCTTGAGAGGCTGGATACCATGAAGTCAGCTGGCCCTGACAGTTTACACCCCAGGGTACTCAAGGAGCTAGCTAGCATCATAGCTCAGCCCCTGGCACAGATCTTCGAGAACTCCTGGTGCTCTGGTGAAGTGCCCAAAGGTTGGAAGAAGGCCAATGTGGTGCCTATCTTCAAGAAAGGGAGGAAAGCAGATCCAGCAAACTACAGGCCCATCAGCCTGACCTCTATCCTGGGGAAGGTTTTAGAAAAGATTATCAACAAGGCCATTCTTAACAGACTGGCTGATGGCAACATCCTGAAGGATAGCCAGCATGGGTTTGTTGCGGGTAGGTCTTGCTTAACCAATCTCATTTCCTTTTACGACCAGGTGACCTATCACTTGGACAAGGGAGAAGAGATTGATGTCATATATCGTGACTTTAGAAAAGCCTTGATCTGGTATCCCATGATCACCTCTTAGCAAAACTGGCTAACTGCAGCCTCGGCCTCACCAGGATCTGCTGGCTGGGAAATTGGCTCCGTGGTAGGACCCAGAGGGTGGTGGTAAACAGAAGTCAATCATCATGCTGCGCTGTGACCAGTGGGGTCCCTCAAGGTTCTGTTCTTGGGCCTATGCTATTCAACATCTTCATTAATGATGTGGACATTCGTTTCAGAAGTGGTCTGGCCAAGTTCACTGATGACACCAAACTCTGAGGTAAAGCATCCACACCTGAGGACAGGAGGGTGATCCAGGCTGACCTTGACAGGCTCAGGAAATGGGCAGACGGGAACCTGATGGTGTTTAACACCAAAAAAATATGACGTTCTGCATCTTGGGAGGAAAAACCTGCAGCATGCTTATAGGCTTGGCAGTGCTACGCTGGCTAGCACTATGGATGAAAGGGACTTGGGGGTCATGACTGACCACAAGATGAACATGAGCTTTCAGTGTGATGCTGCAGCTAGTAAAGTGAGCAAAATGCTGGTTTGCAACCATAGATGCTTCTCCAGCAAATCCCAGGACATCCTTCTCCCATTGTACTTGGCCTTGATGAGGCAGCAGCTGGAGTACTGCATCCAGTTTTGGGCTCCACAATTCAAAAAGGATGTGGAGAAGCTTGAGAGAGTGCAGAGGAGAGCCACAGGCATGATCAGAGGTCAGGAAAACAGGCCTTATGATGAGAGGCTGAGAGCCATGGGACTCTTCAGCCTGGAAAAGTGCAGGCTCAGGGGTGATCTGGTGTCCACCTATAAATTTATCAGGGGTGCTCACCAGGATCTGGGGGAATGTCTGTTCTCCAGAGCACCCCAAGGGATGACAAAGTTGAACGGTCACAAACTCCTCCATCACCGTTTCAGGTTGGACATAAGGAAGAACTTTTTTACTGTCTGAGCCCCCAAGGTTTGGAATAGATTGCTGCCGGAGGTGGTTCAAGCACCTACTTTGAATGCCTTCAAGAGACATTTGGATGTTTATCTTGCTGGGATCCTATATTCCCTGCTGACTTCCTGCCCCTCGGGCAGGGGGCTGGACTCAATGATCTTTGGAGGTCCCTTCCAGCCGTAATGTCTATGAATCGAGTCTGCTCTGACAGTCTGGAATTCCAGCATGTTGGAGCAGCCTCCGCGTTCATGCATAAGTGCCCACTGATTGAGTGATGTTTTCTCTTGTAAAATTCATATTCATCAAAATGTTCTATGGCAATGTATTGATTTCAGTGAAATTTTAGATGGGAAAAAGTAAAAAGTAATTGTTTTTTTTTTAAATTCTCATCATGTTGATAATGTTCAAATGGTTCATTTCAATAAAGTAAAAATATTTTGTTACGGTAGGATTCTGTTTTTATATTATAATTATGTACCCCATTTTGGGAAGCAGGAATTTAGCATTTCATATTTTGCAGGTTCTTTTTTTAATGTGGGAAACAGGATACAAAATGAACTTTTTAATTGTTTAGAGAACATTTTGTTACGTCTTTAGTTAGTGTTTCTCCTTTTCACTGTTCTAATTATTCACTGAGATAAATATTCCTCAGACAAAACAGCTTTTCAAAACAGTACAGCAGAAAGGAAGCCCTTTTTTGTCTCCCATGTCATCATTAGACTTAAAAGTTGCCAAAAGTACAAGTTCTTAAAGCAATGGAAATCCAAGCATGTTAAGAAAATGATGTTTAAGGCACTCAAATCATGAGAACTCTTTCTTGTAACAACACCCTGAGGAACAAAAGATGAAAACATTTTAATACAGGAAACCCTCACTATTCGCGGGTTCGGCACTCATGTTTTCAAATATTTGTGAATGCCAAACCTGCTTCACTTACAGGAGCTCCTTGGGAGCTCCGCACTTGCTGCCGCTGGGCTCCCGCTGCCACACTCCCACTGCCGCTGCCACCTCCACCTCCACCGCCACTGCCACCGCCACCGCTGTGCTCTGGCCATCACCAGACCAGCCCCTCCCCTCTCCCCCCTTCCCCCCACCCTCGGTGGCCCAGAGTTCATGAACACAGATGGCATTCATGAACACAGTGCCTTATTTGCAGGTTTTGCCATTTGGGGGGGATACGAGAACATATCCCCCACAAATGGCAAGGGTCGCCTGTAGTTTAAAAAATAGGTTTAATCTGAGATAGAGGTGCACTGATACATCAGTCCAATATCGGATCAGTACCAATATGAATAAAATTGTCTATAATTGGATATCAGCCCTATGGGGCCAATAATCTGGCCAACAAATTCCCATGCTGCCCAAGTCCCCCCGCAGTGAGGGAGGGGCAGGGGCAGGTGCAGCCCAGGGTGGGTGGGGAGGGCACAGGATGGAGTTGAAGCTCATGGGGTGGGGGTTACTCCTGCCACTGCTTGCACCTTGGGAGGGCGGCGGGGCGTGTGCCCCTGGATCTGCACAGCATGGGGTGGGTGGCAGCTATGAAGTGGAGCTGGAGGTAGTGCTGTGCGGGGTTTTTCTTGCTGGGGGCTGGGCTTGGAGTGGGCTCCACTGTTGCTGGGAGGAGGCTGCAGCCACACCAGATTTTGTTGCAGCTCTTCTTCCAAGCCCTGCGCTGCTACCCGCTGTCTGGTGCAGCCCCGGCTGAACACCCATCCTCCACCCAAGTGCCGCCTCCAGCTCCACCCCACAGCTGCTGCCCACCCCATGCCATGCAGATCCGGAGGCACACGCTCTCTCCCACTGCCCTCCTGGGGTGCAAGCAGTGGCGGGAGCTGCCCACTCCCTGAGCAACGCCTGCCTCTGCCCCCTCCTTCACTATGGGGGGTGTTGATTTGCCCCTCCACAACCCTTCCCTCCCCCCTCCCCTTCCACCACACCGGACTTACCATCTGGAGACAGCTGTATTGGATGTTGGATTGGTATTGGCCAATATGCCTCCTTAAATATCGTCTATTGGTATTGGCCCCAAAATCTCTATCAGTGCATCATTAATCTGAGATTATGAATAGGATAATGTGCTAAATATAATTCAGTAGTTATTGCAAGCACTACAGAATGGAATTGAAGTGATGCATGGCCCTGTCTGTGCACTTCCATCTGTTAACATGTTTATATTTCTTCCAAATTTAACACCTCGACTTCTGAATTTCATACGTCTGTTTTCTACTTTTGTTTTTTTAATTTTATTTATGTAATATTTTTATTCTTAAATTACTCCTGTGTACTCAACCTTAATTCTAGTTTAACACAGTTCTTACCTGAAAATACAAATAATGTCTTCTTTTGTTGCTGTCATTACACTAATTCTTCAGAACATTGGGCGCTTGTACATGTGACACGGGTTTAGTTCTCAGGGTTTTATTCTATATCCCCTAAATTGAAATGATGAGTTTTGACTTGAAACCCATCATTTCAGTTTTTCCATCACATTACAGTGAGGGGTCTGATCCTTTTCTTTTTGTTGTTGTTGGAGCTGGAGCCTGCCCATGGCCGGAGGTGGGGGTGGGGGGAGGGCAGTGAGCTGCCGGTGGGCTGAGTGGCCCCTGAGCTGCTGGGGACCCCAGTCCTTCCCTCTGCAGTGCCAGTGCTTGCCAGGGCCACTTGAGCAGGCTGCAAGCAGGCCAGGTGCTGCCCCAGCTTGGAGACAGGCACCACCCGACCTAATCCAAATGTTCCCTGAGTCCATCTGGGGAATAGCACCCAACGGGCTTCCAGTGGGTGGACCCAGGGAACAGTTGGATCAGGCCAGGTGCCACCTCCAAGCTGGGGCAGCACTCAGCTCGCTAGCAGCCTCCCTGGGCAGCCCCTGGGGATGCCACCATTGGGGAGGGAAGGACCAGGGCCCACATATCTCAGGGGCCTCTTGGCTTGCTGGCAGCTCACCCCTGAGCCATGGAGGGGGAGCAGGGAGGCTGCACAACAGCAAGAATCAGGCTCCTCACTGCCTCTGTTTGAAAACAGGGTCTTCTGGCCAGCAGGATGCTTGGGGCCACCTGGGAACAGGCTGGCTTGACCCTAGGGCAGCATGAGAAGGTGGCAGGAAGGTGGCTGGGCTTGCTGGTGTCTGGAGAAGGTGGTGGGGATGGTGCACGGGGTGCTGGAAGCCTGGACGGGTTCAGGGAAGAATTGGATTGAGCACCTCTGAGCTAGGGCAGCACTTGGCCAGCTAGCAGCCTACCTGGGTTTCCAGCTCCCTGTGCACCATTCCCACTGCCTTCTCCAGCCACCAGCAAATGCAGCTGCCCTCCTGCTGCCTTCCCATGCTGTCCCAGGGGCAAGCCAGCCCGTTCCTGGGCAGCCCCAGCCGTTTTGCTGGCTGCAAGAGCCTGCTCAAGGCAGAAGTAGAGAGGGGCCCAAATCTTTTCTTCTGTGGAGCTTGCCCGCCTCTCCCATGGCCGACGGGGAGTGGGGGGTGGGGGGGAGGGGGCGGGGTGTATGAGTTGACAGCTGCATCATTGCAATTTGCAACATTGCAATCTAAACTACATTGGAATGTAGTTTAGTTTGGAATGATTCAAACTCATTTAAACCCCCGAAAACTCTTGCATGTGTACAGTGCAATGCCATTAAGCCACACAAAGTGACATTTTCATCATGTGTATGTGGTAATGACATCTCATGTACAAGTGCCCAGTTTGTCCAGGTCTCCCTGGCTCACTAATTTCTATCTTCTTAATTAAGCAGTAGCTCAGAATCTTGCTTCCTAGTGATTGACTTGACTACCCAGGTCTTATGAATTCAGCCCTTCAGGCCTCTCATGTCTAAACTTACATGTTCTTCTACTAAGAAAAAAGTTAACTTCTCAGCCTGTAGGCCAAGATCAGGATGATATTGTCTGGCTGAAAGGCTTAGAAGAGATTGGTAGTGGCTGGTGCTGGAGTGCTGGTGATGGCAGCTGCAACATTTGGAATGATGGCAAGGAAAGAGATGGGATGTATTGCTCCTGGTGGAGGACAATCAATGAGAGCTGGGAGAAAGAAATGGTTCTGCACAGGGAACTCATCAAGGCAAGGCTTTTGCTCAGGTATTTTGCTCACAGCCTCTCTTCATAAGGCTTATTCTCTTGCCCTCTGATCATGTGTGTGGCTCTCCTCTGGACTCTTTCAAGCTTCTCCACATCCTTCCTAAATTGTGGAGCTCAGAATTGGATACCGTTCTCCAGCTGCGGCCTTATCAAGGCCAAGTACAGTGGGAGGATGACATCCTGGGTCTTGCTTGAGATGCATCAGTAGATGCAAGCCAGAGTTTTGTTCATTTTGCCAGCTGTGGTATCGCATTGGTGGCTTATATTCATCTTGTGGTCAATCATGATCCCCAAGTCCCTTTTGGTCATGGTGCTAGAAAGTATAGCATTGCCAAGCCTGTAAGTGTGATGTGAGTTTTTATTCTTGAGGTGGACCACCTTGCATTTCTCCATATTGAATGCCATCAGGTTTTCATCCGCCCACTTTGCAAGCCTATCGAGGTTGGCCTGGATCACCAGCCTATCTTCAAGTGTGGAGACTCTTCCCCAAAGTTTGGTGTCGTCAGCAAACTTGGCCAGTCTACTTTTGACACCAGTGTCCAGATCATTTATGAAGACATTAAAGAGTATAGGTCTGAGAACAGAGCCTTGGGGGGCACCACTAGTCACCAAGTGCCATGTTGATTCGGTTCCATTAACTACCACTCTCTGGGTCTGACCTCAGAGCCAGTTCCCTAGCCATTGGACTGTGGAGTAGTTGAGGCCACAGTTGCCCAATTTTTCCATAAGGACATCATGGGACACCAGGTCAAAGGCTTTTTTAAAGTCCAAATATATGACATCAACCTCTTCCCTTTTGTCCAAGTGATACGTCACCTGGTCATAGAAGGAAATTAGATTGGTTAGGCAAAACCTACCTGCAACAAACCCATGCTGTCTATTCCTCAGAATGTTGCCTTCTGTTAGCCTGTCATGAATGGTTTCTTTGATAATTTTTTCCAAAATCGTTTCAGGGATTGAGGTCAAACCAATTGGCCTGTAGTTTCCTGAGTCTTCTTTCCTCCCTTTCTTGAAGATGGGCACCACGTTGGCCCTCTTCCAATCTTCAAGTACTTTGCCTGAGTGCCACGAGTTCTAGAATATCCTTGCCAGTGGCTGTGCTATGATGTCTGCTTGTTCCTTTAGTACTCTTGGGTGCAACCTATTCAGACCAGCTGATTTATGGGGGTCCAGCCTCTCAAGATGCTCCCTCACAAGATCCATGCCAATGGTGGGCATATATTCATCTTCACCCTGGTCATCCCGCATCATGTTAGGCAGGGTGGTCCCTTTGGGCTGGTGAAAAACTGATGCAAAGTAAGCATTAAGCAGATTGGCTTGGATGTCGGTAGTCAGCTGCCCCAGCTGGTTTAACAAGGGTCTAATGTTGCCCTTGTTTTTCTTTCGACTCCCCGCATATCTGAAGAAGGAATTTTTATTGTCCTTGATTCGTGTAGCCAGATGGAGTTCAGCTGCAGCCTTGGCTTTCCTAGTTTGCTCTCTGCAGGTGCGGACCAGTGCAGTATACTCCTCCTTAGTGGTGTTTCCTGTCCTTCATTCATTATACGCCTCTCTTTTTAGACATAGGAGGTCCATGAGTTCCCTGTTGAGCCAAGGGGGTTGTTGAATCCTTTTACCACCTTTCCTACAGGTGGGGATGGATTCTCCTTGAACTTCAAGGATCACCTCTTTAAGGAGCAACCGCTTATCATGAATTCCCCTTCCTGTGAAATCATGGCCTCTCAGGGCCTCAGGAACAAGCCTTCTGAGCTTATGGAAGTCAGCTTTCCTAAAGTCAAGGACCACTGCATTTCTGGTTGACTTGCCAGCTTGCAATGGATAGTGAAAGTAATCAACTCGTGGTCACTGTCACCCAGCTTCCCTTTGATTCTTAGGTCGCTGATTAGATCATCCCCTTTGGCCAGTACCAGGTCCAGCAATGCCTTGCCTCTTGTCATCCCATAAACTTCTTAGGACAGGTAGAGCTCATCCACGCATGTAAGGAAGCTTTGTGACTGATTGTATTTGGCCGAGTGTTCATCCCATGAGATGTCTGAGTGGTTGAAGTCTCCCATGATGACCAAGAGCATGCAGCCTCGGCCAGTTCCCTGGTGAATTCTTGGTTAAGCACTTGTTCCTGGTTTGGAGGTCTGTAGTAGACTCCTACCATTGCATCCCCTTCACTACATTCCCCTTGTATTCTGTCTCCAGTCATCTTCCTTGGGTGCCAATCTCAGCTTGTAGGGATGTGTAGCTCTCCTTCATATATGGTTACCCACATCCTTCTTACAGATGTGGATAACCTCGAGAGGGTTCAGAGGAGGGCCAGTCATTAAGGGTTTACAGGCCAAGCCCTGTGAGGAGAGACTAAGAGATCTGGACATCTTCCGCCTCTGCAAGAGAAGGCTGAGAGGTGATCTTGTGGCTGTCTACAAATTCATTAATGGGGCACAGCAAGGAACCAGAGATGCTCTGTTTATCAGGGTGCTTCTTGGGGTAACAAGTAGCAGTGGTCACAAACTGACAGAGAGGAGATTTAGGCTAGATATCAGGAAAAACTTCTTCATGGTAAAGCTGGCCAAAACTTAGAATGGGCTTCCAAGGGAGGTGGTGCTCTCCCCTACCTTGGGGGTCTTTAAGAGAAGGCTGGATAGGCATCTGGCTGGGATCATCTGACCCCAGCACTCTTTCCTGCCCAGGGCAGGGGGTCAGACTCGATGATCTGTTGAGGTCCCTTCCGACCCTAACATCTATGAATCTATGAAACCCCTGCCCCTTTTTTTGGCATGATCTCTCCTGTACAGGGTATAGTCATTTATCCTGGTAGTCCAGTCATAGGAGGAGTCCCACCAGGTCTCTATGATCCCTATGAGATCATAGTCACTTCTATTTAGCAGAAGGACCAGTTCCTTCTGTTTATTCCCCAGACTCCTAGCATTAGTGTACAGGCACATAAGTGTGCTGTTGGAGGTCCTAGGCTTCCTTGTACTCATGGAGAAACTCTGTTCCTGGGCTGGGGTAGGAGTGGGTTCCCTTGAGCATCCTTACCTGCTAGTTTTGCGGTTGATGCTTGCTCTGGTGGTTGTCCGCGCATCCCCCAGTGAGCTTAGTTTAAAGCCCAGTTGAACAAGTCAGCCATTCTGGCTGAAAAGAGCTTCTTCTCCAGTGGAGTGAGGTGGAGGCCATCTGTTCCCAACAGAACACTGCCTCTGTCTCTGAAGAGCAGACTGTGGTCATAGAAGCTGAAGCCTTGATGGTAGCACCAGCACTGCAGTCTTCTGTTTACTGCCTCAGTTTGTCTTTCCCTTCTCTGCCTGTGACCTGTACCTGGAAGGACTGAGGAAAAAAACACCTGCACTTCCAACCCCCTAAGCTCCACTCCCAGAGTCATGTAGTCACTCATGACCCGGCTGGGATTGCTCCAAGCCATGTCATTTATGCCCACATGGATAAGGAGCACAGGGTAGTGGTTGGAGGGCCAGATAAGTTTTGGAATCCTTTCAGTCACATCCCAGATATGATACTGATCTGATTGCCGATATGCAGCTGGGAGACTTGGAGAGCAGTGTCTGGCTGGTAAGTCTGCTGTGGGGGAAGGGGTGGGGGGAGGGAAGGGGCAAGGTGGGGCAGATCAAGGCCTCTGTGGTAAGGGAGGAAGTGGGCCTGGGGCAGGGGCAGGCACTGCACAGCTGGGGTGGGGTGGAGCACAGGACAGAGCCGTGAGTGGCTTATTCCAGCAGGGTGGGAGGTGGCAGCTCCCGCCACTGTGCGCACCATGGGAGGGGGGGATATGTAGCCCTGGATCTGCAAGTGGGGTGAGGGCAGGCTGCCTCTGCAGGCTGGGGTCAGTGCCAGGCTCTTCCCAGTGGTAGGCTGGCAGTGCTAGGAGAGTACCCTTCACAGTATTAATCTCCTGGATTGCTTTAAATAGTTACTGGGAGATCAATGCCAATTCCAGTAGACTCCCAGCCAATCCAGGAGGGTTGGGAACCCTACCTGTGCCCCAATTGGGCGATCGAGGCATGGAGCTTGGAAAGAGCTGTGGGGGAAGGACAAGTCCCAGTCCCCTGTCCCAATCCACCAGTAGGGCAGCTAGCAGTGGGAATCCCTGTCCAGCAGGGGGCTCACTGCTAGATGCCCCTCCAGTGGATTGGGGCAGTGGACTGAGACTTGCCCCTCCCTGTGATGGGGGAACTTCCCAGGGCTGGTACAATTGTTGACCTGCCTACCTGTCTAGGTCAGTCCGCCCACCTGACTCTCTTGCCATGCCTTTGTTGTAACTGAATAATTGTTCATAGGCAGGAGGCTGCCCATTTATTGGCCAATGCCAAGGATGTAATACACGGCTCCGACCTCCTCATCAATGTGTCCCATGCCTCGCATATGGCATCACATACTGGTGACAATTCTCTCAGCCCCATTACCGGGCCCTACTCAGTTCCACGTTGAGCTTGTGTCATACTACCCCTAGCAGGGCCACACGTGGTCTGCCCCCTTCTTGGGCCTCAGTCACACGGCCCCGTGCTGGGCCTTAGTCACACTGCCCTACTCTGTACAGCCCACGTAGCTTCCCTACTCTGTACAGCCCTTCAGGCTTCATCTCTTGCACTTTTGGTCTTGGCCCCTTGCAGAGCTTCAGGCTAACCAATTTAGGCCCTACCCTATGATGGGGCATCAGGTCTACTGTCCCACATGCTGGGCTGATTCTGGCCCCTGGGCCTCTCTGGTCTCAGGTATCTTGAACTTGGCCTACTGCCCACTCAGGCCTCAGGTGTCTGTCAATGTGCCTGGACCCCAGGCCTGTCTTCTCTATGGGGTTATCCACCAGGTTGTGGGGGCTGAGGTTATATGACACCCCATCCTCACTTTTCACTGGGGAAGCACAGGTGTGGCATTTCCTGGAGACTGCCCCGCCACAAGCAGCCCCACTACACTACACAACCCCAGCAGGGTGCAATGTCAGGTCTTAAATAGGACCAGGGACCTCCTCTATCCCTATAGTTCCTACCCTCACCTCCAGATATTCTGGGAGCTGCCCTCTGCAGGCTGAGTGATGTTGCTTCTCTGGCTCCTTAGGTGCAACTGCCAGCTTTGTTCCTAGGGCCTGGGCTTATACTGAAGCTGTTCAGCCCTCCTCCAATCCAGTGGCCCTCTTTCAGTCATGTGGTCATTTAATTGGGCCAAATCTCACCTGCCTGCTACTCAGAGCCTGCCTAAAACCTCTTAAAGTGGCAGGAACAACCTGTACTCTGCCACACTCCCCTGCAGCTCTTTCCAAGCCCCCTGCCCCTGTTCGGGAAGCTGGGGCTGGGAGGTCCTTGCTGTCAGGGCAGGGGGACATTGTCCCCACCCATGCTTCACCATCAGAGCCCACCCCAGCAGCAGAGAGCTCCTGGGAGCAGGGGGCATTCTCCTAGTCCCCACCAGGAGACAGATGTCTCTTGGTCCCATGATCCCTGCCAGCCCCTGACCTAGCACCCACGGGGATCCTAGAACTCTTGGCTGCTGTAGGGGGCCACTGCAGGGCCAGAGGGGACAGGAGCAGACTGCTTCCAGGAGCAGCAAATCTGCTCAGAAATGGGCACACATGTAAACCTATCCAGCTGCACTTGCAAGGGTAGAAGTGCCCCCTGTTACTTTAAGAGAGAAGCAGCTCAGAGAGGAAGCACTACTGGCCAGGCAGAGCACACCTGCTACAGGCTGCCTTAGTAACTGGCCAATGAGACCAATTAGAAGACCCCTGAAGGCAGCCCAGGGTAGTCTCCTGACTGGAAGGGGGCAGGGCCATGAGAGGCATATAAGTCCATGGCATATAAGTCCATGGCCTGAGCTAGCAAGGCAGTCTAGCCCTGCAAGCCACAGGGGTAGGACCTCTTGGTCAGGAGGGCCAAGTAGGGCCAAGGAGGTGATCCTCCCCCTCTACATGACACTGGTCAGGCCGCAGCTGGAATACTGTGTTCCATTCTGGGCACCCCACTTCAAGAGGGATGTGGACAACATTGAGAGTGTCCAGAGGAGGGCCACCTGCATGATCCGGGGACAGCAGGGCAGACCCTACAATGAGAGGCTACGGGACCTGAATCTGTTCAGCCTTCACAAGAGAAGGCTGAGGGAGGACCTGGTGACTGTCTATAAACTCACTAGGGGGGACTAGAAAGGTTTGGGGGAGACCTTGTTTCCCCTAGCGCTCCCGGGATAACAAGGAATAACAGCCACAAGTTGGAGAGTAGGTTTAGATTAGACATCCATAGGAACTACTTCACAGTTAGGGTGGCTAGGATCTGGAACCAACTTCCAAGGGAAGTGGTGCTGGCTCCTTCCTCCCCTTCTTGAAAATAGGGACCACATTGGCCCTTTTCCAGTCCTCTGGGACTTCACCTGAGCACCACGACTGCTCAAACAGATGTGCCAGTGGCTCTGCTATGACACTGGCTAATTCTTTCAGCACCCTTGGATGGAGCTCATTCAGTCCCGCTGATTTAAACACATCCTGCCCCTCCAAGTGTCTCTTTACTAGGTTGGCACTGACAGCTGGTGGGCTGGTGTTTCTCCTGCTTCTGTCACTAATACGTTTGGGAGATTTGTTGATCCAAGTTCAAGAATACAGAAGCAAAAAACTGATTGAAGAGCTCTGCTTTGTCCCTCCTATCTGTATATCCTGTATGGGTCCTGCGCCTTCTTTTTGCTCCCTATATACCTGAAGAAGGACTTTTTATTGCCCTTAATTTGTGTTGCCAGCCTGAGTTCTAATGCTGCTTTGGCCTTTCTAACTGATTCCCTGCAAGTGCGAGCCAAGGAGGTATACTCCTTATCTTAGAATCTTGCAAGCAAATACAAATTGAGACATTTAAAATACTTTTTGAATGTGGATTATGTACTTAAAATGGAAAATAACTTTTTCAGAACAACTGTTCCATCTTCCTCTTAAACATATGTTCATAATTTGTTGTATTGCTGTTTAAAAATTACAGTATTTTTCCAGTAGACTGGAGCATAGCCCTGAATTCTGTTTTGGTATACAAGGTGCTTTATATTCCTATATATGTTAGACATTCTAACTACATATTTAAGCTTCAATCCTAAAAAGAATTTTCGTATATATTTAACTTTATACTTTGAATAGTGCCATTGAGTTCAGAAAATTGGTTTAAACCCTCTATTCCTTCATTTTTCCAATTTCTATAGTGGAAATAAAAATAGCAGCTTTAGAGAGTACTGTGAGAAATAGTAGGAGTTCAAAGTGCTTTGAAGATGAGAAAACAGCATGGTACACAAGCACTGAGGGGTTTAACAGGATTTATAATAGGTTAAAAGATTCCTGGATAATACACATTTGGAAAGATTGACTTGCCTGTTCACTAATTAGCAACTGTTAAGTTTTCAAAAGGAATGACTCCCTACATGCATGGGCAAGGTAAGCAGCATTACACCCTAATTGTTTACAATTTGGTCTGTATTTTATGTCTCAGAGTTCAATGCATTTAGCTAGACCTAGGCATTCATGTACTTCAGCAAAGAGGTTTAGATATACTGGTAGAATTATAATGTCTAACATACCAAAGGGTGAGCCAAATGTATGGCAGATGTATCTTGTTTATATTTGTTGACAGGTTAGTGTAAATTTATGGATTGTCTTTCAATTATGATCTAAATACATTTATTGCATATACTTTGTGCTACTGCTGTTAGGTGCCTTGGGTAGTGCTAGGCTTTAAACATATCATATGGAGTTAATGAATTACACCAAAATGATAAAATTTTGCTCTTCTGTGCTTCAGGTCTTGGGAACGGATGAAGATAACATGGGGGATGGTTGCTCTCAGAAGCTGGCTTCGGCCAAGTTTCTTCGACTTTTGCTACTAATATTGATTCCATGCATCTGTGCTCTTATCCTTTTGTTGGTGATCCTGCTTACTTTTGTAGGTGAGTACTATGCTGCAATCTCAGTCTAATATACTGCTAGAATTAAAAGAGAATTAGTAGTATATCTATACCTGTATCAGTGATACTGCCTGGCTTAATACTTGAACTACATATTTGTAATTTAGCAATTTTGCCAATTCAAATTGCAGAAGCATGGAATGATATAAACAATTATTGCATTTTTCTGTACTAAAAATACTAGCCATCTTAAATGTCATACAATCAAAGTAATTAGCATGTGTAGACATACAAATGAATAGTATATAACTAGCTAGCACTTAAGGTTCTGGCAAATTCATGAATCTGTTTTCTCAACTCAGTCTGTGAATGGTGATTTGCAACAAGACTTTGTCATGGCTGGTCCTTTCATTTGGCTTGTGATGGGTAAGCCAAAACACTACACTAATGAGTGTGGTGATTGACAATTAACTTTTGAGTTCTATCTTTAAACTGACAGCAAGCTGAAACAGATAAAGATCAGTCAAGTCAGACAATTAGGAAATGTGATACCTCCCTTTTATTTTCCTGATTCCCATTTGAATCTTTCATATATTTTGCCCTGGACTGAATGAGAAAGAAGATAGAAAGTAGATATATTTGTCTGTCATACTCAATCTCCTCCATAGGGGAAAGTATCCATATAGCAGCTGGAGTACCACATCCAATTCTGGGCTCCACAATTCAAGAAGGATGTCAAGAAGCTTCAGAGACTCCAGAGGAGAGCCACGCACATGATCAAAGGGCAAGAGAATAGGCCTTAGGATGAGAGGCTGAGAGCCGTGGGACTCTTCAGCCTGGAAAAGCACAGGCTTAGGCGGGACCTGGTGGCAGCCTATAAGTACATCAGGGTGTGCATCAGGATCTGGGGAACCGCCTGTTCACCAGAGCACCCCAAGGGATGACAAGGACCAACAGTCACAAACTCCTCCAAGACCGTTTTAGGCTGGACATAAGAAAACACTTCTTTACTGTCCGAGCCCCCAAGGCCTGGAATAGGCTCCCTCTAGAGGTGGTGCAAGCACCTACTGTGGACCCCTTTAAGAAGTGTTTGGATGCTTATCTTGCTGGGATCCTTTGACCCTGACTTCCTGCCCTTGGGGCAGGGGGCTGGATTTGATGATCTCCCAAGGTCACTTCCAGCACTAATGTCTATGAAATCTAGCACCTCCCCACCCTTGGGCAGAGGTGTGGAGTTCCAATTTCATGTGACTGTTAAAAATCAGAAGACTCCACTAATGTCAATGGAATTATATTTGCATAAATCCAGCATGAGTGGGAGATGACCTGGCACTTTGGATCAGGTGTAATTTTATTTTTATGCATTTATTAAATGTATTTGTCACTCTCCCCAAAAGAGGATCAGGGTAACTTACAATAAAAACAGATAAATTATAAAGACATAGAAAATGTTAAAATAAAAGAAAAATTCTCAGAAAGTACCCCCAAACTTAACCCCCCTCTACTGAAGGCCTGATCATAGATTCCTTTAGAATTTCCCTACGGCTTGGAATTATGGTGACTGTTACAGTTTATTTTTCCCTAAAGAAAATAGAGGGGTTTTGTTTTAAGTTCACTGATGACACCATGCTTGTTCTTTTAAAGGCTGGCTAGAAATAAATGAGCAAATCCTAGGGGGATCCTTAAAGTGTGCAGAAGGTCAGCATAACGTAATTCATACTGAGAGTTGTTTTAGGCTATGTCCAGTTTATTAATTGAAATTCAGCACAGATCAGTAGAAACAGACTCTTACAGTGTAATGTTGGTATGATGTGACATGAGTGTGTACAGTATATGAAATGAGTGCATGATTTGAGTCCAGTTCCTCATAGACATATTAGAGAAATCATAATTCGTTGTTGGTAGTACTAACTAGCACCCTTCCTTTAACTCTTAGCAGACGAGCCAGGAATTTCATGGGCAAGGCACATGAATTACCTGGTCAGCGCTAGATGTGTTTCTGTCAGGTCAGGGTACAGGTACATTGTGGTGAGATGTAGGTAGACTTGCTCTGTATAAATTATTGCATCCATGTAATCAATGCTGTATCTGTCACTAGATGAAATGGAGTATTTAAAAGTGTTCAGGACTGTCAACTCTGATTTTTCACCTGTGTTAGATTTGCTTTTCTGCGGAAATGAAAAAGCCCTTTTGTGAAGGAAGAACAAAACCTCTTCAAGCTTCATTATTCTATGCTCATATGCTAAGTCTTCCTTTTATGGAAAGAACAATAGATGGAAAAGTACAAATCTATTCTAGTAATGTGAAGTGTCCTACTTGAGCCATGTTAGGAGGCCCTGATTTTCAGAAGTCCTAGGTACTCACCCTCTTAAATCAAATATTTTAAAGATGCCTAAATAGTAAGACACCCCAAATGAGTAGTCACCTTGAAATATTGGGTCATAATATGTTGTCATATCTGCATACAAAAAAAATACAAATAATGAATATTTGGAAATCCAGTGCATCAGCGCAGACTTGATTAATCAAGCCTGCTGGAGCATGGAAATTGATGCACTTCAGCAGTCTTCCGCGTCACATGTATCAGCATCCCTGTGTGTCCCCGTGCTGAAAAAATGGTGGTGGGACGCTTTGAAATATAACACGTTCAGTGAGCTTTAGTTCAAAGCATTCCACTGCCATTCTTTTCAGTGCAGGGATTCTGATACATGTGAGGCGTAGGCACTTTTAATTAGCATGGCTCGCTAGTTAAACCGCTCAGCACTGCATTCTGCAGCACATGGAAGAATACTCTTAAATTCCATACATAAAAGACCACATTTAGTTTAAGAAATACTTTTCTGATTTCTGCAGTGGGCTCTTTAAAGTTTTTAAAATTTTGCCACTCTTTGGCCCTGCTTGTACTTCTCTCCATTGCTTGCCAGACATACTGCACATTTGTGAATCTGTTAGGAGGGTGCTTTTCAATAAATGTTCTCACATGTTGAAGTAGAGGCACTGACCTGCTGGAATTCCTGTGAAGGAAATCTGGCTTTCAGACCTAATCTGAAGTTTCTGCTTGTTGAGTGACTGGGTCAAATTAGAGAAGAAAGCAAGAGTAGGAAATTGAGACTGTTCTTTGTTCAAGCCTGTTAGGCTAGGGACAGACATTCAAAGAGCCTGAGCCTGAATTGATTCAATCTTTTCTGGTTAGTCTAACCTGGCTAGGCTGAACCAGTTTGTCACTGGACAGACATTCTCTCTGGACAGGAAATTCGGGCACATGCATGCAGTGGCTCAGGTTAGAAGCCGGGGGGTCATTAGAGCAGCTCTCCCTTTTATTTTGCAGGGAGCTGAGCTGAGGGGGGCATGGCCAGGCCCTGGCAGGACTCTCTTATTAGGGATGTGTGCCTGCATGGTCCCAGCCTTTTTCCCACTGGCTGCTGAAGGGGCAGGAGTGTTGCCAGCCCCCAGCCCTGGGCTAGCACTCTGAGGCAAGGAGGTTGTGTGCAGTGCATGCAACGGTTGATGATACAGAGCTTTTCAATCTCCCTCCCTGCTTCCTCATACTGTCTGCAGCAAATTGACAGGTGAGCAAGCCAGAAGAGGTGGGGGAGGAGGGTGGGCAATAACAGTCTTAATCACCCAATTAGCAAAACAATAACCACTCTCCACATTACTTCAAACTTCTTAAACAGTTTACTGGCTGACCTGTTGATTAGCTCCAAAGTCCCTAAGCGGTCACTGTTCTGTCTGCCTATCCCAGTGAAATTGGAGAGAGAGACACACACAGACACCTCTCAGCATTAGCTAGCAGTACGCATGCTGGCTATGGTCCCTGTTATGGCCGAGAGGAGGAAGGGATCTTTGCTTAATCAGCAAGTGGGGCTGGGGAGGGGGAGGGGGAGGGGGCAGGGCACAGGGAAGCCAGCAGACCCTGCTGTGCCTGCAAGTCTGTGTGGAGTTCCAGCCAGGGAGCAGAGGGGAGGGGCCAGCCTGCTGTGGAGCAGAGAGCTCTGCCCAGCCCAGAGAGCATGCCGGGATGCTGGGGGACTCTGATTTAACTTAAACCATCAAGGGGCCTGGGACAGACATTGCATAAACTGGTTTGAGCCAAATCAGTTAAGTCTGATACTACATACAACCAGGTTTATCTCAAACTGGTTTCATCCATTTTCAAACTGGTTTACGTGCACTGAACATCTGTTCTGTTACAGGTTTAAACCAGTTTCTGATCACTTAAACTGGTTTATGTGTAATGTCTGTCCCTAGCCTTATAGGCTGATTTGTAGATCTACCTAAGCAATTTCACTTTGAAGGCAACAGAGGGCTGGATATCATGTGGTGTTGGTATCTTACAACTCTCATTGATGTCAATGGGCACTGAGAACAATCAGCACCTCTCAGAATTGGATCTTATTTTCTTGCTGTCCTGAAGGATGTCTAGTTGCAAGGATAACTTTTAAAGGGAGGGCAGATGTTTAGAGAATGATCCAGCAGGGTCAGTTCATACAGTTAAATTTAACTGGAGAGACTCCATATAATTTACTTTATGGTTCATCATACAGTATGAATGCTTCTTACTCATAACACAGAAAAATAAGCAGAGACAGAAGTTTGGAAGCCATCAGAATGAGAAAATAAAATGAAGTGCTCTATTTAGAACAGCTTTCTGAGTTCTTTATAGTATGTGCATCTATCCTGATCCTGAACTCCTGTATCATTATTTACTGAGGTTTTGGAATTCAGACATAACACATTTTACTTTCAATAGGTATGTTTACATTTTTTAATGGAACATATTGCATTTACTAGTTCATTTTTGTCCTAAAAACATCAGAGGATAGAAGTAAAGCCATTTAAAGTGGATTTCCTTTAGATTAGTTCCAAGAAAAATGAGCAGTTATTAATAAAGGCTTTTTAATAGCTCTTTAGAGAAGACTAAAATATAAAACATGGAGTTAATTTTTTATTTAAGATTGCGTGTACAACTATGGGTGCTGTCCAAAAGCCCTTATTTGCATTGAATAGCGCCTTACTCCTTGAGTAGTGTCATTCTGCGCAAATATTCCTGGCTTGAAAACAAGCATATTTTTCAGAAGAATCAGGGAAAACTGTCTTTCTTTCTCTTTGAGATGTTAAATATCCTAGACCTATTCAGAGGCTTATTATTTAAAATTGGCTCATTTCTGAATTGAATACGAACAATTTACATGGGGCAAAATGCCTCTAAGTCATAGCTGCTTTGTAATGGCAAACCCTAAAACAAAAAGCATTTGATGTTTATTGAAGTATAACAAAAATAGTTTTATGTTTATTAACAGATTAAAAGAAATGGGATCTTTAAAATTGTGCACAGATATAGCATTTTGCTTCCTATAAACTCTGTTTAATGTGGTCTTCCACCATCTCCTGTGATAATCATCAACTATTTCTTCATTTAATGTATTATCACTGTACATAATAAAAATGAGGACAGGTCTTGTGACATACTTAAAGAATGGTTCCATATACTTCAGGGATTTTATAGCTCAGGTGTAATTTTTTTGTCATAGGACCACATGGCAGAACCACATCAAATGATCCCAGGCTCCCCCTGTACTGACAGGTTGAGTGCCAAAAATCAGCTGATCGTTGGCTGGCTCCAGGCACCTACAGGTCCATTTGAGCCCTGCTGTGGTCCCTGGGACCAGCCAGTGATTAATTGATCATTGGTAAATCAGGACTGCCCCTGGACTCAGTTCTGGGGCAGTCACAATCTGCAGCTGGTTGGCAGAGACTGCCCTAGGGTTTGACCTGGGATTGGTTTGATCCCTGGGGCAGTCCCTGCCAAGTGATTTACATACCAAACACACTGAATGCCAGCATGCCATATCTACCATCACTTGATCATCTCTGGTTGTATCTGGAGACACAAATCCAAAACAGACACTTTTAACTAATATAGATCTAGCCCATATAGATCAATACAGGCACAAACATCTGCAGAGCATGTGTGTATTATATACACACACATATATATTTCTGCCTTTATATTTGGGTTGTAACTATCAATTTAAAAATGTTTGTTTAACCTCTCCTAATTATATTGGTTAAACAATTAACTGATAACAGCAGCTCCTAGGCAGCTGCTGCTAGGAGCCACTACTAACTCCCTGAGTCCTTTGACTGGGGGGAAAGTGGGAGGAGGCAGTCCCAGCTAGACAAAGCCCACAAGCCCTGTGCTGGGAAGGAGGAAGCATCTGTGAAGAGCAGCTAATTACTTAATTGATGAGTCATTAGGCTGCTCACTGTTTTCCTCTTAGGCTATAGGTACTAGTCCCCCTTGTCCCACCCCCATCCCTTCCCATCTTCCTGATCCTCCCTCCCTCCTACCTGCCTTGCTGCCTTCTGATTTCTTCTGGGGCACCACATGGCTTCCCTTTCCCACTTGCCTGCCAGACTGCACCTGCCCTGAGCTAAAGGATAACCAGTAAATTAATCAGTTGTAACTGCACTCATCAGTTAAATGATTAATTATTTAACCTTTCACATCCCTATATATGTGTGATTGTCGCAGGGCACCTTAGTGCCTGCTCCTAAGAGAGGAGAAACTGCCAGGGAGAGAGCCCTGGCAGAACCAAGTGAGCACAGCTGCGGGTTGCCGGAGCAACCAAGCGGCGCCAGCTGCCTGTAGGGGGCAGGGCCTGGCCCTTATAAAGCTCAGGGCTGAGGCCAGGCTGGCAGTTCTCTGCCAGCAGCCGGAGAGGCAGGAGCTCCCTCGGCTGAGAGATGGGAAGGAGCCTAAGTTGCAAGTACAGCTCATGATAGTCTTGGAGGCTTGAGTTATGATGAGGAGTTATGGCCAGGCGGCTTGCATTTGTGTTACAGCCTAGGGGCTTGTGGTTTTGCTTTGTGTTGGTATTATTACATCCGGAGGCTTGGGTGAGGCTGTAGGGGTTGGAGGAGACCTCAATTATAGGGACCTCAGAGAGTGTGGGGTGCCCTAGCGCCAAGAGAGCGCATTATTGTTATAGCGCTAGGGAAGGCGCAGCTCGCATGCCAGTGCGCGAGCAACTGGTGGCGAGGAGCGCGGCCAGTGGGTCGCGGGCGCAACCCGTAGGTTGCGGACAGGGACCGAGACCCCGGATTGCGTGTGGGGGGAACATAGCCCCCGGCCCCAAGAAAGGGGCGGTATTACTGAGTAGCCCAGTGTGGGCGTGGCGAGCCCCCAGAGAGGGGGAACGCCCTTGCACGTTATTGAGTAGCCCAGTGTGGGCGCGGCGAGCCCCAGAGAGGGGGAACGCCATTGTGTTTTATTGAGTAGCCCAGCGTGGGCGCGGCGAGCCCCCAGAGAGGGGGAACGCCCTCGTACGTTATTGAGTAGCCCAGTGTGGGCGTGGCGAGCCCCCAGAGAGGGGGAACGCCCTTGTGTATTATTGAGTAGCCTAGTGTGGGCGCACGGGCATAGCGAGCCCGGCCGCAGGCTAGTGCGGCAATCCCCCTCAGACCAAGGCAGGGCGCTGCGGGTGCCCCTGAGAAGACAGGGAGTAGCAGCGCCGGGAGCCAGAGTCAGGGAGGGTGTCCGTGCGGTTGGCCCATCGGATCGGTAGCCCACTAGAGAGTCCCGAAGCGGAACCACACTGGCAGGGGAGGCCCAGAGTGGGCCAGACGAGAGTCCCAGCAAGAGGCTGGGCATGAGAGAAGAGGCCCGGGAAGCGGGCGTATAGACCGAACAACGTCCTTTACATCTGCGAGGCTTGGGGCGTGGTATCAGGGGAGGTAGGAGCCACGCATAGCCCATAAGGCTAGGGCGCTTGGGTAGCGCCCATTGTACGGGGAGACCCCCGAGGGGTCCAGGAGCTGACAGGCCCGAGGAAACACAAGGCAGCCTCCCTATTACATATTCGATCAAGACGTGGCGGGCGAGAATGGAGGGTGCCCTCGGGCCGGAGTAGTGCGGTGAGAGGGCCTCAAGGAGATCACGGCCCTCCGTGAGGACCCCGCCGTGACAGCTATCTAGCTATCTAGCTATTAATTAATTTAATTCCAGAGTGAAACAGGCCTGAGTACCACAAAGATAAATATCATTTAAAAGAGCTGTGCTGGTTTCTTATGACTATGAGCCCAGAAAAGAAATAACTCCCTTGTGGGGGTTGTTTTTTTAACATTGTTAACAAAACATCTGTTAAATGAAGGTTGAAGTTGAGGGCATGCATTTGTAATTTAGGAATAAAAATCCTTATAAGAACTTATAATGAGTTATAAAACAAAAAATGCAGTTATTAGAAGCTTCGGTAATATTAAAGTTAAGCTCAATTTGAAAATAAACTCAACGATTTGTACATATGGAAATGTACATACAATATGACTCCAAGAACCATCACTTTGCTTCAGCAATGATACCAACCTTCTCACTTCCCTTTTTCCTTAATTCCTATGATTTTTTGTTTTACAATTTTTTGCTATTTGCTTCGTTTGGACCATAGACTTTTAAATAAGACTTTAAGGAATCTGAAGCCACTGGGTGAGGGCATGCTAACTCCCACTCTCTAGTCTTTCTTTCTGTTCTCATGTATATCACATAGTATCTTTAGACTTATTCTCAGCACAGTGGCTTTCACAACTATACTATCATTAAGAAAGGGAGAAAATTAGAACTAGAAATTGTGAATATACAAAAGACATAAAGATTAAGTATGCAAGTATTTGAGGAAAATCAGTAAGTATTAGAAAAATATAGCTGAGTGATGATAAGAAATCTGTAGAATTCTACTTAAACCTGGCAATGAAGTAAAGCCTGAATGGGAATAGAATAGAGCAGTTGAATAACTTTATTTTTCCCTTGTCCAAACATTTATCTATCTAGGCCAGATCTGCTACCCCACAGAGGTTTCAGTCTATCAGCAATGTTCCCACCCTGCATTTGAATGTTATATAAATAAATAATCATTTTAATACTTTTAAATTCCTAACTCTTGATCCATTCCACGTCTTGGTTGCAATTTCCAGGCTTAGTTTATTATTTGGAAAATGGTTTTCTTGACAGAGCAGGAAGGGCAGGCAGAAGCTGAAGAAAGAGGAAGGAGAGTGTAAACAATATACCTTCAGCTATTTTTGAGTTCTGAGACGCTGGGAAAAAAATTACATTTTTTTTTTTTTAATGTTCCTTAAGTCTGAAACTGAAACATAGTACTATAATAATCAACAAGAGGCAATGCCTTTACTTGGCCTGAGAGAAATAACAGTAAAAGAAACTTACAAACAATTACAAATAATTTTTGAGCAGGCTAAGTGGCATTTGCTAAGATTTAAGCAAATCAAATTATTACTGTAATTGTACAATCACTGCACATTCATTCTTCTTGTCTGGTCTGACTAGAAGGATCTGTTAGGAGCTGCTGCTGCTGAGAGAACTTGGAGCTGGAAATTTTTACCTGTGTGTGAAACAATGAAACAACAGCAAAGTGTCCTAAATCCAAACTCCTAGAAAATTATGAATATGTACTGATGGGAAAACAGACACTTAGGGCGCATCCACACATGCAGGCACGTGCGCTTGCAGTAGCTCAAATAGGAGTGGCAGAAATTTGAGCCAGGGATTTTTGCCTCAGCACATGTGTTGGATAAGCACTTTGGTGTGGGACAAGTTGTGCCTGTTGGGGCAAAGTAACCCTGCCCCAACAGATCTCCCAGATCTGCAGCCACCTGTGCTGGCCCCAGCAGTATAAAAATATGCCCTGGCAAGGAGCTCAGGGCTGCTTGCCCTCAGGAGCTTCTGAGGCCTGTCCAGTTGAAAGATGGGGACACTAACGCCCTGTGCCAGCTGGACTGCTGCAAGAGCCCTGACTTGGAGTGGTTCCTGCACCCTCTACCCACTGCAGCAGTCTGGCAGTGGGGGCTGCTGCCTGGCTATGACCTACTGCCACCTGCAACAGCATCTCCCCACTTGGACCTGTAGCCCCAAGGCTGTGCCCCTGCCAGACCCGGATGTGGTACCCCTGCACTGCCATCTGGGCAGCCCAAATTTTCTCATTAAAATACCACAAATAGTGTTCTTCTGCTATTAAAATGAAACACCACTATAGAGAGGGCAATGTTTTATTGATATATTTGGGCAATATTTTATTAATATATTTACAGGTATAAAGCAATTTGGAGCGGGGGAGTTGGAGGGGTTTGTGGGTGGGTGCAGGGTTTGTGGGAGTGAGGTTTGGGGGTATGGGGCTTGTGCGGGGGGTTAAGGTTTGAGGCTGGGTATGTAGGTGAGCCACATCTAGGGGTGGCTTGGGGATGTGCATGTTGTGGGTGGATTGTGAGGAGACTGTGGGCTTGGGCCAGCTGTGTGGGGGGGCTGCTCAGGATGGGTGGGTCCTCTGCCTCCCCATAGGGTGTAGCCTCTTCGCAGAGCACATGGACTGACCCCCTCCGCAGGGCCCACAGCTTCCCCCCAAGGGGCCCCAACCCTCCCACCAGGTCCCAGTCCCCCACTGCAGGGTCCCAGCCATCCTAGCCACCTGCCACCCTTGGGGTCCCAGCCCCTCCCCACAGGGCCCACAACTCACCCCCGCAGCAGCAGCCATCAGATGCTCAGGGCCCACTGTGGCCAGATCCTCCAGCTGCATGGTACATCCCCAAGCCAGTGGCACTTGTGTTGCTTGTGGCAGGTCTGGCTCAGCTTGGTATGGCGCAGTGCGGCATGGGGCTGTGTGCCTTCAGGGAGCCCCAGACCACTTGTTCTGTTGCCTGGGGTCCCGCGCCACTTATAGAGACCAGGTGTCATGCTGGGCCAGGTCCTGCCTCCAGTGGCAGCACTGCCAGACCCATGAGGTGTGCAGGGAAGAGCTGTGTGGCAGGACCCAGCCCGTTGTGGCTTCCTACTGCGCCTTTGCACAGGACCGGGAGGCATGGCTTTGGGGCGTGTAGCTCCTGTGCAGAGGCACGCTAGCTGCGTGGCCTGGGTTGGGTCGGGTTGGGCCAGCAGGGTACATTTTCCACGAGGCTCAGATGATGATGCACCATGGCCTGTTGTAGGCACAGTGCTGCAGCCGTGCACTGCCACCTGAGCCTCATGGAAAATGCGCCCCGCTGGCCTGACCCAGCCCAGACAATGCAGCCAGCTTGCCTTTGCATAGGAGCTGTACATTCTGGAGCTGTCTCTCCTAGTCCAGTATAAAGGTGCGCTAGCGGGCTGTGCTTCCCACCATGTGCTTTGTGGAGGGGCTCGAGCAGGGCCACTGCATGCCTGCTCCCCTCCTCCTACCCCCTGTGGTGCCAGCGGCAGCAGCCAGTGCAGCTATGGGCTGGCTGCAGGCATAGCTAGTGGCGATGTGGTGTTGTGTGACCCGGACTCTGTACATGCTAAGTAGACCTGGCCCGGCCCTCTAGCGCACGGCTTTTGACAGGACCGAGAAAGCCCCTGACAGTGCCCTACCCCACTTTTTTCGCCCATGTTTTATTTTGGTATCTGGATTTTCAGGTACCAAATTTTGAGTCTGCACTGCAAATATATCAGCGCGGGGAATGTTTTTTTTTGTTCCCAGCATGCATCTTGCAGTGTCTCAAACTCCTTTGAAATGCTGCAAGAGGCATTTTGTCTGGACATGGCCCTACATACCATAAATACCGGTATAATGTTTCTTGGGGTCTTCCCACTAGAAGAAGAATAAACATTTATAAGTGGTAAACAATATTAAATAACAACAACAACAGTAAAAGAGTCTGTAATGAATAAATATAGGTTTTGGTACATTTCAAACATTAGTTTCTCCTCTGAACCCTGTTATTTGCCAATAACCCTTCAGATTTTTCTCTGGTTAATGCCAGTTGTTCAATTAAAATGACACAATTAAAGTGAGATTAAGGAAACAGGAAATAAGTTTTCCATATTCCTGGTCTCTTTGGTTCTTTTTTTCTTCTTAGCAATCTTTTTGATATCCACAATTTTTTCAGACTAATGCTATCAATCTTAGGTCACCTATAGTTGTGTCTTTAAAGAAATACCTCCTGTCTAGCTCTTCACTCAAAAGCTTGGGTAGTCTGACTTCATGTAATTTAGTTGAACTCCAAAGTGTGTAAGGGAACAAGAAAGGCCAGTAAAGGGAATGGTAGGGAAAAGAGGGCTGAGAGAGGTAGAGAATTCTGAGGCATTGATGCATGGGTATGTGGGGCAGGTGGAGAGTTTTGTGGAGAGGACACAGTGACTGAAAGAAGGAAAGATGGTGGCAGAAAGATTAGAAAGGAACAATACTTGGCAAAGATTGTAATTTTGGTGAATATTACAATTGATCCAAGACTGAGGGTGAAGAGGTGTATGGGAAGGGAGTTAAATAGCATATCAGTGTGAAGGCTGAAGTTCCTGGAGATGAATCATAAGGTTAGAAAGGACTATAATGATCATTTAGTCCAACCATCTTCACTGATGCAGGATTCACTATTTCTAAACCATCTCAAATGGACACCTCTCCACTCCTTTTGAAACCTCCAATGAAGGAGATGCTATAGCTTCCTTAAGCAGCTTATTTGATTGTCCTTCCAGTTAAGTTTTTTTCTGAGATTTGGTAGTTCTGAGGTGATGTTGAACATCCCGAGGTTTGACCTATATGTGCTTTCCTGTGATTTATAGCCACTGCCACATGTCTTGCCCTCTGTGGCAAGGGGGAGATAGGTGAGGAGGAGAACAGGTGAAGGTGCAAGGTTGTGAAGGAGATTCAATGACAGAATCAGAAGAAGAACCACAGTATTTGCCTTGAGTTCAGGGGCTTAAAGAGCAGATATGAAGATTTAATTCCTACCAATGCACTATAAGTTGTTATGACCTGTGTAGTCTTAGGGGCTGAGTGCTGCAGTAAGTCAAGGAAGAAAGATCTCTAGGAAGAAGACTAGAGCTGAGAAGAGAACCAAAAGATTTTTTTCCCTTCTTGCTATATACAACCTAGTTAAAGGAAACTACATTTTAAACCTTTGCTTTAAACATTAGTTTTACAAGAAAAACCTTGTTGCATTTGTGTGTAAAGAGAAAGGCATTTTTCACAATTACTTCTCTGTTTTGTAATAACATGCATCAGAAAACTGTTTTTAACTTGGCATTGGAGGTAGCCTGCTGGAATATGGCAGTAGTCTGTCACATAGCTATTATCCATTCTCTTCTCTACGCTGATACTGAAACAGTTTGAACTAGAGAAGTTAAAAGCAAGAACGGCCATGATCTGCGATTGAAAAGGCAGCATAACCTTGGAGCTGTAGAATACCTGAATGGTAAAAACAACTGTACAGAAATAAGACTTTTTCAGTGGAATACATGCTGCTGAGCACTGTCACATTCCAGCATTTGATGAAAAGACAATAGGAATGGCTATAAATAATACTGATATTTGCTAGTGGTGTGATGAAGAACAGCTGATTAAATATTTGATGTGTTGAGGAACTGTATTTAATTATTTGTAATGGAGGCTCATCTACACATGGCCGTACGGCCCCGTTGTTACTGCGCTGTCATTTAGTACTTCCTTTTGGCTGGCAGCACACAGTTATTTTTGGCTGTTATATAGCAATGGAGCATGTTGCTACAGCAGTGTAGTAGAGGATGCACGGATTTTGCTAACAGATGCTGTGGCACTGTAGCATGTTGCTACGGCGCCATAGCATCTTGTATAGATATGCTCAGAGTGTATTTTTCTATTTTTGCATTGATATTGGTATAGTTTCTTAAACAGAAACAGCCGCAAGGCACAACTCCTTGCAAAAAAATTGAAGTACTATATATACTTTAATTTAATTTAGAAAGTAATGTGCTAGAAATTATTATATTTATAACATTACTACAACATTATTAGTTTTATATATGTTATTAGTTTATATATCTAATAATTTCCAGCACATTAATATTTTCCTGTGTATAATTAACATGGTTTCATGATTAAATCCTTCTGTAACAACTATGGATTATCTTCAGATTCTCTTATTTGCTGAGTTCAATTTTCTGATGTATATAGAGCCATATAATCATCTTGGTTCACTAGTATTCTGTTGGAAAGCAATTTACATATTTTGATTTATGAACTAATACTTATTTGCTAGTATCAGACACATAAAGGTAAATATAATGGAAGTTAGTAAACTGTAAATTGATAGGAGTGATGTTGACTGTCTTGAATACTGAATATAAACCTGTTTTTTTAAACATCCTCTTGAGTGTTAGAGAAGAAAGCCAAATAACCCATGAATCTATTTGTAGCACTGATATTTAAATTGCATAATACTATACATAGAAAACAATGTTACTGAGTTAAAAATATATCTTCTATGAAACTACAAAGTAGCCTTCTAAAAGATTCAGCTGGCACTATGAAGACAAGTAATGATGCTATGGAAGGAAAAATATTTCTAGTCTAATTATTACAATGATGGTTAAATGAAGGACACATCATGCCTCCCCCACTATATAATCTGAGCTCAATGACTTCATTGTGGGTAAGGCTAAAATATTTTTAGTCTGCAAGGACTATTTATCTTTGTTAGACAGTAGGTTATTAGGATACTTAAGCAGTGATTCAGGTTTTAATTTGATGATTATTATTTACTTTATTTGTTTGCTTTTTTGAAAATCTTACTGTATTTGCATTTGATCTGAGAGACTTTAAAAAGAGAAAACATAATTTTCATAATTATTATGAGTTATGAGGGAGATTAGCAATTTAACATGAATCAGCAAACCTTTGAATCTTTGGAATAATCATGGCAAATGTGATAATTTTTGCAATATTTTTTTCTTCCAGGTGTGTTAGAAAAGACTTGCTTGTATTCAAATGGGAGTGATATCCTAGCCACGAATGGTGACACCCCAACATCTGACATTCCTTTGCCAAGTATGGTTGAAAATATTTCAGGCGTGGCCCCTACAGTGGATCTCAACATGCCTCAGTCCTACTGGACCACAAGTCCCTTATCCCATGTTGATAAAATGCACAAAAATACCAGTTTATTCAGAGAGGCTGTACAGGAAATTTCACTGAGTCCTGTTACAGAAGCCCCAGGGTTCAATTCTGGATCTACAGATGATGATAATTTGACTGAAGCCCCTGAACACAACTCCTCTGCTGTTACAGTGGAGGAAATTCTTTGGTCCGCAGACACCTCCACCCAGATCACAGACAGGATGTCTGTGCTACCAACATTAAGTCCTACTCACTCAGCTGCATCGCAGGAAATGGATCTGAAAAAAAGTAAGAGCATCTTTAATTTTACTCCACAATTATACCACAAAAACAAACAAACAAAAAGACTTTGGAATTATGACTGGACTGCTTTCTAAGCCCATGAGTTCTGTGAAATAGAAGCCCATTCTTGAAAAATTTCATCCTGTAGATTTCATGTTTTAAGGAATCAGTTCCTCACCAGAACATGTAATCAGCCTTGATGAGTAAAAGACCAGAATGTCTTTCAAGGTTAAATCATTTTTTCTTTGACTGCAACTGACAGTGTGTGACAATTGTGCATGTTTACTAGGGCTGAAATTGAGTTATTGCAGATTCTAACCTTGGGTATGTGCAGACATTTGGGGAGGTTAGATCAAGTTAAAAAAGGCCACCCAATCTAAGATAAATTGAGATGAGGAAGATTAGCAGGAAGTGGGTTGGAGGGGATTGAAAGGGCACGGGGTCTGTAGGGGGATCAGAGGAATCAGAGGATAAATGGGGTTGGGGGAATTGGGAAGATCAGTGGGAAGTAGGATCTGTGGGGGGGGCTTGAGAGGATCAGGGGGCTAGCAGGATCTGTGTGGGGGCTTGGGGAGATTGGGGGGGCCTCTCTGCCAACCCCTCCCTCAGCCCCCCGATGCTGATGAATCATAGAAGTAGGGTCGGAAGGGACCCTGTAGATCTTCGAGTCCAACCCCCTGCCTGGGCAGGAGGAAAACCGGGCTCAAATGACCCCAGCCAGGTAAGCATCAAGCCGCTTCTTAAAGACCCCCAGGGTATGAGCCAGCACCACTTCCCTTGGAAGTCGGTTTCAGATCCTAGCCGCCCTGACTGTGAAGTAGTTCTTATGGATGTCTAATCTAATCCAGTCCCACATAGTGATCCTAGGGCCAGTTTTATTAGTGTTCACAGGTCCTGGGAGCCTGACTGAAGTAAGTCAGGGTGGGGGGAGGGGTAGGCAGATTGGGGAGCTAGCAGATCCTTGAGGGGGGGTTGGAAGGATGTGGGGGCTCTCTCCCCAAGTCAGTGTAGATTTTTCACCTTATAGACCAGGGGTTTTCAATAAGTGTACCCCTGGCAGAGGGATGTGGAGTTGTGGGGGGGGTGTGGCATGCAGCCAGATGTGGAGCGGGGGTGGTGGCAGTGGGGGCTGGACGTGGAGTGGGGGGTGGCAGTGGCCGCACACAGAGTGGCGGCAGCACAGAGTGGTAGGTAGCTTCCCGCTGTCCCCACCACGTCCAGCCAGCCAGGCAATGCCCGTGTAGCCTGCAAAGGGTTGTTGCTGCTCTCGCCCTGCCCCAGCATGGCTTCTGGGAGGTAGCCGTGTGGCATGATGGGTACCACCACTTCCTCCCCACTCACTTGTGTGTACCTAGGGCCCTCCCAAGTACCCCTGGTTGACAACCCCTGCTATAGATTAACCAAATAAATATATATATAGCCTAAGCTTTTGTGAGCTGAAGCTACTTCATCAGATGCTGTGAAAGGATGTGCAGAAAGCAGACTATAAGAAGGAGAGAGAAAACAGAATACAAAAGAGAAGGGAAGGAGAGAGAAAAGAGGGAGAGAAAAGTGGGGAGATGGGGCAGTACTGGAAGAAACAAACAAGCGGTAAACTCATAGGAGCAAAGGAGTCACAAAAGCTAATCCAGTTCATGGGATAAGACACTATAGTTCCTGTTTAAACCATACTTAACAATCCAGTCCGTGGATGGTTTCTTGTTCCACAATTTCCTGTTCAAATCAGGGTTTAAAGGTTTGCTCTTTGAGAACAGCCACCTTTAGGTCAGCAACGGAGTATCCAGGGAGGTTGAAGAGTTCTGCCACACGTTTGCATGTCTTTCTGCAGCTGATGTAAAGTGTTTGTTCATTTTGTAGTGATTGGCCAATCTGTCCAGTAGGCAGTAGAGGGACATTGTAAGCAGATGAGGGTGTAAATTGGTGGAGTGGCAAGTGAATGAACCTCAGATGTTATAGCCAGTGTTATTCAGTCCAGTGATGATGTGGTCTGTATTGATTTTAGGGTACAGAAGGCATCTGGGTCCATTGCCTTGGTGAGACTAGGAGTTAGAGCCTGTTGCTTGAGAGATGCCATTTGAGATTGAGGAGCTGCTTGTGAGCCAGAACAGATTTGTCCCCCACGAATACTTTGAGATGGTTATCTGTTTCTAGGAAGGGTTGGAAGTCATTAATGATGTGTTTAAGATGTTCAAGCCAGGGGCTGTCGGTGACAACCAAAGGGACTCTGTCTTTGTGCTCAGGTTGATATCGTAAAAGGTCAGTGTCAGGTCTGAAAAACCATCCCAGCCAAGTGTCCGTGTAAACTGCCCATGAAAATTTCCAGGGATGGAGATTCTATGTGTTCTCTAGGTAGCCTGCTCCAGTACTTAACCACCCTCACAGTCAGAAAGGTCTTCCATTTAATCTCCAGCCTAAACTTTCTCTGCTGCAGTTTGAGACTGTTACCCTTTGTCCTGTACTCTAGAGCCACAAAGAAAAACTTGTTTCCATCCTCTTTGTTCTTCTTGGAGTGAAACAAAACCAGGAAATATTCTGCAAAAGGTACTTCTGTTATCTGTCCATGGAAGATGAGTAATAAACCACTTTCAGAATTTTTTTAAAGAACTTTACCTGTAAATTACCTAATATCACAAATAATTCTTGTTTTCTATTTGCAAATATTTTTCAGGTCTAAATTCCTCTGGAGAGACAATGAGACAGATTTGCTTCTGTCCTATGCACTGTGGTATTTTCACAGATCTTTTTTAACACTCTGACTGTGGGCCTGCTTACTAAATGGGTGTAATTTCTTTTCCTGAAACTAGCCTTCTCTTCCCTGAATTTACAATGTAATTGTATACAAACAAATGACTAGTTGGGTACAAGTATTTGCTTCTTTTGCTATTGTGGATCACCATCACTGTATGGAGGAAAAGTACAGAAATGTAATGGCCCATTACAGATTTGGAATTAAATATTTCCTCTATGTGCTGTTGTTGAAGTTTATCTGCTAAAACTGAAAAAGTTAGAGCTGGCAACTTAATGTTGAATAAGATCAGATGCTTAGTGTTTGACATGCTCTTCCTCACTTTTGACCATTGGCTAGGGACAGACATTACACATAAACCAGTTTAAGTGATCAGAAACTGGTTTAAACCTGTAAGAGAACAGATGGTCAGCACACATAAACCAGTTTGAAAATGGATGAAACCGTTTTGAGAGAAACCTAGTTGAATGAAGTGTCAGACTTAACTGATTTGGCTCAAACCAGTTTATGCAATACCCATCCCAGACCCCTTGCTGGTTTAAGATAAACCAGACACCCCCAGCATCCCAGCATGCTCTTTGGGCTGGGCGGGGCTCTCTGCTTCACAGCAGAGCTGGCCCCTCCCCTCTGCTCCCTGGCTGGAGCTTGGCAGAGACTTGCAGACACAGCAGGGTCTGCCTGGCTTCCCCATGCCCCCCCCACCCCCCAACTCACTGCTTAAGCAGAGAGTCCCCCTCTCTCCCATCTCCTCCAGCCTCACAGCCCCTAGGCATGTGGTATGCTAGCTAATGCTGAGAGGTGTCCGAGTGTGTCTTCCTGTCCCAGTGAAACTGGAGAGAGACACAGCACAGTGATTGCTTAGAACTATCTGGAGCTAATCAACAGGTCAGCGGGTAAGCTTTTTAACAGTTTGGAGTAATGGAGAGAGCCTATTCTTTTGCTGATGAGATGATAATCAATGTTACCAGCCTCGTGCTGGCTTGCTTGCCTGTTGGTTTGCTGCAGCCAGTATAAAGTAGTAGGGAGATGGAGATTGAAAAACTCCATATCATCAACAGATGCATGCACTGCGCCCCACCTCCCTTGTCCCAGAGTGCTAGCAGGGGGCTGTTAGGATCTGGCAACACTCTCACCCCTTGAGCAACCAGTGGGGAAAAGCTTGGGACTGTGCAGGCAGACCTCCCTAATCAGAGGTCCTGTGAGGGCCTGCCCCCCCCCCCCCCAGCTCAGTTCTGCTCAAAGGAAGGGAGGGCTGCTCTCGTGTCCCCTAGCTTCTAGCCTGAGCCACTGCAGGCATACACCTGAATTTCCTCAGTCCAGAGAAAATGTCTGTCCAGTTACAAACTGGTTCAGCCTAGCCAGGTTAGACTAACTTGCAAAGGATTGAATCAGTTCAGGCTCAGGCTTTTTGAATGTCTGTCCCCAGCCTTGTAGTGTAGGGTCCAAACATTTTTTTTTTTTTTGTTGGGTCATGGTATCTTCTTGGTAAATTCTCACTAACTGTAACATAAACCACATTATATAAAACTCCCTATGAGTGTACTGAAATACTTAATCATCAGGTTTAGAAACCTAGACTTCCTAGAAATATGGCTAACAGAATACTGCATTCTAATTTTGCACTTCCTGATAGAATGAACCTTTTATAGATAGATAAGGGTGTTTTAAGAATAAGCGTGCTTTTTTGGGGTTTTTTTTTTTTTTTGTTAGGGCATTAGTACAGAACTAGTAGTACAGCTGAAGCTGGTTTGTATCAACTTAACTGTGCATTCCAAAACTTTCGGGAATATAGGAATAAACTGTTATTCCTTTGAATAATTCTTGAGGCCTCTAATTGAGTTTGTTCTGCTCTATTTTTAGTAGCTGAGGTAAACCAGTCAAAGCAGCAATATGAATGTAGCTAGTCCTGGACGGAGAGGTGGGAGGGGTCAGGGGGATGGCAGGATATATTAAGTAAACATGGTTTCTTTGTGGTTTTTTTATTTTTACACAACAAAAATAAGTTTCTTCAAATCATAATTCTGAATTACCCATGTGTCCAATTGTTTTTGTTGGTTTGCTTGATCATCGGTAAATGCAACATTTTGTAAGTTTCCTTTGCTCTCCTACCCCCAACCATAAGTTACTATTGCAAAACTTGCCAGCCTTAATTCTAGCTCATACAGTTCTTCTTTGTCATTTAGCTTAACATTAAAAGCAAATATGCCATGCATTAGAAACTGGGGAGCTTTGTTGCTAGACAACCTGTAGAATCCCTATACTCCACAGAACACTACAGGCAAGCAAGCCCAGGATTCTGCTGAGCATTAGTTCTGCATGGTTCTTGGCTGCCTAGCTCCCACAAGGCCTCTGAAAATCAGCTCCTTCTGCTCACCTAGTCTCCCTACCTTGATCACTGCTTTTCCTTTCAGCATTGCTCCCCTGGAAATCTCTGAAGTCTCCATGATTTACTGTGGGCTTTAGTAGCTAGTTGTAGGCAGATTTCTGATTTCAAACCTGAAATCCAGATACAGAACTGGGGAACAAGGGAGACTTGGGTATAAGGAAGAGCTTTGGTATAAGGAAGAAAGAGCAGAGTGGAGTTCCGAGAGATGTAGCCCAGGGTGCAAGCGGAGGTCAAAAGCCAGAAGAATTAGAGCCAGATAATGAATTCCAGGGAAGATCCAAGAACAGGCTCAGGGAAAGCCAAAAACAAGTCAGTAGCTAGAGTGATCAGAGAGCTGGTACCAAGTTCCAGAGGAGATCCAAGAGCGAGGTCAGGAAACCCAATACTGAGTCAGGAGCCAGGAGAACTAGAGACAGCAGTGAACACGAGCCTTTCTGTAGTAGACGGTAGCTGTTGTCAAGGTATACCTACTGCCTGAGGCTATAGGTGGACTTAAAAGGGCTGTGTGGTGCTCGCAGAAGGCAAGCCAGTCACAGAGAACCGGGGCAGTTGCATTAGCCAGGGATTAAGGTCTGGTGTGGAAGCTCAAGAGCTTGGCCTGGCTGTGTCGGACTATCCAGAGATCCTGACAATTGGCCTGCCTGGGACCCGAGCCAGGTTGATGTGGCTTGCTGCTCCAAAACCCTGCTGACTGCTGGCATAAGGCGTGAAGCAGGGAAGGAAGTGGGGCATGCTGTGGACCTCTATAGTACTGGGTAAAAAAAATCCATATTTGCGGGATGCATCTCCAACTCTCTGCGACGCCACCATTCTTGCCTCCAGGGATTTCAACTTTTATCGAGCCTAATTTGCATAAAATGAAAAACGAACTTTTCCAGCGAGGAGATCTTACTCCGCACTTCAGCTGTCCTGTGAAATACAAATTTTCATTTCTGCCTGAGACAAATTTTACAATCTTTGCATTCTCCTATGCCTGAGGAAAGGTGTGTTTGCTCCAAACCCTGCAAATAAAAACTTTCTCCCCCACTTTTTTTGCAAATGCGTAGTTGGTCTAATAAAAGATATCACCTCTACCACACTGACTCCAGGGATTTCACGAATTTCTGAATCTCCATGACAAGGCCCTGGGACAGTTATCTGGGGAAACAGCCTACTACTAGTAGTAGTTGTGCCTACAGGTTCTCCAGGCATGAGCAGGGAATCTATGTAGGGCTGCAGAAGTTGATGGGGCCCAGGTGAACATGGTTTTAATTCCATCTCTTGCAAAGGTGATTAGGGGAAAGAGACTGTAAGTGGTTGCACGGGAGAAAAATGTCTGAGAAAGAAAGTAATTAGATTTAAAAAAATGCTTGAGAATGTTCTGTTTTCTTTTCTCTTTATCTTGCTGTCTGTTAAATAGCAAAAACACTTTCCCTTGTCAAAAAGACTTCACTGACTGTACAGCCCCGTATTTAGCTCACAGCTGAATACTCCTACTCTATCTAAATTTCACTAGACTATATCTAATTCCTATCTTAAAGACATAGCATCTTCCTTTCTAACTCTTATTTCTGTGGTTTTTGTGTTAATAGAATCATTAAGGAAAAATTTAGGCTGACCCAGCTTCCTTAATGGCACAGGAGAACAACATGGAAGAAGCTCTGGCTTTCAAATAGCACTGTTCTTGTTTTCAAAGCATTTGACAAAGGAAGTCAGTGTAGGGGCTGGCTGAGAAATTTTTGGCAATTTATTTTTTCATTAAAAATGCTAATTTGTCAAAACCAAAACATTTTACAGTTTGATAGAACTTTAATCAGGAAAGGTTTCCTCTTTCCAAGATGGAATTTCTATCTAGATGGAGAAAGAGAGTGACTCCAAAACTGACACTAGCTTGATGATCAGGGATGTAAGAAACCTTTGCCTGGTTGAGACCAGGGGCTTGAATCTGTGTCCCCACATCCCAGGTGAGTGATCTAACTACTATGCTATTGATTCAGTCTTTCCATATTTCTCAATGAATATCTTTTCCTTTGTGCAAAACAGAACAGCACCAACTAGAAATATTAAAAGAGACCTACTCCAGAATAGCTAGTAACCAGTGGAACCAGCGGTGGAGTGGGTAGAGGAGTTGGTGGTTCCAGGGGTGGTTGGTGGTTTACCACCCCCAAATATCCACTTATTTGGGGGTGCTAAAAATAGCATGGTTGGGCAGGGGGTAAAAACAGCGCAGCACTAGGGCTGTGGAGAGTGGCTGGATTTCCTAGCTTCAGCACTGTGCAGAGAACGCATGCAAACATTCAGTAGGCCAAGTTAACCCTCGCTAGGTCAAGTTGTCCATTCCGATCTAAAGTTGGTTCTCATTTGACAAGAACTAACTTTAGATTGTATGTGCCATTTTTAGGTTGAGTTAAGCCCTGTGAATAAGTGGCTGGGTGTGCAAGCAGAGTGCCTTAAGCTTGGTGATATAAATGTAAATGTGGCAGAGAAAGGAGTGGAATTCAGGTTTTGAGAGTCCCAGTCTAGGGCTTGCTACTCTTATAGAGAGTAGTAAAATCATTATCTTGTTTGTACTGGTGGTGCATTATACTTATTTCTGAGTATATTTTTCTCCTTCCAAAGGTTAGCATTTATCTATTAAGCTTAGTTTAACCAACATTCCCCATGTTATAGCAGAAATGAAGTGAAAATTTTCATCAACATGGTTGTCCTTAGTAAATGCATTAACATACTTTTTAGAACATTCAGAGTTTTTTCTGTTTGCTAGTAGTCTGGAATTAAATTGCAGTTGAGATGGCAGAAATCATGACTTACAAGTCGAAACAACATGTGGTGAATTCCTTCTGAATTCAGAAGCAGGAGAACCTGCCTTTGATCAGTTTGCCTATTCTAATATTATCTTTTAATATGAGAATGTAGGCATAATTTAGGGAAAAAAATTAATATGGTTTGTGAGATACAAAATGTATTAATGAGAAATGTAGTCTGATTGGTTCCCAAACATCTAATTATTCATTACATAATTAAAATAATAGAATCATACAAAGTTAAGGTTAGAAGGGAATTTAGGAGGCCATCTAATCCAACCCCCTGCTTAAAGCAGAACTCTTTTATCCCAGCCCAAGCTTTGTCTAGCAAGGTCTAAACAATCTCCAAGGGTAGAGATTTCACAACCTCTCTGGGTAGCCTGTTCTAGTGCTTTATTGTTCTCCTCATGAGAGTTTTTCCTAATATCTAACTTAGACTTCCCTTGCTGCAGCTTGAGACCATTGCTCCTTGTTCTGTCATCTGCCATCACTGAGAACACTTGCTTCATCCTTTTTGGAACCACCCTTCAGGTAGCTGGTTAAATCCCCCCTCAGTCTTGTCTTCAGGGCTAAGTACAGACAGTTAAAAAGCCTGATTGATTCAGGCTTTACAGGTTAGTCTAAGCTACCCAGATTAAATTGAAACAGAAGTCAGTCGGCATTTACCTTTGACTTGGGTAATGCAGCCACAAACCTGCAGTGGCTCAGGCCGGACGCCAGAGCAAGGGTCTCTAGCTGTATGTTCATTTCCTCTTCCTGCTGCCCCTGAGGTCTCTGGGATTTGCAGTCCAGAATCACAGTATCAGGACTCTGCAGGATTGTTCCCAGGTGCCTCTAGGATTTATAGTCCACAGTTGCAGCCAGCAGTAAGTTTGAGTAGGGGAAAAGGTGTTTAACTCCCCTCCCAGACCCCATCTGGGGTTTGTCTGGAGAGGGCAATCCCCCCTCTCTGCAGACTGGGCTGCATCCCCAACTGGGTTTGCCCCGCCCCCTGTCAGCCAGCCTTCACCTCTCCATCTAGGTAGCAGAGGGGTGGGGCAAGGCCAGCTCTGCTCTCGGGGCAGACAGCCAAGCCCAGGGCTGGAAAGCATGCTGGGATACTGTGATTTAACTTAAACCAGGAAGGGGGCTGGGACAGCACTTTCCTAAACCAGTTTGAAGTAAGTCACTTAAGTCTGATACTACATTCAGCCAGGTTTATCTTAAATCAGTTTCAGCCATTTTGAAACTGGTTTATGTGGACTGAACTTCTGTTTTGTTACAGGTTTAAACTAGTTACTGATCACTTAAACCAGTTTAGGTGTAACTTCTGTCCCTAGCCCTCCAGACTAAATAAGCCTGGTTCCCTCATCCTCTCCTCATAAGTCACGTTCCCCAGCCCTCTAACCATTTCTGTTGCCCTCTGCTGGACTCTCTCCAATGTGTGTCCACATCCTTTTTTTAGTGAGGGGCCCAAAACTGGGCATATTACTGTAGATTTCCTTCACCAATGCCGAATAGAGGGAAAGAATCACTTCCCTGGATCTGCTAGCAATGCTTCTACTTATGCAGCTCAGTATGCTGGTAACCTTTTTGGCAACAAGGGCATACTGTTGCCTTATCTTCAGTTTATTGTCCACTATAACCCCCAGGTCCTTTTCTGCAGAGCTGCTGCCTGGCCAGTCAGCCCCCAGCCTTTACCAGTGCATAGGATTTGTTCTGTCCTAAGTACAGGACTTTGCATTTGTCCTTACTGAGCCTCATGAGATTTATTTTAGTCCAATCCTCCAATTTATTGAGGTCTCTGACTTTTAGCCCTACCCTTCAGTATATCTACTATTTTCTTCTGCTTGGTGTCGTCTGCAGACTTGCTGAGGGTGCGCTTCATCCCATCTTCCAGGTTGTTGATGAAGATATCGAACAAAACTGGCCCCAGGATTGACCCCTGGGGCACTCCAGTTGATACCTGCTGCCAAGTAGACATCATGCCATTGATTACTACCCTTTGAGCCTGACAATCCAGCCAGTTTTCTATCCACCTTATCCATTCATCCAACCTGTATTTCCTTAGCTTGGACAACTTGGAGGTAAAAGTTCAAGCAGTGTGTTTTCCTCCAAGTTGTCTGATGGCAAGCAGGGTATAGAATTTTTTTCTTCCTTCTTGGTAAGATGTTTTCTATTGCACAGGGGAGAGGTTGATGGAATAGAGTTGAGCCTAATTTGCATAACTGAACTTCTCTAGCCAGGGGAACCTATAACAACTTATTATTATTCTTCTGTGCAATATGAAGTTTCATTTCTACCTGGCAGAAATATTACAATCTGTGCATTCTCCTTGGCCTGAGGAAGGGCACATGAGCCAGAAAGCTTGCAAATAAAGACTTTTTTTTTTTTTTTTTGCAACTATTTAGTTAGTCTAATACAAGATATCACCTCTGCCAAGAATTCTGAATATTTTTGCTTGTAGACCAACATGGCTAAAACCTGTATCCTTGAGATTTGCTAGAATACAACATTTCTCCTCATTTCAGTTTGCGTTTAAAAGGGGGGCACCTACTAACCTTTTAATACCTGGCGCTTTTCCTCCTCAAAAAAAAACTTGGAAACATGCCAAAAAATCAATATGTCAGCTAAAAATTTTAAAATAAGTTTGTCAGTCTTTTTATATATTTCCTTTCATTTAATCTTGTGACTTTAATTCAGTTATATTTTTTATTCTAACTCATGGCCTCTTACTGTGGTTATTTTATTTGTAGAATGTCATCTACCTAAATACGCCCTAGTGGAACAATCTATATAATACATTTAACAGACTTCATATGTATATTGGATTCTGTATGTATTATTCTGAATACATAACTGCCACCCCCAGCCCTAACGTTTTCACCTGCTCATGTGTCTACAACCCTTTTCTTTTTGGCAGTCTGCTTTTCTTTGGAGTAGAAGTCTCCCAGATTAGAAGAAACCTGGCTTTGTACCTATTTCCGCAGTCTTTATATGACATCTGTGTGCTTCTAGAGTTATAGATGTAGCACCTTTTAATTTTCATCTAAAGAACAAAAGTCTTTTTCAGTCTTGGGCTAGTGTCTTTCCATTTGCACTGGGGCATCTGGTATACAATTTTATATTTTGGTGCTTGTAGTTTAAACAA
This sequence comes from Alligator mississippiensis, assembly GCF_030867095.1. Classification (NCBI taxonomy): domain Eukaryota; kingdom Metazoa; phylum Chordata; order Crocodylia; family Alligatoridae; genus Alligator; species Alligator mississippiensis. The sequence continues at coordinate 56,921,167 of NC_081825.1, read as the reverse complement.
ATGGTCAGTTCATAATCTGATTTTTAACAGTGAGCAAAAGATTGCATGTGAAATCATGCCAGCTTTGGCCTATGACACAGTTTAGGAGAGGGATGGACAAACATCAGAGGTTCCCCAAGTTAGTTGTCAGAGAACTGTATTAACATATTTCCTTTTCAAACCTGTCAATCTTTTTCTCTCTCTAATAATATTTCAAATGAATTATCTGGCTATTCCATCAAGCAGTTCATGCTAGAGTACCATATGCATTATGGTTATCCTGCTGCTCTGGAGTTTTTTTTTGTTCATTATATCAGTTTACTAAATATATAATTTGGTGATACTGGCTCAACTTGTTTCTGGCAACTGTGTACACTGTAATTTTCAATTGGTATTGGTCTGCTTCATGTCCTGGCATGATCCACTCTGGATTACAGCAAGTACAGTTAACTAGTATATGGACAGAGGTTCATCATTAATGTAAACAGATAAAATCTATAATCAGTCACGAAGTCCAAAATATTGATATATATCAGCTGGTGTTTCAGAATTATTGGCATTTTGCATAGAAAGTCTGAAATCAAGATGGATTATATTTCAAAACATTATGGCAACAGGAAATTTGAGGTGGTAATAAAATGGCTTAATTTTATAGGGCTTAATTTATTGTGAATATTTATTGTGAATGTTTACTAGTACAAGCACAAATTTGCTTGCCTGACTTTTTTTATATTTTATAATGAAACCTAGGAAAGAAACTACTTATACCTACCTATAAAATAATAAAATATTGCTCTCAGAGTGGACAATTAGAATATTTCTTGTCTGAATAGATTTAGAAGATGTTATATACATTCCTACTTAATTGTAATAAAAGCAATCTTGGCCTAAGTTTATAGAATAACTTGCTTGTTGTCAGAGATATACCTAACACAGGTAACAAGATATAATAAAAGGCAACATTGAGGGGGGCATTCTCTATTTAGTAGTTGAATTACAGGAAAGGAATAGGGAGACCTGTCTTGAGCAGAGCAGTTGAAGTCAGAGCATTCACAAATACTGAGTTTAAAAACTGCAAATTATGTTCATAATGTGGTGTCTTCTAAGCAATAACTGGAAAGATTTCATCATGTTTTGTCTTTGTTTGTTAGGCTACATAATGTTTATGGCAGGATAAAAGCTGAGTGAACAGATGTCATATCCCTTTGTTGTACCACAAATGCCCAAATTTGTGAGCACAACCATACCTACTAATAGTTTGTGTTCCCTTTTTGTGCCCAATGTCTGTTTGCTTATGGTCAAGAAAGGAGCCCCCAGGGCTTTAGGACATTAAACCTGAGTAGCCCCAGAATTCCTCTGCAGAGGGATTCCAGGGCTATGTGTCTGCAGGCAGGTGGTTTCCCTCCGTGCTTGCAGATATGCACTTTGGGAATTCTCCTGCCAGGGGGCTACCAGGGTGCACGTACTGTGCTGCTGTGCCCCAACTCAGGGTGTGCTTCTGCATGTGGGGAAACGCTGAGTTTCACTATTTGCAGAGGCACATCTAGGGAATTCCCTGACAGGCCACTTCTCTGGGGCACATATTGTACTGCCTCACCCTGACTTGTGCCTCAAATTCCAAATCAGGGTTCAGCAGCTTGATATGTCAGCTTTTTTTGGTTGCAGAGACATACCCCTAGTTGGGGCACAGCACTGAGGGCCATTGTTGCACAGGATCAGGCCCCTGAAGCCCTGGGAGGAGCAGAAGCCCAGCCTTCTGGGACAGCCACCCCCACAATATCTGTCAATGTCACTGAAGTCTATCATCTGTGCTGGGATACATCCAGGCACAACTGATCCTGCTCCAAAGAAGACATCTGTTTATACCTGCATGAACTTCCAGATTATATCTGTTTTCTTACATGGCGGAAAAAAAGGTGTCTTGACTGCCATATCTTTCAGATCTGTAGGTCAAGCTATATTGTTTTTGACTCGCACATCAATAACACAAATTCAGCAGTTAGAATTTCAATAGTGTTCCACATTTGCAGTTTTTATTTAAAAAATAAATCTGGGAATTTTTCAGAGTTTATTTTCCAAACATAAAAACTGGGTTGAAATTGGGATAAAAGGAAGAAAAGGAAAAAAAAATGGTTTAAATTGGGGAAAATAATAATACGTTCCTGTGGCGGGGGGGGGGGGGGGGGGAGGGAGGGAGGGAGGGAGTAAGGCTGGGACTAGGGAAGGGCTGGGGGAGGGGCACTGCTGAGCTGCACTGTGCCCCGAACCCCCTGAGGCTCCGCTTGTCCCTACTCACCTCAGTCTCTGGGCTGCACCATGCCGGGGTGCAGGCAGCTGGTGTCGGTTGCTTCTGGGACTGCTGCAGCAGGGGCTGGGGTGAGTGGGAACAAGTGGAGTCCTAGGGGGCATGGAGCTTGACGCAGTTTGTCCCCACTCACTCCAGCCCCTGCTGCAGTGGCCCCGGGAGTGGCCGACACCAGCTGCCTGCAGCTGCTTGGAAGTGCTGCACCCTGAACCCCCTGGGGTTTCGCTTGTCCCTACTCAACCCAACCCCTGGTGCAGCGGCCCCAGGAACAGCCAACACCACTTGCCTGCACCATGGCACGGCGCAGTACAGGGGCTGGGGGGAGTGGTGCACAGGGGGTGTGGGGACACGATCCCGACCCTGGCACCAGCACTGGCACCTCCTGCCCTGCCTGGGGTTAGAGCTGGGAGCCCTGCACCTCCAGGCAGTGGCTTCAGCCCTGTGGGCCTGTGCAGAGTGGCTGGGTGCAATGCCTGCTGTGGGGAGCAGGGCCTGGCTCTCCCGTTTGCCCCCCCGGGTGGGCTGTGGCCCTGCTGCCAGTACCTGGGGCAGGGCCACAGCCAGAGCTGCTGGGATGCAGCTGGGACCCGCCTGCCCTGGGAGCGATTCCTGCTGCCCCTCTTACTTTACCCAAGGTCAGAGACAGGAGCCCCGCACCCACAGGTAGTGGCTCCAGCTACCCTCCCCTGGCCCTCATGCAGCCACCACCCCGCTCTCCATGTGCAGCAGCTGCCACCACCCCCCTGAGTCTGGCTGGAAACTGCCTCGGGTAACTGGCACTTTTAGCTTACCAGCTCCCCCTAGCCATTCCCCACTCGTGCTAGTTAACAGGGGTTTTACTGTACCCGGTAAAATTGAGTGAACTGAAAAATGGGTGTAAATCAGTAAAAACTGAATAACTTCAATAAAAAAATCAGGGAATTTATCGGTGAAAATTGGTAAAAACTGAACACCCGGAACACTAAATTTCAATTAGTAGCTCTGTTGATGTGAGGAATAGAAGAGAATCATTTTGCTGTTCTGTTCATCTGGTAGTGCAAACGATCATATTTAAGCTTGTCAGTAGAGCAAGTACAAGGATTCTGGAAAAAACCTAGAACTTTTTAAAATAAAAGGTGCCATACCGTTGGATCAAAACAGCAATGCCAAATAAGATTCAGGGATCTGAAGGATAATTCATGAATCATTAGCAGAGTGTATCCTAGCCTGCAGAATATTTGCAAGACATTTAAGCCCCAGTCTTGCAAACTGGTATAGACTCACTCTGTATGCCTGAACAGAACCCCAGACTTTGAGGCTCCATATAAGCAAAGAATAGAGCTTGCAGTGCTGGGATTTCAGAATGTATCTGAAAGAATGAGATTTTATTTTTAAATGTACACTAGCTTATAGAAAGATATTTTGTAGTTAAATTATATTTTAAGATAATGTAAATGATTTTTCCAGCCCCCCAAATATGGGATATTGCACTTCATTTTAACTTTTATTATGTTTTACTGATATGTATAAAATTAAAATGCTACCTCTCCAAGTGTGTGGACACCAACCATAACTACTATGGAGTTACTTATCCCAGATTTTATTCTGCAGTAAATTTGTTTTGTAGTAGCAGACACATGACCAGCTTTTCCAAGCTAACTGTCGACAGTAGGCAATAGTACAGGGCCTTACCACTAGAGGATGGGAAGCTATTTCAGCAAGCTGCTCCCATGGAATTAAATTGCTTACGATAATGAACATACTCTGTAGTAAGTCATTCTGTGGTGAGTTATTACAGTTTTTCCCTGGATAACTTTACCCTGGAAAAGAGAGTGTTACTCTGTAGGAAGGCTGTGTATTATTTCTTTCTCCATATGGTTAATATACTCCTTAGTAAATATGTTGTGTTTCCTTCCCTCAATGCTGTAAATATGTCTGATAATTAAGGGCAGGATTTTAGTGTTCAGCATTGGCCAGACTCTGCTCTTAGTGAAGTCAGTAACAGTTTTACTGTAGGCTCACAGGCTAGGGATAGACATGACACATAAACCGGTTTAAGTGATCAGAAACTGGTTTAAACCTGTAACAGAACAGAGGTTCAATGCAAATAAACTAGTTTGAAAATGGCTGAAACCGGTTTGAGATAAACGTAGTTGAATGTAGTATCAGACTTAACTGATTTGGCTCAAACTGGTTTATGCAATGTCTGTCTCAGACCCCTTGCTGGTTTAAGATAAACCAGACACCCCCAGCATCCTGGCATGCTTTCTGGGCTGGGTGGAGCTCTCTGTTCCACAGCAAAGCTGGCCCCTCCCCTCTGCTACCTGGCTGGAGCTCTGGTAGAGACTGCAGACACAAAAGGGTCTGCCTGGCTTCCCCCCCCCGGTGTTGTGCGCTGCTCAAACAGGGATCCCTCCCACTCCCTCCCATTTCCTACAGCGCAGCCCCCAGCCCCACGGACCCTAGGCACATGGTATGCTAGCTAATACTGAGACGTATCTCTTTGTGTGTCTCTCTTCATTTTCACTGGGACAGGCAGACAGCACAGTGATCACTTAGGGCTATTTGGAGCTAATCAACAGGTCAACTGGTAAGCTGTTTAAGAAGAGTTTGAACTAAAGGAGAGTCTGTTGGTTTGCTGATGAGGTGATAATCACTCTTATCAGTCCCCTTCTGGCTTGGTCGCTTGTAAGTTTGCTGCAGACAGTTTAAAGAAGTAGGGAGAGAGAGATTGAAAAGCTGCATATTCTCAACAAATGCATGCACTGCATGCCTCCTTCCCCCTCCTCATGCTTCAGAGTGCTAGCAGGGGGCTGGAGGTTGGCAGCGCTCCCACCCCTTGAGCAGCCAGCAGGGAAAAGCCTGGGACTGTGCATGCAGACCTTGCTAATCAGATTGTTCTGTGGGGGCCTGGCCATGACCCCCTTAGCTCAGTTCTGTACAAGAGAAGGGAGGACTGCTGTAGTGCCCCCCGGCTTCTAGCCTGAGCCACCGAAGGCATGTGCCTGAATTTCCTCAGTCTAGACAGAACGTCTGGCCAGTTACAAGCAGGTTCAGGCTAGCCAGGTTAGACCAACCTCCAAAGATTGAATCAATTCAGGCTTGGGCTTTTTGAATGTCTGTCCCTAGCCATTAAGATCAGAGTTAGGCCATAACTAAGCACTTTCAGGAATTTAACCCAACAAAGCACAATGACTTGAGAAATTTGGCAGCAGTTTCATAAAGTAAAAAGAACCCAGTGAGTGCATCTACACATGCAATTAGCATGATGCAATAAACTCAGGCGTAGTTTGCACCAAAGTTCATTGCTCCTAGGTGTGCTATTTGCATGTGTACCCAAGACTGCAGCACCTTGAACTGGTTGCAGCAGCCCCAGTTGGCAAAGGTCTGGGGGGGGGGGGGGGAGGGGGGAGGTCAGTCTGCCATCCTGGGGCTGTTCTAACCTAGCTAAACCTGCTGCAGAGGGGCTGGTTGGGCCATGAGGGTGCTCCAGTGTGGGACTAGCTGGCAGGAAGCCCCCACACTGAAGTATCCTTGTGCCCCAGCCAGCCCTGTCAGCATCTACACGTGCATGGTTGTACTCTAAATAATGCCAACATAGGATAGTACCTGTGTGTACAAGCACTAACCTACAGAGGCATTAGTTAGTTTACTGTGGCCTAATAGGGCCGCACACGTAGATGCTGAGACTTTAGTGTGGAGCTAATTAGGTCTCATGGAGACCTAATGAGACACAAGAAATGTCTCATGGAGATGTGCTCAGTAAGTCATATTACACATTATGCAATATATATCTTGTAACAGGTGCTATCAGACAAGCTACGATATTGTACGATATTGTATGATCTCTCTCCAAGAGAGAGAGAGCGTTGCAAAGGAAAAGTTCTTTTCATTTATTTCGGTGGGGGTCCATCTCAAGTGCCTCTGCAGAACTCAGTAGTGGCAAATAGCCAAAGGGAAAGCAGTGACTTGTAAGACAGGTCAGTCAGAAGCTCAAGATATTTAGGGCTTTATAGGTCAGTCTCAGGATCTTAAACTTCACCTGGGCACACCGAAGTGGGAAATTTCAGATTACAAAGCACAGGTTGAATGTGCTTGAAATGCTCTGCTTACAATGTGGGCTACAGCGTTCTGTTGAGTTTCTGTATAGACTTAACGTGCACTCTCAAGTAAAGCTCATTACATTAGTTTTCTCTGGAGGTAAGACAGACATGAATTATGGTGGTGAGGTGGTAATGGAAAGAAAGGTCATAATCTTTTACAGGACAAAATTGAAAAAGTAGTCTTGGCTGCTGCTGAAGGATGAGCAAGCACTGCTACCTGTGACTCGCCACCCTTTGTTTAGATACAGATTATTTGGTGTTTGCAGCACACCATAAGCCTCTCCTTTGAATCTTTTTAAACAAAATATTGGTCTTTGAATAGGGAATTATTAAGGCATATATAATTAAATTAAGCGATGTAAATATAATCCAGCCCTCATTTTAATTATTGGGAACATATTTGTTAAGCTTTGCATTTGAGTATGTGTACCTTTTGGAAATCATCATTTGGCTTGTCATTTTGTTTGTTTTGGTTTCTGTTTCAAAGCTTTCAGAATACCTTCAATATGCAGTCTAGCCCCATGATCCATTTCATTCCGTGTCCTACAGTAGTTTCTTAGAAATGTGGCCCCATACATTCCTTACTACACCAACCTACAATGAAGATATGATGAAACCAAACAGAATGTGGAACAAATTACAGCTCAAAACAACTGATTTCAGGACTGGCTTGAGGAGAGCTAGGATTTAAAGCTATATTTTCCTCCCCCCAAAAAACCCCAAATTGGAGGCACTTTCAGTTTTGCCTTCTGTACATAGCTGTTCTGTGAACCTTAGCTCCTGCCCAAGCCCTATTGGGAACCAGCAACTAGATGGTACTTTATGAGGAGTTGAGCCATGCTTCCATTTTAGCTTATCAGCTACTTCCCAGTTGATCCTGACAATGCAAGTATAAAAACCACCAAATCACTGTTAAAGAAGAAACCTGCTGGGAGCGGAAAAAAAGGTGAAGTCCTACTGATCATCTCCTGTCAAAAAATGGACAAGTGGGAAGTTCCTATTTTTGGAATGCCAAAAATTGATAGTAGGGTGTAGTAGGCTAGAGTGCTCTCTGGTTTTATTCCTAAATGTATGCCAGATACCATCAGGCAGCAGATCTTCATCTCTAATGTGCCACAAAATAATTTAGTAGTTATAAGAGGAATAAGAGATAACATAAGAGTAATGTAGGAGTGACAAATATGCTTTACATTAACTTGTTAGAATGACAGTTATATGTATATACAGTGGGGTGGGCAAAACACTGCCCATGGGCCAGCTGGAGCATTCTATCTGGCCCATGGGGCCCCTCTAAAATTTAGAAAATTATTTCCTGCCAGTAGCTGCCTGTCTAAAAGCTGACAAGGTGCTAGCGGCAGAAGAAGCCAGCAGCAGGACCCAGTGGTGGCAACAGCAAGGCCTGCCCATCCCCAGCACCTCCTACTCTCAGCCCCCAACCAGAAGCTTCTGCCTAGCAGAGGCTTCTGGTCTGGTGACCATGGGGCTGTTCCCCCACCCTCCCTCTGTCCAAGAGTGGCAACTTGGATAAGAATGGGTAGGGGGAGGATTGCCAATGCAGCAGGAGCCAGCCTGACCTGGCCGGCACCACAGTTTCTGGCTGCATGGCTGGGACTGTAGAAGGCAGCAGAAGCTAGCCCAGGCTGGCCTGGCCCCCACACTTCCCATCTGGCTTCTGTTGTGCTGTGTGGTCCAGGACATGCAGCCAAGAACCACGTGGTGCTAACCAGGCTGGACTGGCTGCATGGCCAGGACCACATGGTATAGCATGGAGCCAGCTGGGAACTGTGGGAGCTGGGCTGGGCTAGTTCCTGTTGCATTCTGCGGTCCCAGCCATGCAGCCAGGAACTGCACGGTGCTAGAGCCAGCCCAGTCTGGCTGGCACCCTGCAGTTCCCTGGTGCATTGCTAAGACTGCATGGCACAGCAGTAGCCAGCCAGGAACTGTGGAGGCCAGGCTGGCTCCTGCTGCATTCTGCAGTCCTGGCCATGCAACTGGGAACTGTGCGCTGCTGGAGTGGTGGGGGGGGGGGGGGTGGGGGGGGAGGGGAGTGGCAGGCAGGAAGGTAAGGAAACAGCAGGGCACCAGTGGCAGGTAGGGGGAAGCGGGATCGTGGAGCCTCTGCTAGTGCCAATGAGGGCCCAGGGTAGAGCGACAAGTGTGTGGAGCCCAGGCAGCCAGCTCTGGAGCTGGGCCGGCTTCACCCCTCTCTCTGCCAGCAGCCTGGCCACGTGCAGTTCTGGGGCTTGCCGGGACCCACTGGGAATCTCCACCTGATGTAGGCCATGAGTGGCTCGAGGCCTTACTGTCTGCTGCTGCCAGTGACAAGGGCTATGCACAATGAGTAGTGTTCTATGTTTTCAGTTTTTACAGATTTCCACCAATACATTCATTGATTTTTTTTTTTTTTTTTAATTGAAGTTATTTGGTTTTTACTGACTTACACCTGTTTTTCAGTGGGAAATGACTGTGGCATGCAGGTAGGCTAAAAGTGCCAGTCACCTGGGCACAGGTTTCCAGTTGGATGCTGGGGTGGGGGGGAGGTGTGGCAGCAGCTGCACACAGAGAAGGGGGTGGTGGCCACATGGGGGCTGGGGAAGGGGGGCTGGAGCCGCTGCCTGGGAGCACGGGGTGCCCGGTTCTGCCCCGGGCGGGGTGGGAGAGTCGCGGGAATCTCTCCCGGGGCAGGTGGGTCCCAGCTGCACCCCGGCAGCTCTGGCTGCGGCCCTGTTTCGGGTGCTGGGAGCCCCAGCGGGGGGCAGGCAGGACAGCCCGGCCCTGCTCCCTGCGGCGAACACGGCACCTGGCCACTCTGCACGGGCCCACGGGGCTGGAGCCACTGCCTGGGGGTTCGGGGCTCCCAGCTCTGACCCCAGGTGGGGCTTGAGGTGCCAGTGCTGGTGCCGGGGTCGGATCCCCACATCTGCATCCGGCCACACACCACTCCCCCCAGTGCCTGGGCTGTGCCATGCCATGGCGCAAGCAAGGGGATGGGGTGAGTGGAGACAGTCGGAGCCCCAGGGTTAGGATGCAGCATCGTCCAGCAGCTCCAGGCAGCTGGCATCGGCCACTCCCGGGGCCGCTAAAGCAGGGGCTGGGGTGAGCGGGGACAAACTGCGCTGCGCCCCACGCCCCCGGGGCTCCTCTTGTTCCCGCTCGCCCCAGCCCCTGCTGCAGCGGTCCCGGAAGCAGACAGTGCCAGCTGCCTGCACCCCGGCGTGGCGCAGCCCAGAGACTGGGGTGAGTAGGGACAAACGGAGCCTCGGGGGGGCCGGGGCACGGGGCAGCCCAGCAGCCGCAGGCAGCTCGTGTCCGCCCCTCCCGAGGCCACTGCAGCAGGGGCTGGGGTGAGCGGGGACAAGCTGCCCCGCGCCCCCCAGGGCCCCTCTTGTTCCCGCTCGCCCCAGCCTCTGCTGCAGTGGCCCCGGGAGCGGCCGACGCCAGGTGCGGAGGGAACCGTAAGTCAGTGGGCGTGGGGCGGGTGGCATGGCTCCTGCTGCTACGTGCACCCCAGGGGGCTGCGGGCTGTGTTGGGATCTTCCCGTTGGCGTGCGCGCCTGGATCTGCGTGCGGGACGAGAGCAGGCTGCCGCCCGCCCCGAGCACTGGGAAGAGCCCGGTGCCGCCACTGGCCCCAGCCTGCAGAGGCAGCCTTCTCTCATCCCGCGCACAGATCTGGGGGCACACAACCCCCGGGAGTAGCCCGGCGCAGCCCCTCGGGGTGCCCCCCCCAGCAACCAGCGACAGCTCCCGCCACCGCGCTCCCTGCTGCAGCTCCTGGGAGAGGCCTTCAGCCTGCCTCTTCTGCCTCCCTCCCTCACCCCACGGGAACGTATTATTTCCCCCAATTTAAACCGACCCCCCCCCTCCCCTTTTCTTCCTTTTATCAACCCAGTTTTTCTGTTTGGGAAATAGACCCTGAAAAATTCCTGAATTTTTTTTTTTGTTGAAAATAAAAACTGAAAATGTGGCGCACTAGCAATGAGGGAGGCAAGTGTGAGGGGGGAGAATGTTTGTAGAGGGAGGTCTCACACCCCACCATACACATGCACCCACACCCCGGCCACCCTCCCCTCCACACATGCCACAGCCACCCAGCTCCCATCCCTCACATCCCCCCCAGCAAACCATATACCCATCCACACCCCACACATCCACACAGCCACCTACACTCCTACACACACATCCACACACACTCCCACATCCTCCCCCCCACACACACACTCACAAACCCTGTACCCACCCACCCCTATCCCCACACCCTCCATACCTCCTCACATATAAAATTAAGACTTAATTTTAAGTTATTATGCAATCACCTCTTTGCACACTATGCAAACACTTATAAATCAGGACAAATATTTTTTAAATCAAAATAATATATGTTGTAATAGATGTTTGATTTTTAGAATATATATTTTTTCTGGTTCCAAAAGAAGTACTTTTAGGGGCAAGGGAAGGGTCTTTTGGTGGCAAAGGTCAGGGGTTGGGGACAGGACTTCTGGTTCCAAGATGGCGACCCAGGGGCAGGGCACCTGTCAAGGGGTGGGGCTACCCTTGCGACCCTTGACAGCTGGCCAAAATATGTTAAGTGGCCCTCCAGCTGAAATAATTGCCTGCCTTTGATATACATGCTATAATATTTGCAGTCCTGTAGCAGGCTGATCCAAAAATTTCTCTTCCAATTCATGTCTTAATCATGAGTGAGAGCTGAGGTCCCACTCTATCTTACTGGGATTTATGTCTGGACAGTATGAAAGTTTCATATTTGGATTACAACTCTGTTAACAAGAGGTTATTTATTTATTTATTTATTTATTTATTGTTTTTGGTTTGCTGACATTCAAATGGGCAAAACATGACTTTGGCCAGATTTAAAAAAAAAAAAAAATGTTGACAAAAAAAGTTGAAAAAATGTTTTAGGTCAAAGGAAGTATCTGAGTTTTTAAAAATATTACACTTTAACATTAAATTTCAGTTCTTTTGAAGTACAAAGAATTAGGTCTTTGTTTTAATAGTATCAAAGTAGTGGTTTTGGATTCTTCTTATTCTTTTAACCAAACATTTTACTGAAATCAATGTGAATTTGAAAAAAAAAAATTGTTAACCAAAACTTGCATAATTTCTGGAAAACTATTGGCCAAGTAATACAACCCACCTCTCAAAGGAATTTTCAGTCATCAATTTCTGATAGGACACAGCATCAGTTTAACAAATCTGACCTGGGTTCCATTTAAACAGTTATTCTGTCTGAGAGCAGCAGGCCCTAGATTAGAGGAATGTTAAAAAAAAACCAAAACAGAGTAGGTGCAGGGGCAGTCTGTTCCTCATGAATTTTCAGCCTAAACCCTAATAGTTACAGATTGACTTAAGACCTGAAGACAAAGGTTTTAGTGCTAACATTCTTGGAGAGTATTAACTATTATAACTCTGTAATGCTTTTGTGGTGTAGTAGGGCCTTTTTCCAATTGCACACCAAAGGAAAATCTATTACTTGTTTCGCATCACTGAATCCTACAAATCATCGGGGTTATTTGGTAGATTACTAAAGTATGACTGCAAAATGTATGCTGTGACAGTCCTGTTATCCCTAAGTACATGGCTTTAGCTGTGAAAAGCATTAAGTTAGCGTAAGTAAATCCTTGTACCTATTGCTAAATCATTTAAAAGAAGCTGAATGTACATTTAGTACTTTTTTCAGTGTTACTTTTCCATTTTAGCAACTGCTGTAGATACTGCAGGGATGTTATGCATTTAGAAGGGGGAGAAAATATGGTCTGCAGAATAACAAATAGGGAGAAAATGAAATCTGTCTGATGGCTTATTAGGATGTGGTCCATAATAGGAAAATATTTGAAGGTCCCTATTCAAAGGGAACATTGCTCCCTTAACTATATTTTTTTACTTGTTCCAGTATTTGGATACCTAACTTAGCTGTATAGAAGCATGAGAGCTATTGTTTGCATTGTTTGTGAGGGGTCTGTTTCTGCTGTATAAAACCTAAAAATGTAAGGAGGAAATAGTTTTTTCTAGTATAAGGTTGTATAAATGTAACTTCATCTTAAGTGAAAGTTCTTCCATAGTGTATGAAATTTGTGAAGCATTTACACTTGTGAAATTGAAATGTGAGTCAGAATACCCCTTACAGACACTTTAGTTAATTGAAGACCATACACATGTGACACATGCCCTGACTCCTAGGCATCCGTTGGCCGGCAGTTTGATTGGTATCAGGGTTGTAAGGGATTTCAATAGGTTTGTTGCTTCTGAAGGCACAGTAGGAAACACGTCAGTGTTTATACGTGGATAGAATTTTGGCAGGGATCAAACAGTTCAGCAAATTGGTTATAATATAAACATAACTGCTGGCTTTTTTTTTGGACCTCTGTCATAGGTGAATGATGCTCTTTTGGGCTTTTGTGGGGGGGCAGTGAATGGGGGTTTGCATCTGTGATACCAGTGCACGAGACAATGGGTCACCAGTTTCACTTTTTATATCCCTAAAGCTATATCTTTATGGTAAGCATGGTTCTGCTTCTGGTTGATGTGGCTTAGGAAATCTATGTTGTACTTTAGGAACACTAATTAGCACAACCGAGTGGCAGGACCAATTAACCTGCCCTAAGCTAATTAATATGCACATGGGAATCGAGAACTCCCTTGTTAAGTGTCCCAGACTTGCCAAAAAGATTTTTGTTTTTGTTTCTGACCATCAACAAAAGTGGAATTTTCTAGGTTATGTTCCAAGATAAGACTAAAAGGGAGTAAACAAACAAGAAAGAGTACATTGCAAATTAGATAAGTGATTTGTTTTTGAATAATTTATGTAGGTAGGGAGTTTCTAAGTTATAATTTTAATCATAATTATGTCATTTTATCTGCAGCAAGTGTTCAGTGAAACCTGAATTGAATAGAATAATAAAAAGTATGTGATATAAATAGAAAGTTTTGGGAGAAAATTTATAAGCAGCAGTCCTTATGACTGGAAAAAGTGTATGAACAAGAAGATGCAAAATGTAACTGAAAATAAGATACCTGTATACAAAACAAGCGGATTGCAAGAATTACAGAATAAAGTTGACATTGTAAAATGAGGGGGAGGCAGAGAGAGGGAATAAAAGGAAATGAAATTACATAAGAGGTTAAGTTATATAAAGAAAAATTTCCAGCACATACAGAATAAGAAAGAAGTCTGAGAAGGAGACAGCAGGGGTCTCTAACAGATGGCAGGAATAATTTAAAACACTAAAGAGCTTGACATTGCTGAAGAAATGAAATGGTTTCTTTGTCTTGTTATTTACAATGGCAAATGTAGGACAGATGTCTGAAAGACAAACATTTTCTAGTGTCTGAAGAGGAAATACTAGAGGAAATGAGGATTTTACCAGACCACATAATCAAGATATTATGGTACCTTTTTATAATTGATAAAACCAGACAGACAGGGGTCAACCTGAAATTATAGCTGAACTGACATATTGTTTTACTAGACACCTTTTGACGGATATATTTAAAACTTTTTTGAAGGTTCCTTTTAGATGCTAGCCTCGATATGGTGATAATACCTTCTTCAACTCCAGGTGTGACTTCTATGATGAAGTGTCTAGGACAGAAGCCCACAGCGATGTAGGAGTTGATTCAATACACCATGACAACGTAAATGAAGGAGAACACACTGCCCACTCTACACTGGCTCCTTATTAACTTTTTATTCATTTTAAGTGCTTAGCTATTTTATGCACCCCTATTCACTATGACATGGTAGTCAAGTGGAAATGGCTGCCAGACAGAAGTCCTAAGGCTGAGGATTAGTTACTCCTAGTGGCAAGCCATTAGCCACGGAATTTCTTGCCAAAAATAGGTAGGTTTTTACCCAAAGTTTGCTACTTTCAGATGGTAGTGTAAGATTCACGTCATGGTACAAATCTTCCTTATTAAGAATGGCTTCAGAAAAGCCATAGAGACAAAGTGAGAAGTTGTCACTAAGAAAGTACAAATGATTGTACAAATGCCACTGAGCAAGTACAAATCAGTACAAGTGATTGAGATTAAATTTGAAGAGGGTTGGAGATTTTTAATGTTCAAGTTCCAAAGCAGCGTCACCATTTTGGAGCATGACTTTATGGCATGACAGCGCTTCAGCGGCCTGGTATAGTGATGACTTCATCCTTCAGGAAGGTCACAGTATGTGCTACCTATTTCAGGGTATCAGGATTCTAAAGAAATAACGTGCAGCAAAGTAATGATAAACACTACAACATTGTCTGCCCATCCTGGGATCCTCTTAAGTCACATTTTTCTTCTTACAGTTCAATTAATTAAAATTTAAAAACAAGCAAACAGGTCAGAATACAATGTGCAGGCATTCAGCTTGAATCACCCAGAAAATAGTGCACCTGATCTCAGTCCAAATGAGAAGGGGCAATAACTTAGATTGAGATTGGGTTAACCTGATCTAAGAAAGGGTTAACCAGATCTCATGAATGCTTGCCTGCGTTCCCTGTCCTGGGGCTGGGAAAGCCCAGCAATTTGCTCCATCCCTTGGGTTGTGGCATTCTTACTCACCCTGCCCTGTGTGGGCAATCCCCCACACCTGATGCAGACCTGCCACTCCTCCCCTCCACAGATCCACCAACCTCCCCAGACCTGCCTACCCCTACTTCCACCCTGAGTTACTTAGATTGTGTTCCCCGTGATACTCCTGGGAGCAGCAAATGGCTGCATGTGCCACTTCCAGTCTGCATTTAAGTGGCTTAAAGTAAGCCACATCAATATAGACCAGGTGTGGTAAACAACTTCACCCACCTCAAGTCTACATCCTTCAGGGAGACCCTTGTTACACATTGTTTAGGTAGCTCCTGGAGCTCTTAACTCCAGGATTGTCTAAACATTAACATCTGAAACTAGTTTTAAGCACGCTTTAGGTGGCTTAAAGTTATGCCACCTCGGGGCAGGTTTATTTCTGATCTATGTTATCCAGCTCATATTCCATTACTATGTGGCCATTCTCCACAGATGTGTACCCCAAATTGTAGTCCTCCAGAATCCCAGGATGCTATAGGCCCTCCCCCACTCTCCTGCTCTGTGTGGACAAACTTTCTACCCCCTGAACTCTACTGCCCAGGAGGCAGTTCTAGCACCAAGCCAACTCCCAGGGGTGTTTCCCTCTCACCCCCAGGGGTACAACTCTATGCAAACAGCCTGCAGAGCACATGCCAGCTAACTAGGTTTCAGGGCACAGACAGGTCCAGGAGTGGGGTCCAAGGGCAGTGGGGGGAAGGGGAAACATGGTAGGGAGCCAAATTGGGTCCCCATGAGCTGTGGCTTACTTCCTGGGGCAGGGGCAGTTGTTCCTCTAAAAATGCCTTCCCTCACTACTCCCACCTCCCAGCTACCCTAGGAAGCACAGCCAGTACCCCCAACACCCGAATCCCAAAGTCTGAGACCTTCTTTAATTTACTTCTTTATTTCTTTTTCAATTTATTTTTGACTCCTTTTTATTTTATCCTTCAGTGGCTAACATCCTTCATTTCACCACATGTCCACCACCCCCTTTCCTTTCCATCTCCCATTTCATTACTCATCCCCCATCCCATTAACTCTCCGTCTCCCAACCTCATGGTTCCCCTGTCCCCCAACCCATCTCTCTCCTCCCTCCTCCCACCTAGAGCAGGGATAGAAGCCTGTCCTGGCTCACCAGCCCTGTAGTAGCAACTCAGAGCTGTAGCTCCTAGTTGGGCCCTTACTCGCCAGCCCTCTAGTTGCAGGTCACAGCTGTGCAAGTTGGGGACAGTCAGAGAAGGGTTTTAGCTTTAAGGTGTGACTACTTCAAACTTAAGCTAGCACTAATACTGATCATCATTTGAGCAGCTCAAAGTGCAATGTGTAACAAGATCCTTAGTTTTAAAGAGCTAATTCCTCTTTGGAAAATGGAGCTAACTCCATTCCTTCCTCCTAATTCTCTCTGTGCTGTTACCTGCATATAGAGCAGTAGCTTTCAACATGTGGCATTATAAGGGGTTCGCAAATATGACTTATGATCAATCAAAAATATGTGAATACCCACACTGACAATTCAAAGAGGTCTGCACCTCGATTAAAAATTTTTTAGGGGTCCACCAATGAAAAAAGTTGAAGACCACTGCTAAGGTTAAGAGTCTGGCAGAATATACTGATGAATTTAAAATACAGCCATTTTAGAAAGTATTGCTTATCTTTGTGTACTTTTCCTTGGTGTATTTGTAAACATTTCTGTGATACGATCATATCTAAAAACAAACGCTTTTCAAGTTAAATGTTTGTACACCCTTTCCATAACCAACTGCCAAAGCATGAAAAGCATAAAAGGTGCTATTTCTTAATTATTCAAATGTTGGAAATCTTTCTCTTAAACTAGCCTGAATTTTGTATTCAGAAATATGGAAGAGTTTCAGATATGAATAGTAACAGAATGGCAAGTGCTTACAAGTGTAGATGATTGTGTCACACACTTTAAGGCAGGGTTAATGTTTCTGCTATATGTCTTTTGGAAGGGAACAACTATACAGCTTTATTATGACTGACTAATACAGGAAAATGTATAAAAATGCATTCAGGGGTATAGGTTGTAGCCGTGTTAGTCTAAGGACATAGACAGACAAGGTTCTTTGGGTAAATCTGATATCTTTTATTAGACCAACTTAAATAGTTGGAAAAATTCTTCTTTGCAAGCTTCCTGAAAATTCTTTCAGAGTTTAATATTAACCTGATAAAGTTTGCTCAGCAACCAGTTTTCTTTTCTGAAGAAGCCTGCAGTTTCTGTGAATGCTGGAATGTGAAATTCTCAGCTTATTTTTATCTTACAGTGTATATGAAAAATACTGCAGAAACTACTCTTTCATTGTAATACAGCTGATTTAAACACTGATACTTTAACTCGGGAATAAAACAGCGTGCAGATCCCCCTGCTGGTTGAGTGACTCCAAAGGATAAATTCTAATCTCAGGCAAGTGGCTTTTACTGCAGTGCTCCACAAGAAAAATCACACGGCAGGGGGCTTTTCCTGAGCTATGCAGCAAGCATCTGAAATGAGAATCTGGTCCAAAGTGATCTGCACCCTGGAAAATTCAAGGCTGGAAGAAAGCCAGGAAATCTCACTGTCTCCTCTTTAGACAGGAATGAAAAATGTACGGATGTCATGGAAATCCAAATGAGATATTAAAATTTGGGAAGAAGATAATGAATTTGGGGAAGTATTTTTCTTTTAAATAGTCAGATCTTAGCTGAAATTTTCTATTCAACAAGTATGTAAGACTTTCAGATATGAATAGTAACAGACTAAAACAGGAATAGGATTCTTTAGCTCTTTTCATATGATAGAGCAGCATTTCTTAAACTAGGCTTTATAAACCCAAATGGAGTTGAGATCTTTTCAGTGAGGTCTTGAGCATTTGCCAGCTTTGTATTTAGTTCAGATAATCATGTGGGGTTTAGACTGTGAAAAAAGTGTTGTTGTTGGAAGGAGATTCCATTTCAAATAACTTTTGAGAACTGCTGCTGCAGGCATTTCAAAGTAATAATTGTCAGGTTTTTAAAAAGAAAGTGTGAGGAATTTTCAAATTATTTTACTGATTCAACCTGAGCAATCAGTCTCTGCAGTGATATGACTTTTACTTAAAGACTTTGAACAAACACAGTTTTCTCTTCTTGGGTTTCAGCAGAAATGTCACCCTGAGGGTCTAGAGATATTAGGGGATTTATGGACTGCAGTCTATGAATCAAAATCCTAGTAAGTCCAGTGAAGAATTGTTGCGGTCACTACCAGAGCTGAATTCTTCCCATCCATTAGGGATCCTTTACCCTGGATGTCAATCCCCTCCTTTTGTGAAGAATATGAATCTGACCCCATTGAAATTAATGGGAGTTTTGGCATTGGCTTCAGTGGGGCCAAGAAATTATACAGGCTCTTTTTTATCCATGCATGGTTCTATCTAAAATGCTATTGTGAGGTTCCATGCCAGTTTCTTAATAGCTTTGTGGGAAAGTGCTCAGATGATTGAAGGGGGACTTTTCTAACTGATAAATTCAATCCGAGATTTGAAAATCACCTCAACATAATAAGCCTTCACACCAAATTATGTACACAGAGGTGCATCTACATGTGTGCAGTTGGTACTGCACAGTCATTTAGTACTTGCAGTGCATGGTTCATTTCTGACCCTACTGCACAGTAGCAACAAACTACTGCACAACAGCTTGTTGCTACTGCTCAGCAGCAGTGATGTCACGGTTAGTCACTTGTCACTATGACAACGTAGCATCTAGCCCAGTTAGAATCATAGAAATATAGGTCTGTAAATCATCTAGTTCCTTCCCATGCTCAAGGCAAGATCATCCCCATCTAAATTATCCCAGCCAAATGTTTGTTTAATCTGCACGTAAAGACTTCCAGGATAGGGAGAGTCCACACAACCTCTCTGGGTAGCCTGTTCCAGTGATACCACTCACAGCAAGAATGTTTCTTCAGAAATCCAACTTGTTACATTAATTTCCCTTTTTGCATATTAAGACCAGTACTTTTTGTCTTGTGCCTTTTGATCATAGAGAACTTTATCACCATCCTCTTTATAATTTCATGTACTTGAAGACAGTTATCAAATCCCCACCCCCATCTTCCCTTTTCCACACTAAATCAGTGTCTCCCAACCTTTTCCAGCCCAAGGTACACTTACATTAATACAAATTTTCCATGGCACACGTGTTAAGGCATTCCCCCTCCTCATACCTATCGTAGCTCATTGCCATGGCAAAATTCCACAGCACACCTGTTCATTTTTGACAGTACACTTTTGTGCCACGGCACACTGGTTGGGAAACACTGCACTAAGTAATCCCACTTCTACCAACCTTTGCTTATAAATTATGTTTCCTAGAGCTCCAATTAATTTTTTTGCCTTTCTTTGGACCCTTTCCAATTTTTCCACATCTTTCCTGAAGTGCAGTTCCCAAAACTGGACTAATTACTCCAAATGAGGGCTTATCAGTTCTGAATATAGAGTGGAAAAATCACTTTCCTTGACTTTCAGGTGACACACCTATTAATACATCCCAGTATGCTATTGTTTTTTTGGTTTTGCTTTGGGGTTTTTTTTTTTTTATGTTGCCTCATATTCAGTTTGTGGTCCACTATAATCCACTTTTCTGCAGTACTGCAGCCTAACCAGTCATTTACTAATTAGTTTTTTGTGTACTTGACTGTTCCATCCTAAGTACTTTGCACTTGTCCTTACTGAATTTTATTTGACTAATTTCAGATAATTTTGTCTAGTTTGTCAAAGTCATTCTGAATCCTAATTGAATCCTCCAAAGTGTTTTCATTGCTACCCACCTTGTGGTCATCTGCAGTTTTACTAGGCATGAGCTCAATCCCATACTTCAAGTAATTAATAAAGATGTTAAACATATATATCCCTGAGGAAACCCCACTTGATGCCTAAATGAGAGGAGGTGTTGAGCCACAGGTGACTACTCTTTGAGCATGGTAATCCAACCAGTTATCTATTCATTTTACAGTGCTTTTGTCTAGACTGTATTAAAGTCAAGATATATTGCATTCACTACTGGCCTCCATCCATGAAGCTTTTGCCTTGTCATAGAAGGAAATTGAATTGGTCAGGCATGATGTGCTCTTGATGAATCTATCCTGGCTGTTCCTGATTACCTTGTTCTTCTCCAGGTGCTTAGAAGTAGATTTATTCTGTCCCCGATACACATTACATATATTATGCAATTAACTGGTTAATCACACAATAAATTTAGGCTGTCCTCATGTGAAAAATAAGACCAGCCACACTTGCAAAAGTAATTATCACACCATAAAAATGTCCTTCCAGCTATAATAAGGGCCAATCAGCTACTAGTATATAACAGCTTTATAGCTGGTTTCTATCCAGCTTTAATTGAACGTGTGGTAGGGCCCTAATGATATGCTCCATAATTTTCCAGGTATTGAAAATAGACTGACTGATCTGTAATCACGCAGATCCTTTTTCTTCCGTTTTTTAAAGATGGGCACTATATTTCCTCTTTTCTAGTCATCCAGGACCTCACCTGGCCTCCATGAATTCTCAGATATAACAGCCAATGGCTCTGCAGTTATCTCAGGAAATTCCTTGTGTACTCTAGGATGTATCTCCAGTCTCACTGATTTAAAAACATCCAGCTTCTTAAGTAATCTCTAACCTGTTCTTTCCCTACTTTATGCTGATTGTTGCCTACCCCTTCCTTGCTGCTAACTGTGCTCATCATCTGATAACTGATTTGATTTCTGAAGACTGAAGTAAAAGATTAAATACTTCAGCCTTCTGCTCGTCATCCATTATTAACTTACTCTCTGCCTTCAGTAAGACTTGCACTCTCCTTGGTCTTCCTCTTATTTCTGACATACTTATAGAATGCTTTCTTCTTGCTGTTTTGGACGTGTGTAGATGAAATAGGGGCCCTAAATTGAAGCAGTGGGTTTTAAAAGACACCGCTTCAATTTGGGGCTGATTAAACCCCCCGTGTCATGCACACACCCTGCTGACTTACCTGCCTTTCCAGTGGGGAGGGGAGGCGAAGGGAGGGGAGGGGAGAGCAAGCTAAGCTGAGCTAAACTAAGCTAAGCTAAGGTGCCAGTGGGCGGAGCAGTCCCTGGGCTGGGAGGGAGAGGGGGGAGCTGGTGCTTGACTCCACAGCAGCGCCCACCCGCAGGCATCCTGGGGGGCACCCCAACCACGGAGTGAAGCGCTGGGCTCCCGCGCAGCTCTGGCAGTCAGGCGGGCTCCGGGAGGTTGGGGCAGATCAGGCTCTCTGCTTTCCTTGGGCAGAGCTGTTTTCCTGGGCTGCTGTCAGGCTGCCTGCAGGGCTTTCTGCAGAGCCATGGAACTGCACGGAGCCCAGTGCTTTGCTCCGCGGTGGTAGGGACAGCAAACTAAAACTTCTTGAAGGAGTTTTAATTTGCTGCGCCCCAAGTCATTTAAGGCACATTATGCCACTGAATTTCCTACAGCAGCTGGAATTAAGGTGGAATACACTGCCAAAGTGTGCAAACAGTGACACCATTAAAGCGGTGCAAAAGCATTTAGCCCACTTTAAAGTGTCTTGCACACACGCTTCTCGTTTCATCTACACACGGCTAGTCCCTTTTTAGTGGCATTTCAGTTCATGACTTGGCCTTCCTAGTTTTCTTGTTATACTCTTATACTTACCCTCAGTAATTGGCTAAGCTTCTGCTCTTTATAAGATTATTATTATTTTTTTATTTCAATTAATTGAAGTTTTTGCTGTTTAGCCAGGCAGGTCTCTTGCTGTCCTTCCAGTCCCTCATTCACTTTGGGATTTTCTGCTGTAGTGTCCTAAATATGGCTTCTTTAAGGAACAAGGAATACTCCTGGATTTTTTTCCTGTGGGATCCTGTCCACCAGTTCCCTATATTTATGAAAGTATATTCTCTGAAGTTCAGTGTTTTTATTCTGCTACTTTCCTTTCCTGCTTTCCTTAGGATCTTAAATGGTCATTTCATGATCATTGCTTCTGAGTTGCCTTCCATCTTCAGATTCTGAGCCTCTCTGTTTGTGAGCAGTAAATCAATCAAGAAGAGCTTCCTTCTTAGTTGGCTTCTCCAGTGTAACAAATTATCCCTAACACATTCCAAAACTTACTGGACTGCCCGTGTATTTCTATGTTACCCAGCAGGGTCACACCTGTGTTCCACCAGTCCATTCTGGTATTCTTGTATACCCAAGATCGAGGTTTTTGTGGCTGATCAGCTACGGGCATAATACTACAGCTAGGATCTGGACCCTCTCACGTGACTCTCAATTACTTTTGCCATTTTTAATAGATCTCTGGATATAAATAAGCAGAATTTGTTATTAATCAGGATAATATACAAGAGGGAAAGAACCCAGCTGAGCTGCATATCCCAGCATATATATACAGGATAGCAGTTAGAAAAAAGCATTGTTTTTGATACTCGGTTGTACACATTCACTTTTAAAATAAAAAATTATTTTTAATGGCTGATCTGAAGGACAGCTCTTCCAATTGGCTAACTCCCCTGTTTGTAGCTTGGATACAACACAGTGTAATGTCTGTGCTTCATATAATATTACAGAATCACAGAATATAGGACTGGAAGGGATCTAAAAAAGCAAACTAGTGTGTCCTTCTGCCCTAAACCATTCCTGACATATTTGTGCCTATGTTATTCTTAATCACCTCCAAAGATGGCAATTCCACCATCTCTCTAGGTAACATATTTTAGTGCTCAACTATTCTTACAATTGGAGAGATTTTTCCTTATGTTTAACCTAAATTTCCCTTTCTACAGTTTAGCTCACTACTTCTTTTCAAGTCCCCAGTGGACTTGGAGAACAATTTATTACCTTCCTTTCTGCAGAAGAATGTGGTGACTTATGTTTCTCCTCAGTCTTCTCTAGACTAAACAAAACTTATTCTTCAATCTTTCCCCCTGGGTCATGCTTAATAGACTTTTGATAATTTTCATTTCTCTTCTCTGGACTTTCCCCAGTTGTTCGATTCTTTCTTGATATGAGATGATACCCAACTGGTCACAGTGCTTCATCTGAAGCCTTCCCAGTGTTGAGTTGGAAAAGGGGGATTGTTTCATAAGCTTTACATACAACTCTCCTGGCTGTACATCCCAGTAGGATGCTTTGTTATTTTTGTTCATTAGTATGACATTATTGACCTGTGTTCTATTTGTAATACAGAACAAGATGCAGATAGTGCCCTGGAGAACCCCACTTGAGACCCTTCCAACTCAAATCTTCTAAAATTAGAATTGCTGAATATCTAGCTTACATCTTAGATGCTTCAGATGAGAGGGGAGAAAAACTGGCTTTGTCAGACCATTCTTCACCAGCTAGTGAAACAGATAGGAAAATTCTCATTTAGCTGAAAGACAAAAATGACCCACTGGCATACAGAGCTGCTTAAACTGTCCCCTACACACGAGTTCTTACCAATTGCTCAGTCTCCTGTGCCCCATCATGATCCCACAGACTAGCTGGGAGCAAACTTCTACTAGTACTATCAGTATGCCAAGTTTACTTAGCAAAAACAGGTGGGAGTTCACTTTCAGTATTCACTCTTTAGCATTGGAACTCCCTTCTCCTCGAGGCTTGCCAGAACCTGAGCCTGGACATGTTCCAGAAATGCTGTAAGATGTTCCTATTTGGGTAGGCATTTAGTAAGCCATGTTAGGCTGGGATACTGCTTAAGGAGTTTGTTTCATATTCTATTCCATTTTCTTTTGTGTTGTTTCTGTCTGTTACTGTAAGTTGTCCTGAGACTTTGTTGGGAAGGGCAGCATACAGATCTCATAAATAAAGTAAATAAATGCTATTTGGACTCTTTTATGTACCTCATATATCTTTTAATGAAAGGATATTTACGAGAGAGGGAAAGCACTGGAGTTGAAGCTCTTCCTGGACCACTATCTCATTTTTCCCTTCCTTTTGGTCCATTCTGATTGCTTGGAGTTTTCCCCTTCATTTTAGAATGATAGTGCAGTGATCCAGTGATCTTATCATTTTTACTAAGGTGTTTTTCCAAGTGTTTTGATTTAAAACCTAGTTTCTGGTTTGTGTGCGCGTAAATTTTGGATGGATTTCCTGATGCTTGCCATTAGCTAACTGTGGTCTCAAGGAATGATTTTGGCAAAGCATCAGAGGGCTCCAAAGGAGAGAGGAATATTCATAGAAACTGGAGATGGAGAAGGCTTATCTAGTATATTCCTCTGGTAGTCAAAAATGTTCCTTATAAAATGTTCTCCATCACTTTGAAAAACCAAAAAACACTCCCAGCTTTTTGTATAGAATCTGATAGGGCCTTTCCTCAAACAGAAGCCTTAAATCTGCATGGTGTCCTGTTTACAATTTGCTGGCAGGGTTATGTCAGGTAACGGTGTGAAAAGTCACCTGACACAGCAATGCTAGCAAACCCCCTCGGTGAGGGACAGACATTACACATAAACCAATTTAAGTGATCAGAAACTGGTTTAAGCCTGTAACAGAACAGATTTTCAGTGCACATAAACCAGTTTGAAAATGGCTGAAACCAGTTTGAGAGAAACCTGGTTGAATGTAGTATCAGACTTAACTGATTTGGCTCAAACCAGTTTATGCAATCTGTCCCAGATCCCTTGCTGGTTGAAGTTACACCAGACACCTCCAGCATCTCAGCATGCTCTCTGGGCTAGTCGGGGCTCTCTGCTCCACAGCAGAACTGGCCCCTCCCCTCTGCTCCCTGGCTTGAGCTCAGCAGAGACTGCAAGCTGCTCTTGCCCCCTCCCCATCCCTGCTAAGCAGGAATTCCATCCCCAACTTGGTGAGAGGTGTCTGACTGTCTGTGTATTAGCTAGCATAGGTACTATATCAGATTATGTAGTACCTATGTTTACCTGGCAGGGGAAACACTGTGACCATTGAGGTTTTCCTAGTCATACTCGGGGATAATCTCTTTCCTGGTATGGGGGTAGTACCTGCAAAGGTAATGCATTCTTAATCTCCCACTTAGCTGTTAGAATGGAGCATGGGCGACTGGTGCCTCCTGAGTTAGGGGGGGCATATATCCCCTCAGCAGCCAGTCAGTGACTGATCATGTCAACCTGGAAGCGTAAGTGGGGCACCCAGAAGTGCTAGCGGCGCTCCTGGAAGTGCCAGCGGTGTTTTTCCTGGCACCCCCACTCCCCAGCCAGCACTTGCGGGGGGGGTTACAAGCACTCACACCTGTCTCCCCTGCCGATTGCCTAAGCAGGGAGTGTTGGCTGTGATGGGGTGCACATGTACCCCTGTGCACCCCCTATGCGTTGCCACTGGAGTGGAGAGATCATGGCTATATGCCCACTTTCTGGAAATGGGAGACTCCTCCCTAGCTTGCTCCTGTAGCTGTATGGCTGAGGGCAAGCAAAACTCAGGGGCATCCAAACCCCAAGCTTCTGGGCTTGGGCTTGCATGTAGGATGCCCACCAAAGGATTTGGGAACATCTGAAGCCCCAGATAGGGGTGGAAGATGTTTGCCAGTAGTAGGGCCACTTATGGTCCTGGACTGACTCATGGATTTAGATTGATTTGACTGATTTGGCTTGGACCATGGAAAATGTAAATAAAAAATAATTATATTACATGTAAGTACATAAGTGCTGTTTAAAAGTGTATTCATGAAGTACCTGCGCTAAAGCTTGCAGCAGTTTTCAAAAAGGTAAAATATGGGCATGTATACACGTGTGTTTAAGTGTGACTAAATTTAATGCACCTTAAACTAATGTGCATTAAGCAGTTTTTGGCAGGTGTCTATATGTGCAGGAACTTGGTACTAAAGTTAATGCCAAGTCCCTGTAGCCCTGCCAGGTGCTCCTAGTGCCTGGGCAGATGCAGAACTAAAGTTAGTGCAGGGTTGCATCTACATCTGCGTTAATGCACTTTAACTAATCATGCCTAAATTTGATACCTGCATTTGCAGATATCAAATTCAGGTGCAATTAGCTTAATTTCATGATTTTTAATGTGCGTTGAGGGTATGTGCATGTAGACATGTGCCTTTAATGTGCATTAAATTAGGCTAATACTCATTTAATGCATCTTGTATAGATGCGCCCTGTATCTATTCTGTATGGGTTAAATCTCTAGGTATCTGTAGTAATTTGTTATTACTCATATGCTTTTTTCAAGAACAGGTTTTTAAGTTTGTTTCTCACTTCCATGTGCTTACAGAGAGCAAGGTTGGATAGTAAAGAAGACGAGAAGAGGCTGTAGTAGGCAGAAATTGGAGGAGGTTACCTGGCTCCCCCCCAGATTTATTGTCCTTGCTCTAGCAGTAGGAGGGGGACAATTCAAGGCAAGCCTCCAATAATTACATTTCATACCTGGAGAATTTTAACAAATTTATAAATTTTCCATATATAGAATCAAATTATTGTTGTCTTATATTTAAGTAAATACAGCAAATCTATAAATGATTATTGGTCTGTTAGTCTATCTATCTATTCCTGATTGGTGACTTTGTACTGCTGATCTTGACCACAGTATCAGGTAAAATCAGTTATAATACAGTCCCTAGTACATTTCATGGTATTTTCAATGCCTTTTTTTGGAGAGAATGTGGAGCACATGAAATTTGGAAATAAAAAGGGTCTGTTAATCCCACTGCAGCAGAGAAGAGTTGACAGGAGCCAGATAATTCAATTAGTTCTCAGAGGTGCAGCTGGATATGGGCAGATAATCAGTAGGGACATCTGCAAAGGACTTGCCTTGGGACCGAGGAAAATCAGTCGAGGTGAGAACTCTGAATTAGGGAGGAGAATAGTTGATGGTGGAATGAGTGGTGAGTCCTGGGGAATAGGGATACGGTTCAAGGGAAGTAGGTCTTGTAGGTCCAGGAGGAGTGAGAAGCTGAAGTCTGGAGTGGTGGAAGCTGTTTAAGATTTGCGTTTCTTGAGTGTTTAAGTGCTGCTGGGGGACGTTTGGGGAGACGTGTGGGTTTGCTTTATTTTGAGGAAGCCTAGGAAGGGAAGAGGCTGTGGTTTCAAGCCCCAATATTATTTGGGGATGCTGTTCCTGACCTCTGGAATTTTAAGGATACTAAAACCCTGCAAAGGGTGGGACTGTATGTGCTCTGGTGGGAAGACTGAGTCTCAGAAGATGTAGACCAAGGCAAAGCTTGAAGTGGTAGGTAGCAGGTAGTGCCAGATAAGAGCAAAAATCTGATGCTGAGCCCAGTAATGAGGCGGGGCACTAGGTGAGGATGCACCACTGCATGAAGTGCTTGAACTGTGTATATTGCTTATGCTAGAGAGAGGCTCCCTCAAGGGTGGTCAGACTGTAACTGCCTGATCATCTTGGGCAGGGGCACCATATCACAGCCACAGTCCCTCAGTAAAGAATATGTCCTGGGTTTTGAGGTCTCTGTTGAGGTAGGAGGACACTTGTTACTATGCAATACTGGCTATGCAATAGTAACCTGTTTCTCTGGCTTGCATGCTCATAGTATCCTTGTAGGAGTTTGATAACTAGTACTGTTGACACTCTCTGTGCTTCTGTGGTGAAAGTGACCATTTCCTCTATTGGCATACTTGTAAAGCTTTCTGTAACATAGCCTCTAAGTGCCTTACAAGTTCCCTGTGAGCTAAGAAGGTACTAATATAATTTTTTCTAAAGCACCTAAGTTCTTGCTTTTAGACTAGCCTGAGTGTTTATGATATGAAGAACTCGAGTCTCAGGATCTCAAGTGTCTTTTGAAAAGGTTTTTTTCTTTATATTCAGGATGGAATTATTGGGTACTAAAGTACAGAGGAGATTAGTGATTTACTCAAGGTCACATGACATCTTTAGCTGAACTGGAATTGAACTTGCTTCCTAAGTAGCAGCCTGGTACACTCCTTTCCCATCATGCTTGAACACTAGGATAATTCCTTCTCCTTCCCTGCCCCCCCACCCCCCAGGCTCAAACAAAAAGCCTGCTACATTAGGCTGAATATGTAGGGATATAAAATATCTCGTATTATTAAAGGAATAAAGATCTGTTTGTCTTTCTAATAGTTTAAAATACCCTGTGTTTGTTTGATGACTTAAGCATTAATATTTGGTTGGCTGGATGTTTGTTTGTCATGTGGCTTTATACTTTTGGCCTACTGGCATCAATAGCTTGCCAGCATGATTTAACATTAGGATGCTTCTCTACATGGAGCACAGAAGGATGGTTTTGTTATCTAGTGCACATTGCAGGCGGATCATACCTTTCATTTAGGACTTGAAAACCTTATTTGTGTGTCACTAGTGCTTACCTCTCAAAGTAGCGTGATCACTTTCTTATATCACTTTCTATCTTAATTTCTATCTAAAGCAATAAAGGGGGAGTGCTTCTCCTGGTTCTGGCTCATTGATGATAAAGATACTTTTAAAAGCCTTGTTTCTGTTTGAGGGAGGAAATAGTGTGAAAATCAAAGCACGTAATTACCCTTGGAAGACCTGCGAAGGAGGTTGCGTCAGGACTGGGAGTGGGCTGTAGGGATTCTGGGTGGGGTTGCTGGCCACAAGTGCATGGGCATATGGTTATGAGAGCTTTCCAGATCTCAAGAATTTTTGTGGGGTGTCGGGATTCTGCAGCTTTTGAACAGTTTGCCTTGGGATGCATGTTCCCTACAGTTTTTCTTATGGGGGCTCTATTCCTGACTGCCTATGTAAAAGAAAATCTAGCATAAAGACTGTATGCCTGTCTCCAAGACATACTTCAGTTCAAACACATGTTTCTGGACTCAGTGTAGGAATTCATGGGTGAAAGTTAATAGCCTGATTTGTGCAAAAGGTCAGACTAGAGAATTAATATAGATAACATGACCCTACCACAGGGGTGCAGTCCTTGGGAGAAATACAGAAGGATTAGTGGGGCCCACTCGGCACTTCACCTTGACGATCTAACTTGCTTGAGAATCATTTATCTACTTAAGTGCTGAGTGCTATAGAAACTTGGGATAGGTGATGTCACAACACAATGGCTGTAATCATGCTTTGTGATTAATAGCTTGCAGCCAAGGATATTTACTGAATGATTAATCCCTCTATTTTCACCTTTATACTTCTTTTAGACTTGAGCACACTAGGCTATTTGGTTATGTAATTGAACTTCCATTTCTTTGAATTTTGCAATTTTAGGTGTCAAGGGGAATAACTCAAATATGCACACTATAATTCTAATGCAATGAGTCCTAATCAGAAGTGCACCTCTGAACTGTTGGTAACTTCTTGATGTATCATGTTGTTGTTATGGCAAAAGGACAGACTTCTAGTTCTAGTGAATGACCAAAGTGCAGCTTGGAACTAACTAGTTACCTGCCCATTGTATAGGCATACTTCTGTAACCTCTTTGAGCTTGTTAATGCCCGCCCCCATTATAGAAATAGAATCTCTTTTTAGAGATGCACAGATGTCTCCCTATCCTTATATTATTTCTGGAGTGGGGTAGTAAAATCACCGTGTCCCAACAGTAATACAGATGTGTGGAGCCCGTCTAGTGCAGGCTGCACATGAGCAGGGGCTCAAGTTGGCATGCAGGCTACATAAGCTGCACCTTGGTAGTCCACTTAAGTGAAATTAATTTCTGCTTGCCACAGGTTGGTAGCCCTGTAAGTAGGAGTGGTAGGTGTGCCATCCCTCTCTCCCAGTGAAACTGCCTGGAGAAGAACACAAGGTGTATAGAGCCAGAAAAAAGAGCAAGTGCAAGTATGCCTGTAGCCCAGCTGGGAAAGAAGTTTTGGTTCTGATTTTTTTTTCCTTCTTTTTTTTTTTTTTTTTTCTTAATCTAATGGTTGTTTTATGTAAAATGTATCAACAATCCAGCTAATAGCCCTGCCTCTAGTCTGGTGGTTAGGACACTCCTGGAAAGTGAGAGCTGTGGATTTGAATCCCAATCAGGCTGAGATGGGCACTGGATCTCTCACTTTTTTCTTATTAACCGTCTTGGCTATCATCTACAAGGAGTACACTGCTAGCAACTGTGCCTAAAAAGAAAAAAGTGACTCACAAAAAGTGACTCAATCTAGCCAAAGAGACAGTTTACATACCAAACTTCAGGGGAAAATTTGGACTGTGAATCTTGGGTTCACATAGGCACCCACATATACTCTATGTGGCTGCAATGACATGATAAAATCCAGGAGAAATGGGGCTTAAAATACCCCCCTTTTAATAAAGTCTGCTCTGACTATTAATACTGTCGAAGGCAGGGTTGATTTAGACCTTAGAGAATGATCAAAGTGTTAGTATAACATATATATGCAGGGGCAACGTGTATTGGGTGCATGTGCACCCCCTGAGAGCACTACTGTACCCTCTGTCAGGCCGCGCTCCCTGTGTAGCCGGTGGGCAGGGGGGCATGTGGAAGCACCAGTGCCCCTCCTATGAGCACCAGCTGGGGAGTGGGGCTGCCAGCAGAAGTACTGCTCCAGAACCAGCATGACCGTTTTTACTGTGAGTGAGACTGACACCCCCTGGTCAGCAGGATTGGCTGCTGGGGGCCCCCCCCCCACCCCTGGTCGCTGACTCAAGGGGCACCAGACACCCATGTATATATGCGTGTGTGTGTGCATGTGCTTGCAAACATGTATAGTACAAACTTTTGTGATTTGAAGTTCGCTTCTCTACTTGACTAACACAGCTAACTGTCTCTATTAATAATATAGCACAATGTTTTGTTATAAATCATTACAAATACTATTTTTAAGATTGTCTTTTAATTTAATACAAGTAAATAATTTAATTTACTAACATTTGCAGAATTGGTACTTTGACAGCCCTGTTGAATTCTCTCTTGTGGTCAGTCTGCCTGGTTGGATCTAACCTCTGGGTCTTGAACATTGCTCAAAACTACTGGGCCTGAATGGTGTCTAGATGCTATTGCTTATTTGTGGCCTCTTCGGCACACTGCTGGGTTATAGGCCCCACTTTGAGGTTTGTGAAACTTATAGTCCAGCTGTTCATGGCCAAAAGACTCCTATAATACTCTCCAAGTAATCACAGTAGCTTAAGCATGTCCTCCTTCGAGCTCTGCCTTCATGAGTTCTCTGCTTTCAGATTTTCTCTTTGTGTGACACTTAATTAGGGGACATATAGACTTTGTAATGGAACTTCTAACCTGACAATTTGGGTGAAGCACAAGAGTTACAAATCTAAGCAATGACAGTAGTGTATATAACTACAACCCCCCCCCCCCCCCCTTGCTTTTTATTGTGAGTACCGATCATCTGACAGTCTGGTCCTAGTTCTTTTGAAAATATGTCTTTATGCACTATCATTTAACTGCGGAACTAATAAAAGATTGCAGATCAAGAGTAGTATGCATTAGTGCCATGATATGGACAAGCTTATATGACACCTTTCTATTCTGTTCCCATTAAGTCATCATTTGTACAATCTCTATTAGTAGTACTAAAGGGGAAAAAATCATAACTATTCTCTTTGATTGAATTCTGGCTCCAATAATGTCAATAGGAGTTTTTCCATTTATTTACCTCAAAGGAGTCAAGATTTCCTTTCTTGATTTTTTTTTTTTTTTTTAATTTAATTTTTCTTTTTTCCCCCTCAAGTTCCTGAGGGTCTAATACCTTCAAAATATTGCAGAAAAGTGGGAACAATTGGCAATTACAGAAACTATTTGTATAAAATAAAAATAAAGTCAAAGTTTTGCCCACCCCTCACACTGTTTTGTGGTTTGCAAACTTTATCTACACTTTCTTTGCTTTATTATTAAGAATAGATTCATAGATGGGAGAACCAGGACCATGACAAACAGAGGATTTAGGCAACACGTTACAGATCAACTATTTTAGGGGTCCTACCATCTCTAAATAGTCCATGGGGATGCCACTCAATTGTGGAGGATATTTTGACAACCAGATTCTCATACCTTGACTCTGCATTTAGCATGGTTTATGAAACACAATCTGAAAAGTACAGCGCACTGTATAGTAGCATGCTGATGCCTCTCAGTGGAGAAAACCTGCTGCATGTGTGAGGGATAGAGAAAAGGAGAACTAGTTAGGCTAAGAAGTGAGGTTGAGATGGAGGAGGGGGAGAAGCTTTGTAGAAAGTAAAAAATCTTGAAACAGCCAGAACTCAGTTAGCTTTAAGATAGACATCACCAACTGTGATGGATCAGCTGTGCTAGGATGCATCTCTGCCCCTGGGGCATTTCTCTTCAAGCAAGGGAAGCTGGCTTCTGCGTGGTCCTGGGGCTGGGATTGCCAGTCAGTTGTTTGGTGGTCCCAGCCCCAGAACTGCATCAGAGTGTCAAATTGGTGTGTTTTCAAGTGGGGGAATGTTAGGCTGGCATTTCTGTAGCTTGAGGGGCCCAATCCTGTGTGAAAATTCCCAGGGCATGCAGGATTGGGCCCTTCGAGCCCATGGAGGGCTGGCCTGGGAAGGCTGGAGAGCACAGGCAGCTCTGGGCTGCCCATGCTCTTGTGCCTTAATGCAAACAAACATTGACTGCTAAACAGTGGCACAAATTTTGGGCATTTGTGGTGCAACAAGGAGCCTGGTCATTTCTTTGCTTGGCCCTTATGCTTCCATAAAAATCTTGTGGTAGTACAAGGCAATGTCTGTTTCCACCCTTAAGCTTTGCTGCTTCCCTTCCTTGCTTCATGGGATTTTGTGTTCAAATGCCACAGGGGAGGCTGCTTTCATAGTCGGTCTATCTTAGCTTTACTAGATATCTTGTGAGGGAGACCAGTATGTGCAGTTCTTCATCCAGTTTTGCAGAAAAGAAGGTCAGATAAATGTGTAAGTAGCTAATTTGGGATGCTTGTATAAGCTAAACGCAAACTTTTCCAGGTTTCTTCCACTCTCAGAAAATTGCTCCATGTCCGTGCTGTGATATGATCGCATTGTTTAATATTACCTTATGTATAGGAAAGTTATTGCTTCTATGCAATATATTTTAGCTAGAGAATACTCAATACCACCATATAATAGTTTAATTGATTTGTATGTTCTAAATGTAATTATTTTGATTTCACAGGTGCCTGCATAAATATCACTTACAGCCAGTGCCAAATGCTGCCATATAATCTCACCACTTTAACATCAGTTCTTTCCATCGTCAAAAGCATTGAAATGGAAAAGTTTCTCAAGTTCTTCAGTTATCTCAATCGCCTCAGCTGCTATCAACACATCATGCTGTTCGGCTGTAGCCTTGCTCTTCCTGAGTGCATCAGTGATGGTGATGACAGGTATTTGGGAACCAAAAATCAGTCGGTGATTAGAGTCAATCATAGTAGAATAGTGCATATCTAATCAGAACAAAGCAGGCCTGCGCTAACCATGTGACCTTTCATTATAAAATTCTTGCCAGTCAAAACCATCCCTAGCATTTCTGCTAAACAAAACTAGCTGCAGTAGAATCTTCTTCAAATGAACTTGGTATGATTATAATCAGTGTCTCTGTAAGTTTTATAATTTGTTCTAGTAATGTCATCAGTTATGATAAGATTCTAATCCCAATGCATCCAGGGTTTGCGTTCTTAATGAAATGAATCAAGAGGTTTTCTTTACTAGATATGTCCAGTGTTTATATGCTCAAAAGGAGTGACATATGAAAATGTGTGCATGTATGCAAAGACTACATAAAAATGCATATGGAGTTGAGATGAATTCAATTACAACTTAACAAAATCAGGAAAAGCAAGTTACTATGTCTGATGTAGAACACAGCTGATTTGCTCTTACATTTGCAGTATACTTATTTCTATATACTTAAGAATCATAAATATATTTATGTCTTGTATATTTTTGTGGCATATTTAACAGAATTTATGCAGAAAGACTTGTATAATATGTTCTGAGAATCTAAGTATCAGTCTGTCTTTTTTTTTTTTATATATAACTACACAACTTTAATATTACATATGTAGTTTTTACACTCAATTTTCCTTTAAAAATATTTAAAATTATCAAAAATCAAGAGTGGCATCAAGATTAAAAATAGATGTGTACCTTTTTAGTTTTGAAACATGGTGTCTACCAGACTGTTGAACAAAGAGGTATTTTTCTTTCTTTTTACATCAGAAATTCACGCCTTATTAATCATGAAAGGCAATAGGGAACCAAAGAGCTAATTAATTTGACATACCAAGAACCATTAATCTGACATGCCAAGAGGCTGAAGACTGAACTGATGAGAAGGGATAGGATGTTCAGTCTGTTTAAAATTGTTTTATGTTAATCCCTATATAACTATATACCCATTCAGTGCCTGGGGCTAGGAACAAACATTACACAAAGTGGTTTAAGAACCTGATTTAAACCTGTAACAGAGCAGATGTTCAGTGCCCATAAACCAATTTGAAAATCTCAAACTGGTTTCAGCCAAACCTGGTTGACTATAGTATCAGACTTAACTGATTTGGGTCAAACCAGTTTATGCAATGTCTGTTCCAGACCCCTTGCTGGTTTAAGATAAACCAGAAACCCCCATAATCCCAGCATGCTGTCTGGCTGGGTGGGGCTCTCTGCTCCACAGCAGAGCTGGCCCCTCCCCTCTGCTCCCTGGCCAGAGCTCTGGCAGAGACTTGCAGGCATAGCAGGGTCTGCTGGCTTCCCTGTGTCCCCCTGTCCCCCTCTCACCACTTGCTGCTTAAGCAGAGATCCCTTCCTCCTCTGTCGCACAGCATGGACTGTAGCCAGCATGTGATATGCTAGCTGGTGCTGTATAAGGCTGTTAGGACAGCATCTGCTTAGGGCTTTTTGGAGGTAATCAACAGCTCAGATGGTAATGTCCCTGTATTCCTTCCTTTGGGGAAAAAAGCTGTTTAAGAAGAGCTTGTAATGAGCAAGGCTTTGTTTTCTGATGGGGTATTAAATGCTGATAACAGAACTGATTAGTGCTCTGTTATCAAGGGGGGACCCCTCCACTAAGCATAGTATCCTGCTGGGGCTTGGCCATACCTTTTCAGCTCAGCCCTGGGGAGGGGAGGGCTGCTTTAGTGCCTCTCGGTTTCTAGCCTGAGCCACTGCAGACATTTTCCTGCATTTCTGGGATGTCTGTCTGGTTACAACACTGATTTAACTTAGCCAGGTTAGACTAACCTGCAAAGACTGAATCAATTCAGGCTCAGGCTGTTTGAATGTCTGTCCCTAGCCTGGGTGAAATGATATCTCTGTTAAAGATTCCTTGCTTCAATCAAGGAGTGAGGGTTCACAACATGCATCTCTGAACCATCCTCTACAGAAAAATCATCCAGTATAACCAGGGGAGGCTGTGGCTAGCATTCTTGATAATTGATTTAAGGGTTAATAGAAGGACAACAGAACATTTCTTTATACTGTTATAAAGAAGGAAAAAAATGGAGTAAAATCAATTTTAAGAAAAATGGGTTTCAGATCACCTAAAATGTTACATTTAGTATTTGATATTTACAAGCCTTTCAAAGGTGAATGGCATGGCAGAGGGATGTATAGATCATAACTTAGTCAAGCGTGTAGAGTAGGGGACGAGTTTTCTGTTTTATTCCTAAACTGAAGATGACATTCTTGCAAGACTAGGTTAGGAAGGTAGGAGCTAATCTGTTTACATTATGACAATGGTGCCTTGGCATTTAAATTTTTTAAATTTGTTAAGAAGTTTAGAATTTGAAGGTTATTGACACATATTAAAGTACTGTCCAAAATTGCTAGATAAACAAGTTTTTCATGGTCACAGCTATTGTCGTCTTACCACTGTAAGGGCAGCATTTCAGGCTGGTTTCCATTTTATTGGTTTATGTTGTTGAGATGTATGCTTATACAAGATAAGCTTCATTAAGCTGTTTATTATTTTCCTGATGCAAATTGTCCCAGCAGCAGTCTCTGTGCTCATCAGGCTGGGCACAGAGAATGTCCAATGTGATACCATAAATCATGCTGGTCTATTTTAGAGCCTGCTTCAAAAAATAAGAATCTCCTTGTGTGCCTACTGTACATGGCAGCTGTGCCAAGAGGAAATAGGTGACTGATAGCAGAATAGCAGAGAAGACCCAGAAAGGTGCCTTTCTTCAAAAATATATATTTGGTGGTTTGCTAAGCATACCAGTCATCATAGCCCAGCTCCGAATCTTAGTTTATCTTCATATCAGGTGACTTATTTGCTATAAATAAGACAACATATTATGTGGGCCCAAGCTGGGTGATTTACCTTTTTTATATATTTTAATTTTGTGGAATTAGTAATTACTGCAGGTACAGACATCTTTTAAGTCGCCTGCAGCACAACTGCCATAAGTAGCACAGACAGCCTCCATGTGTGGCACATGGCATATTAAGCAGGGAGCAGAAAACAAAGCAACAGGGTAGGCAGAAGTGGATTGGAGTGCCACTCAGAGAGGATGCAGAGCTTAGTTTGTGGTAGGCCTGCCGAAAAAGGCTCTCTCTCACTATTTTAGGCAGTATTTTGCTCCTGAAGTAGAGATGTATGGTTTCTTAATTCAGGAAATAAAACTTTCTGAGAACAATTTTTTTATTAGATTTTAGTTATTAAAATATGAATGTATTATATTCCATTAATTGATTATTCATTATTTAAATATTTGTCATGGATAACCTTAGACCCCCAATTTTTTATTGTTTGTGTGTATGTTTGTTTATATGTATTTTTAAATGCCTCAGGGAGCTATTTGTTAAACTAAGATTACATGAGATATAGTTTTCTTGCAATATTTCAATCACATCAGATATAACATGCTGAAAAGATCAGCTTTTGGTTTATTTGAGCCCCTTTAACAGCTCCCTGAGGGGCTCAAATAACCAAATTGAAAAGTCTGTGAAAAATGTAAACACAAATACCTGAAATCACTGAACTAGACTGCTGAACTCCCCATGATACTGTATTACCATATCAAATGAGATCTAGAACAACTTTAAGGAGCATAGAAGGAAATGGCTTAAATTTGAGACCGAATTCTTAACCCGTTTTAAAACTAGAAATTGGAACTATGAAAAGGTAAATGCTGACATAAGTCTTCATGCTTTTATAGTAAATTGACTAGTAAAAATATGGACTGACCTCCTACAAAATGTCCCACGTGTAAAAGATTTTTCCCAAATTAACTAGAATGTCTCGTCTCAACAGTGGTAATGCATAGGGGATGTACGGGGGTGCACATGCACCCCCTGAGAGTGCTGGTGCATCCCCTCGCAGCAGCATTCCCCACTTAGGTGGCAGGTAGGGGTGGGGAGGCGGGAGTACTAGTACCCCCCTGAGAGCACCGGCCGGAGAGTGGGGGTGCTGGCCCTTCTGGGTGCATCCCTGGCCCTTCTGGGTACATCCCTGGCACTTCCGGGCAGCATTCCCTCTTAGAGCCAGCTGAGAGGGAATGCTACTCTCGGGTCAGTGCGTGACCAGCCATGGTGGGGACCCCCTCCCCACCCCGCAGTCACTGACTGGCCGTGGGGGGGGAGGGTAAGTGCCCCCCCAACTCGGGAGGCACCAGCTGCCCATGGGTCTCAATGTAAAGCTGGGGGAGGGGGGGTGGCAGGGTTGAGTAATTTGCTTGAATCAAACCTGATGGCATTTTAATTCAGAATGTTTGCTTTATTGTAAAGAAGGTGGGGTGGGGAGGAGCTTACCTTAAGAAAAATAAAATCTTTACAACCTATTTTATTCTTGGAATCTCATAAATCAAAGCCTGAAGGAAAGAGTTTATTTGAGTTTTTTTCTCTTTGTGTTGTAAGTTGTTTAGGTGACTCGAGGTCATGCAGAGTATACCTGTGGCATTCATCTAAGCAATAATCTGGGATGATTTTGTATATTGATAAACAATAAGTTCATCATGGGGGCACAGAAGAGAATAGGTGAAGTTTTATTCACCAAGGCACCCCCGGAGGTTACAAGAAATAATGGCCACAAGCTAGCAGAGAGCAGATTTAGACTAGACATTAGGAAGAACTTCTTCACAGTTCGAGTGGCCAAGGTCTGGAATGGGCTCCCAAGGGAGGTGGTTCTCTCCCCTACCCTGGGGGTCTTCAAGAGGAGGTTAGATGAGTATCTAGCTGGGGTCATCTGAACCCAGCACTCTTTCCTGCCTATGCAGGGGGTCGGACTCGATGATCTATTGAGGTCCCTTCCGACCCTAGCATCTATGAATCTATGAATAAGCCATTTAACTGAGCTGAAATGCTGTTGGCTTTATAGTGGAAAGCTAAATAGCTCCACCCGAAGCATTCCTAGTCAGGTTTTAGGTTAAAGAGCACCATTGGGAATCTTACTTTTTATTTTTTGGCCAAAGACTTCATAAATGTTGGTTTGAATCCCTTGGAAAATGAAATAATAATAAAAATGCTTTGGGCTCATTTTTGATAGAAACAAGCCCATTGACCATATTAGATTTATATATTAAATCAGACTGTATAATAAATGGTCCAGAAAGTAGTAGCCCTGCACGTAGTAAATAGTTTTGGTCCATTCATGGGTTACATGGAGTTTTTTTTCACATAGCAGAAGCATAAGCAACCTATTACATTGACATTTTGTACACTAATCCAGATGTTCTTGAGTTTCCATGGATTTGCATGCTCTCAGCTTCTCTTTCTTGATCTGCCTCTGTTTAATTTCCCCAATATTATCAGGCTTTATAGGAAGGGACATGATTATAGGACAAACAGCAGACAGACACTTTGACGTATGAAGCACTTTTCCACCTTGTTCTATAACTTCCAGCTCCAATGTATCTATGCTTACCTTGTTGCACAGGCACCTTGAACAATTTCGGTGGGGAGGAGGGACAGGGATTTGAAGCCTGCAGCAGGAAGAATTCCTGCTTGCTGCTGACCACTGTCTTGGGAAATGCTTGGCAAGTCACTCAACCAGCCTTTTTACAGGGGGCTTCAAATTTTGTGTTTCTCATTATGTGTATGCCTGATTTGAGGTTGTCAGGTCTGACGCGCAGAAGTACTAAGCCCTCAGCTGTGCTGAGGTCAATAGGAGCTGTACTTTGAAGATCCAAAGGACTCTACAGTGCTTCATGCTCTGAAAAATCAGAAGCCTTTAACTGAGCATCCAGAACAAGTGTATATTTTGACCTTAACCTCTCCCTACCTCAATATGCTGCCTTAAAATGAATGATGCTCCATTTCAGTTGTGTTGAGAGAACTAATTCACTAATGCCTGAAGCACCTGGATGCTGGGGTCAGAGGCATAGCAAGCAAGTTCTGTCCCTTGAGCAGCAGCGGCAGTTTACATAACTTAAGAGGAGAGGCTGAAGGAACTGGGTTTATTTAGTCTGGGGAAGAGAAAACTGAGGGGGGGGGATTTGATAGAAGCCTTCAACTACCTGAAGGGTGCTTCTAAAGAGGATGGAGCTAGACTGTTCTCAATAGTGGCAGATGCCAGAACAAGGAGCAATGGTCTCAAGTTGCAGCAAGGGAAGTTTAGGTTGGATATTAGGAAAAACTTTCTCACTAGGAGGCTAGTAAAGCACTGGAACAGGTTACTCAGAGAGGGAGGTTGTGGAATCTCCATTCTTGGAGGTTTTTAAGAAGGATGATCTAGTTGGGGGGTGGTCCTTTTCAAGCAGGGGGTTGGACTAGGTGACCTCCTGAGGTCCCTCCCAGCCCTCATTTTCTATGATTCTGTGAAGGGGCAGTGGCTGTAGTGGCCCAGTCAGCAGTGGTAGGTACCCTCTAAGTAGGTGGCTTATACCTCAGGCACACTTGTACCCCTAGTTATGCTACTGCCTGGAGTGATGTCTCACAGACAAAGAAAAGAAAACAAAAGAAAAAGAAACCAGTAACTATTTCTTTTTCAGACCAGAGTGTGAAAAGGGTGTAGTAAATAATAAGACTTGAGATTGCACACTGAATGAGAAGAAAACAATATTGAAAAGTAGGTTATTCAGTATGCATTACATGAGGCCTGGTACTCTGGGGGGGGGGGGGGGGGGGATAAGATGCTCTGATCTTGTAATTAAAATGTGCATTGTGTTCAGTACATATATAAGGAGTCGGATTAAGTTCACAGAGCGTTACTCAGCTTTTGAGTTATTAATTTTGGACCTGGAATATTTGTTTAATTTTTTGCAGGTAACAAATATGTAAATGCATACATATATGTAAATGTATATATTTACGTGTACATATGTATATACCGTATTTATGTATAATACGTTCAAAAAGAAGTATGACTCCCAGCAACCTGAACTAAGCAACTTTTCTGTTCCCTAACTCTCTTACCTCCAGAGTTAACCTCTGCTGACTACTTCAGAGCCAGCACTGTCCTCATTTTTCCATTGTTGCCTTTATCCCATAACTGTTGTGATATTTTCCCCTGCACGAACAAGGCCCATATTAATACACAGACTTTTTTTTCTGTTTTTAATTTCTTTCTCCAAACTGGTAGCTCCTAGCACAGAGAAAAGCTTGAAGCATGTACTGTCAGTTTTAAAGTCAAGTGGAAGAATGGGAAGAGGGAGAAAGAGCAAGAACACGTATTAGGATGAAAGTCTGCGCTGCTCCCTCTCAAAACAGAAGTTAAATGATGGAGCAAAACAAAGAATTCAAACCTTTAGTTGTTTTTTTGCTAAAGCTAGTGCTTATGTTCAGAATCCCTTGCTTTATACAGTAACTTAAATATACTCTGGTTATGCACTGACTATACATTTTTATTATGATGCCTAGCATAATGATATCCAATAGTTCACCTTGTCCACTCTTCAAAAATCTCTAGGAACAGTACCACTCATTTCTCTTGAGCAGAGATCTTATCAGATGACCCTTACCATGGAAATGTGTGGGTGTCAGTTTGTAGGATGGAAAATGAGAGGAGTTTAATTAAATATATGTGGGAAGTATGTAATGAGGTTGAAGATGATTGTGAAGCAGAAGTAAAATCAACTTTTTCTACATCTTAAAAAATACCTTTTCTTGCAGTAGGAACAATACATTTTGACTCAATAGTGCCTACTGTAAGTTCACCCCCTACCAATGAATTTGTGTTTCTATATAGCATAAGACTGTATCTAGAAAGGTGAGGAAAAGCCCTAAGTTAAAATAAGTTTTCTTTCCCTTTACATTATTCAAATCAAAAGGATATTGAAATTTGTAGTGCCACCACCCACAAGAGATTAGATTGCTTGCTAAATGTTTAAGAGCTGATTGTTTCCCTAATATTTGTTTATCCAGTTTTTTCTACATACTAGTTCTACTGCAATTTAATGGTGCCAAGCTCATTGTAAGTAGCTGTATTTTGCATTGGAACCATCTCGGTTCTTAATTTGTGTCATATTTCTCTCTTGTGCTCCAGTGACATCCCCAAACCCTGATGCTCTGATTAGCAGCAAAAATGTCTTGTGGGACAGTCTATCCATGGTCTGGTTGCAGAGTAGGATAGAGACCACTGCTGCTCAGGAGCCTGTGTGTTAATTGTGAAATGGTTTGTGAAATGGATTCTGCACTCACACTGCATTATTTGATATGGCGCTGAGAAAAATATATCCCTCTTTCTCAAGATCGCCAAACTTTGGGTCGTCGTGTAACTTGTGCTGATTTTAGTAGCAGTTGACTTAAGAAACTAGATGGATTGTATACTTCCTTATATTATCACAATCTCTGTTGGGTTTGTATGTTTATGAACAGTTGAATCCAGATAATCCATACTTGGGTGCTTTTCAACCCACTTAATTCACAGGGTTGATGAGGAAAAGACAAGTTGTGCAGCTGTTTACTGAATCTTTTGGTTTAAGGAGTACTCATCTGGAGTACTACCGTGGTTCTGTACAACACTGAGAAATCAAAAGCTATAGCGCACACCTAGAGAACCTAATTTACCTGGTACCCAAGCTAGCTTTAATGCTAGCTCACATCTGGACTCGCCTTATGCTCAACTCTAGTGAAAACATTCTCAGAGTCGATGCAAGTCTCCTATTGACAGACAAACGCATCTTTGTTTGAGGTCATGTCTGTTGTAATTTAACTGAATATTTTGTGTTAGTCAATGTCTCTTGAAGAATGGTGCATTCTGAGTTATTACATAGTGTCAGCCAAGAGAAGATTTCCTTTCTTTACAGATAGCCCTTGATCAAACCTGAGAGTTGTATGAGTAACTGCTTGCTATACAAGGTCTCTATCATATAAGCTAGCTTTCCTTTGTTCATAAGTGTCCAGTTTTGCTACGTGGAGCTGCTAGCTGCTGTGGTTAGACTGCTTCTGGTACCTGAGTTAGCTTGTTTAAAGTCAGCTTGGGTACCTGTATGCTACACTGAAGTCAGAAATGTGGACACATCCCAGATAGTCTGGATTTTCAAGAAATGAACAGATAAACTTAGGTTTTAACAATTTCTCACATTTGTAATATGCTGAACTGTGTCACATCTCTACAGTGAGAAGGCAGATATTATTATATTGATTGCTTCTGAATAATGTCATTTTTAAAACATACTTAAACTCATTATCATAGTATAATGGTTTTACAGGGATGATAATATGCTAATTAAAAGATTACAATTACATGATTTCCAGAGAATGCTGACCCTGCATTCTTTGACATGCAGTTACCATTTTAGAATTGTTCAACTTCAAACAATAAACCAAAAAGATCTATTCAGCCTATCTTCTCTGTGTACAATACAAATTACAAGTAAGTTTAATGTATGTTACAAAGGTGCTGGTAGCAACACTTATACTTAAGGCTAACTAATGCTTTCCATGAGAGGATTCTACTTTAAAGTTGCTTATGACTTCACCAAACATTAACTCTTTGGGCCAAAATTTGTCATGCTATTTGTCTGCCAAAAGCTAAAATGCTTCAGTTGGTTCTGAGAATGAGGCTATGGAAAATGTCCTTTGCTCATTAATAATAATAATATTATTATTATTTAAAACAAACACAAAAGCAAAATGCTTGCAACCATGAAGAAGTGCTAGCAATTCCAGCTTTGGAGCAAGGACTTGATTTTGGCCCTCCTTAAGGGATATGCCTCTTGCTGTTACCATAAAAATCTACCTAAATTTGCCAACATCTATAAGCCTCTGAAAGATCACAATTCACACATGTTGAGCACAAGTTAGAAAATGTTGCTGGTATCTTCTAAATTTTCCTTTCTGACCTTTGTATGCTCTACCCTAGGGCAGTTGAGGCTAAACAGGACTTACTCTGTAATTGCTCCTTCTGGCAGTTTGGTTGCCAGGCACCAGCACCAAAAGAAGGGAATTATAATTGAGTCTTCCATCTTAACGTTAGCTACAGTATGGTGCCAGCAGGTGGCAGTAATGGTGCAGATGAAGCCCAGATCAGGTGTGGTAGTAGGGAAAGTAAGATGACTGCTCTTGAATGTCTAATTTCTCCCTCTCCTAATTAAAGGGGAAAATAGAATGGATTCTATGTATAATAAATATCTATATTTTTAAAACTCCAGAACTACTCAAGAATATATCATATAATCATACGATCATAAAAAATTAGGATTGGAAGGGACCCCAGGAAGTCACCTAGTTCAATCCTCTGCTCAAAGCATAACTGTCCCCAACTAGATCATCCCAGCCAAGGCTTTGTCTAGCCAGTGTTAAAAATCTCTAAGGATGGAGAGTCCACGACCTCCCTAGGTAACCTGTTCCAGTAATTTACTACCCTCTTCATGAGAGAGTTTTTCCTCATATCTAACCTAAACTTCCCCTGCAGCAACTTGAGACTATTGCTCCTTATTCTGTTATCTGCCACCACTGAGAACAGTCAAGCACAGGGGTCTTCAACCTTAAC
Source organism: Alligator mississippiensis (assembly GCF_030867095.1). Taxonomy (NCBI): domain Eukaryota; kingdom Metazoa; phylum Chordata; order Crocodylia; family Alligatoridae; genus Alligator; species Alligator mississippiensis. Next base: position 56,877,548 of record NC_081825.1, on the reverse strand, counting down.
AAGTGTATCTCTTCTTTCTCAAAGTTTCACCTTATGTACCCCTTTATTTTTTTCTTGTTCTTAAGTGGGGGGGGAGCAGATTGAGGCCCCAGCAGCAGGGAAGGGCGTGGGGCTGGAGTAGGGGCTGCCCAGCTGGGGCAGGGAGCAGGACTAAGCCATGTGGGGGGCAGCTCCCACCTCTATGCACACCCTGGTAGGGCATGGTGGGGCATGTGCCCCCAGATCTTTGTGTGGGGGTGGGCAGGCTGCCGCTGAAGCCTGGGGCATTGGGTTCTTCCCAGCAGGGGACTGGGCTGGGCTGTGCTCAGGGTGGGCGGTGGCAGCACTGGGAGGAAGGTTGAGGGGGCTATGGCAAATTCTGGAATGGCTGCAGTCCCCTCCCCCCTCCATAGCCCTACTCCAATAGGCTCATCTGGGGGCTTCAGAGTGTGGTGGCTCCCACCACTGCATGCACCCTGGGAAGGCATGGGGGTGGCTATCCCTGGATTTGCATGCGGGGCATGGGCAGGCTGGGGCTTCGCCCAGCTGTTCCTGGTGGGGGGGCTGGGCTGGGCTGCACTTGGGGTGGGCGACAGCAGCGCTGGAGGGGGGCTGCAGCCACTCCAGAATTTGCTGGAGCGCCCCCCCCCCCCCCCCGCCCCAGCTCCTTCACCCAGTGAATGCAGACTACAATGAGAAGCTACGGGACCTGAACCTGTTCAGCCTTCACAAGAGAAGGCTGAGGGGGGACCTTGTGGCCATCTATAAACTCACTAGGGGGGACCTTGTTTCCCCCAGCGCCCCCTGGGATAACAAGGAATAATGGCTACAAGTTGTTGGAGAGTAGGTTTAGATTAGACATCCGTAGGAACTACTTCACAGTTAGGGCGGCTAGGATCTGGAACCAACTTCCAAGGGAAGTGGGTGCTGGCTCCTACCCTGGGGATCTTTAAGAAGCGGCTTGATACCTACCTGGCTGGGGTCATTTGAGCCCAGTTTTCCTCCTGCCCAGGCAGGGGCTTGGACTTGAAGATCCACAAGGTCCCTTCCGACCCTACTTCTATGATTCTATGAACACCGCCTGCTGCACCCCACATGCAGATCCAGGGGCATGTGCCCCCTATGCCCTCCTGGGGTACATGCAGCAGCAGGAGCTGCCACTCCCTGCAGCTATGTCCCACACTGTGTCCCGGTTGGGCGGCACCAGCTCCTGCTCCAGCCTTGGCCCCACTCCCTCCCTTACTGTTGGGGTCTACAGGAGTAGGGCTACGGAGGAGGTGGGGCTGCAGCCACATCAAAATTTGCCATAGCCCCCCAACTCCCTTCCAGTGCTGCTGTCTCCTGCCCTTAGCACAGCCTGGCCCAGCCCCCCACTGGGAAGAGCCTGGTGCAACTCCAGCCCCAGCCTGCCCCACCCCACATGCAGATCTGGGGGCTCAGCCCCCACCCATGCCCTCCTGGGGTGCATGTAGCGGTGGGAGCTGCTCCCTCCACCCCCCCCCCCCGCATGGCTCAGCCCCTGCCCCTGCTCCACTCCTTCCCCCACAACAAACTTACCAGCTGGACCCAGCTGCTCGTCACGTGGCTGGGCTACGCCCCAGGCCACCTGAGTGCTGCACTGCAGCTGCATGCACACAGACAGAGTTCTGCATATCCCCTATGATGCTTTTAAGTACCCCTAGGGGTATATGTACCCCCGGTTGACAACCTCTGGTCTAGCACCATCTTCTTTGTAACCCCCCTTCAGGTAGTTAAAGGCTGCTATCAGATCCCCTCTGTCTTCTCTTCTGCAGACTAAAGAGAGGTTGAGGGAACTGGGCTTCCTCAGAAGTCATGTGCCCCAGCTCTGTAACCATTTTCATAGCCACTGGACTCTCTCCAATTTGTCTACATCCTTTCTGTAGTGGGGAGCCCAAAATTGGACACACTACTCCAGATGTGGTCTCACCAGTGCTGAATAGAGAGGAATAATCACTTCCCTTGATCTGCTGGCAACACTCTTCCTAATGCAGACCAGTATGGTGTTAGCCTTCTTTGCAACAAGGGCACACTGTTGGCTCATGTTCAGTTTATTCTCCACTGTAATAGCTGTTTTATGTAGCTAAAGAAATTAAAATGTTGGTTGAAAAAGGCTCCAGCATATATAAAGTAGTGAAAAGTCTGGCATGGTGGTTCTAATAATTTTATGGATCCAACGTGTGGAAGCTGAATTTATTTTACAGTAGTAAGTTGCAAACTCTGTAGGTATCTTAAAGCCCTAACCAGGCGAGGGTACTGCTTTAAAGATCACCCCGGTCACGTATTGACCATATAATGCTTTTCCACTTCACAGAAAGGATGTGGGGAGTGTTTGTGTGTGTGTGTGGGGGGGGGGGGGTGAGAGAGAGTTATGAAACAAGACGATAAAATGTTAACAAGCAGAGAAGTATTTTTAATAATAATCTGGACATAATACTGACCTTTTAATACAGTGCCTTAGGGATTTAGGGAAGGAAAGGAGACAGAAAAAATAAAAAAGATTTGGTTATATTGTGAACTTTTGCTGGCACTTTTTGAACTTGCATTTAGCCAAACTGTCTCTAAATGCAAATATTTTACTTTGGAGTGTGTATGTTACATAGACCTCATTAGCTATAGTTACTCGCCTATAAATTGTCGTGCAACTAGGTATTATGTCATCGTGCTTCCCTCCGATCTCCATGATTTTTTTTATCAAACCACCTATTAATATTTTACTCAAATAATTAAAATCGTTATTCACAACAGAACAGAAAAGAAACATAACCTCCTGTTAATATTTACATATTTTTAATATATTTCAGCTAAGCAAAACTTTGTTCTTAGAAACAGAATTAGGAGATCGATTGATGCATTTTGTTTAATTAGTTGCACCAGACTAGTTTTTTTTTCCTTTGTCTATTAACCATAGTTGTTAGGGCAAAATTGGTTCAGAATTACCCATGGATTCTAGCAAACTTGTGCAAACCAAGCTCAAAACAGGAAGAGACATAGTTGAAATAATCTATTATTTTTTGGATAGCAAAACATTGAAGAATATTGATTTTTCTCTTGTAAGAGACTTAATAAACTAAGAACAATATCAGGCTGTACAACTAGGTTTGAAGGATTTTTAGAGAGTTCTCATACTTTTAGGTAATATTACAGAATGGTCCAAGTCAAGGCTGTCCAACTTCTGAGTTCTGTCCAACTTCCCTCCCCTTCCACTTTGCAGCACCATGCTGGGTCCTTGGGTCCCCCCCAAGCCTCCTGACTATGGGCTCCCTTAGCTCTGTGGGCCATGCTACTATACCACCCCATGGATACAGGATCCCTAATTTCACTTTCTAGAGCTATTTGCCACAGGGAGGCTTCGTTGACATGAAAGACAACGGTACGTTTCTTTGTATTCGTGCTTTCAGTTGCACTGAGACATTCAGTTTCTCTTGGGGGAGTCACTGCTTTCCTGGAGATACCAGAAAAGAGCAAATCAAAAATGACCACTCCAGGCATACAAGATTACATCTTTACTGACTGCCTATCTTGTATGCATACTAGCCCATCCTCTGCCTTTTTTACTTTTCATTCTATCCAGGAAGCGCACACCAACTGCAGAAACTTCCTCAGCCTGATGAAGAGTTTTTAAACCCAAAAGCTTGCTTAAATATTTTTGTTCCAACTGTTTAAGTTGGTCTAATAAAAAATATCAGATTCACCCAAAGAACTTTGTCTGCCTATGTCCTTAGACCAACATGGCTACAACCTACACCCCTGACTCTTGTAAAGGAGTAAGAAGGCTTTAAGTGTGGACACACAGACATAAGCAGAGTTAATTGTCTTACTTTCTCCCTTCGTGGAACAGATGGTAGAGGAGTAGTAGAGTATTAACACTATCTTGCTCATAAGCTGGCCAGAGGACATAAGTCAGTGTGAAGTGAGGGTTAGTAAAAGCCTATTAGCATATTACTACCCACAAAGCAAGGAGAAAGCTGGTTAGTAACTGTAAGAAAGAGGTGTGGTGGTGTGGTGTAATCCAAACATACATAGCTTGAGGCTGCATCTAAAGCCAGCAGTTAGCCCTTAAGCAGTACACCAGAATGTACAAGGAAGTTGAGTGTACTATGAAAAACTGGAGATGCTACTTGGCATGCCATCTGGGGAGTAGCACTGAACACAGTGTCTGGTGTTATTTAAGAACCTAAGAAGTTTCCATGTGTAGCTTGATGAGCTGTTGCAAACAGCAGCTTCTTGGTGTTTGTCATATTTATCCAATGGTCTGTAGTAATGTTGTCTTATAAAACTCAATGGCCTTCAGGTCAGCTATGATGATCTGTCTGCAGAGGTCAAAGGAATCCCCATTATGAGTTGCTTATACACCTTGGTGAGTTTAGTTTGTGTAGAATACATTTTTTGAGGCTGAACTGAATTGATAATTTGCTCAATATGTGTGAGAGAGATCTCAGGCAGATATACCTCTAAAATATTTGGCTTGCTTGAGGAAGTATTCTGGGTGAAAGGGTACGCTTGCTACACAAATTATGCAAGGGCCAGTTGTCCTGGTTTAAACTCACTCCTGACCAAACAATAGTTCTGGTGAATTAGCATGCTACAACAGTCTCACATTCACTTTTATGTTTGAATTAAATGGCGTTAGCAGTACAAGACATCTGGAATTGGGTAGTTTTGTTATTCAGTATGGGCAGTCTCATTGATTGTGCTCTTTGGAAAAATACACACAAAGCCTTTTGGCTGTTGGTCTTTGCAGTAAGGCCTCATCTACACATTACTTAAGGCATGATTAACTTGTAAATCACATCTTAAGTGGTCACCCAGCCACATTTTCAATCAACTAGTGGTGTGATGGAAAGAGGAATAAGCTACAAAGTTATTCCACAAAATAACTTCAACAAAAGCTGCTTCCTATCATGCCATTAAGTGAACATGTAACCAGGTGCCCCTGGTCACCTGGAAGCCCCATCAGCTGATTGGACCTCATAGTTAGGGGGCCCCATGTGCACCCCTGAGCCTGGGAGTTCCTGGGTGACAGGGCTCCCAGCTTTGGGGTCCCCATGTACCTCTGGCTGAGAGACCACAACTGATGTGATTTACCAGCCATGAGGGGTCAGGTGTGCAAAGAGCACCCCTGTGGTTGGGAGTCACATCTTGGGCTACCCCTGCACTGGCAATAAGATGTGATGGGATTTGATTCACTATCCCACAGTCATACCTCCTGCCATGCACATGTGGATCCTACATTGGATCCCATTGCACCTTTAGCTGCATGTGTAGAGGAGCCTGAAGTGACTTAACTATACTGCACAAAAAACCCCATTTATATGTAGGATATATTAACCAGGTATTTTTGATTGTGGGGACATTGTGAATTCATTTGGGACTCACCAAATTGCTATTTAATTAAAAGCTGACAGGGTAGGTATGTATGCTTTGCCCAGGGAACTTGCTTTTACTCCAGGCGTGAATCCTTAATTTTTACTGGTTACAACCAAATACAATTCTAAGGTACATAAGCAGTCATTTTGGTTAATATGAATTCTTGTAAATTTTAGCTACAAGAAAAGAAAAACTATTCTAGTGCACTTTTTACGCTTACCTTTGTAGATATTGAGTTTGGCTGCAACCTAGAAACAAGTGGTGTTAGCTCTGTTGGGAGGCATTTTTAAAATCACTTCTGCCTGTATAAATGAAGAAAATACTGTACAATCTTATATCAGAAACCCCTGCCTCTCTTTTTCAGTTAAGATGAGTTTAAAACCTAAAGACACAGACAGAAGAGCATCTCCCTGCAGTAACCATAGTGCTTCACAGAAAGCACTATAAGTTGCAGCGATTCCTCAGGCCAACAGAAGTTCGCTGTTGTATCGTGGGGGAGAGGGGGTTGGGGAATGTAGCTGCTGGCTGTGAGCCTGCAGGTGGTCTCCCTTAACATTGACCTTCTTTCCCACTCCTCCCTCCCAGCCCCAGTGGTCTTTTCAGACTGGGAGTGGGGAAAGGGAGCAGCGGGAGCTTGTTCTAGGGGTTCCCCAACTAGCGCTGGAGGGTGGGGTGAGTGGATTGGAGCTGCTCCACCTTGTGAGAGCTCTAATCCACCTGCACCACCCTCCAGCATTGGCTGAAAAAAATCCCAGACTGAATTCCCTCCACTTCCTTTCAGAGTTCAGATTTTCACAGGATTGGGCCTTTTTAAAATGCTCTGCAGCTATACACTTCTGTTAGGTCACTATCAGGGGCCAGATTAAGTGAAAATTGTTACTTCTGTCTGAGCCTTAAAAGTATTTCTGAATTGGTTTCTAATCTCTCTTGTACCAGAATCAGGAAGTTACATTTTTTTCCCTTCTGCCTGGGATCTCAACTTTTCCCCAAGCACCAGTTATTCTTTAGATAAGTGACATCTAAATGCATTATCAAATCTCAGGATTTTCACAACCATAAATTTTGTTTGACCTCTTGTGGAGTCATGAAGTCAAGGCAAAAGTAACAACATAATTTTATTTTTTATATCTTCATTGGAACCTGAAATCTTTTGAAGAAAAATGACATCAGCTTTGACTATCTGGGCTCACAGAACAAGTATCAGTCCTGTTCTTTCTTCTCTGTGGAGCTGGGATATCCATACCCACTAAAGCAAAGTTTCTCAAACTTTTTCATAGTCTGATACCCTCTCACCCTGCAGATGATGTGGGTATTGAACCATAATCCTTTCCACCCTGATCATGTAAACCATCTATAATCAAATATTATCTTTGTGACAACTCCAGTACTACCTTACACAACAAAGTAACTTTAGGAAAATATTTAATGCATATTTAAGCTTCTTTTAATGAAGAGAGACAGCTGGAAGCAAGGAGGGAAGCCAGCACCATATGAGCAGCCAGATCTGCACAGACTACCATGAAGTATTCCAGAGACTGCAGTTAGGGAGTTGCTGCACTGAGTGCTCCTGTGTGTATTAAATAGTTATATTTTCTAAGTGTAATAATCACACAAACATCTGATTCAGTTTAACTTTGTCAACTGGGCTCCTAGCTGCACCGATGCACCATGCCCCGCTGGGGCTGGGAATCCTACAACTGAAGGGACTCTCAGCCCTAGCAGCTGCTGACTCTGCATCCTAGCAGCACAGGGATTCAGAGTCTTGCATCTTGCAGTTGCAGATGCTGGGTGCCAGGACCCAGCTGGATACTGGCAGTTGGGGGGGCATGGCTGCCTTGGGGGTGCATGATCCCCCAAAGCTGGGGGATCACAGCAGCCATGATCCCACAGCTCTGGGGGTTTCATACACTGTGAAGGCTAAGGAATCATAGCAGCTGCAAACCCCAGCCCCAGGGGTATGTGGGAAGACCCCATGGCTTGGAGCCCCTCAACTGAGGGAGCTCCCAGCTGCAGAAGCTTGCTTCTTGTTGGTACAGGGGGAGCACATTAGATCCCACTGGCTATAAGGGGTGATGAGATCTAATGCTTGATCCCACAATCATGCCTTCTGCCATGCACGTGCAGATTGCACAGTAGATCCCATTGCACTTTTACCTTCAAGTGTAGATGTAGGGTGAACATATAATTGTTTAGGAAATCTGAGATGGAGGCACCACGATGTGTGCACATGCATGCGCACACTCACATGCACACCCCCACTGCTATCCTGTGGCTCCCAGGAGTCCTGATGGCAGGGCAGGACAGTGTACAGGCCTATGGCTTGACTCCATCCCCCACATGCAGAGGCTGGACCTGGCTGGGAGCTTCCCCCCATTGGCAGCTGGCTGGGGCCACCATGTGCAGCCTGGGCTGCAGTAGTGACCTCAGTAGCAGGGCATGAGGCTGCTGGTAGCAACTAGCTATCCTGGCTTACCCGCACACCAGCTGAGTGCTGCCCCAGGCAGGAGGAATGGTGCTCAGCTTAGCCTGCCCTCCCCCCAGCCTCCAGCTGCTGCTTAGCAGGATTCAGGCTGAGTACTGCGAGCAGCAGCAGCCTCTACCTGTGCCTGCAGTAACTAAATCCAGGACTTTTACTTCAATTTACATCCACAGGCTGGGACGCTGGGATGGCCTGCAAAATCCAGGATTGTCGTGGCCAGTCCAGGACGTATAGTCACCCTATACAGAGGGGCCCTTAAAGTGGATTTCTTTTTATTCTGATAATAAACCATTTTCCTGTAGGTGGCCCATGATTCATAAAAATGGGCTATTATATGCAGTTAGCAAAGAAATCATTGAGTTTTGAATCTCAAGGTGTGGGGATAACAAACCACAGAATTATGCTGAATGCCCAAATCTTTGCAAATTCTGTTACTAATGAGTGTTTTGCCATGAATTCCATTGGGAATAGAACTGTACCCTGAACCTGTGTAAGCCTATTGTGTGTTCTGGACTGGGTCAAACACACGGTGAAAAAATTCTAAAAGCTTTGTCATTTGATTTCTAAAAAGCCTGGTCTCTCAGTGGTAGTAAACAGAGTAATCAAGATGGGGATGATTAATCATTGTTTATGAGTTTAAGCAAATATATTCATAGTAAACTTGATTGCTGTCCAAAATATTAGTTTTATGGATCGAGCATGAGTGAATATTGTAGTTTTACCAAGTATTATGGTAACTGGTAGATAATCCTAACATTTCCTACTTTGTCAAGGCATCCCTAGAGACACTAACCAAATGAAACTAAACTTTTTTCCATATGCATGCTTCATTCATTTAGATGACAGAAGATCATTTATATGTAGGTGAATGTGCAGCCACTGCCTAAGCCCCAGCCCCACTCCCCCCTTCACCAGGGGGCCTCGATCTGCCCCTCCCCCCATGTCCCTTCCCTTGCCCATGCCACTTCCCTCCTGCAGACTTACCAGCCAGATGCTGCTCCCCAAGCTGCCAGGCTGCACTCCTGGCCATGCATGCATGTGGCATTTATGAGCGACATTATTAGCCATATCAGACAAAAAAAGATGATTGCCAATTATGTCAATTTTCTGAAAAAGAAATATAAAGCTTTAAGACATTTGTTATGTATCTTTTAATGTATACTTTGTGCATAAATCCAGCCACCCTTATAGTAGCTCTCCTATAGTGTCCACTGAAATGCCAGTGATTAATTTGTACCAATATATAATACCTGGAAAGATCAAGATACTCACCTCACTGTGTACCAGACTTAATGTCATTTTCTTTCCCATCACTCAGAAGAAATACTTGACAGAACTTGCCAGGATGGATTTAAGGCAGGGACATTGTTGACGCATTTTGAGGGTTGGAGATTTAAGATAGTAGGTGCTAAGGTCAAGTATAAACATATTGCACTTCTGTAGCACCTTTTGTCTGAAAGTTCAAAAGAACTCTATTTTTATATAGATTGAGTTAGCTAGAAATAAACAGGCTCCAAATTTAAAAAATGTTTAAATTTAACTAATAATCCTATCTTTACCTTTTCTGGATAAAACTGAATGGAACAGAAGGACTTTTTGAATTGCATTTTGAAGTCAGCAGGCCTGTTCCATCAAGCCAGTGAGATAAATGCATAGTTAATGAGTTAGTGAAAAGTCTTGTTATTAAGACTTGCTACTTATCCTTCCATTCAATGGTAGTTTTATATCGTAAATTACTATTGGAACTTAGAAGATCAGACTTTATAAATAAAATGGCTAAGTTCAGTGAAAGAATTAAAATAGAGTTCTGGCTTACTTACATGGCATCTCATTTCTTTATGTCTGGCAAGCTATTGCTTCTAGATTTTCATTTATTTATTTATGTGTATGTATGGATCCTTATTAGGGGCTTGATTATAATTTTATCCTCATTTGGTTAGTTTTAAGAAAGTTATTATGGTTATTATGTTGCTGTTGCATTTGTGTCCGTGAGTTCGAAGATTGAAGTTTGGCCACTGGAGTGATGACATTTGTTGTGCTTTTGCACTTAGCAAGGAAGACCGTGAGCAGGTTGTCATCGTCTTCCTGGCCCGGACATCATCAACTGGCTATCAAACCTCAACATACAACTTTAATTAACCCACACTTTTTCTGCTGCTGCTTGCTTTAGTCATATGAAAGAAGAAGAACTAGGGCTATTTATCTGTTTAAAAAAAATAAAAAATTGTCTAGACATTATTATGCACAGTAAACTCTTTTAAAATATTAGATAGTCTTAAAAAGGAAACGAACAGGGTTACAGTCTTCGCAAGGAAATTATAACTACTTGTCTTGCCAAATCCTTGTAGGTAGGTAGGGAATTTTCCAGGCCATATTCAGGCTCTAAAAGTTCTTTGGTGTGCCCTTTCTCCCACTGCAAAAATAGGTTTTGTGAAGCAGAAAAATTATTTTTGAATGACTTTATCCAAAAAGGTGTTACTGCTTAGATAGTGGGTCTTCAACTGCTAGAACCACTTGCAGGCAACAGTAAGAGATTATTAATAGCCAGCAGTTCTAATTGTCAGCAGGGGAAAGCCATTTGTTGTAGTTCTGTGTATAGTCAGAGAGGCCTTTTTACATGGTGTTGAAACTTTCTGTATTTCAGCACATCACAAACTGGTAGTGAAAGGTACTATTTTAGAATGTAAGTGCTTATTTCCAAACAACAAGTAAATTGCCAACCAGAGATAGTCACACTGGGAACCACAAGACAAGTTTAGCGATAAGGGCTTTTATCTCATATTTGAGAGAACCTCAGAACTGCAGTGTGTGAAATATATTTAGTGTTATGTAAAAGTTCTTAGCATGACTTGGGCAAAATATCTGTAAAGGCAACATTTATCTCAACACTAATTTCAGCTTCTCTGCAACCAATCAGGATGCATGGTAAACATAAATACACTTGGCAGCACATTCATCTAATTAGTGTCTACGTAGAGAAATGCCATTGCACTGATTTCAGTAACACAAATCAGCTGAGTAGGTCAAAGGGATAATCCAAAATCTCTCCCTGGAACCTGGGATGTTCATCTAATACACATTTTATATATCTAAAAAAGAAAGCATGGACTCAAGTGGAAGGTTTTTGTAATTTCCATCAGTTGCCTCATCACTAATAGTATTTGGGTAGCAACTGTAGCTGCTTGGTTGCAGGCCTCCTGAAAACAATATTTTAATGCAATTGACCAGCTGAGATCCACTTTTACATTCAAATGGAAACTAGTGAAGTTGGTGGGAAGTGCTGTTTCCTCAGGTCTTTTTAGGTGCCTGTTTTTTCTTTTGATTATGTCCTATTGTAGGCTGCAAAGTGGTGCATGCCCTGGCCTGTTAGTAGTTTTGAGTAGAAGTTAAATAGTCAACACAGAACTGCACATGATCTGTGACTTCAAGGGCCAGAAGGCTCCAGAGAAGATGATGAACTTTTCACCTATGGTGAGGTAATGACCAGTTTTGAGGTCTGAACATGCCCACATGGGTTCTGTATTCTATAACTTCATTGGTGTCAAATGCCAAGATGGTAACTGTCACCTTCTCTGAGGTGAGCAGTGATGTGATTGGTATTTGGATGATTGACAGTACTTCTGTGAGGATGATTGGTCCAAAGTGTGATGGACAGAGGTTGGTGTGACTGAAGGTTATAAAAGGGACCTGATCCGAGACATCTGAGTCTCCTGCGGCATGAATGTGTTCCTTACGTGTAGGTGCTGGTGAGTGCAGCATGCAATTTCACCTAGTACATTTGGTGAGAGAGTGGCAGCAGATTGTAACTCCGTGGAGGTGCGAGTGAGGGCCTGGAAGGCCGAACTCTTCTTTGTGTGCAGGGTGAGGGTCTGGAGGACTGATACCTCTGTAGTGTTAATTGTTGGTTGAGTGCTTGCAGTGTGCCTGGTGAGCGCCTGGGTTACTGCTGCTGGGACTCTGGGTGCATCTGTGTGAGAGGTGCTGCTACAGCGATTGCTGGCAGCAAGCATATGAGAAGCTGTACATGTAGTGTATTACACATGTTATAGTGCCCTCTCTGGGATAGCATTGCATTGCTTTGGTTTATATTATTGTTGATATTGAATAGTGCTGTTGGTATTGTTATTGATATTAGGGTTTGTTGGTTGGTTGTTGTTTACATTGTTGTTGTTTAGATAATATAACTATTGTTACCCCTTTGTATCGTGTCTGTTTTTTTATTGTTAGTTAATTATATTTTGCTAACTAGAGCTAGGCTGTAGGCTTACGGTTAGTGAGGGTTGAGGCTCCATCCCTTTCACAGTGGGATCCTTAATTGGGATTAACAACACCATTTGCATAATTAATGATATCTTCCCCTTCAACACTATAAAGTTCCCTAAATTTATAGTCATTTAGGGCAAGGCTTTGCTGTAGTGCTCACCCTAGTACCTGAACTGGTCTCTTGTGAGAAGAACAGGAAGAAAGAATACTCTCATGTAGCTATTGAGCATCTGTGGAGCCATCCTAGAGGCCGTGCTGATTTAGACCTCAGTACTTAGATATCCTCTTTCATGGACAGAGGATATGCTCAATGGCAGCTCCTCTAACTAGGGATGCATTGATAAAAATGTTTTGAGCTGATACCAATGGCTGGTTATTGACCAGCCATATGGACTGATACCAGTTTGATTGCTGATATACAGCCTGGCAGCTTGGAAAGTGGTGTAAATCCATTGTGGGGAAGGGACAAGGGGGAGGGAAGGAGAAGGGAGTGGCAGATCGAAGCCCCTGCAGTGAGGGAGGGAGTGGGGCTGGGGCAGGGACAGCATTGCAAAGCTGGGGAGGGGCGGGGTGTGGGATGGAGCCGTGGCTCATCCAGGAAGGGCGGGGAGAGGATCCTGCCACTGCGTGCATCTCCGGGGGAGTCATAGGGGATATATGCTCCCCGGATCTGTATGTGGGGTAAGGGCAGGCTGCTGTTGCAGGCTTGGTGCCAGAAACTGTGTCAGCCTCTTCCTCATGGGGAGGGGTGGGGGCTGGGCCTGGGCTGCACTTGGGCCAGGTGGGGTGGGGCTGGCGGCAGCAGTGCTGCGAGGGGGGGCTACAGAGGGGCTACAGCCACCCCAAAATTCACTGTAGTCCCATTCCTACCCACCACTGCTTCCCGCCCCACTCCTACCCACCCTGAGTGCAACCTGGGCCCAGCCCCACTGCCAGGAGGAGGCTGGTGCAGCCTCCAGCCCCACGCATGAAGTAGCAGCCCACCCTTGCTCTGGACACAGATCTGGGGGGGCACATACCCCCAATGTCTCCTCTGGGGGTGCATGTAGCAGCGGGAGTGGCCCCCCTCTCCTGGCCTCCCACGCTTCCTGGATGAGCTGTGGCTTTGTCCTGTTCCTCGCCCTGCCCTGGCCTGGCTGTGCATCCCTTCCCGAGCCCCAGCCCTACTCCTTCCCTCACCAGGGGGCCTCAATCTGCCCCCCACATGCCCCTTCCGTTCCCCCCATAGACTTACTGGCCAGATGCTGCTCTCCAAGCTGTTGGGCTGCACTCCTGGCCATGCATGCATTATCAATGACATTATCAGGCATGTCAGCCAAAAAAAGCTGATTGCCGATAATATCAATTTTCTCTTTATTGGTGCCAATACAATATGGACCAATATATCGGTACACTTCTATCTCTAACCAGCCCCCCTCCACCTTCCCTTCACTTGCACCCTACCATTCAGGGATTCCCTGATTTAATTAGGGGCCCCAAATAATCTATGTGACCATGCACTTCTTCGTCATCATGTCTCCAATCCAACCTTTCTATATGGTCTGCTCCCAGTATTCTGCACAGGCCACTGCTTCTGGTGTTTGTCTTGTGTGGTACATTGTGATGCTACAGGGCATTTTAGGAGATGATCCATGGTTTGCTTCTCTTGACAAACACATTGGTCATTTGTGCAGGGGCCCCATGATTTAATGAGAAAGTTGCATCTGCCGAGACCCCTTCTCAATCTGTTCCGGCTCTGCCATGTATGCCATTTGTAGTTGGAGATGGATACCAACTCCTCACTGAGGGTAGTTCTTTGCTGGCTCCATTCAACAGTTTTGTTGCCTATTTTCTCCCATTGTTTTTGCAAGAGGGCAGTTCTGGCTGATTCTGGTGATGTGGTCAATCTTGCACTGAGAAACTGCACTGCCTCCATTGCCATAAGATCTTTAACTGCTTTGCTGGTGAAGGACCTAATGTAGTTCTGAGTGGCTGTGAGGTTGTTTCTACCAGCATGGTGGTAGTGAAGAGGTACAAAGGTTTACTGGTATATGTCTGTGGTAGACTCTTGGCTTACTCATGATTTCACCACTGTAATGAAATCATGGAATAGTAAAGAATGATCATCTTGAACCAGGCATTTATGTGAACTAAGCCATGCCTCAGAAGATTTTTCAAAAGAGGCTGCTACTGATTGGAATCAGCTTGTTAAAGGAATGTTTCTTTGTTCCTAGAAATGTAACTATTAGGGGGAAATTTCACATGTACCCATGACTTGGCATGGACAGGGCTTGGTCCTAAGTTAGTAACAGTTTTTGCATAAACATTAAAGGCTATATCATATTTCTGCCATTGGTTTATATTTTCATTTTATTCTTTTGGAAGCTGCCTACTTTCAACTGGGATACGTGGCACCTGCTTTTAATCCTAGAAAGACCTAAGATCATACTCTAATGGAGAGAGATTTTACATGTGATCAGACTGGAAGTTGACCTGGTCTGGCTCCCTGCCTTTGATGTTGGCCAATATCAACAGCAGATGTAAGAAAACTTGAAAAAAGCAGCCATGTACCTATAGGAGAAGTTTTTTATAAATCTGATTAGTTAGAAGTTATTATCAATAAAGAAATGCAGCATTGCCTCAAATGTGCAAATGCAGCCTCCAGATGCCTGAGGAAACAGATGTTCCAAGATTGTGATGTCAGGTCTAAAACCAAGCTCATGGTTTATCAAGCAGTTGTCACCCCCACTTTACTATATGGAGCTGAGATGTGAACAACTTAGAGGAGACATCTGAAGTCACCTAGAGAAAAACTATCAACATTACCTGGGAAAGATCCTTCCAGTCCAGTGGGAAGGCAGATGCACCAATGTTGGTGTCCTCTTGCAAGCAAATACCACAAGCATTGAGGCAATGATAGTCCACCATCAACCCCATTGGGTTGGCCACATCATCCAGATGTCCAACTCTAGACTCTTGAAGCAAGTTTTATTTTCCCAGCTTAGTCAAGGCATATACTCAAGAGGAGGGCAGAGAAAACACTTCAAGGAGGTCTTCAAGGCCAACTTTGAAAAATGAAACATTAACATCAACTTGTGAGAGACTATTGCCCAGGACCACCCCAAATGGAGGAAGAGTCTTCTGCAAGGATTTCAGTACTTTGAAACCTTAAACAACAACAGGATACGGAAAAACAGGATCAGAAGAAACATCATGTTGCGGACTGAATCAAGAAGCCCGGAGTCTCCCACGCTGCACCAAAACACGTGCCTGAATCTCAACAGAGTCTGTTGATCTCGGACCAGCCTCATCAGCCATCTTTGGACCCAGAGATAAGACATTCATGGAAGACGATCATCCTTGACTGCGAGGTATTGCCAAAGAAAGAGGAGGAAGCTGATTTTTTTTAGTACTAAGTGAAAAGTAATAGGTAGCATGCAATAGGGCTTGAAACTGAAAACAAGTAACAACGTTTGGTGTTATAGCAAAAGGGAGGGGTCACATCATCAAAGTAATGGCTAGGAAAATGACTTCTGCAGCAAATTTCTTAAATTAATTGATTTAAGATTTGACTTGTATTAAGGTCTATGCTTACTATGACTAATCTAAAAAGAAATGGGCAGTAAACATCCTACTTGAAGATTAAAGCTTTAAACAAATCAGGGCACTAGAATGGGAAAATCCTGGTTAAGCATCTTGATGTAATAAGCTGGGTTTTGACAACTATAGCCTCTTTTTACATACAGAGAATATATTTTCTTCTTTTCACTTGTTCAACTTAGTTTAGTTCAATTACTAGTTTATTTAGAATTGAGAAGCTGATTGGGAGCTGAAAAAGTGATAGAGCTTATTTTTCTTTCCCAATTAAGAAGAAAAACTAGGAAATAACCACTGAGATCTACTAAAATTTTGAAGAACATGGTAATTAGAAACCAGCAGTTCAGTTCACAAGCTATAAATAATGCTTCCTTTGTTTAATGAAACATTTTGTTTTAAATGCAGGACCTGTTATGATATGTTTGTATGTATCAGCACATTTAATATTATTTAGCCAACATAAAGCAGTTTACAAAGCTGATTTTCTGTGTTTAATTGAATAGCATTTGCTATCCAAAAGCAGTTTGACACAAATAACACATAAGCATTAAGCATCTAGTACATTAGAAATTATGTTTACATTTTCTATTGTTTTACAAAATAGATTTTTAAGTCACGAATCTAAATATTTAAGCTATATAATTGCTTAAATGTGTGCATAGTGTTGGCTCCTGCATAGGAAAAAGAAACACCTCATTTATTGTAAAGCATACATGCAGTTACAAATGAGCATTCCTTTATGGTTGCTGTAGTGGGTTAATTTAAAACAAAATGATTTAATTTGCTGACTTTGTGATCCTTAAATTATCGAACAGAATTTCTTCATTTAATAATGTGTTCTTAATGATCTTTTGCATCTGTACATTTAACTGTTTTCCTAGGGAAAAGTTAATTCTAATTGTTCGGTAAAATTTGTTAAAACACTGATTTGCAGCTACACACAGCCTTTCCATTGCATTCGATATTTCTTTTTACTAAACAGGACAGTATGTTTTATTTATCTATCTTAGAAAATGATGAGATGCATTTTTTCTTTTTTAGACCATTTAATTTTGTTTCTTGTGACTTGTATCGAACTGTTTTGGATGGAAACTGGAATTGACTTAAATTTATTATTTATTTATTTGATGTATATTCTGCCTTTCCCAATATCGGCTGATAGTACTTTACAATAAGAGGACAGAATAACTTATAAAACAGGAGAATGAACAAAGCAATTTAGAAGGGAACTAGAATACTAACATAAAACAGAACCCCAGTAAACAATCTCAGCCTTGCTTTGTTTGCTAAACACCTGTCAAAATAGGAACATCTTACAGCACTTCTAAAAGGTGCCTAGACTCAGCCTTTGGCAGGCCCCAAGGGAAAGAGTTCCAGAGCTGAGGAGCAACTTCTGTGACCAACCTCCAGTATGCTTTCACTAAGTGGACTTGGTGCATTGATGGTACTTGCAGGAGGTTGCTCTTCGCTGAACTTGGGGATTATGATGGGGTATAAAAGAGATGGTTCTCCCTTAGGCACGTAAGGCTCAGATTTTTTAGGGCCTTATAAGTTAATAGAAGCACCTTGAATTAAACCAGAAAGCTATTGGGAGCCAGTGCAGACTCTGGAGCACTGAAATTATGTACTCTTGGTGACTCATGCTTGTTATAAGGTGGGCTGCTGTGTTCTGCATTGGCTACAGCTTCTGAATGGTCTTCCAGGGTAGCGTTACACAAAACACAGTCTAGCTTTGAGGCCATGAAGGTATGGATGATGGTGGCTAGATGCAAATATGAATGCAAGGTTGTGGCAGGCCCCCAACAGACTTACCTAATACCCACGGCACAGGTGGATGGGCCACATGCAGCACAGCTGCTGTCATGCAGGCAAAAGAACCAGGCCTGGATTGTGGCATAGCACAGTGGTCATGCCATAAGACTGGCCATGAGCTGGGGCCAGTGTGGAAGACACCGGGCACCCAAGCTGGGACCAGATGCCTCCTGTGACACCAGAGACTTGCTGTCACTAATGCTGCCACTGCTGCTGCCATTATCATTGCTGCTGCTGCCAGCACGAATGTCTGTGCTGCTACCGCTGCTGCCTTCGTCACCAACGCAGACGCCATTGCTGTGGCCATCGCCATGGATGCCACGACAGGCCTGTAAGTTGGGGGAGCTGGCCAAGGCAAGCTGCTGACTGGGTACTGCCCCAGTGTGACATGGAGAACCCAGACAAGGTGGCTCTCACCCAGCCAAAGCCCACTTGTGCGCAGACTGGCCCTCGCAGGGAAGAGCCAACTGAGGCTCAGTGGTGGGGCTCAGTGGGGAAGGACCTTGCTGTGGGTGCATTGCAGCACCCCAGCACCCCCCATATTTAGAGCCCACACAAGAAGTGCACTGGCGGAGAGCCTCTGAGAAGGAGGGGTGCCGAAGGAGGGAGAAGAAGCGGGGAAGCTGGAAAACCCCCCAAATAGGGAGTTTCAGTAGGGAACAGCTCAGTGAGGGGTAACGGAGCCCTGCCTCACTCAAGCTGAGGGACCTTTAGTTATTCTTTTTTGTTTGTGTTAGCCTTTTCATTTCAACTACAGTACCGCATGGCCAGAGGCCGTGGGAAGAACATTGTGCAGCTGCACTCCAACTGCACTCCAACTTACCAATGCTCAGAGGCAGCCTGTGATCTATCAGAAGGCCTGAAAGGAAAGAGGTGAGGTGTAGGGGAGGTGGAGCCCCAGAGAAGATGTCAGAGGGGAGCTGGAGCCTGCAGGGAGACCTTATATCATCAAGGGAACCAAGTACATGTCCCATAAGTCATAGCAGGTGACTCAGCTTGGGACAATCCAGCTCTCATGTGGTAGCATGGAGGTATCCACAAAGGGCAATAGCCGTCTCAGCAGATGGAGTTGGCGTTAGTGGTGAGGTGTGTCTTTCACCAGCTGAAGATTTAGTAGTAGCACAAGATCCAGGAGTACTCCAAGCCTGTGAATCTGAGTGAAAACAGGAAGCTGAGCTCCATCAGCGTTGTATTTCAATTCCCCCACCCTGACCACCATCACCTTTCTTACCTGGATTTGGCTTTACTTGGTTCATCCACATCCATTCCCAAACTGCAGCCAGGCACTGGGATAGAACTGAGACTACGGACCATGGGTCAGATGAAATAGAGAGGTAGAGCTGGGTGTCATCAGCATACTGATGCCACCTCCCTCCAAATCTCCACACAGTCTCATCCAGCAACCTCATGTACACATTGAACAGGAGCAGCAACAAGATGGAACTCTGTGGAACCCCAGGGGAATGGTTGTGAGGGAATGACAAGCACTAGGCCATCACAACCTTCTGGGACCTCATGTCTAGGAAAGAGTGGAACCAATTTAGAGCAGGCCCACAAATGCTCACCATGTTACATGAAGTACACTGAAGCAGCATCTTTTTTTGGATAAAGTTTCTCTAAATTTGCTGTTTACATAAGAAAAAAATGTTTATTAAAACAGGGTCAAATGCAAAGTAGTCATACTTCATTTAACAGAGGAAGTATTAACTCTAGTTAATTGACATGATTGTTTCTGCTCATGGTACTAGATTTCATATTCTCCCACTACATTTTTATTCATAAATTAGAAAAGGAAAGCAAGCTTTCCTGTTTTTTCCAGTTCCCAGTTGATTTCTCAACTATGAATGAACTGGTTCAAATAAAGAAAATACTCTCTCCACTCTTGGGGAAGAGGCTATCCACCATCAAAAGTTGTCCTAGGACTTCAGCCAACCCTTAGTCCATGTGCTTAGCCAGTGACTTCCACCAGTTCAGTGATTTTAGTGTCTCCTAAAACTTCAGCGTCAAACATGTATTGTTTGAATGGGTCACCTCTAGCCTGGAAATATATAATGGTTGGTGTGGTGTGAGAGATGGATAATTATTAGATACCCACATCAGAACAGCATCTTCCTCTTCAGCAGTTTGGCATCTAATCTAATACTTTGTGCTGAAAATTAGCCATTAGAAAATGAGGTGAAGGCTAAGAGCTTGATTCATCTATATCTTTTGGTGTTGAATATTTCTGCATTGTTTCTTGAGATGTCAGTAACATCAACAGCTTTTTGCAGTTTATCCAAAGTGATGGAATTAGGTTTCAGCATATTCAGCATATCTTGCTCTTTCTAGTCCACTGTTGATGCCTTTGGCTGAAATATTTCCATTATATTCATATGATTTGCTTCACAAATTGTCATCAGAATAAGATAACTTTTAATACATGGGTCAAAACAGTCAATTAAGTACCTCTTGGGAAAAGAGTTGGTTATGATTTTTTTTTTTTTCTTCCTTCTTCAGTAAATATAAGCAAAAGGAATAACTTCAACAATTTATTCTTTATAACAAACTCTGGTTGAAAGGTGCATCAACTGACACTGGAACTATGTGTTTTATAAATTTCAGGTTTACTTTATTAGCCTGTTATTGATTTTTACCCCCACCCCAACACACAATTTTTGCTACATTTGCAGGATTGTCTATGACCAAACTGTGCAAGTGACACTTTTCCTACTTTTAAAATATTATACATTTCCCAGTGTATCAGGTAGACAGCCCTACCTTCTGTTTTTACAAAAGGATATATTACTGGTTCACAATGTCTATTATTCTATCTATCAAAAGTAGGATTAACACTTTTTCCCCTTCAAGTTCCGCATGTGTTCAATTTCCTGTTCACACTCGGCATCTAGCAACCTTATACTAGTGTCTGCTCGGTGGGGAGGAAAGGGGGAAGGTGTGTGGAGTGTAGTCTGGGTTTAATAAGGAAACGAAATATTTGTTTTAAGTAATTAATTGCAGGTTATGAACAGAGTGATCTTTTTCACTTATGGGATCTTGCTGGTATTTGGTCTTGATTAGAGTGTCAATGATGCATTATTGTCGTTGTTGCAATTGATGATGATAATAATCAATATTTTAATAAGTTGGACTATTTTGATCCACATCACTAGCACTGTAAATACTATAGGTCATACAATAAATTAAGTTTGTAAACAGTACGGATAATGGTCATTTATAATCTCTAATTTCTAATCTGGATCTGGTTTTATTCAATGTGTAAATTGTGCGTGACAGATGAACCAGGATTTACTTTTAGGTCTGTCAAGTGATTAAAACATTTGATTGCAAATAGTTGCGTGATTTAAAAAAAAAATTCATGATTAATCACGATTTTAATTGCACAGCTAAAAACTCAAAATTATGCGCAGAAAAATTCAAAATTATGCAAAATTATGCAGGTACTTTGTATAGTTGGGGGGTAGGTGTAAGGCTTGTGTATGTGTGGGAATTTGTCAAGGTGTGGGTGGCTGTGGGTGTGTGTGTGAGGCTCAGAGCCTGGGGAGGGGTGGTCCCTGCATGCCCTGGGAAGATGCAGGGTACTGTGGGTCAGGAGTGAGGGTGGCAGCAGCAGGGCTGGGGGAGCTGTGGCTTGGGAGTGAGCAGCAGGGGCAGGGCATGGGCATACCACCTTCCCCACCCTCTAATTTATATTACTGCTCCTGCCCCCCCCCCCACACAGGTGTTCCCTTTTTTGAAACTAGAAATATGGTAACCCTACAGGAATGCAGTCTGGCAGTATGTAATGCAGCACTCAGCAGGTAAGTCTGTGGAGGGGGAAGGAGCAGGGGGAGAGCAAAGAGGTAAGGGGGGCCAGATTGAGTCCCCCACAGTGAGGGAGGGAGTAGGGCAAGGGCAGAGGCTAAAGTGAGTGAGGCCACAGAGCCAGGGTGGGTCATGGGATGGAGCCGCGGGTGGCTTGTCCAGAGGTGTAGGGGTGTGTGTGCATCTGCATCACTGTTGACTCCCCTGGGGGAGGCATGGGGGGCATGTGCATGCAGCAGAGGTTGGGTTCCCACTGCAGGCTGGGGCTCTCTGTCTTGCTTCCTTTGCCCTGGGAGCTGCACGTTGGTTGTGTCATGTGTCCTCTGCCCACCCAGTGGCAGGAGGTACAACATGGTATTGTATGGCTCCTGGGGCAAGGGCAGCAGGTTGTAGAGCCCCAGCCTGCCTCCAGCCCATGCACAAATCTGGGGGGCATGTGCCCCCCATGCCTCCCTGGGGGCATGCACAGTGGTAGGGAACCACACCTGCCCTGCACTCCATCCCACAACCTGCCCTCACCCCAAGGCCCCATTCACCCCAGCCCCTCCACCTGCTCTTGACTCATTCCCTCCCTCACCCTGAGGGTCTTGATCTGCTCCCCACCCCTTCCCTCTCCCCATGCCCCTTTGTCTCCACAGACTTACCTGCTGGGCACTGTTATACATGTTGCCGGGCTGCGTTCCTAGCTGTATGCAGGCTGCGTGTGCCTGTGTCTGTGTGCGCCCCCTTCGTCCCCCCTGCCCCGCCTTCCTGCTGCAGCAGCTCGGAGTCTGCACCCAGGCTGCCCTGTGGTCCTCTGTACTGACACTGCTGCCCCCCTGGGTAGCTTGGAGGTGATGGTGATGGCGGTGGAGCAGAGCCTGGGCATGGACTTCAAAACTACATGCATGACTGATATGTTAAATTAGTGCAGAAACCAATTAACCATTTTTTAAACTTTCCTTGGCACTATTTTTTATCAATGAACTGCAGCTGTTGTTACTTCACTGATCACCTCCTTTTCTGGATCATTCATAAATATAATGATAAATATTTTCTGTTTATTTTACAATTCCTACCAGGCCATTATTTAAAAATTTTTCTTTCTGTGATTTGCATATTAAATGTTTAAAGGATAGAGGCCAAATGGCAATAGTTCTATACATCTATATATTTAATATAAAATAGGGACACACATTTATATTTAACCATATACCTATTGTGAGAGAGAAAAACAGACTGGTGCACCTTATTTAAACTTTTTATTTAATGGGTAATTTCTAAAGCCAAGTTCAAAGACTACTTAACTTCATGGCCTCTGTCCTTGTTCTTCATATTTATCATATTTTAGCTATTCAGTACGGACAAGATTGAATTTAGTTAGAAACTCCTTTAACTTGGATTTATATGGAGTTTCGATGCCTCGGTAAATAGGCCCTTCAATAAATAATTAAAACTATAGATAACTTGCCTTTTATCCTGTACTGCCATGTTGAATATGACCTTATTATAAATGTTTGTTTATTTTTAATTTAAAAAAGGAAAAAAGTAGAAATTTATTTCATACCTTGATAAAAAAAATAATTCTTGGTGTCTTCGTTCTTCCCTTCTTTCCTCTAGTCGAGGACTCCTGCCCTGCAGATCATTTTGTGAGGCAGCAAAAGAAGGTTGTGAACCAGTCTTGGGGATGGTGAACGCTTCTTGGCCAGAATTCCTCAAATGCTCCCAGTTCCAAAACAAAACTGAAAATGACAACACCACGAGGGTCTGCTTCTCACCGCAGCAAGAGAAAGGAAAGCAATGTATGTGTCCCTATTTAACCACCAGACTATTTTAGATTTTGTGTAATATTTTTTTATTCTGTAGGCTAAATTTATCCATGGAGTGAACTTACACATATTGGCTGGACTGGACTAAAACCTACTACTAATGCTGGCTGATATGTCCCATGATCAGAAATTTTATAAGGAAAATTACTTCTAACTTTAAAAATTTTTGGACTGAAGCTTTCCATGCCAGATGCCACCCAAGCCTGAATATATATGAGGATAAGCAAAGATACTTGCCTCATTTAAAAATAATCTGTTTGATCTTTACTTTGAAAAGGTCTAGTGGCCCCAGGCTTTTGAGCAGGAACTTGAGCAAGGGGATGTGAAAATGTACCTAAATTTGGCTAGATAATAAACCTTTGAACAATGGCAAGTCATGTGCTCAGTAGAGACATCTTCAAGTTGAATAGATAAAATTGCTTAAGTTCTGTGTGCACTGATCATGTTCCATCTCTTCATAGCTCCTAGATGTGACAGGAATAAAAATGCTTTGCCAGATCTCAGAATTAAGAATAAGGACCCTGCCTCTCCTGTTTTCTTGACCTACTACCTGGCAGGTGTTCAGACAGCACAGATGAGGGAAGGTGCCTTAGTTGAATGTTGAGGGACTGAGAACTGTCCCATCAAGGGCCTGGACTAGGAGACAGAGTGGGGGGAGAAGAGGGGAGATAGGAAAACTGAGGCAAGGAAGCTGGGACTGAGAACTAGTCTCAGGGGAGACTGGGGCATTCGGAGATAGATATGACAAGCACCTGAGATGTAAGGAAAGAACTGGGATTGGAACAGCAAAGAGACTGAAATAAGCAGCCAGGGAGAAGGAGGAGGTAGAGGAAGGGAGACGGTGTGGAGACTAAAAATGGGAACTGAAGCAGGGAATGATTGGAGGCTGGTGGGTGACAGGAATGGCTGGATAAGGACATGAGAAGAGGGTAGTTTGAGGAGGGAGATACGGAGAGGAG
This sequence comes from Alligator mississippiensis, assembly GCF_030867095.1. Lineage (NCBI taxonomy): Eukaryota > Metazoa > Chordata > Crocodylia > Alligatoridae > Alligator > Alligator mississippiensis. The sequence goes on along the minus strand of NC_081825.1, from coordinate 56,853,483 downwards.
GATATTAGTATTTAGAAAGGGATTCCAGAAGGAAGGACAAGGAGACCAAGACTCTTTTGTAGAACCAGGTTGTGTGGGACAGGATTAGAATAGAGAATAGGTCTAGAATGATAAACCACACCTTGGGGAAAGACTGCACAGGAATGGGATAAAGCAGATTGGATGGAGAGAAAGTGTGGGGTAAATATGGAGCTACATCTGTGCCCACTGATAGCCCATACTATTCCAGACTCTAGAATGGCATGTAAGATGCTGAAGTCTCCCCATCCCTCTGTGTGGAGGACCTAAAGGTGCAGACAGAAGTGACAATTTTTGCCCATCTGGCCCCTGAAAGCACTGTGAAAGCCCCTGAAGCTGTGCCCAAACACAAGTGCAAGGCTACAGAGTGCTTTTAAAGGGCCCGATTCCTCCACAGTCTGAACTCTCAGAATGGATTTACCATTGGTGGGTAAGGTGGGGGTAGGGCCCAGGCAGGCACTGTGCAGATCCACTGCACAGGAGGCTCCCAGCAGGTGGATGAGCCCTGTGCCCAGGGCTTGAGTAGATAGATGCCATGGCAGGTGCGGGTGCCCAGCAGCGCTCAGCAGCCTACACAGCTCCATGGGGATGGGGCGAAGCCACCATGCCTGCAAGGGGATTCCACCTGGCTGGGGCAGGATGCAGGGCTTGGGGACTTCTGGCTCTAGACTCGGCCTCCCTGCATGCTGGGCACAGTACATATGGGGTGGAGCCACCCCCGGTACAAGGGCCTGGCCATAGGTGGTCTCACAAACTCACAGCTGCGGTGGCTTGCTTGGGCACTGGCCTTGCCCACCTGCAGCTCCCTTTAAAGGGCCTGGGCTGGGGCAGGTGCTGTGCAGGTGCCGTGCAGGGTCACTGTGCTGCAGGATCCCAGCTGGCTCGGCCCTGAACACCACCTGTGGCTGCTGTTCCCAGAGATGGGGGGCTCCTACTGCAACCTGGGGGGTGGGGGATGTGGACTTAGCCCTGTTTGCAATGTTCCCAGCATGCACAGAGGCTAAGCTGAGAGCCCCTCAAGCCAGGCATCCCATCATGGCCGGGTAGCATTTCCTCATGGGCAGGGCTGCTGTGCCCCATCCCCACAGAGCTGCATGGGCTGTGCCAGGCCAGGCACCACCTTGGGTGCTGCTGGTACCCCTGCCATGGCCCAAGTCTGCAGAGCCCCAGGGCAGTCCCCGCTTCCCACTGAGCCCCTACTGTCCTCTGGCTGTCACCTTCCCAAGGGGTTGGCTAGGCGAGCCTGACCACAGCACCTTCCTCTGTGCCTGCTTCTACCTGTGCAACCCAGACCCTGCCCTGAGCTCTTCGTCCTGGTGCTCGGCACACTAGTGCTGCCTCCATCCAGGTGAGATGTGGGTCTGTCTGCCGTAGCCCTGGCCGGCCCCTCCCTACCCCTGATCTAAAGTCTCTTGGGTCAGGAAGATCAGTTTAACTCCCCAACCAATGGGAGTCAGGAGGATCAGTTTAACTGATGGTGCTTTCTGTGAAGTGCCATGAGTTAGACCTGGGAGTTACATATCTGTCAGTGGCTTAAATGACTCAATCCTGTTGATGACTTTTAAGTGTCATACCGTATGATGGAACTTCTTGTTTTTCAGTTTACTTCATTATCCTCACAAAACTACAGTAAAAAAGCAACAAAGCTATGGAGTCAGTCACTCTAAAGTTAAGAAAACTAGATTGAAGGTTCCCTATACAATTTTAATTATTTCCCTTTATGCATATGTGCATCATGATACAGCATTTAATTACATGATCATAGCCTTTTTTTTTTTTTTTTTTTTCAGGACCCCTATTTCATTCTTCTGCAGTAGATGGGTATGTGGTGGGAATGAATCAAGGTTATGCAGTAAAGGAGAATATATTCTGTAAGGTCCTTTTTTCTTGTGTTGCAAATGTTGGAATGTGTGGGATGATTGAGACCAGAGAGTAGCAGAAAGGAAAAGGATGGTCTCCTGGTCAAGGCAGTTGAATGCTGCCCTGGAGAACTGGTATTCTTATATGATGCTGGGCAGATGCCTTAACTTATACTTTTATAACGTGGTCACTTTTTGCTTGTTTCATATTTTCTGCATGTCCAGCTTGAGAGAGTAGGGCTTTATTTGCTGACAGGTGGAGCAGTCACTTCAGATACAACTGAAGTCAATGGGAACTGTGTTTTGAACATATCATGTGTTGTTTGGGTATCTGAAACAGGACTCCCAAAATTAGTAGATTCATTTGAACTTAATTTCTCTGTTCCTTCTCTTTCTCTGTGTAAAATTGAAATAATGTTACCTCCTCATCTCAGAGGCACTGTGAAGACAAACTCATCGAAGTTTATGAAGTACTCAAATATTACTGTGAAGAATGCCATAGAAATGAGGAATTTTACAATTCTGTCTTCAGTGTAGTATATAAGACATAGGGCTACCACCATCCACTGAAAATATGGAAAAAGAAACTAGCACAGGGCAACTCATTAACCAAGCAGTTTATTTTGCACATTGAATGAGGCAGAGGCTCTGTCAGAAAATGTATGCAATTATACCAGTACTTTTAGCATCATTGATTTAATGTGCAAGGCACAGAAAGGTCAGAGGTCAACACAAAAAATAAGTTTGCCTAACTTTTAGACAAATATGTTTAGTAGAAACATTAAAAAAAAAAGCTCTAAATCTTGTGAAGCTGATCTGTTAGCTGATCTACCCAACAGAGTTTGCTGGTTACTTTCATGTTTCTGAATCCCATAGACTGATGTGATGGATTTAATATGCCCTTGGGGTCTGACCCTGTGCCTATTGAAGGCAATTGTAAAGTTCTCAGAGACTTCAGTCATGCAGATTCAGCTCATGTAAAGCTAGGGAAAGGTCTGATACAATAGTGCCTAATGCTCCATGTTCCATAATTTGCAAGGCATCTTCCTGATTGTTAGATTAGCAGGAAGTGTTGATCAGATGGTAAATTACGTAGTGGAAGCTCGTTGTTCATCAGCTAGGGAAAACATCTGGTATGAGCTACTGCTTCTACCTGGGCAAACTGCAGGGCTCTTTGTTTATCATTAACAATTCTAAGATGCTATTTAAGACTACGATAAACTTGCTTTGGCATCTGCTTATGTTCATTTAAACAGCTTTTGTATGGAGAGTATGATGAATGTTTAGGGCCTACATGATCCTGTATGTTCTTTATGTTCCTACCCCTCTTTTAAATAAATTAACTAAAGATTATAGGGGGGATTAGAGAGCTGTAATAGTTGTAATGGCCCAGAAACTGTAGGAGAGGTGAGGGTTTTTTTTTTTTAAGATATCTTTTATTGGACCAACTGTATAGCTGGGAGAGGTGTTAGACAAGATATTGGGCGTATACTATTTTACCTTATACCTCCAATTCGTGTCTAACCACTAAGGTAGTGTATGCCCAAAAATTTGTCTAACACCTCTCCCAGCTATGCAGTTGGTCCAATAAAAGATACCAAAACTAAAGACTGAAGTTTATTGAGTTGTTGTGGTTAGGAGGAAAAATTTACATTGGAGTCAGGTATTTCTTTGAAGTAATTGTGTTTATAAAGAAAGCCTAATGTTCTGTTTCCTTAAACAAGGAAGAATCAAACATCTGTAGGCACTTTTGTTTGTTCACTGCTTCAAGCCTCTTTCAGGCCTAAAAGCCCCCTGTGGGCTTTTTTCAGGGCCACATGCTTAGCATATCTGTGCCTGTGTCCTGGGCCTTCAGCTGCTTATTTTCTCTGTTCCTTCCTTCAGTATTTACAGAAAGAGGTCTCTAGAGTTTCCCAGTCAAACTCTCCCTACACCCACATGTATCTTGCTGGCATCTTTGCTTTTGGTGATGATATTCATGTTATTTGGAGGGGCTTAACTATTTCTTATGTTTAAGAGTAGTGGAAGGTGGCTGTTAGCCTTACCAGTTTCAGTGAGAGAGAATCTAGCTCCTAGAAGGTTTTTTTTTTTTTTTTCCCCCATTTGTTTTCTGGAAGATGGTGTCTGAATATCTCATATCCTCTATATTTTTATTACTTAATAATGGTGATCCCCAGATTTTACTCTGGAGCCTCTTATTGCTTTTCAGAGCTCTCTTATGGTCCATAAACCCAATTAGCTTGGTCTGCCTGAAACACAGATCACTTTTTGCAGGTCCCTGCAGTTACCAATTTCCTTGATTTATGCTTATAATGATGAGAAATACCTAGCAGAGAAACATATCCATGTAAGAGGCAATCTTTCAGCCTCTTTTTCTATATCTAAATTAGGAACAGTTTACTATTTTGGTATTACCAATATGCTGTACCTAGTGTGGATGCACTTATACCCTCAAAGCTGCCCTCTGTATAAGTATAGAAAACTATGCACAGGAGTGAAATGAGTTATACCAGCAAAAGTTCAGTTTCACTGGTATTTCTGTACCTACACTAGGAGTTTTTGACAGCACAACTGTATGAATTAAGATTGAATCATCTTTGTGCCAGTGGCCAAAGTTGCTGAAGACTGTCAGAAGTCTGTAGAGCAGGGGTTGGCAACATTTTTGGGCAGAGTGCCTAAAATACCTGCAATGTCAACTTGTAAGATGTTGGCATGACAGGGGCAGACAGCTGGGGAAGCCTCAAGGGGCCTGATCCTTGTTGTGGCAGCACAACTTGGCCCCTTCCCCGAGGTGCAAACGTCATGCAAAATGCCTTCACATGCTACGCTCTGGCATGTGCGCCAGGGGATGCCTACCCCTGCTGTGGAGTAAACCTTGCCTAAGAGTAGAACTCCCTTCTAGGAAAATATGGAAAGAGTAGAGAGGCCATTTTCATTTCACAATTGCCAGAAGTTAAGGAACAAAAAAGATTTTTCTCTACCACTTCCTTCCTTGCTAATTGTTCCGAAGACATGAGAAAGAATGCTAACTGTATCACTTTGTAGGTTGGCTACTTTCTAACTAAACACAATATTATCAACATTTTACAGCTGCTCAGCAGTGACACAAACAACACAACACCATGATATCACAGTGCAATAATGGTGAGGTCATGATAGTTTTTGGGCTATTGCAGAACAATACCACAGATTTAAGGTGCAGCAATGTTTGAAATGAAAATGTTATTTGAGTTGTGAGTGTGACAAGGGACTTAGTGTTACATAGTCTTTTTCACTGTTGTTTTCCTATCTAGCACTCTCTCACTGATGACTAGGCTCATAAAACATACTTATATTACAGTAGCCAATTCAGCATATCTACTTTTTTATTTTCTGTTATTTTACCCTGTGTGTCCACAAAGGCAGCAAAGCAAAATTGGCTGATATGAAAAATAAAAGCTATGAAAATTCAGCTGTGGAGGTTTGAAATAAGAAATATTTACATTAGTTTTGTAGATTAGTTGTGAGTACATTAAGGAGTGTGGATCCATTTTATCAGTCTTTCCTCCCACTAGAGACTTTTATACCCCACCTTTTCTATATACTTGGAAAAACAATATTTAAACAGGATTCCTGTGGGTCTGAAAATGCACCTCCCTAGCCGTGAAGATATTTCGGTTATAATCTTTGTTGTTTTAATTCTCCCTCATCTGATTTGCTTTGGCAAGTCAACGTTGGCTAGAGCGTTAATAGAGACTGGTTTTCAGTAATTTAAGTGCAAAGTAAAGCATATGTAACAACTTGGTTTCTGTGAACATGAAGCTCATGGGAGAGCCCTGGAGCTGTTTCATAATAAAATAGGATGTACTGTAAAATATTTTTAAAGTCAACAATAAATATAGATGCTCCTGTATTTCAAACAATGAAACCTGTAACAGAGACTGTCCTAAATTGGCAGCCTTTGGTCAGGTAGTAACTATAAATGGCTGTGTGTCCATATAGTTCAGCATATGCAGCTGGGCTCCAGCTTACCTCTTCCTGGTTAGCACTATAAAGTTGTAAATTCCCTGGAACTGTGGCACCAGTTCACAGTACCTGCAGAGCTTTTGTGTTAGGCCAGTCTTTTTGGTCCCTCCTTTGTAGCCACCTTTCCCAGTTAATCTTCGCACTTAGCTTCCCATCTTTCTTGCTCCCCTCCGATTCCACGCCTATATTCCTGTTTCAGTTTCAGACTTGCCTTCTATGGATATGTTAAACGCTGCCTGAGATGACTTGGTCCTGAGGGGAGAGCGTATTTCCAGATCGACGACTCCTGCTGACCCACTGATGTTTGCACTGTCTTGTGGACTTTAGAAGGTCTACAGGGAAGTCATCTTGGGAGTGGGAACAGGAATCAAAACTTGGACTACCTAGGAGAGATGATAATGGGAGGTGATTTGTGGAAATTGGGTACTCAAGGACTGAGGCTTGCCTGATCTTCACAGAGTTATTGATTTATTTCCACTGTACTGGAGAACTATTTGCTCATCTCCCTATTTTCAGTGCTCTGTAGAGGGCAGGAGCATCAGAGTAATGCATGCTCAAAAAGAGTAAAATAACCCAGATCAGATAAGGTGCACACACACAGTCTCATTTCTAGGCATTATATGGAGAATAAGGACTTAAAAAGTAAGTGGTATGACAGATGTGATTATTATGGATGCAGAAGTAATATAGTGGTATGCTGACAGGTTTACAAAACGATACTGTTTTTTCCCCTAAAGGTATTAGGCAGATTGATAAATTTATCTGTAGTCTTCTGATGGTGTATTTCTTGACCCCACTTACTGATTGGTTTTCCATTTCCATACTCCCAACTTCATTTTTAATCAATGCTATCACTTGCCCATAGGTCTATATCCTTTATAGTTACACCAAGGCAATACTCAGCAGCTGTATGTGGCTGCTGCTGTGCAGTCTTTCATACCCATGTTTCTGCACATCCTGTAAACTCATCATTGTAGAACCAGTTTTGGCTGTTTGTACAGTGTCTAATATCACAGAACTAGTGGTTCTTAATTAATGCTGCAGTAAAAATAATAAATTGGGTTCTTGGGGTCTCAGCTTATTTTCCAAGGTATGACTATAAATGTCTAATGTAGGTTTTTTGTGCTGCTTTCCATGGGCTTGAACAGTTTCGAAAAAATGACTTGGTAGGTAGAGCACTGGCTAGACCGAATCGGTGTTATAATCTAGGAAAAATCTTATTCAGCACTATGTCATCTAAACAAATATTTTATGATTATATTCAAGCACTGTAAAATTTTGTAAGGTAGACAAGCTCTTAGCTTGTCTTCCATTTTCTATTACAGACTTGATATCACTTGTACTTGCCCAAGTAACACAGCATTGGGGTTGATCCAGAGGGGGTGCTATGGCGTGGTTGCACTGTTTCAGGAAAAGCAGCTGGATACTTTAAGTCCCTAAAGTAAATGCAAATCTCAGCACTCCTTTTCTTCCCCTCTACACTGAGACACACCAGCCTATTCCTCCACCCCCCTGCACACTGCTGCTACTGTTCCCATCTGACCCAGGAGCAGAAGGAGGAACTCTATAGCTGCTCCAGCTGGGATGTATGGGAAATCTAGGCTCAGTCAGGGACAGCAGGCAGCAGTGGGTGGGCTCTCCTCCCTGCCCAGTTCCCAGTCCCACCCCTGTGTTCCCTGCCAGACCAGGGAGCATGCACAGGGAGGAGAAACCTGCCTGCTGCTGCCTCTATCTCCAGCTGAGCCCCATGCAACTGCTCCCTGCAGCCCTAGTTGAAGTGAGGTAGGAACAACTGGGATAGTGGTGGCTGGTGTCAGAACCCATTAATTAGATGCCTATAGCCCAGAGGAGAATTGGTACAGCCCAGAGGAGAAATGACATAGCACAGAGGAAAATTCCATGGGTTCGATACATATGGCATAGTTTTGCTGTCAATCATTCTGGTGGCAGTAACTAGGTCATGGAGGAAAATTCCGCTATGCCTGAACCCAGTAACCAGATGCTACAATAGTGGAAAATTAGAGTTTAGAAAAAAGTTCCCGCCACTCATATGCAAATTCACATTATTATTGGCCAGTTTTAAATTATTCCTACGTGGCGACTAGCGATTGGCCTGCTTGCCGTATAAGAAGTTGAAGCAGTTTCCGCCCTAGTTGGAGAACTCCACACATACCTTGTGGAGAACTCCGAGTACACTGTGGAGCCTAGCAAACTCCACGCGTGTTTCAGAGCGAACTTAGCGGCCTGATCAACCACTAAGGACTTCCCGTCACCGACCCAAGGGGGCCTAGCACACCTCCACCCGAGACGCAAGACGACTGCCGGCCCGAACACCCCGACACATTTGCAGACCGACCAAACGAACTTTGTAATTTCTGGCCGACCCAAGTTTTGTTTACAACTGTAAACAAAGCAAGCTTCCGACCTGCACTGTACGAGCAGCGTAAGTAAACAATCTTTTTGCTTAACCAAAACACGTCAGTACCTGATTCCACTCCAAGTGTCACAAGTACCCGCCTGCCGACTAGGGCTCCTAAGGCCCCGAACCCCGCGCCGCAGCTCTCGGCGGCGACAGCTAGGTGAGAGAGGGAAAGGGACAGTGACAAAAGGAGAGTGGAAGGGGGAGATTATTATCTGCTTTGGGACATTTAAAAAATAAAAAAAGTCCCTAGCTTCATGGTCTTCTGGCCCTGGTTCAGGGGGAGAGGCTGGGAGTGGGAGTGTGCAGCCACCCCTGTGGTGCCAGTCACTGCTCCCACATCCCTCTTTTTGAATCCTAGAGTTAGCATTACTCATTTCTGCATTGTATTTTCCTAACAACATTTCTCAGGAACAGAATGGCAGTAAGTTTCAGGAGTGAATTAGCTTGGGATTGCATACTCTTGCCAGCAGCAATAAAATAAGTTGCACACTTTTTAGAGAGAAACATTTGTAAATATAAATTGTGTGGCTTTGAGACTGTAGTTCTTCACTAGGTCTAGGTTGGCAAGATCTGTGCAACAGATGTCATTCAAATCAAAGACAATGATAATTTTCAATGTTTTCTTGCTACCCTTATATACACATAAAGCTTTGAAAATGTTCTTTATATTTTTAAAACACACCCTGCATTTCCAATTTGTGGTTATTCCAGGACAGCTCTTGGTATTACTGATTTTGCTTACAGATGTCTTTCCTAATGTCCTATAGCAGTGCTTCCCAAACTTTTCCTTAGCATGGCCCCATTTAATCAGTATGACCCCATTCTCTCTTCATGGCCCCCCACCCCCCATGATCCCATCTGCTGATGTTGCAACCCCATTTGGGGTTGTGACCCACAGTTTGGGAACCACTGCCACTTATTGGGAAAATAAAATGAATCTACTCTCATCACAGTGAAAACACTGTACACTTGCTTGTGGCTCAGCAGATTGCCTGCCGCCTCCTCCCCACAATCTCATTTGGTTTTTTAACTATAATTGATGCAAACGTTTTCCATTTGATAGGATATAGGCAACATTTTCCACCATTCTAGCAATGTATTATTTTTAGTTTATGAAAACTTTATTCATTTTCAGATTTCTTTTTAAAATCTAGTTTGTAGTTATAACAGAGTGCATATTCCATTATGTTATCAGACTTTCTATCATCTACCTGTGGTATTATAGTAGTATCTACTAGTGTTTGCTGATGGGTTCAGAGATTATTCTCCAACTGTTAAAACTTGTGTGCTGCAGTGAAAGCCTGTTAGCAACAATTTCAGTGAATACTTCTGCAGTTTTGCTTTGTGTGATTTCACTTCTCTAAATTATTTTTGGCAATATTTCAAATTGTGTGGGTTTTTGAGTAGAAATATATTTTTATTTCATGTCTCCTGTATTCTATTGCAAATGTTCTTCTGATCAAAATTCACTATAATTGGAGGAAAATCTATGGACTGAAGTTCTGACTTAGACCCAATAGAAACTTTAAATAGGTGCTGTTTCCACCCTAAATTTTCTCCAAAATCATCTTCCTCCTCTCCTTTTCTGCTCAGTGTCTTACATAGAATCCTCTTGGTCCTGCTTTGTAAACTGTATCTTTTCCCATATTATAAACCATCTATACAATTATCACTAGAATTATCATACTATCCCACTATTTCACCCATATCCTGCTTTCTTAAGTTACCTTTAATCACCCATAATGGACAATTCAAGCATTATATCCTCATTTTTTAGGCTCCACACAACCTGACTCACCTTCTTGAATCCTTAGCTTTATGGAGCTGCCTCACTCACTGCCCCCCTGATGTGTCCTATTCCTGTGCCCGTACCTACCTCTTTTCTTTTGAGCTTCTCTTAGTCTGTCATTTCTTCCTTTAGGTACATCTGTAACACAACCTTTTCCTCTGAATCCTAGTCTCCTCTTCAGGCACTCACCTTAGTGTTAGTCCAGAATACTGTGCCAAATTTAAAAACACACTTATGATTATTGCATTCATTTCACTGTAATATGATGTCCATATATACCTCAGAGCCATTAGAGAGACTGATTTCTTAGCTCATTTTTGGAACAGTGTCTGCTTTGTTTAGACTGCCCTGAGACAGAACCTTGTCAGCTACAACGCTTTTTGGGGATTCTGGTTATTATTACTAACATCAAGCCTTCCCTGTTGGTTCACTTTCATTTCTAGAGACCTAGCTACCTAAACCCTGTCTTGTCTAGCCTAGCCTATCACCACCCTCTGGGACCTCTCTGCTAGGAAAGAGCAGAAACAGTTTCAAGTGAGCCCATGAATACCCACCAGGTCATGTAACAACACTTTATCATCACCTCATGGTCAACTGCATCAAAGGTTGCTGGAAGATCTAGTAAGATCAGCAAGGCACAATTTCCTGTTCATCTCCAGGCAAAGACCGTCAACCAAGTTTTGCAAATCTGTGCAGACCTTTTTTAATTCAGGGCATTTGCAACTAGATCATTTGGATTTTGAGAGGAGTGAATGATGGTTAAGTACTGTGAAACTTTTATAATTAACACTAACCTGGAGAATTTCATTTTCCATTCTGTAAAGATTTACTATTGTAAACTTTTCACCTTATAATTATCCCAGCAGTCTGTTATTCAAATACGATCTTCTTAATTTTTTCTTGGTCAGGAAAGTTGCAGTAATTCTTTAGTAGGAAAACCGCAACAGTTAGCCTGAATAGCTCCCTTCTTGGCAAAACATAGGACTTAATTATTGTGAAAATAAATAGACTCCGGGGAATACTCAGGGAACTGAAGGGGCTAAATGTAAGAGTGATCGGAATGAACTCTATAATATGTTTGAAGATACCACCGTGGGAGCTCTTAGTATGTTTTAATCTGGATAAAGTGTGTTTAATTGGAACTTTGCATTAAAAAGCTCAGGACAGGCACATGCTGGTTACATACACCTTTTTAAGGCTGTGCAAAAAACAAATAGCTGAAATATATACAGAGGCAAATTTCAGAAGGGGAGGTTGTACAGTGACACAGACACTCCCATTTTAGTTGATGCCACTGTGGGAGCAGCACCTAGGGAATTTATTTTTTAAGTCTCTAAAGCAAGGAAAAATCCTCTCTTCCTTCTCTGTACTCAGCAGCACATTTCCCACCCCCAATCCCTGCCCACTGCTGCTGCCGCCATTGGCTCCTTTGGGGGAGAGTGGGGGGAGAGGGGGGCTCCCAGAGCCACTCCTGCTTGCTCCAGCTGGGCTCCATATGGAGCAGGGCTCAGCCACAGACCGCAGCAGCAACAGCAGGTGGGTCCCTCCTCCTTGCCCCATCCCCTTGTGCTCCCTGCCAACCTGGGAGCAGAGCAGGGTAGTAGAATACCTAGGGTGGTATGACAGGGTCAACTGGGCACCAACTGGGGAGAAAGGGGGACTAGCTTTTGCCACAGTCATGTGATCAGAGCTGTGATTGTGGCAGCAACGGTGACCAGAAGTCACCATGCCATGCACTTAGCTGCTTTGATACACTGCTAGTGTAGGAGAAGGTAATCTGCCTTCTGCTGTCATTGTCACTGCTGCTGCCACCGCTGTCTCCAGTAGGGGAAGGAGGAATGGGAGAGGAGGGGGGGGGGATGTACCTTTGAGCACAGAGGGGAAGGGATGGAGGGAGGGAAAATTCTTACTTGCTCGAAGGACTTAAGTGTCTCTGCTGCTTCTCCTTTAGCACTATATGCTTAACTGGTGATGATGGGAAGACTGGAACTGGGGATGCAGTCACCCTGCAGCCCAAGTCATTCACCTTCCTTTTTGAAAGCTTGGATTTATACACAGATCTCTCTCTCTCCCAACAAGATCTCTATCTCTATATCTCTATCTCTATATCTCTATCTCTATATCTCTATCTCTATATCTCTATCTCTATATCTCTATCTCTATATCTCTATCTCTATATCTCTATCTCTATATCTCTATCTCTATATCTCTATCTCTATATCTCTATCTCTATCTCTATATCTCTATCTCTATCTCTATATCTCTATCTCTATATCTCTATCTCTATATCTCTATCTCTATATCTCTATCTCTATATCTCTATCTCTATATCTCTATCTCTATATCTCTATCTCTATATCTCTATCTCTATATCTCTATATCTCTATCTATAGGTGCTTATTTGTTTGTGTGTATCCCGCTTTATAGTTCAACAATACTAATTATTTTCCCAGTACAATTAAAATGATCTCAGTCTGCTTTGAATTTTATTTGTCATGAAGTTTCATTTTGCCAGCTGATTGTATTATCTTGTCCTGTGCACTATAAAAAAAAAAAATAAAAAAAAAATACCAAGCTCCCTCCGTACACTAAATATTTTTAAGAGAGATGGGCAAGATACAAGTACAAGACAATGTCGACAGACTGTCCCTTTGTTCTGTATTTGTATCAGTCCCCAGCATAAAGGGGTCCTGGTACGTGACTGTGGTTCCTAAGCACTAATACAGATAGTGATGACTGCATAAAGCTGCAGAAACAAACTATTTTCAAAGCCAAGCATCATGCATCAAACTAGTTCAGATCTTTTTGTTGTTCCAATGTGTAAGGAAGACACTCTCCACACTAGTTTTTACTTTGATGCCTGGCCTGTCAGGATCCATATAAGTTTAATTAACAGAGCATTTCAAACCTGGAGTGACTAAAAACAGCTGCCTCTGGGCAGGTATTTCTTAGTCAAAAGTTTGACTTTTTTCTGAATATACAGTACATTTTCACTGATAAAGATACTCTAAAATCAAGAAAACTATCTTTCTTTTACAAACTTTCATTAGTTTTATGGGTAGGAGAGGGAAAGAGATGGTTTGTAAGTATGTAATGTTAATATTAATTGGCTTTAAAAACAAAGGTAGTAAAATACTGCCTTGAAGGGAGATAATACAGGGTATGTCATGCGAGACATTTACTGCACAGTTGCCTAATTAACTTCTCAGTAAATGTCTCAGCATCTACACATGTGCACACATGCATCCCTGTTAGGGTGCATGAAACTAATAAACAGGGATCCTGGTTTTTTTGTTTTTAAAAAAAAAACAAATTCTCTGATAGACACTCCAAACTCCATTATTAAAATGAAAGGCCCCTACAGCCCTGCCAGCCCTGTTCATGCCTCTCACTTCCCCTGCCACAGTCCGCTTGCCCCGATTGTGCTCTTTGCTTCACTCCACAGTGCCCTGGCCCTGCTTGTGCCCCTCAACCTCCACCCACAGCTCCTGCTGCCCCCAGACCTGCTGCAGGGGGCCCCCAGCTGCCAGGCCTATGGGGCCAGGGACCCAGGTCTGCTGCCCCTTGCCTCTGGCAGGAGAAGGCAGCTGCTGCAGTAGAGCAGAGCCCAGCTCCTGCCCTGCTGCCTGCCTGCTGTGGGTTCGAGCAGGGGCGCAGTTCTTCACAGCAGCACGCGATCCTGGGGAGGAGGGAGGGTCCCATGGCCCTCAGATCTGTGCGTGGGGTAGGGGTGGGCACGGGTTGCCCACTGTAGGCTTGGGCTCCTGCCCTGCTGCCCTCTCCCAGGGTCTCTGCAGCCTAGCAGGTGTGACCTGGAGTTGCAGGGCAGAGTGGGGCCATGCAGGAAAGCCCTGGTGATGTGTCCACCGCATGCAACCACCCCCTCTGCCCCCAGGCACACCCCTGTGCACGCAGGGAGCTCGTCACTAGGGCAGCATGGAGCTCAAAGTGGCAAGCAGCTTTACTGGGATGCCCTGCTGTTCTCTGCAGCGCCAGATTGCACCCACTGGGCTGCGGAGGCCCTGAAGGAGGGGAGCTAGGTAGAAGCCCAAGCCCACAGCAGGCAGCCTGCCCCACCCCTGCGCCACTCAGATCTGGAGGGCACAGGTCCCCTTTGCCTCTGGGACTGTGCGCAGCAGTGAGGAATTGGCCTCAGCCCCCCACCCCTCAGATGAGCTGCCCACAGTCCTGTCCTGCTCAGCATCGGGGCCCTGTGGCCACACATTGCAGCCCTAAGTCCCATGCACTGCCCAGTTGGGCAGCAGCCCCAGTACTGGCCCCAGCCCTCACCCTGCCTAACTCCCTCCCTCCCTCCCCCTGCTCCTTATGGGGTCTCAATTCCACTCCCCCACTACTTACCTGTGGGAGCTGCTCTCCAGGCTGTCTGGCAGCCATGTGCATATACATGCACATGATGCCCTCTGCTTGACTGCCCTCCTCCTGCTCCCTTGCAGGCTGGCAGAGTTCCAGCCTGTAGAGAGGGTGGGGTGGGTATATTGGAGCCCCCCCCCCCCAATTTGGGGGGCTTCAGTTCACCCACCTCACCTTTCAGCAATGGCTGGGGAACCCCTAGAACAGGCTGTCTCTGCTCCTTTTTCCACTTCCATTCTGACAACTTTGCAGCCTCGCAGGGAGCAGGGGCTGTTGCTAGTGGAAGCTGGGTGAAGGCTGACAGCCAGCAGCTAGATTCCCCTCCTTCCTGGAACCAACAGTGAACTTTTTTTTTTTTTTTTTTTCCAGGGGATCACTGTAACTCAGAACACCTCCTGAAAAGCATTTTTGGTTACAGAGGGGAGCTGCACTTCTGTCTGCACTCAAGAATTGTCATTTATTGAGTCAGACTAGGTACATCTTACTGGATAGCCTGTATTACATGGGGTATGTACAAATGTTTAGGGAGGTCAGGGGGAGGTTAGATCATGCTAAAAATAACCACCTGATCTAGCTTAGTTTGCTCATGTGTGGACCTTACACTTAGATCCCTAGGTAGGGCAATCCGATTACAAACTGTATAGAAGTTTCAGGAAGATTAGATCAGTCAAAAAATGGCCCAATTTAATTTTAGTGCACCTCATATGTACACTAAGCTAGACCAATCTAACAGAACTTCTGTACACATTTCTAGCACAGCCTTGGGGCTGGGAAAGCCCAGCTACTGGCTCCAGCCCTGGGGCTATGCTTTTCCTGCCTCCCTTTCTTCCTCCTCCCCCCTGCAAAGGTGGTCTATCTTTAGTCCCCCAGCCTCCCTGTCCACTTCCATGTGGACAACTCCCCCTGAGCCTGCCAAACCCCCATCTTCTGCAAGCTGCAGTGTTGGTTTTACCAGTTTTTGCTGGTGCTAGGAGCCAATCAATTAAGTCAGGTGGAGGGAGGGGCAGGCAGTATTGGTAGGGGGTTGGTTCCTTGGGAGGGGTTATTTGAGGGTGGGGCGTTTCAGGATAGTCCCTTGGGAGGAAGAGATCGTTCCTGATCCTTCCAACCCCCTGATCCACTCTTCTGCCCCTGCCCCCACCCCAGCTTACTTCATTTAGGTACCTGGCACTAGTGAAGGTCAGTAAAACCAGACCTAGGAGCCATCTGTGGGATCAGGAGTGGTTTGGTGGCATTAAGGTTCGAGGGGCACTCCAGGGGTGTTTGGCAGGCTCAGAGAGCCTTTCTGATCCTGCCAAACCCCCGCTCCAGTCCTCCCAAGCCCCACCCACCACCAGCCTCCTGATTTTCTCCCTCCCCCCCCCCCAAGCATATTGTTAGCTCCCTGATCCTGCCCATCCCTCCCCCTCCCCTGACTTAGATCAGGCTCTTTAGTTTCTCTTCATATGAAAGCCCCACTAATTATCCTTGTTGCCTTTCTCTGTACCTTCTCTAGTTCTTCTCAATCTTTTTTGAGTTGCGGGGACCAAAACTGGGCACAGTATTCAAAGTGTGGTTGCACCATGGATTAGAAAGGAGCATAATGATTCTCTATTTTGTTTACAATTCCTTCCCTCCCCCATCTGTTCACACATTATCCTTAGGGCATACTAACTGAACTTAAAACATGAACGTCTGTGCATTCAAGCAGTAAAATGTGCTAAATATGATCATATTGCAGCAAAGTTACAACTTTTTCACATAAGGAGTATTTTCAGATCATATTAGGTACATACATTCAGCTGTCATAGGACTGGACCACAGAGATAACACAAGTTCAAGACTTCTATGTGGTTCTGGGGCCCGGGCTGATGATCAGCTAATCGTTAGTCCTAGCCCCAATACTGCACCAGAGCCAGTTCAAGACTGGCTCCACTTGCAGATCCAGTGGCAGGGACGGCTTCAGTGGCAAGTGGCACCTCTCTTGGGCACAGTGCCTCATGCCTCCTTTTGCCCACCACGAGCAGCAGAGACTCGTTTTGCCCTGATGTGCCGGGGCAGGCATTCCCAGGTTGGGCAGTGCTGGCCACGTGGCAGGGAAGGTGTGGGCTCCAGGCTTGGGGGTTGCATGTCCTCATGGGCAGATGTGCAAACCATGGTGCTTAGTGCTGTGGTCAGTGTCTGGGAGTAAGGTGAGGCAGGGCACAGCTGGCTGTAACCCTGTCCAGGAAGTGGGCTGAAATCATAGTAAATGTTACTGTGCAACTGCTCAGAAAACATTTTAATTTTAATATAGCACAGTAATGCTTACTGTGAGATCAGCTGTAAAACATGGCAGGTGTCCCATGTGACAAGATGCTCAGGTTTTTTAGGCCAAGTGGAAGGTAATCTGTGGACTTCTGTATTATCCTAGTGTTTATGGTCCCCCAGTATGGAGAGGGTAGAGTTGGTATCAAACTTGGCTGGCCATAAAGGCTGAGGCAAAGCAAATGCCTCAGAAAGTGTAGAGAAGCATTTTAATAGGCGTCTACTGACACGTTCCAGTGTTCTCCCAGGGTAGTATGTGCCTACATGTTCCTTTACTTGGTTTTGTGTTAGATGTCAAAAATGAGTCCAAAACCTGTATTTTAAAGCCTTTTTCTATTCTGGTCACCTTGCTACCACAAAGCTGGGCATTATGTAAATTTGTTAAGAAAGATGCCATATTATATTAGGTGTTTGTCACAGTATACAATTTTAGTACAAGTTTTATCCTCAAATCAAGAGCATATGTTGCTTAGTGGGGAGTGCACCCGGGAATTTGTAAAAGAGAATTTTGAATAGTTCATGTAAATTTTGTATTATAAACACATCTTTCCATATTAGATTATACATCAATTTACTAATTTTTAGACTGATTTGTTTCTTGGGGATGATAACTTATTATTCCAGGCATGCAGAATACGTAAATAGGTTTTATAAAAATTATTTCTTGTTGTCAACAGCTGATTATAAAACAGTGAAGGTGCTATAAAAGATATTTTTCATTACTTCCAAAGTTCAGTGGGAAGGACAAATGTGCTAGGCCTTGAAGACAGACTGTGGAAACCTAGTTGTTTCCTAAATTCCTCAGCATTTGTAATGCTGTTTCAGGTAAATAGAAGCTCTATATACTTGCCAAACTTGGGGGGGGGGGGGGGGGGGGGGGGAAGAAAAAAAAAAAAATCTCATTTTTGCTTGCTTGGGTAAGACCAGTTCTGGACAATGGTTCAGATACAGCCAGTGTACTCCTGCTTGATCAGAAACGTGGAGAATAAAGAGTGCCTTTCTATATGGCATAGCTGGTAGTGGTCAGAAATTCAGCTTTTTGTTTTTAGGCACAGGAAAGGTCCTTTCTCCAGTTCCAGATTACTAGATGAAGTGCTTTTTGAGAGCTTCCCTTTGAGGCCTTTAATTATTCCAACCTAACTCCAAAGTTTCACTGTTTTCATGTAGAATTATTTTACAGCTCTTTTTGTTATGGGGTGGGGGGGTGGGTTGGGGGGCTAAAATAGCCGAGTTAGGGTCAGGAGGTAGAAAGAGCATAGAACCAGGGCACTCTGATCACGTACAAACATTCGATAGATTGGGTTAACCCATTTCTGATTTAAGTTAATACACACCTGAGGAAATGAACTAACTTTGATCAGACCCACCACTTTTTGCCTGATCTAGTTGTCAATCTGTAGGTGCCCTTATAGTAACTCCCATTTACTGATAGCTTTTATCCTCACAACTGGAAAGAGACCCTACATCTCCGGAGTCCTAGTATGTTGCCTGACAAAGACTATCCTGGCTATTTTAGATGAGCATAGGGTTTCTTAATTACTTTTATTTTATGTTGATCATCTAAATTATCTGATCTCCAAGTAGGTAAGATCACGTTATAGTTACTTTTCCCCTACACTTATCAGTACCTCTTAACTAAAAAAAAAAATCTGATGGAATCAAGTATTATAACATTTTTAAAAAAGTAATATGTAACTTAATATTACTGAATGAAAAATGATTATTTTAATAGAATTCTCAACATTGAACCATGAACAAAACATAATTGAATACAAGATTTTTTTAAGGTAGCAAACAAGAAAAAAAAAAATATGCTAATTTTTTCAGGGTTAAAGTTGTAAGGTATTTATGATACAAACTTCTGATATATAGAAAGCAGGGCAGGGTGGCTTCTTATAGACTAACTTGTTTAGAGAGGCATATGTTCTCATAGGCTACAACCTACTTCATCAGATACTGTGAATGAAGCTTCAGGAAGTAGGGGTGCTAAATAGAAAGGTAATTTAAATACAAATAATAGGAAAGGGAGGGGAAAGGAAAAAGGGGTCACTGCTGAGAGAAACAGAGGTGAGTTGAAGAGATCAAAGTCATTAACCCATTGACAGATATAGCAGTAATAAAGCTTAGTCCAGGTAATGTGATAAAAATTCAGTCTATGTTGAGACCATACTTAACACAGTCCAATCTGTTGTCGATTTCTTTTTCCACAATCTTGCATTCAAGTCGGCCTTTAAAGGTTTGTTGCTTAAGAACAGCCACTCTGAGGTCAGTGATGGAGTGTCCAGGGAGGTTAAAGTCTTCTTTGCTGAAGACTTTTGTGTTTTACTGGAACTAATGTCAGGTCAGCATCCATTCAGCCTTCCACATAAACATTGCCTCATCTGTCCAATATAGACAATGGAGGGGCACTGTAAGTAAGTGATGGCACATGTTTAGGGTAGACAGACTGTGGCATGCATGTCACAAGTGGTATGGACAACCTTTGTGTGTGATACCTGGCAGATCAGAAAGGGGCAGACAGCACAGGGGCAGATAAGGCAGGTAGCAGAAAGCAAGCAGAAAGCAGAGTAACACATCAGGAAGGTATCAGAGATCAGAGTCACAGACTGGGCAGGGGAAAAGGATCAGAGTGGCACT
Source organism: Alligator mississippiensis (assembly GCF_030867095.1). Taxonomy (NCBI): domain Eukaryota; kingdom Metazoa; phylum Chordata; order Crocodylia; family Alligatoridae; genus Alligator; species Alligator mississippiensis. Next base: position 56,834,096 of record NC_081825.1, on the reverse strand, counting down.
GAAGGAGAATACAAAGCTTAATCTGTACCAGATCTGCCAAAAAGGTTGGCCCCTACTGACATATCCGATGTTAGCAGAGGAGGAGGGAATACATCTGGCTCTGCATAAAGGCATACATCCAAATCATGAACGTGTGTGTGTGTGTGTGTGTGTGTGTGTGTGTGTGTGTGTGTGTATAAAGTCCTGGTGCAACTTTAAAAAAAAAAAAAAACAAACTTTAATACCTTTGGATATACACATGATAGAAGCAAACTGTGAATGGTGATTGAAAGCATAATTTAAGTTTTTTAGCATAGTGTAAGCTATGCATAGGGTAAGGATCACAAATGTAATTCATGAAATCACTAAGAAGCAACTGGAAAATGTTTTCTGCGAGGTGGAAAATCAGACTGAATGATGGATCATGAAAGATGGCGGTTATGTTGAAGTCTAGAAGTTTGAGCTGTATTGTGTTAAAACTTAATGAATTATGCTTTCAGTTGCTGTTTACAGTTTTCTTCTATCATGAGGTACATCCAAAGTTAAAGTTTAAAGTTGCACAAGGACTCCATAAATATCCTGCATGCGTACACACACATTTGATTTGGATGTATGTCTTTATGCAAAGCCAGAGTAAAAAGTGATTGCTAGTATATTAAAAGCTGAGAGGGGTCAAATATGTGGGATTGGTTACTATATATGAGTAACCAATATATATTAGTAACCAATCATGGTCCTTTCAGAAGTATTGAAGATTTCTTATATAGCACAAAAGAATTTCATAGCCATATGTGTTCCACATTAATCACTTGATTAAATGTTAATTTTTTATCCTGAGAAGCTACTGTTTCTTTATATAGCTTTGGACTGGCAGCCAATAGGTTTGTTATCTGTCTGTACTGTATCCTAACCCTAATCAAGCTGCGATATAACTGAATAAACCTATTTATGCATAGGTCATTTTGCTAAAAGCATTTGTTATAAATAAAAGAACTGAGCTAGCATGGGAAGGTTGTATTGTCTGTTTTATGTACTGAATAAGATGTAGATGATGTATCAAAAACTAAATTTGAAACGCCCATTATTGAAAGAAGTTTGGAACTCATTCAAATCTCAGAAGAAAAAGTTATAAATTTAGAATTTTAGGTTTCAAAGTTTTATGCAAGTGCATGAGTCTTTGTTCAGAGCCATTCTTACTGATGTCAATGAGATGGACTCAAAATCTTCCTGGGAAGGAACCAGGCTCTTTGGCATTACTGTGGAAAAATTCAAGACTTCCATCATACTATGTTAAAAAAAAGAAGGTGGGAAGCATTTGCATTTTGACTTGATAATAAATCCAGTTGGTTTTTGCATCATTTTTTTAGATTGAAAATGAGAAAAGAAGTGGTGCTTTGGTTTTATAAGTACCCTACCTTTTTATTTTTGTCTTCCCCTGGTATTTCTCTGTTTCTTATTTGTTTCCATTTTAATCCATTTTGGAAAGCATGAGAAAACAAATAGAGAAAAGGGGAAGAAAAAGATGAAAGAAACCTGGAAAAAATAAAAATAGAAAAAACCCAAACATATATTACCTTTTTTAAAACAATAATATTTTGTTTTAGTTTTTTCCAAATACAGATTTTCCACTCCCATGCAAAACTTTGCATGAAAGCAAGTGTTATTTTTCAAAACTTTCACAGAAAATATTTGTTTTTGAGCTGCTGTTCTCTAGTCTCTAGTGTTTAGTTATACAGTCCTTGGGTAGAATTTACATGAGGATTTTTCTTCCATATGCCATTGAGTTAGTTGATTTACAGTGTTTCTTGCAGAAACAGCAAGTGCATGGACTGTTTAGGTCAACAGTTACCAATCACAGTACTTTTTAACAACTGAATATATTATACAAATAACTAGTGACTTGCTTATGTGGGTATACATGCTTAATCTATAAAGTAATCAGGGCAAAATATTATACCTTTCCATTTTTCTTATGATATTAGGTATTTGTAATTGTGTATATTACATGTATATTATTTAACTGTGTTTTGGTTTTAATTCTGAACAACACCATGCAAGAAGGTAGTGTTGAGGTGATGTTGTTGCCGTGATGGTCTAGGAGTAAGGGACAGGCAAGAATCCTCGTGGGTGATATCTGTACCCTTCCTTGGACCTCATTATATAAGAATAGTTCACTGCTTGATCCAGCTGTCTTTACTTAGTCAGCTTTCCCACTGTAACCAATGACAGTTTTGCCTATAATGGAAATCATCCCATTGAAAAGCATCATTGCGAGAAAAATAGCCTGTGAAAAAGTGGGTATCTTCACACCCTGGTAACTGGATTTGTTTCCCTCTAGCTCCCAGGTATGTTCTATGTCTGGCTGTATTACAATGGCTTTTGCAAGCTTGGGCCCTTTCTGACAACTCTGTGATGATGTGAGGAGAAGGACAAGCAGGATGATGCATAGGAAATTCCTCAGTTAAAACTCATGAAGTTTTCCTGGCCTCACTACAGGTTTTTATGTAGGGCATGATTTGGCTCGGAGTAAATAGTGGAAGGCTAAGCCTTTAATTTGATTTAGTGTTGAGTTTGGGAATACTGAAGAACCCTTAACTTCAATTCATGTTTATTTTAGCATGCAAAAAGCTCCTTCATTTTAAGTTATTTCCATGCTCTCAAAATTATTCAGCTGGGTAGTACTTCTGATTGCCTGCTGGTAGAAACAACTACCCTAAATCAATTCTTACTGATTTTTTTTCCCCCTAATCACTAAATATGGCAAAAAATTATAATGAGTATTTCATTTTATAAAAAGTTGTTTGGGGGCCTATAGATCTTACTCTTTTATAAATTAAATACTACTTTTTTCCTAGTACATCTGTTTGTAAATCTTCAGATAATGCCTTACTTGCAAGATCTCAGTGAATGGACAGGAAACACTAGGCACCTGTTTTAAATTAACAACATATTATCCTGTCAATTGCAATGTAGCTGAAAAACTTTCAGAACCATGTTCTCACTGGCAAAGGCATGCTCTTATATAAATATATCATAATCAGTTGTTTTTTGGAAATGTTATGTGATATTCTAGAAATTAAACCCTAGATAAATAAGCCTTATGGTGTTTAGAGATGTCTGTTTTCTGGCACTCTGATGATTTAGTAAGATAATTAATCCAAATTTCTGCTGGGTAACTTTACTATATTAATATCCAAATGTGAAGTTGAAATTTGGTTTTGTTCATAGGAAGAGATTTCTTTTATTAAAATGGTTGTACTTAACTGGTAAAACAATATTCTTAGGGTCACTAGGAAAAAATAAAATAGTTAAGCCAGAATTACACACAAAATAAATCTCCTGTTATGTTTTTCTCTGTGGTATTAGTTCTCTAGTGATTCTGCAGGGTTCTCCAAGTCTAATGAATTTATCACTAATCTGGCGGGGAATATTTGGGGTTATCTGCTTCAAATAAGCTCTCTCAGGATGAATAAAGAAGAGTTTCACTTAATAGCTGAGGATAAAACATTCTGGTAGAGCCAGAAAGTACCATATTTACTCAATACAAAATGAGGTTTTTCCTCCAGTAAGTACGGGGGAAAGACACCCTTGCCTTATATTTGCATACAAGAAAGTGTCACTAAATAGGTTATCTATCATTAAAATCCTGCCAGAAACAGCATATTCTCAGTAATGGAAACCAACTATAAAGTTGATTAAATGTAGCCAATATTGAACATGACTATAGAATACGTGGCCCATATGATGGGAACCTACAACGAGGATAGGCGGGTGCAGCCCATCTAAATAAGATGTATGGAAGTGCCCATTGCATGCTGTCTTTTTCAGCACCAACTCTTTTTCAAGTCATGGTGAGCCACTACATTGCATACATTCCTACTTCCTCTTCAGCCCCACAACTGAGCTAGGTTCATAGATAATTAGGGTTGGGAGGGACCTCAGGAGGCAAGGCTAAAACCAAAAGGACAATAAAACCTCAGCTATCAGTCTACCCGTGACAGGGGGCCACTTGGGGCTGATCTCCACAGCCCACCCCCTGTCTAGTGGGCAACCGCCCGCCTATCTCATCTGCCACGCCTTTGATGATAATTGATTCAATCAGATGTCAGTTAAGCGGGAGGCTGCCTATCTAGTGCCCCATTGCCAGGGGGCACTCTCTGCAGCTCTGACCTCCCCAATACTGCAGCCCAAGCCTTGCAGATGGCATCTTGGTGTTCACACAACTACCAGCCCCCCACTGGGCCCCAGAATCATCCACACAGGTCCCCTCTATGATCCTCTCCTATCAGGCAGCCACTCTGCCATCATCCAGGCTACCTAGCCCCCCTGAAGCCATGTTCCCCTCAGGTGTGGTCCCCCTGGGACCTTCGGCCACTTGCCCTGGCCCACCTCCAGGCCAGTCAGGACCCCAGGCCCCCGGCTCTTGGGCATCCCTCGCGGTGGGCCCCTGGCCCTTTTGACTCCCATAGTCCTGGCCCCAGCTTGGGCCAGTCGAGGGTACTCTCCCCTTCAGGCTGGGTCTCTAGCCACTCACTCGCATCCTCAGGCCTCACCATGCTACTACTCCCTTTCTCCTAGGGGCAACCGCAGCACCATGCCCTGTACTCAATCACGCTTTCTGGGTCTGCCCTCTCTGGGCCTCTCAACACTGGCCCTCTGGGCCCCCCAACAACACAAGGGTAACCCACCTGGTGGTGGTGGGAGGTAGGGGTTAAGGCACCCCAACCTGCCTTTCACCAGGGTGATAACTGGCCTGGCATTTCCTGGGGGCTCCCGCACCACTGAGAGCCCCACCAGACCACCCACTCCCAGCAGGGTGCAGTTTCAGGTCATGCCCAGGACCAGGAGCCTCCTTACCATCCCCTTGCAGCTCCCCCTTACCTCCAGGTGATCTCAGCAGCACTCCAGCCAGGCAATGTTGCTGCCTTCCTTCCAGCAGCCAAACTGCCCTGCTTATATAGGCAGCCCTTGCCTCTAAAATGGCTGCCCTAATCAGGCACCTGGAGGCTGCCAGCTCCAGGCCCTTAAAGTGGCAGGCACACCCAGTGCACTGCCACACTACCAGACAAAAGTGAATCAGAAGAAATGACCCATCTGAGCAGTAGAGAAGATGAGCAGGATGTCCCCCTCTCCGCCAAGCAGAATTGAGGCAACAGCAATGTGGAACTGAGCCTCCCACCAAGAGCAAGAATGAAAACAAGTAGTAGTAAATTAGTTTGAAGACTAGCATGCTTGAAGGACTATGAGGCCTGCAAGGTTACATTGATAAGATGGTAATTTCTCTAGCATGGGTTATGTACGCATAACCTCTGGGCTCCACAAGTCAGCAGATGCATGCATAAAAGACGCAACAAAAAGACTCAAAATGAAAAAAAAACAACAAAAAACCTTGCAGAGATCAGCAGCAGGAATATTTAGGAGCCTAGGGCCATTGTACACACCACAGAATTGGCCTTTAAAGTGGCTTAAATGCCTTTTTGCGCCACTTTAAGGGCATTGCGGTTTGCATGTTTGGTGGCGTATTCTTCTTTAATGGTGTTGTTGTTTGCATGTTTGGTGCTGTATTCCACTTTACATTACTTTGGTATGTAGCAAGATAAAACAGCTCTGAGGTGTATTAGTTTGCTACCTAACGAAGTGCAACAGTGCACAGGGCCTTGGAAGCTGATGTGCTTGGGGCTTGGCCGGCCCTGTGCAGCTCAGGGGCTGTGGGACCTGGTGGCAACCCATACAGGTAGGTTCCACTGAGCAGCAACAACAACAAAAAAAAGGCAGCGAGCCTGATCTTTTTTTTTTACTACCCCTCCACAGAGCCTGCCTGCCTGCCTGAGCTGTGTCCGGGCCTGATGCTTCCTTCTGCAGCTGCAGGGGCGGGGGGCAGTGCTTCCCTCCATGGCTGTGGCGGCCCCCAGGACCACCGGGTTCAGGTGTCAGCCACCGGGGGAGCCCCTGTACAGCTCAGGGACCACTCGGCCCACTGGCAGCTCCTCCCCTTCCCCCCTCCCTCACCACTGAAGAGGCATGTAAAGATTGGGTCCCCACCCTTGTGTAACAGCACAGGGGTTTAGTTCGGTTTAATTCTCCCATTTCAATTTAGGGAGAACTAAACCGAATTAAACCCCCATGGTGTCTACAAGCAGCCCTAGAGAGACTGACTTATGAGAAAAGATTAATAAAATAAAAAAACTATAGCTTGATTAAGAAATATCAAAATGGAGACGTAGCAGTCTACAAATGTTTGAAACACAAAGGTTAGGAATTATTTAATGTGGCACACTGGGTTATGATGAAGAGTAAAAGTTTGATGTTAAAATATAGAAAGTTTAGGTTAAATATCGAGGAAAGTGTCCTGCTGGTGAGATAATGTATAAAGCTGCAGAATAGAATCCCAAAGGAAGTGGTGGAAGCTCCATCATTCATGACATAAAAACTAATCTGGACAAAACATTAGAAATATAGTGCAGGGAACAAAAATGTCCTCAAACTACTAGTCTGAGAAGTTTTTTTTTGCAGTGAGGGAGACTAGGGGATGCACTCATTTATTTTCTTTAAAAAGAAAAACCAAAAAACCTATGTCAAACAAAACCAATAAAGGAGATAGCATTTTGAAACCTATATAATATAGTTGCCCGGATCTTGAATCTTTAAGAATATGCTAAGCATGTTGTTAAACCTGCAGCGTTCTTTTTTTTTTTTTTTTTACTTCAAGAGACAGGTGTGAGGATTTTTCTGGGGATGTAAGTATCAGTCCCTGGGAAATATTTAAAAGATACTTGGCATTTGGTGCCATCTGATTTTTCCAAAAGCAAAAACATTTGCTATTTAGGAGCATTTTTAGAAGTTCCTGCAATCTCATCTGACAGCAGTACTTTAGCATTATGAAGTGAGCTGGTGAACTCCAACAGAAGAGGGGAAATTATCTAAATCCTTCTCTCTCTGTTTGGTTTTAGAATTGCCAAACAGCTTCCATAAAGCCTTTTGTGTTCAGCTACTGATTTCTTGTTTGGCCTTTGACAAATCACTTCACCTCTCCATTTCTTAATTTCCTTCTATGCAAATAAGATAACAAAAGCTTGCCATCCTTTGCAAAATATTTTGAGACAGTTAAATGAAAAATGTGTCACATTTGAAGAAAAAAGGATTTAATATAATTTCTAGTTTTTACACTTAATACATTTTATTTAATAAATTAATTCAATACTGAATGCATTAATATATGAGAAACATGATTTTCTAGCAGTAAAAATCATAGTTTTTTATGTCTTATTTTGTTAAGAACCGAGAGCAGAGAAACAAGCTTTTAATTTTATTCCAGGTACTAATCCATTTCCATCTTCCTCCTTTTCATATTCTGAAGCCATTTTCTGCATGAGTGATGAATGTTTTCCAGATTTCATCACTTTTACTTTGATTTCCATGTTTTTTGCCTTTTCCCATATGACTTCATTTGTATTCTAATGAAAATTCATGTCCATAAGTTGCCCATGGTTATGTTTCCTGGACTAAATGGATTTTTATCTTTTTACATGTTTTATAATTCTGATAGAACAATAATGGATGTATAATATAATGCAGACTACAAAATATGCTTCATCACTCTTGTTAGGTTTACAGAGATCTTTTGGCAGGATATTTCTTTTTTTTTCCCAGAAGAAAGAAACTATCCACGTGATTGCAGATGCAAGAATCTTTTCAAAGAGCTACGTCATTTACTTGTTAGATATATTATTCTAAAATTTTTTTTGATTGAAACAGTCACAAATTGTTTTATAATTGGGCGTGTGTCCCAAGTAAAACAAATATATTTTTACCAATCTGAATTGTTCCTCTATGAGAGATTCTGAGAAACTTTCAGTGTCCGTAAGACAATATATGCTGAGTTTGTTCCATTTTAGAATCTCTGATTGCAAGATAGCTGTCTGACTTCCATCTTTCAGATCAGGTTATGTCTGGTTAATATTTACAAGGGACCCTGCTGTTCAACAGGAAACTATAAGTAATTAAGGTCTGCTACACTTTGTTTTTCAATGCATTTAACAACTTTTCTAATAGGGGTTTATGTGTGGCATTGTGAATCATTCCAGTCTCAAAGCAGTGTTTTCAAAAAGCTCTCTGTTATGAGTTGTCAAATTTACTGGGTAAAATTTTTAAAAATATTTTTCCCATTAGTTTGTGGTAGTTTATCAAATTTAATCTAATTGTCTAGATTTGTGAGTCCTATTAATAGCTGTCTTCCTTAATAAATCATTCCATTTTATTTAATTACTTCCAAATATAGTGAACCCCCTTTACAATACTCTGTGATATTAACTTGATCTGAAATACTTTCTAAATTTGGAATGCACAGTGCAGGAAAGTATTTGTATTGCACTCAGTAATTGTTGCTTATTAGTGAAACCCATTAATGTACAGGAGATGCCATTTAAAGAGTCACCATTTTAGCATAGTTTAACATGATACCTTGGTATCTGATAGAACAGTCTTTCCCTATTGTGTTGACTACTACATCTAATTTATTCTGGTATGGAAACTGTTAGCTAGTGTTGAGTTTTAATAGTGATGTTTGCAAATTCTTTTGTGCATGTCCATGGATTGATTTATTGTTTTGAAAGACTTCCTTTCAGAATTTCCTTGTAGCATAGTTTTCGTGTGAAATGCAAGTCTGCCCTAGTCTTCAAAAGTGAAATGCTTCAGAGGGACATTTTATCATGTGATGACTGAGCAAATTTGAAGTTCAGTTGCTATTTATGAGCCAATCAAAATCCACTATTTTAAAGGTGGAATGTGCTGTAATTTCAGTTTCTGCTTCATACTGTGCCATATAACATCAAACTTTTTAAGATATGCTAACAAATTTGGAAAGGCTGCACATCTGAGAATAGCGGCAAGAAATAATGAACAGAGAGTCCTTGTTTTTGATACTTATGAATGTGATACACCTATGGCATTCCCTTTATTCTTGTTTTATACATGTCTAGTTTTCTGCTATTCTGAAACTGAACTCCTTCCTTGGTGGCATTATATGTGTACACACACACACACACACACACACACACACACACACAGTAATATTATTTCAATGGACACAGTATTGCTTAACAACCAATGTGTTAATCATATTTTAGTGACTAGGTTTCAGTTAATAAATTGCTCATTGATTTCTCCTGAAATACACTACATTTTTACGAATTGTCCTGTACTGATTGACACACTTAAATGTAATGGAATACGTTTGTGCATACCAATCTATCTTTGGGGTTTGGACAGGATGCTTAGTAGGGTGCAGTTTTCAACAGCAGATCAAAAATATCACATTTTGATCATCCACAACCCCTCACATGCGAACATTTCCTATCAAAATTTTGCTAGCTTTGGGTCAGCTTCTGAACCTATAGGAGTTGATTAGCTTTGATCAAGAACATTGCAACTCAGGCACAAGTTATAGGTGGCGGCACAAGTTATAGGAGGCGGGCCTTAAATTGTAAACTTTTCTTTGTTTTATACATAAAAAGTATTGTCACACAGTTGACACTTCATAAACCATAGCTGTTATCTGAAAAGAGCTAGTAGCTTGGTTAAAATGAGTGCTCAGATCAGAACCATCCGAATCTCTTGGTTCTACAAAACTGGCCTGTGACTACTGATGTGGAAGTGGGAACATGGGACAAAACAAAAACCCAAACTATCTGCCAGGATTACTTCAGGGCAGATCTCAACTGGTGTCAACAGGTTCTACAATCTTGAGGGCAGATACAATGAGGTCAGTTGCCTCTCTATACCTTTGTCTATCCAAAGACCCTCACTGGAAGCAAAAGTCTACTGGATTCCAGAGGTAGGAAATATTCAACATTTGGTTTTCCTTAGCTCATGAAACACGGAGAGAAATCCCTCTTATCAGGACCAAATCCCATATAGCCCATTATGTTACAGAGTTAAGTTAGAATAGGATGCAGTTCAACAAAGACAAGTGCAAAGTGCTGCACCTGGGCAAAAAGAACCACCAACACACCCCCACAGGCTGGGGAATGACCTTCTCAGCAGCAGAAAGAGATCTTGGAATCATAGTTGACTCCAAGATGAACAAGAGTTGTCAACGTGATGAAGTGATCAACAAGGCTAACCGCACTTTATCATACATTAGCAGGTGCATAACGAACAGGTCCAGGGAGGTGGTGCTTCCCCTTTATGCGGCACTGGTCAGGCTGCCGTTGGAGTACTGCATCCAGTTTTGGGTGCTGCACTTCAAGAAGGATGTGGAGAGTCTTGAGAGGGATCAGAGGAAAGCCACTCATATGGTCAGAGGTCTGCAGGCAAGGCCCTACAAGGAGAGACTGAGGGACCTAGATCTTTTCAGCCTTCACAAGAGAAGGCTGAGAGGTGATCTTGTGGCTGCCTATAAATTTATCGGGGGAGGGCAGCAGGGAATAGGAGATGCTCTATTTACTAGGGCACCCCCTGGAGTAACTAGGAGCAATGGCCACAACAAATTGATGGAGAGTAGGTTTAGGTTGGACTTTAGAAAGAGCTTCTTTCCAGTAAGGGTTGCCAGAATCTGGAAGGGGCTTCCAAGGGAGGTGGTGCTCTCCTCTACCCTGGGGTCTTGAAGAGGAGACTGGACCTAGTATAAGCCACAGAGTACACTGAAGCCTTGCAGAGATACAATAGAAATTTTGACTTTCAGGGTTATTTGCTTCTATTAGGCTAGAAATGCCATGAGAACTGATTTTCATGAGATGTTTCAGTGCTTCCACTTCTGATAAGGTTTAAAATAATGCTATTGTCTGTGGGGAAAAAAGGTTGTGTTTGAGTCTTGTATAAAAGCACAGAAATTCTTGTATTCTCTATACCAATTCACTCATAGCTCTAATTTAAATAGCAGCCAATACCTATTTAATGTACTGGGCACATGAAGAAAGAATAACTAGTGAGATTATGCATTTAATTCTCTTCTTTTTTGCATCACTATCACAGAGATGTTATTTCATTGAATTCAATAGAAATAAGGGAAGAATCAGGTCCCTAGAATCTAATTTGTTGCAGCGTCTAGACACAAATACTGCATGAAATGCCACTTGAGGAGATATTTTAAAATATAAAGGTATTTTGTTAGTAACTGGAAAGTATTAAGAAATGTGTGTTGTTACATATCAAGTAGATTCCACAATTCATTTCAGGTTCATGTATAATGTAATCACACATTGCTAAATCAATATGGAGGGAACACAATAAATCATACTTTTATTTCTATGGCTCTTAAAGCTTGAAGGTCTTAGACTGCCATATAGAAACACAGATATAAAAATTTTACACTTGTCAGCACGGTCAAAAAAAAGTAAGCAGGCCCTCATAATTGACACATTGGTCTCAGTGAGTGCATCTACATGTTCAATCAACATGGTCCAATAAACTCAGGAGTGGTTTGAGCCAGAGTACACTGCTCCTGGGCACAGCATCTAAACATGTGCCCAGGACAGCAGCGGTTTGAGCCAGGGTGGAGCAGCCCTGGGTTGGCAGAGGTGGGGTGTCACTCCTGGGCTCTGGGTGGTGGTGTCAAGTGGTGGAGGGCTGGCAGAGCTGGGCACCTCGTCCCCAGCTGGCTGACTTGATTAAGCACCATTTGTGCCCAGAAGTCGCTATCTACACATGCATTTGATTGCACATAATGACTGTGCCATAAGATGGTACTGTCCCTGATGGTTCTATCTTGCAGCAGAGTTAGTTTACTGCACCCTATACCGAAGTATGTGTAGACTGCGACACTTTAGTGTGGAGCAGTAAAGCATGCATGTAGATTCATCCAGTATAAGTGTGAATCAGGTTGTAGGGATCAAATTATAAATCTCTTCTATATTAATTCTGCAAATGTGAAACCACACAGGAACATAGTGGGACTTATCACCATGATACGCAGAACATATCATGGCCCCCTGTTAAAGGCCTTGGACATGTCAATAAGTCAAGATTTTAAAGAAACGACTAGTAATTTTTATTGTCTTAATTTTTGAGTGCCTGTCTCAAGATACCTTAAAGGGACTTCATTTTTCAGATACTGCTGACTACCCACTTGCTGAAAAACTGACCCTTTTAAGATGTCTCACTGGAACATCCAAAATGCCTTGTTAGTTACTTTTGGTTGTCTCAGTGTCTCCACTCCCATTCTGTAACAGGGTGATGATGATAACCTTCCTAATACACAAGGATTTTGAGAATAATTTCACCAATGTTTGTGAGAGATTTGCCCTATAGAAAAGGGGATCATATAGATATACATACAGAAAAAAGTCTCTTTTTGGCACTGTTGAATCGGAATACTAGCCTGGATTCAGTTGCACAACCAAACATCAAAGTTTGAAATGGGTTAAGAACTCTACATTCTTAGCCTACCTCTGATTACGAATTAAATGTGAGTTGAATGTTTAAGTACGTTAAAGCATATATCCCAAGCAGATTTTGCTTATAAAACAAAAATCTGAGAAGCTTATTCTGTGTTTCCTCCCCACTTTCTCTTCTCTTTCCAGTGCTATGTGGTGGTGATGAGAGCTTCTTGTGTTCCAGTGGAATCTGCATCCCTGGGAAACTGCAGTGTAACGGTTACAATGACTGTGATGACTGGAGCGACGAGGCCCACTGCAGTATGTCATTTAAACCTTATAATATTCTCTAGAGACAAACACAACCCTCTTGGGGAAGCCTAGAAACAAAAGTCAGCTATTGTAATAGGATGAGAGCTTTGCATAGCATTTGCATAAACCAACTTTCGGTATTTATTTCAGGTGCTAATGAATGTGTCTAACTCTGCCCAACCTGACCACAAAAAGGATTTTTAGTACTTTTAAACTGTATATTTAAAATAATTATTTCTTTAGTAGTTTGAACTGCTAAGATTTCTAGAAAAACCCAAGGCAATTTGGTTTTTTTTTAACTTTTTTTTTTTTAAAGTTGAGTAACCTCTGCCACAGAAAATTTTTACAAAGAAAGAACTTGCAAGTTTTCAATGTGTGCTTTTTTTAATCCGTGGCATTGGTTCTAGAGTATATGCAAAACCACCTTCTTATAAAGTGTTTTACGTTTCAGCTCTGAGTGTGACCTTTAAAATAAATTTTTACTGTGGGGTACAATGGAAAAGGAAATATATAGGGTATCTTCATTTGTTGTTTTCCTTCTCCAATATAATATACATCTCCATACTCAAACACGTCTTAGTCTTCAGATGAGGAGATTCTAGAACTAGTACCTTGCGTAGAGAAGCTGAACAAATGTATGCTAGTTAAAACAATGAAAACGGAAAAGTAGAAAGAGTCAGGTTGGGGAAGTAAGTGACCAGTAAGTGTGTAGTGAAGAGTGACGTTACTATGCATGGAGCCAAGCCAAAACATGGGTTCCAATTAACTCAAACTGTGGAAAAGATTTTAAATGTGCACTTCAAGATTCTCTGAAAATAATTTGCCTCTTTTGGATTCCTAGGGAGAAATTATAGGTAACATTTTCAATAGCAAATGTCTTAGGAGCCTCAATCCAATTTTAGGATAATAAACTAATGGGATTTAAGTTCCTAAATCACCTAGTTACTTCTGAAAATGTTTACAGATAATTTTACCTGTAAATACATAAAAAGCACATGTTAACTGCTATCTCCTGTTTCCAAGGGGAGTGTAGCTTCAGGTTGGTAGCTTGTGTAATGAAATGCATCTTTTCCCTTGAATTTTTACCCCCAGTGCTGAGTCAATTTTAATGTAAGATGAAACTTTCAAAAGTGCTTAAGTGGTTTAGGAACCTAAATCCCAATGAAGATCAATCAAAGGGTTGAGAGCATAGAAATTTAAAAATAAAAACATTACTGGGATGTTGTAATTCTTCCAAAAACAAGCATTACAAACTCATGAATTCCTGAGTTAAGAAAAAGGATATTCAGCTATGTTAGTATATGGAAATTAACTGTTACATTTCCTAAACAGAGTTACTGTTATTTATAGCAATACCATGCCATCAATATTTCAATATATGTGAGTGTGTTTATAATCTCTGATTAGATTTAAATGATTTTTTAAGGCACTCTGATATTTTCTTACCTTCCTCTACTTGTCTTCATCCTCTTTTCAAGAGACACTCCAAGGTAGAGAGAGCTGAACTCTGTTAGTCTGAAAATAGAGGTAGTTAGTTATTCATAGTATCTGACAAAGGCTGTCTTTGTTCTTCACTTAAGGTAAGTGCAATAATTTTTGTGGAGGTTATACTATAGTCAAACATAAGGGTGTGGTTCAAGTCTTTTGTTAAGTGCAAAATTTAGCGATAACTGGAATCATTGCCAGTGCTATCATAATAATGAAAAGTTATTAATAATCCCATGTATCTGGATGTGATCCTGCTCATTTGAATTATTACATAATTAACAATGCATCTAAGATGTCACCAGAAACAAAAGAATATGTGCTATATTCTGACTTTGTAGTATGTAATTTAATTAATCTAAACAAAGTTCTAACTGCTAGTGCTGTCTTGTGGTGTTCCAGGGTCTGCAGGGATCCAGAACAATACATGCAAGACTTTTTACATTAACAGAATTTTAAAATATCCAAAACTTATTTTATCTTGGGCAAGTTCAATTTAATGTAAACCTTGGGCAGGGAGTTAAATCTCACCGCTGCCATTTTGAGGTGTGGGATGCTGAATACATAGTTTCATAGTTGGTAGGGTTGGAGGGGACCTGAGCAGATCATCAAGTCTGACCCCCTGCCATGGCAGGAAAGAGTACTGGGGTCAAACGACCCCAGCAAGGTGTTCATCTAGCCGCCTCTTAAAGACCCCCAGGGTAGGAGCCGGCACCACTTACCTTGGAAGTTGTGATGCTGCGGGCATTTTAATAAAAGCGACTCTTAAAGAGCCACTCTAATTAAAGCGCTCCCTTCTCCACCCTGGAGGCCGTGTATAGGTGCCCCATGCTATTTAGTTAATATGCATTAAGACAGGCTAATGCACATTTTCCTAGTATCTCAAAATAGACACATACATTTTGTGCCGGGACGTGCCAGAGATCCGGTGAGTCAGAGCAGACTTGATTAATTGAGTCTGCTCTGCATGTGAGCGGACATGCACTGCACTGTGTCGTGTGCAGTTGTATAAGCGGTGAAATGCATATCAGTGTGCAGAAAATGGCAGCAGTGTACTTTGGAGCTAAAACACTTCTGATGTGCTTTAGTTCAAAAGCATGCCGCTGCCATTTTCTCAGCGCTGACGTGTATTTCACCACTTATACAACATCATGTGCTTATGCAACTGTGGTGCAAGCATGTGTATGAATGCCCAGAGGTACTAGATTAATGCGCATTAACTAAAGTGTGTTAATGCACATGTAGATGCATCCAGTAAGTGCAAGCAAAATCTGCTAGTAATAACATGCAGAATAGATTTAGACCCTCATCCAAACATGAACTTGTGCCATTTTGCTCACATAAACAGTCCCATTGCAGACCATAAGAACACTCACATAAGCAAAAGTTACTTACAAACTTAAGTGTTTGCAGCAGTGAAACATTGGTGACCTTTTCCAGACCTGCCCATTTATTCTTGGCTCAAAGGAGAAGTAAGTTTGTCTATACATGATGGACCCTTTCCTTTGCAATTGAAGGAATGAGGCTCTGGTGACAGTGATTAATATTTGTTGTGAAAGTAGCTTTCCTTTGGTTGTTCACTGTGGGGATGTGCAAGATTTCAGTTTGCTTGATTTGATATACTGTAATGAAATCAGTTCTCAGGGTGTCTAGACAGTGACACAACAAAGCTTTATAAAACTAAAAGAAGGTTGCATTTCCTTCGAGATGTCTGGAATACTTTCTGTAAATTAATTAATTAATGCACCCCATCAGAATTCAAATCAGTATACTTCAAAATATGTTAACTGCACCTTTTGGGGAGGCATTGGACTGTCTTAGGTTCAAAACACTAAGTTCCTGCTGATATAAATTTATGTACCAGAAAAAGATGCAGAATGTTGGAAATATGAGATTTTTATAAGAACTAAGATGAAAATTAGTGTCCTATTAAATTGTTCACTGTTTTAATTGAAAATATATTGCTTTAGTTAGGTTTAGATTTAAAAATTTTCTTATGTATTTTCCACCCAAACAGAAGAGCATTGTGCCTTCTTCAGCATATGAGAGAAAGCGGATAAACTTGTTAGTAATTAAATCCAACAGAAGACTATACTTTTTTTTTTAAGTGTAATTTTTTTCCTCATATATTTTTGCTAAATAAAATAACAATTAAAAATGGCTGGAGCAATAGAGGGCCATTGTTTTGCCTGCTAGCTACCTGGGAGCCATATCCTGTCACTGGCTTGGCTAATTTCTCTAACTAGGTGACGGTATTTGCCCAGGATGGATCTATCCTGATTACTTGCATGAAAAATATCTGTTCCTGAGAACTACTTAAGTGAAAAAGGTGAGCAGGATAGTCTAGTTTGCAATGCAGAAAGGGCTTCTTAACATCAAGGCTGAAAAAGCAAATTTATGGTATATGGTCTGCACCACACCATATCATCATGTTCATATTTAAAGCACACAGAGAAGGCATGCTGTGCCCCTAAAATGGTCCTCATACAGTGTAGACATGTTAAGGATGTCCTGCCCACTAAATTAATGGTGAAATGGCAGCTTTCACAGTTGTCCTTTGCTGTTGGTTGTGTTGCAGTCTCACCCAAAAGCACTAGCCACAGCTGGTTCTGCACTGAGCCAGGCAGTGATGTAAAGGTGTAATGAAAGGCAGTCTGTATCCCAAGAAGATTTAATTGCAAATTTTATCAGGCTTGTTTACATTAATGTCGAACCAGAGCTTCAGGTGATCCCATAGGACATAAAGTGAAGTGAAACGTGGTTTTTACCATATTTTTCAGGTGGCATCCATTTAGAGTAAGAGCAGACATTTAATAACTTTATGATTTCAGTGTCTCTTTACTTTTACAGTTTCAAATTATTTATATCAGAAATGTAGAATCATAAAATGAATGGTATGAGGAAGGTGAATAATAAAAGGGTGAATCCAAGAGAATTTCAAGTTTCCTGCCTCCAATAAATTATCAGTGTGTTATTGTTCAGTGCATTCTCTTTCTTTTATTTCACTGGCTCCTTCTGACATGCCCATCATACTGTATAAATTATGCAGGTAACACTAAGGCTATGGCAAAATCCTCCAATCCCTTTGAAAATATTTTTTCATTCCGTATGTCAGGTACTGTACTTTTTTACTTTTTTCCAGTCAGGAGGATTATAGATTAAGATATCTAGGTGTGGCCCCAAAACTAAATGAATATTTTGTTTCAGTTTGCAGTGAGCATACTAATATTGGCTGTGGAGGCAAACACAAAGGGGAAAATGGGAATGAGAGCATGGAAGTTTCCACAATTGAAGGTAGAAACAAAATGCAAGGAATTTAATGCACTCAGATTGAAGGGACTGGATAATTTCATCCCAGAATTCTGAAACAACTGGAATATGAAATGGCATATTTACTACCAGGTCTGGTAGTAAATATACAAATGTAGCAAATGCAGAATGGTACCATATGTTTGGAGAATAGCAATATAATATTTGTATTTAAGAGGGGAGAAAGTGGTCAGGATAGTTACAGGATTGATTTCACTCCATTTGTGTGCAAGGCTTTAGCAAATAGAGGGTAAACGCACTGATATGCAACGCAGCTTTACTATCGGTAGACTTTCTAAGATTTACCTGTAAAATTTCTTTGAGACAATTAATTCTTCAGGCAAAGGGCATGCGTCAGATTTCAGTCATTCAGTAAAGAATTTTCCAAATGGGAAACTATTAGTAAAGCTGAAGAAGTTGGGTATTAATAAGAGTAACTGTAAAAATGAGCAAGGAGTTGGATCAAGGGAAGACATGAACGTGTACTTTTGAAAGGTGATGTGTCAGACTGGAGACTGTATGAGAAAGATCTGTTTTACAATTGATCTTGTTTAATATTTTCATGAATGACCTTGATACAAATGGTAGGACTATGCTGATGAAATTTGCTTGTAGCACAAATATGGGAGGCAACACAAATACAGAGGAGGACTGGAATATCTTACCCTTGAGGACTGCGGTAATAAAACCGGGATAAAGTTAACAGTACAAAATAAAAGGTCATGCATTTGGGGACTAATAAATACTTCTGCTAGAAGCTGAGAGTTCATCAGATGGAAACAGCAGAGGGGGAAAAGGACCTGTGTGTGTTAGCTGATAACAGGACAACTATGAGCTGCCAATATGATCCTAGTATGGAGGGGTATTTCCAGTACAGATAGGGAAGTTTCAGTGCTCTTGTGCAAGGCACTGTCTGTCACTCACTTGGAGACCTCACTAGAATCCCATGAATTGTGACTGCCCATGTTCAACTCAGATGAACTAAAACTGAAACAAGTGCTTGGAGCTACTAGGACAGGGGTGGGCAAACTGCGGCCAGATGCGGCCCACCAGGCCATTCTATCCAGCCTGCAGGGCCCCTAAAAAATTTTAAAAGTTAATATTTATCTGCCCCTGCCTGCCTGTCATGCGGCCCTCGATGCCTTGCCAAAACTCAGTAAGCGGCCCTCTACCCGAAATAATTGCCCACCCCTGTACTAGGATGATCAGGGGAATGAAGAGCCTGTATTATGAAAAGAGACTAAGAACTTGGCTTCTTTAGCCCAGTAAAACAAAAACTTGAAGGGACTATGTTTGCTGTTTATAAATATGTTGGAGGTACACACCTGGATTAGAGCACAATTATTTAAACTAAAGGGCAGTATTGGCATGGGGGGAAAAAGGTTATAAATTGGCTAGGAATAAATTTAGTCTGGAAATTAGATAAAAGTTCCTAAATAAAGCAGTCAGGTTCTAGAACAACCTTCCAATTAGTATACTGGGAGCAAAATTTCTTCCTGCTTTAAGGTGAAGCTTGAGAAGTTTTTAGAAGGCATTATATGATGTAGTGTCTATGGTAGTAGGGGCCTTATCCTAGTAGCCCTGGAGGTCACTTTCAATATTATGGTTGCATGTTCCTAAACTGCTCTGACTTACACCCTATGTAGCCTATTGGCTTTGGTGTAAATTAAGACTAAAGTTGCTGCAGTGTGTAAGATAGCTCTTGCCCTTTTTAAATTAAATGTTGTAAAAATATGTAGATATATTTTTAAGCATTTTTTAAAATGAGTAATGCAGAACCCCCAACATCATCTTTGAAGATTGAGAATGGGAGTAGGGATAGAAGGGTCTGTGTTTCAGGAGTGAAACAGAGTATTGTAATGGTCAAAGGGCTGGTAAATTGGTAGGGCTGACCAGCCTCATGTAAAACTTTAAAAAATAATTGGATTTAATGGAGCTTTGGAATAGGAAGGAAATTCAGCTAATTTTTGCTTTATGAAAATGAGGCTTGGCCCATCTCCAAATGAAAATTAAATTCTGCTAATTACAAGTGGTGATTGTGAAGTGTGGTTGTTACTGTGCTGAAATGATGTAGCTGTCTAATATATTACTGCCAATACCTTGATGAAAATGTTAAGACCTTAAAATTTGCATATTTGCTTATTTCAGGTCATGCAAGGACATCTGTCTGCCTTTTTTAAATTACACTGTCTGTGCTGTTGTCAAGCTGTGCCATTCTCTAAATGTCATTGCTACTGCTATGAAAGGATGAATGTAAATATGAATTAGGGCATGAATGAAAATCAAACAGCAAATTTAGCCAGGATGCAGAGCCCCCACAGAACCACTGTGAGGAAGAGATGGCTTTGTCTTGTTCACATGAGGAGCAATAAGAAATAGATATAGTCAGAATTACAAACCAGTGGGCAAAGATAAAGGATTGCCAGGCTTGTTCATGCTGTTACGGATTCAAGACAAATATTTTGAATTATAAAGCCAGCTGGGTGCTCTTCTGCTCATATGAAACATATACAGAGCTAACATATTTTCATTTAATTCCATATTTTTGGTATTTAGTGGCTCCCTTCCTTTTACTCTGTAAAAGCTAGCTATATCATTGCCTGGAAAATTCAGGATAGTGGATTATTTTGTTTTTTTTTTCATGCCCTTAAGCTTAATGTTTCATGTTAAACCATAATTTTTTATCTAAACTTCTTAGATAATGCAAAACTATTAGAGAAATTAAAAGCAAAACTAGTAGAGAAATTAGATAATTGGGGGGTCAGAAGAAATTAATTTGTCCTCAGAACTAATATTGTGAAAAAGCCTTGGGAAGCTTTACAAGCTCACCACATTCTCCCAGCTTTGATGCCATTTCCTTCTCTTTTTCTAGTAACACTGATACTAGTGCTAAATCAGATTTAAGGTATCCATCCAATACGGTTGTAGCCGTATTGGTCTAGAGGAAAAGGCAACCAGGACTCATAGTAGAGATGATATCTTTTATTAGACCAACAAGATTTTTGCAAAAAAAATTCTTTAATTGCAAGATTTGGGGCACAAACACCCTTCATCTGGCATTGGAAAAAAGACTGTAAAAGTTCTCCTGGGTAGAAATGAAAGTTCATATTTCATAGGATTTCAGAGAGGAGTCAATAGATGGAAAACTTCTCTGGGCAGTCGGTTCATAGCTGACTTAAATCAGATTTAAGTAACTCTCGGGAGAGTGTAAGAGCAAGCAGGCTACAGAGTGGTCTGCCTGAGCCTATACACCAAGCCTTATTACAGAGGGCCTTCAGGTTGATCATGAGGACTGAAAATAGTGGAGAAAGGAAAGAAAAAAATATAAGGGCTAGTTAGCCATGCCTAACTTAGTTGCCCAGCACTGGCAATGGAATTCACAAACCTGAGTAAAGTGCCTGAGTTCAAAAATTGACTAGTGTAGTAGTTGACAAGGTGACAAGGTGTTGTGTTACCAAGGTTCTTGTGTCTAGCCTGTGTAATGTTCTGTCACACCAGAGGCAGCACTAGTGGGTGCTTTGGGGCCTATAGCCACCCCAAAATTCGCCTTAGCTGCCCCTCCCAGTGCTTCCCCTATCTTAGCCTCCAGCCACCATCACCCACCCTACACAGTTGAGCCCGCCCCACTCCTGTCCACTGCCCACAGAGGCATGGCACCTTAAATAGGTACTGTTAAAAAAATGAATGTGTGTTTGGCCAGAAGATGTACAGTGCAGCCCGCCCAATTTTCTGCCTAGCCCACCTCATCCTCCCCCTCCCCCCCACCAGGAAGAGACTGGTGCTGCCCTTGTGTCACATCAGGAAGTTCCTGCTGTGGCTATCCAGATAGTCTCTTGAGATGCCACACTTCCTGAACACTCTGTATTTCCAGAAGAACTCCATGCTATGTTGAACATAGGAATGGGATTCAGAGAAGCCAGCGGGTTGAATGTGAAAGAGAAGTCCAAACCAACCAATAGGAAATCCTTAATAGAGGGTTATGTTTGAAATCCCACCTCTCTCCTAGGTTTGGGCACTTAGCTGATTTAGGATAAGGTTGCTTCTTGTCCCTGCTTCTTCTGAAGAATGCCAGGTTTTGATCTTGAGTCCTGTGTTCTGGTCAAACCTTGTGGAGACATTCATTTGTCTCTATTTGCAGTTAGTTTCTTTTTCCAGATACAATAATCTGCTCTTCAGCTATGACTCTTTTAAGCTCTAGGTTTCTACTAATTCTCAGCCTAATTTCCAGTAGTTCCCTCCTGTTACCCTCTGGACTGCTCCTTTCTGGCATTTAAGCTCCTTCCCAGTTGGAGCAATCCAGCTGGTGGCAGCCCCATCCCCAGGTGATTAGGGCACCTCCTCTGAAGCTTCTTTTCTCCCAGCTGCTGCTTCTCCTTAGACTTTCAGCAGCTAGATCCACCCAATTAGGCTGCACACTGCCAGGTACCACCCAGGGGTCAAAAAAAACCTGCAGGAAAAAAACTGGAGCAGTGCACGCACAGGCAGCGTGCACCACTGAAAAGCACAACCGGGCCACCCGGAGCCATGCTCCACATGGCAGAATCACTGCTGCTGTATCCTGGTAAGGCTGCTGGGGCTAGCACAGTGCTGGCCCCAGACTTTCCTACTGCCTCTGGGGTAACTTGCTGTGCACCAAAGTGTGAGTGGTACAGGTGTTCCCCAGGGACAAGTAGCTGCTGTGCAAAGTGCATTGCTGCTACTTGTTCCCAGGGAATCAAACATCCACGCTTATCTGGACACAGCCCAGGAGCCCATCAATTTGACCATGAGTGAGGAGAAAAGCACATAAACAAACATTTGACTACAAAGCGATGACCTGGTATGGGGTCTGTGGGTGCTTGACCACCTGGCCAATAGCAATCATTGTCTGCTGGAATTCATCATCCAGCGCAAGGTGGTGAAAGCCTCCAGCAAGGCAGCAGCCCTTGACTTCAGGAGGGTGGACTTTAATGAGGTGAGAAAACTAGTGGGGGAAGCACTGAGGTCCCAGAGCTGGAGGGAGTTGAGTGTCCAGGAGGAGTGGTCGCTCCTTAAGGAGACGATCCTCCAAGCTCAAAGGGAAGTAATCCCTACACGAGTCAAAGGGGGCAAGAGGGCGCAAAGGCCCCCATGGCTCACCAAAAGCATCCGGGAACGTCTCCAAACAAAAAAAGGAGGTGTACACCCATTGGAAGGGAGGGGCCATTAAAAGAGAGGGCTATACCTTGGTAGCTCAGGAACGTAGTGGGGCAGTCAGGAAAGTCAAGGCGGAAATGGAGCTGGGACTAGCAACCCAGATCAAGGACAACAAGAAGTCCTTTTTCAAATACATACCGGGGCAGAAGAAGGTGCCAGGTAATGTGGGGCCTCTGCAGGACACACTAGGAAATCTGGTCATCTCACCTGACGGTAAAGCTGACATATTCAACAATTTCTTTGCCATATTCAACTATTTCTGAGGAGGGACCCAGATAATCTCCCCCACTGGCACCCCCAAGGGCCCTGTGGGTGGCACACCCAGGCCTAGGGTTAATGAGGACCTTGTCAAGGAACTTCTGGAGAGACTAGATGTATTCAAATCCGCAGGTCCTGATGATCTCCACCCCAGAGTGCTGAAGGAACTAGCGGGGGTCATTGCGGGACCTCTGGCGCAGCTCTACAAGGACTCATGGTGCTCAGGCGATGTGCCAGAGGACTGGAAAAGGGCCAGTGTGGTCCCCATCTTCAAAAAAGGGAGGAAGGAGGACCCAGGAAACTATAGGCCCGTGAGTCTGACCTCAGTCCTGGGGAAGCTTTTCGAAAGAATTATCCTGGCACATGTCCAGGAAGTGCCAGCAGGGGAGGTTATGCTCAAAGGCAACCAGCATGGGTTCATTAGGGGCAGGTCTTGTCAAACCAACCTGGTGGCCTTCTATGACCAGGTCACCAAGTCCTTGGATGCAGGTGTCGCAATGGATATAGTCTTTCTGGACTTCAGGAAGGCCTTCAACCCGATCTCTCACCCCATTCTTAGTAAGAAACTAGGAGACAGTGGTGTTGATGCCTACACGGTGAGATGGGTCACTAACTGGCTGGTGGGCCGCACCCAGAGGGTGGTGGTGGATGGGTCTTATTCAACCTGGAGGGATGTGGGCAATGGGGTTCCCCAGGGATCGGTCCTCGGGCCCGCACTATTCAACATCTTCATCAGTGACTTGGGCGAGGGGGTAGAAAGCACCCTGTTCAAGTTCGCAGATGACACTAAGATGTGGGGTGAAGTGGGTACTCTAGTAGGAAGGAACAGGCTGCAAGCGGATCTAGACAGGTTACAGGGGTGGGCCGATAAGAACAGGATGGGGTTCAACACTAACAAGTGCAGGGTAATGCACCTGGGGAGGAAGAACCAGCGGCACACCTACAGGCTGGGGAACTCCCTTCTCGTCAGTGTTGAGACAGAAAAGGATCTGGGAGTCATTATTGATGCCACAATGAACATGGGCCGCAAAGTGGGGATGCGGTCAGGAAGGCCAGCCACACCTTGTCATGCATCCACAGATGCATCTCAAGCAGGTCCAAGGAGGTGATCCTCCCCCTCTATGTGACACTGGTCAGGCCACAGTTGGAGTACTGCATCCAGTTCTGGGTGCCGTACTTAAGGAGGGATGTGGCCAATATGGAGAGGGTCCAAAGGAGGGCCATCCACATGATCGGGGTCAGCAGGGCAGGGCCTACGAGGAGAGGCTGAGGGACCTGAACTTGTTCAGCCTCCAAAAGAGGAGGCTGAGAGGGGATCTAGTGGCAGTCTACAAACTAGTCAAGGGGGACCAGCAGGCATTGGGAGAGTCCCTGTTTCCACTGAGCACTCCCGGGAGTTGCAAGAAACAACGGACACAAGCTAGCGGAGGGTAGTTTCAGGCTTGACATTAGGAAGCACTATTTCACTGTCAGGGTGGCTAGGACCTGGAACCAACTTCCAAAAGAAGTGGTGCTGACTCCTACCCTGGGGGTCTTTAAAAAAAAAGGCTGGACAAACATCTGGCCAGGGTCGTTTGACCACAGTACTCTTTCCTGCCATGGCAGGGGGTTGGACTATATGATCTCCTCAGGTCCCTTCTGACCCTACCAGCTATGAAACTATGAAAGGGAAATGATGCTCTACAAAAGAGACAGAAAAGTTCTTTGAGGAGTGAGCTGCTATTGGAACCTGAATTTAGAGACCGAATTGCAAAACCTAAGGATCTGGAGATGGCTCAAAGAACCATATGCCCAATGTGGCTTTTATTAAACAGAAGGTGCTAATATAAAGCATGGGAACACACAGAAACACTGCATGTCAATGAGATCCAAACATTTTGGCAGCAGTTTGGCTAAATATTTCACAGTGGAGGACACCCCTGAAGAAAGCAATGTTATTGCTGCCAAAATAATTTGCACGTGCCATGCAGTTGTGCATCATCACAGCTACTCATTACTTGACCATGAGGTGAAGTTGACAGCCAAAGTACTTTCAAAGTCAAAGCTAAATCAAAAGAATTAATTATAGGAACATAGAATCTGAGAGCAGGGTAGAATGTTTTGACAAGTCTTTTCAGTTTAACTGCTTTTGACTAATCTCAGACAATGAATTATTTTCCAAAGCAACTGTTGCTTCAAATAATGGCAACTTTAAATATTTAATCAGTTACACAATATTTTTCCTTATCCAATGTGTTGGAGAAGGTGGGGTTGGGTTTTTTTGGTGTTTTACAAAGACTGGTGAAACAAGATGAAAAAAATTGCATGATAGTGGCTTGAATATGGAAAACTTGGTGTCCTTTGCAACTGACATTGCATTAGTTAAAAATTGGTCTATACTTTTTCCCTTGAAAGCATCCCACTCTCTATTCGCCCGTAACAAATAATATAATATCCATGTGGTGCGTTACACAGTCAAGCGTGGAAGTGAACAAAAGAAGTATAATGTGAAGAGTCTGAAAATTAAGATTTGTAATGAGTTTCCAATCACTGCTAAGAAGGTGAAAACTCTAGTAGTGTTTTGCATCTGTGAAGAAAGAATTGAGCAGTTCTCTGTGGCATATTGAGGGAGGGTGGATGCTGCTTCTTCCAGAGACTTTTGCAGTGCTGGAAAAATCTTGAAGTATGCTTCATTTGACAAGTAATCAGGATTCTTGGAGAGGTGATATCTTTTTTAGACCAGCTAGCTAGTTGTAAAAAAAAAAAAAAATTATTTGCAGGCTTTCAGACACACGCACACCATTCCTCAGGCATAGGAGAATACAAAGATCGTAAAATTTCTCCCAGGTGGAAATGAAAATTCATATTTCACAGGAGAGCTGAAAGGTGGTGTAAGATCTCCTTGTTGGAAAAGTTCATTTTATGTAAAATAGTCTCAGATAAAAGTAAAAGTTGTCTATTTACCTCATTTGCACCTGAGAGAAATTTGACAATCTTTGTACTCCCCTGTGCCTGAGGAAGGGTGCATGTGCCTGAAAGCTTGCAAACAGAGAAATTATTTTGTAGCTATCTAGTTGGTCTAATAAAATATTGGCACTTGCAGGAGTTAAACATTATATGCCAATGTCATTTTACTGGAGAAAGTGTAATGCCTGACCTCAGGCATATAGAAAGCCTGCTGAAACAATTGGCAGCAGTGGGATGGAAGGGGCCAAGGCACCAAAATGCTGGTCATATTTTTAAAGGTTACTGTACTTATTTAATTGGAAGTGGAAAGTCTTAGAACCTGAAGAAACAATACATTTCTATTTTAACTCTCAATCTGTTTCTTACCTGTGAGTTATAATTTGGCAGGCACCTGGGTAAACTTAGTACTAGCATCAAATATGAAAAAAAATAATTTACCCATTATTTTGTGTCATTTCAAATTAGTATGCTGCAGAGCTAACCCCGGGAGTTCATGGTAGTTTATTTTAAAGTACTTGAGGGTCATGCAGCCTTATGAGTGACACCTTAACAGCAGTAGGCTGATATCACTGCTTCTTACCAGGCAGACTTACACAATTCCTCCTCAGCCTCAGTTGAAGAATTACTACTCAAGTTAAACACAATTTATTTTCCCTTCTGGGAGGAAAGAACATTTATACCATGAAAACTTTTTATGGAAATCCGAAAATCTATTGCTCTCATGATATTTGCTGTTCTCTGCCATCATACACTCAGAACATAATTTCTGGATGGTTACTGGAAGTACATTAATAAGAAAAGGATAATTGCTTTGATTGTTATAATGAGTTCCAATGAAAAAAGCAAAAATAAAAAAGCAGAATATGTCTCTGTGTCATTCTTATACATCACATGATAATGCATACCAGTGAGATTGGGTACGGTTATTTATTGAAGGTTGGCTGTATGGTTTATCCTCAATCCCAAATGTTTGCCTTGAACATCTGATCACATTAGAATTTTGTGATGTGGTATTTTTGATTATTGGTATAGTGCATAACAGAACAGAGACTCTTGTTTTTTCAGTAGTACAGTACATGCCAGAGCATAGTCCTGCAGCATACCTATTATTTGGTAACTTCGGTGATTTTTCAGTCGGGATGCTGCAGCACTCTGCAGTTCCATGAGATCTCGAGTGCCGTGATGTGCCATGCAATATTAGCTGTTAGGTGTGTACACACCTTCACTGGATAAACACTGAGATTTAAAACAGACCTTCATAGTGTCTGTTTTGAGGGTCTCCATACTGTCTAAATTCTTTCCAACAGAAAATTGCTTTATTTTTTTCTGTAATTAGGAATGAATAAGTGCTAAGAACTGGTATTTTCCAAGGGGTGCCTCAAGTCTAAAAATATTGAGAACCACTGGGCAAGACATACTACTCTGCTGTCATAGATGGAACTTCAAACAACATTTTTACAAGGAAATTTTGTCATGACTAGTCCAGAAGTGGTGGTTGCTTTTTGCCCCCATATCATCTGGCAGCTGGTTATCTAGCCCATTTAATCTATCTGAAGAATAAATATTTCAGTTACTTGATATCTCTTGGTATCTGAACATCTTGAATACATTTTGAATATTCTCAGTTTAGTGTCCAAAGATGTTTCTTCCAAATGACTCCCTTGGATTAGTTTGTCAGTGTGTAGGAGATGAAAAGATCACGAAAAGGAATAAACACCACAGTTTTTCTATGATGTAAATTCTTTTTTTCCCCTCCATTGCTATTGATCACACATAAGGAAGGCAAGGAGCAGGACCAAAAGAATAAAGTCCACAAAGGGTTTTTGATCCTTCTTACTCTTCCACATTAAATTTTACTGAGCCGAGGGGTTCACAGAATACAGTTATGGACCTGTGTGTTTACTATTGTAAAGTCCTGTGTTGATGCATATAATTTAGTTTAACCTTTCACAGCATTGCTACTGTATAAATAGAACTTAATATCATGTTTTGTTGATTTGCTATAAACTACTTGTTTTGCAGACTGCAGTGATGATGTATTCCACTGTAACACAGGAAAATGTCTCAATTACACCATGGTCTGTGATGGATATGACGACTGTGGAGACTTGAGTGATGAACAAAACTGTGGTAAATGGCAGTGATATGATTTTCTACTGTAGCATAACTTGTGCAGAGTGACTGGGGTAGTTGCCCCGTATGCTGACTTGCAGGGGAAAGGGAGAGGGGTCAGCTGTCATTGCAACCCTGCAATTCTGTTGGCAGTGGCAGCAGCTATGGGATAGTTCCATTGACCACCGGTGTGTGGTAGCTGCCTTGGGCGCACCCAGTTACATCATTATGCTTCTGTTTTTCCTAAGTATTTGATAGCATTGCCTAAACTGACAATGATTTTTCTTGCATGCATCAGAAAGAAAGTTATGGACCCGAAGAGTCCACTTTACTAAGAAAATAAAAACAGATTAAAATGTGCATGGTTTCATAACAAATTTAAAATGTTGGGATAGATAAGTCATTAATTCAATAAGTTTTCAGGGAATGGCATTTTTGCACAATATTTGTTTTATGCAAAATCAGAAGCATATTTATTGAAAAGATTTTGATCTTGCTATTCATTCTGAACTTCAAGATATGTTGATAGCTTTCTGGCTAGCTCAGCTGAACATATCTGAGGCAAAGGGAAACCTAGAGAGACTGCATATCATGGATGCCAACAAATATTAAAGCTGAATTTTTTGTTCGGGTATCAAAACAGAATTGCCCTGGATGACGACTGTCCATTCACTGCTTCTTAAAATGCCATTCTCTGTTGACTTTCAGGATTCTGCCTATTAATGAATCTCCTCCTGCTTATAGTACTGTTAATGGGAAAACTCCAAGTGAATGTTTTTTGTCATTGAAAAACAATGGCTTTTTCCATGATTTTTTTAAAAAAGAAAATTTGGGAAAAAAATCTTCTGACTTTGCCAGACAGAAAAAGTAAAGCAATGCTAATCGCTAAAATGCATCTTTCAAAAGTAAAAGGTTATTTTTTTAATGAACAAACTGCTTTCTAACTTCTGTTTCACTTTATCTCGCTTTTCTAAGAAAAAATGTAGACAGCAGAGAAAGTAAAGATTTTTGTACAGTCTGAAACCAAAATATTTCACAAGTATGGAAAAAAAAGCTTTCCTGAAATAATCATTTATTTTTCCAAACATGAAAAAAGTGAAGATTTTAATCACAAAAAAAAAAAATAAAAAAAAAATTGGCAAACATTTTTGGAGGAAAAATAAAAGTTTATTAAGAAATTTAATCTAGCTCCAAACACATCCTGTGTTCCTGACGTGCTTTATGTTGTATAGCAACTATTATTCAAACTTTCCTTTCTGTTCTGTCTACTGGGTTTTATTATCTTGGATATTGGTTGCTGTAAATTTATCTTCTCTGGCATTGGTACTTCCTCCATAGATCTATTCAAAACATGACAAAAAGTCTCTATGACCATTATTAACTATTTACTTATTTTTTATCATCATTATTATTGTTTTTATTTTTCAAGAATGAATACTAGCTATGCTAAACAATTCAATATTCATATCGATATCAACTAAACATAAAGGAATAGCTCTAATCCTGTAAACACTTAGGTCTCTGGCACATGCTATGCTTAAAATGCGATTAACCAGTTAATCAGTCACAGCTTTGTTACACAACCATACACTGGTGCAATTAATGATGCGATCAGATAAGGAACCAGCCACAAAGTTCTTACACAAAAAACATATAATCACTTTGCGGCTCATTCCTATTATGTCATTAATTGAATGTGTGGCCAGGCTGGGGCTCCTAGGTGTGTGGGGTGCACCCCTGTGGCTGGGAACCTTGTCAGCTGATCCAGGCTCCCAGCTGTGGGATCTTACCATGTGCCTCCCTGGCTGGGAGCCCAATCAGCTGATCTGGGTTCTCAGCCACAGGAGCACATGATGGGCTCCCATGACTGTGAGCCCCATCAGCTGATGGGGCTTCAAACTGTGGGAGCTTGCTACTTGCTGGTGTAGGGGGAACTCAGGATTGCGATCCCAGGCTCCCCCTGCACTAGTAATGAGGTGTGATGGGATCTGATGCTGGATCCTGCAGTCATGCTTCTTGCCATGCACATATGGTATGGCAGGAAGTGCAATTGAGGATCCCACCTCAGATCCCCATGTGCCTTCGCTTGCATGTCTGCTAGAGACCTTAATATTTTACATGACTTTGCTTATATGTGTAGACTGATGACTTAAACTTTTGGTGAAATTTCTCATGCGAGCAAAGTTATGCATGAGCTGTACTAGTATAGTTAACCTTTCTGCTTTGCCTGCAGAGCAAGAGGAATATCTCTGTATATCTTTATTCTGGTGTAACTGCAGCTACACCAAAGTTTGAACTGGTATAACTTTAAGTGTGGAACAGGCTTTCTTGTTTACAGGGTCTAGGCTTTACTCTGCAGCTGCTACTACTAGTTTTCTGGTAAAATTCAGTGCTGCTCTTTGTGAGCTGTGTTGGCCGAATCAGTTTCTTACAGAAAAATTCTGGCCACTTCAGTCTCTTTGGTGTGGTTGGTAATCATTTTTAAAAGAATGGAAGCAAATAACACTTCCTTGAATAAATAACATAATAGAGCAAGGGAAGTAAAAACTCAATTTAATAGAGATTACTTTCTAAACTGCAGGATTTTTTTTATATAAAATGTATTAATTTACTTAACCCTCTCTAAGGGTTTGACAAAAAATGGCATCACTGATGGACAAGATCTGGTAAAAGAGTCAGATAAGTCCCCTGCCTCCTGTTGGCGCTTGTTTATGAAAACCGCCCCCCAAAACATAGCGCGTCAAAGTGTAATGATTTAGTATAGAAGGGATAGCAGTCCAGAGTAAATTGTTTCATCTTTAAGCAGTTTTATAGTGGATGTGTGAAGAAATTTTCTTTCCATGTTAGCTGAGAAGGTTAGCTAACTGGAAAGCTGCATCCATGAGATTTTGTTTGATGGGAACTTTTGTTTGACGGGGGCAAAATTACTTTGTTTACTGACGATTACTTTGTTTGATGGGAACTTTTAGCTATTTCCATTTGGGAACCAACATTTGGTATGTCTATTCTATCTCTCAACTAATATCTTTATCTGAGTTAATAGGAAGTAGTAGAGTTTCCAGAGACAGTATTATCTCTACTTTTTCTCATGGCAGCCCCACATTTTTCATTGTTGTTTGTATCTGTGTTCATAATCATATGTCTTATCTTTTACTTGGAACAGCTGTCTTTGAAAATCCTTCACCTTGGCTTTTTTTTTTTCTGGCAGAATTTCTGGGCATCAACATTATTTCAGCATCATGAAATATTTTCTTTGTAATATAGGTCACAGAGTCTGCCAAATCCTTGTTGGAGATTGCTAGCACTTCCAGCAGTTTTTTTTTCATTTCCCAAAGACTGCTACAATAGTAGTTGTCAAGAAGTTGTCTCTTTCTTGAACCAACTGAGCCTCAGGGAGTCGGACAACATTTTGTTCCTTATACTACTCTTTGAGGTTCAGTTTAATCTTTTATCTGACTAATCATTTTTATTTTTTCCAATCAATACTATAAATTGAGTCAAATATAAAAAATTAACTAAAATATTACCAAAATAATAGCAGTTCTTTGTACCATCCTGGAACCTCTGCTTAGTTTATCTACCTCATGTCATCATAAATTCTCGACAGATAATGATATACTATGCCACTGGTAGAGAACCAGTTCTGTAGACCACTTGGAAGTTCTGTGTGGATTGCAGTTTGAATACAAATACTCTGCAATACAGATGTCTCCATGTAGAAATTACCAGTGAAAATACTTGACCTACTTTAAATTTAATTTTCAAAAATATTTTTATAAAGTATAAAAATATTTTGCTTTGTACAGAGTACAAAAATATTTCCCATTTGCTACTGTAAACTTAAATCACTGTTATAAGGGGGGAAATGTTGTTCTGTAGTACAGCAGTCACCATTAGAATCTTGTATTAGGTGACACCTTAAGTATCCAAATGTATTAGCCTTAGTTTTTGCATTGTTCAAGACATTCACTATCATATGTACAGGTTCGTAAGTAAGAAATAAGTGGTGATACAATGACCTTCTGTACTGTAGCAATACTGGGGAAACTTCCCAAGTTTGTAAAAAATGACCAGTTGCTAGAACATCAAATAATTAAGCAGAAATATAGGAATTAAAGAGTTGGAGCTATTTCCCCCTATTTCTTTTTTGTTCTTATTTCTTCATTTTACTTAGACTGTGATCCAGTAACGCAACATCGATGTGGAGAGGGGAGATGTATAACAGTACAGTGGGTATGTGATGGGGACCATGACTGTGTGGACAAGTCAGATGAAGTCAACTGCTGTAAGTTAGCAATTTCTTGCACCTCCCAATAATTTTTAAAACAGTGCTAAGCTTAGAATATTAATGGAAAGACAAAAAATTGCACCTAATATGTTTTCAAGTAGTTTGATTAGCAGCAAATGTCTTTGCAGGTAATATACTCTGGTAAGCACTGTTAAAAATTCTGTCAAATGAACTACAGCTGCTCTGTTGTCCTTTCTTGCTGGTTCATTATCAGTATAATTCAAATACTTCAACTAAGGTAAATTGTATCTTAAATTGTCCTCATGTATGTTTATGTAGCACCTCCAATCACAGTGAGTTCCTAGCCATAATTTTGGCCTCTGTCTGCTGTGGCAACAAATGCTAAAGTTGCACATACCAAAAATATGTTAAACGAATGTGGAGGTTCCAAGCTCAATAATTAAAGTTAGGAAATGCCTATGCAATCACATAATTAAAATGACCATATTGAATATGCAGAAGGAGAGCCTGATTAAGATTGCACAGGGATCCTTAGTTCTGGCATTTCATACCTTTTGAGTACTTAACTTCATACCCATCATGTTCTTTTAACATGTTTTAGGTGTAATTTTTCTAGCTTTGAAAAAGCAACTGAAAAATACCCAAATTCTATTATGCATTGTAATAGTGATACCCAGATAGATTACCAGCAGTCTTGGACATTTTAGGCTCACCACACAGGCCTCTGTTGAGCAAATGAAGTACCTGAGAACAGGACTAGATTGTTGTACTCTACATGGAGCAGATGAAGGGAGTGGGCCAGTGGGTTTCATGGGTACTTGCTAACAGAAGAGAAATGGTGAGGCTCGGCAACCTTGGGTTCCATTCCAGCCTTTGGAGGGACTGCAGAGAATGAGCAGAGACCCTTCTGCCTCTTTACCTCTCTCTCCTCTGACCTGAGAACCAGTCCTGTCTCTCTTACACTCCAGACACTTGGTCCCAATCTCAGTCCCATTCTTCTTACTTATTCAGTTCTTGGCACCACTCCTCTAGGCTTTTTATCTCAGGCCCAGTCTCGTTGGTCAGCAAGTCCTAACCTCACTTCTCTGGACTTCCATTCCTACTCTCCTTCCTACTCCTTGTTTTGGACACTGTACCCTAACTTTTGATCCTTTTCTCCTCTCCCTTCCCCACAGGTCCAGTTCTTATTCCTTTTGCATTTGAGACAGGCAACTTTGTTCTCTAGGTTACATGTGTCCAGGGTGTGTGTGTGTGAAGGAATGAGGTGGTGGTGGTGGACATGAAAGCATAGGCATTCATGCATAGGCTAGATAGGCTCCCTCCTGTCCTCTCAGTTCAGGGCCTGGCAGCACCCTCATCATCCCAGAGCAGTGAAAGTTAGGCTTAGCTCTAGGCTGTCTAGTGCAGACAGACTTTGGAAAATTTAGTTGCTAAATCAAGGAAGTCTCTTCTGAACATGCAGGAACTGCTATTTTTCAAAGATATATAACTTGGCCAAGTTTGGATGGATTTTCTTTGAGACAGCAAAAAGGAAATCCCCAATAAAATG
Source organism: Alligator mississippiensis (assembly GCF_030867095.1). Taxonomy (NCBI): domain Eukaryota; kingdom Metazoa; phylum Chordata; order Crocodylia; family Alligatoridae; genus Alligator; species Alligator mississippiensis. Next base: position 56,800,411 of record NC_081825.1, on the reverse strand, counting down.
TAGGCCAATCCCTTCTCAAATTCAAAACCTTGGTGGTACTACAGCTGTTCAAAGGAAAGGTCACTGGAATTTTTCAGTATGAACAAAAAAAAAAGTATTTCCTTATCCTTGTCTAGGAAACAGTTGAGTGTTGAATTGAGCTTGAGGCAAACACATAGCATGTAAAATTTCAGCCCAAATGGGCTGAAGTTTGGCACAACTGTTCACATGTGAAAACAGAACCTTCATAATGGGAAGTTCCTGGCAACCTTGGAAGTGAGCAGTTCTAAATGTTCCTCATATAGTAACTTTAAAATGATGCTTAAGAGAAATGAGACCTTTAGAAAACTAAATTGGTTGAATTGTGTTTTTGCTTCCCAAAGCATGTCACAGCCAGGGTCTCGTGGAGTGCAGAAGTGGACAGTGCATCCCCAGTGCTTTCCAGTGTGATGGAGATAATGACTGTAAGGATGGAAGCGATGAAGAGAACTGTAGTGACAGTAAGGGTATGCTGCATTTCTTTATAGTAAATTACTGGTCACAAGTGACCACATCATACTGAAAATTAATTGTTGGGAATATGGGGTGAAAACTGGACTTCCTTCACTTAGGGGATGACTTCGGGACAAGAAGTGTCCCAAATTGTAAGCAGAATTTATTCTGGAGCACTCCTGACAAATCTATATTACCTCTGGGGATGTGTGGGGTGGGGGGAGGAACACCAGAGCAAGCAGCACAACATTTGATTTTCTAAACAGAGTAGTACTGATATTTCAGTACACCAACCAATTATAATTTGTGGTGGGAAAGTTCTAACAGCATTTGTATCTTTACAAATCCCTGTCCTCTTTCCACTCAGGTTTCTCTTTCCAACTTTTTTATTCCTTTTCTTCCTCCCTCTATTGAATCTTCTGGCCTTTCCCATTGCCACTTGTCTTCTATTCCAAGAAATAATGGGGAAAAATCCCTCCAAAAAGTGCAAGGCATTGTACTTCACTAAGAATGGTAAATGTGAGGGTATGTATATGCAGGCAATGCAGCAGCATGGGTACTAGAAATAGTTTATTTGTGTTAATATAGCAGGGGCTAAAAATGAGGGCTAATCAGCACAGGCATAGACCTGTGTTAACATAGCTATACCATTTCTGGTACCCACAGCTAGCTTTGATATGTGTGCATAGCACTACATTGAACTGTGTAGCCTCAAACTTGCATTGAACAAGTCTGTTTATTGATTTGTGTCTATTTAAAAATCTAGGGCCAAAATTTGCCCTGTTTTTACACATGTAACTCCATTCAGTTTATTTTCCTTGTTTTCCCCTTTATCTAGTATCCATTTGTGTTTTCTGTATCCTATATTCAGTCTATATTCCAGGTCCCTTGGTTCCTCTTGTTGGCACCTGTAACATGGAAGGGACCAGAAAAAGGGGAAAGGGTAAACTAAAGCATATAACTCTGTTTGCAGAAGCTTTTCAGAATAGACCTGTTGTATTCACCAAACTCTGTATTCTTCCTCTTAAATCATTCCTTCACAGTAACGGAGAACTTAGCTGACAAAATTGACACATGACACAGAACAGAATCCATGTGGGTGTCTGTCTTTCACTACTTTTTGCCTCTGTGGGACTATCAGAAATAAAATGTGTTTGTGTTAATAAATAGACCAGATATGACTGAGATGTAAGGAGCTGATAAGGAAATGAGACCTTTATTCACATAATCAATGGTTGGACTATCTGCTAATAGCCTAAAAGTTTCCCATCCCAATATTTACTTGTGATGCCTTTAAATTATAAGATGTTCCCTGTTCTTTTTTTATCCCTAAATATTCAGGGGGAAGACATCTGTCTAATGTAGTAATCCAGAGCAAAGATCTTCTTTTAGAACCTTTGTCTGTTTTTCTCACTGGAAAAGTATCTCTCTAAATAAATGTCAGTGCCTGGCCAGAGGTGGATTAATGCCTGGGTCCTGAGCCCAGGGGCCCCTGCCAATCAGGCAGCATGGTCCAGACAGGCATCCTGGCCACAGGCATCCAGGGCAGTGTGCCTCCTCTCCTCTGGCCAGTCCCAGGCTAGGGGCAGGTATGGGGCTCCCTGCAGGTGGCATTAGCTTCCTGGGGCCATCTGCTGCCAGGAGGCCCCATGGGCCACCTCGCTCCCTGCCATCTGTGGGCAGCCTCTAGCACCAGCACCACTGGGACCGATGGGATAGCCCCATCCTGCCCCACCAAGGCCAGCAGAGGCCCGGGTAGGCAGCTGGGGGTTGAGCTCGTGCCCCTCCCTCCCTCCCCCCAAAGCTGGCCCCGGCCCATCCTGCAGCACTGGGGGACTGCAACTCTGGCTGCGTGACACCTGCTGGGTGGAGGGGCAAGCTAGGGATGGAGCTACCTTCACCTCAGCTGCCTGTCTCACCTCAGATGCCCCAAGGAGGCTGGGCAGGCCCAGCCACAGCCCCCTGGCAGATCCAGAGGATACCTGCTCTCACCTGGTGAGGGACCTCCAATTTTCTGTTTGCCCAGAGCCCCAGTAAATCTTAATGTGCCACTGGGCCTGGCAGAACTTTTTTTGTTATCGGGGCATGTATGTTGGAGATATTTTGCCAGCTCTCTACACACAGTTTAACCATCAGACAGAGTTCCAGTTCGTACATTTGAGAGCCCTGCTGCCCTACAGCTTAGAGAAGAAGTTGGATTAAAGCTGAATTCTTCCAGAGAACCCAGACTGCTTTTTGTACAAGGAGAAACAAGCTGCAGAATGTGTTCCCAGGCTTTTCCACCAGACTGATATAAGGCCTGATTCTAAGACCAAAAGGAGACCCCTGTGCTCATTTAGACTGCATATATCAAACTGTAGACTTTTTTCAAGCATGGGACCAAAGCATGTCTTTTAGGAAGGCATCTAACCTCATTTTGAAGACTCTGTGAGGTTATGAGTTTACCACCTCCCTGATGAATGGTTCCAATATTGACTTTTGTCACAGCTAATAAGTTACAGATTATTTCAAGGATGATTTGGTTTAATTTCAACTTCTAGCTGGTCTTGCCATGACTTTGTCAGTGATTTTCAAAAAGCTGCCCCTGTGTCACACATCCTTTCCATGTGTAAGTTTCCTTTCACCCTTCTCTTGTATAGACTGAATAAAAATTTAGGTATGTCACATGATTACAACAGCATAATTTTCCCTGGATTTTATTAGGTAATAAGGAGCAGATGCAACCAGTTCTGTCAAGCCAGCTGCCCACAGAAAGCATTACACTGTCTTTCCACTAGGTGACAGAAGAGGCAGTTTACTTTGTAAACAGCTACTCCAGCAGAAGCTGACAAGGGGTAAAAACAAGGTTGCATTTGAGTTGGTTCTGATTGATTCAAGTCAAAACAGAGGAGCAGCATAGTTCCATACACAGTTGGTCCCTGGAATGAATGGCAATTAACTTGAATTAGCCTAGATTGTTCCAGGAAAAAGTGTTACTGCCAGTATTTCACAACCTCTGAAAACAGAACAAAGGACTTGGATGTTTGTAGGTTCCCAGGATAAAAGGCTTTGTTCTGGGAGAAAAACAAGGTCCAGTTTTATCCTAGGGGAGCAGAGACACCATTGGTATGCCATGGGTGCATCTACTATTAATTTGACTGAATAAACTCCTGCATAGTTTGCACTGGAGTTTGTTGCTCCCAGATGCCACATTTACATGTCTGCCTGGGACTGTAGCACATGGAGCCAGGTCAGTGCACCCCAGCTAGCAGGGGGCCCCAGGGCTCAGCCTGCCAGCCTGGGGCTGCTCTGACCCAGCTCAGTGTGCTGCAGCAGGGCTGGCTGGGGCACAAGGGTGCTTCATTGGAGGGCTAGCTGGCAAGCAACCCCCAACACTGAAGCAGCCTTGTGCTCCAGCCAGTCCCATCAGCGTCTACATGTGCATTGCAGCTGAGTAAGTAATGCTGCCGCAGGATAGTACTTGTATTGACAAGTACTATTCTATGGTGGCATTTATTAGTTTACTACAGCTTCATAGGGCTGCACTGGTAGTTCCTCACATTTTAATGTGGAGTTAACTCAGCAGTAAATGTCTCATGTAGACGTGCCCCATGTAAGTTACATGGGTACATAATTACTCCACATTTTCTAAGGAGTACTTCACTCCCAGACTGGAGTGACTTATATTGGTTATAAGGGTTTGTGCTTTCTGGCAGAGGGCAGGGTAGATATGCACTTTATAGATTTACTGAATAAGGTGGAAAGAGAGCATAAGCTTTTGTGAACTCAAACTCACTTCAGCAGATGCTATGAAAGGACAATCATGGAGCAGTGTATAAAGCTGAGTGAGTGATTTTAATACAAAAGGTGGGGGAGAAAGAGGGACGAAGCAGTGCTGGGAGAGGCAAACAAGCAAATGGCGATAAATGTAAGTGGCCATTGCATAAAACACTTAAATACTCCTTGAAACAGAGACTGGGACCCAAGTCTTCCCTCTTCTAGGGTGGTTGCTTTAATCACTGGACTAGAAGGTTCCTTTCCCTTGTCCACTGAATCCTGAATTTTTTGCAAAGTGGCACAGCTTCAAGAAGAGAAGAGAATACTGCCACCCCAGGACAGAATACAGCTGCCTGGCTACGAATTCTTCTGGGAGGGACATGTGGATCTAAATCCCCTCAGGCTAAGGATCTCACTTAGTCTAGGCAACTGCTGTAACTACTAAGTTACTGGATAAACACCACTTCCAGACATATTTGTAAGTGACATACACAGTGGCAGCTGTGGTTTGTGCTGAACTAAATCCTGTAAGTGTGTGTTGGGCGTGCACTGAACATGTCTGTTATATTGTGCCCCTCATGGTAGCTGGGTATAAAAATGCTTAATTTAAGGATCACAATTGGGATATTCCATATTGCCCCACCAAGACAGAGGCAGAAGCAAAACCTTACCAGCAAAAGCTTAAAGTCATATGGTATTAGACAAGACTTCTGTGCATAGCACTCTTATCCTTAAGCAGATTCCACTTATATCTCACTTTAGGTGACAAAGTCGTTTCATAGGCATGCATCCTAGAACTATTTTTTAAATGAAGCCTTCAATTATATAGCAGTAGATCCAGGAGGGGTTTACTTGCACATGCCTTTGATTCCTTGATTTTAAAACCAACTGCCTGGCAGTGGTAGCAGCATTTCTAGTCAGGCAGCACTGAGGGAGTCCATAAATGTCATGGTTCATTATAACCTACCTGATCCCTTCCCACCTCTTCATTCCACAGGTGTTAATGGCCCTCTCTTCTTTTTAATGATCTTGATGTTCTACCAATCAAGCTATCCCTTGTTCTGCAATTCTGCTGTCTCTTAGCTGTTCCTGGTAATGAAGCTCCTATTTCACAGCCTTGCAGATTGTTTTTAACTTATTCCAATGAAGTTATACGTATTCTTCCTTCAATCTTTAACTGAATAATACTGCCCTATGCCCCTAATGGATTAGTAAAGCTTCTAGTTTATTTTTAACTGGAGAAAAATAAGAGTTGTTTTATATGTGATTATGGACCTCACCATCTGCACCGTCCTTTTCAAAATTCAAGTTCCACCTATGTTTTATAGCAATATCATGCAGAAACTTCTTCAGAAGAACAATGGTATGACCATCTTTTTGTGTATAGTTACGCTATGTGGGGCTGTAAGCAACTACAATTGTGTTGAACGTAAAACATGTTTTTATTTAAGGATGTTTTTATACAGTGCAAGGAGTCTATGCTGACCTAACAGAGGCAGTCAGGTTGGTGCTTAAAATTAAATGGGATGTTGATTTAGCTGCAAACAGAGCACACGTGAAATCAGAATAGAAATGTGAGGGAGAGCTGCCAGTACCTTGCTGCTTCATCCGTATACTCTTATCACTGAATGTTGTCTTACCATGTTGCTGAATGAAGAAAACAGTCCCTTTCCTTACATAACTTAAGGAAATGTAATTATGGCATAAGCTGACATTACTGCTGTCATTTTTTGTGCAAGTGGAAATCCAATACAGAGGTACCTACAACTGAGTTTATAATCCTTTCTGAAGACATGTCAGAGTGTGTTTAGAGGGATTCAGAATAGTTTATGATATGATTAGAAAGAATTTGCCCTGTACAACAGATGGAGTGCTCTAAAAACTTGAGAAATGTCTCCGGCTAGGGGGTGGGAAGGAGGTGTCAAGATAATACTTTAGACCATGTTTTAATTCACAGATTTTTGATAACTTTCAAAGGTTTTCCCACCCTGTGAGTTTCCTTTTAGAATTAAGTATGCTTGTAAAATAAGACAACCAAGAAAAGTTGCATTCTATAACTGGATTGTTTTCTATAACTGTGCACCATATCATAATGTAGAACAAGAGGCAAATATATAAAAGATATCTCTCTTTGCTTCAGTAGCTATCATGAAGCGAACTCTCAGAAGGGATGAACAGATACCAACAATCAGGCTACCTCATTGGCAAGATGCTTAACTTTTTACTGTAAAATCTTTGGGGCAAAGAGTATTCCTGTACTGTGTATGTGTCAGGTACAATGGGGCTGTGATGGCTGATAAGTGTCCATTACATAATTCAAAATTCCCCCAAATCAAGAACAGCTAACCCAATTACTTTTGCAAGATAGCTAAAGATGTAAAACAGGGGACTTTCACTGCCAGTCCAGACCTGTGTTCTTAGGAGAAGTGTTAATGGTTTGGGGAGGAGATACGCCTCAATTAAATGTAAGGGGAAGCATAATTGACTGGCCAAAGTACTTGACAGCAGTTTTTTGATGACACGCTAGCATTGGCTTTTTAATAGCTGACTCTAGACTGCTGGACTTTTTCACCAGACAATACAGGGAAATGAAGCTTCAGGCAAATCTTCTACAATTCTTTTATTAGGATGTGTTTTATTGTCCACAAATAAAAAGCAAATAATACACAATACACAATAATTCCAGTAGGCTTTTTTGCTTTAATATCCAGGAAGGGAGAAGACATTTTTTTATCCAATTTACACTTTCTTGCTTACTCACCACAAACAGTCCCAGGAGCGACTTACGGCCTTTCTTGCTCACCAGCCAGAATACAGAATATTGGGTCGTATTTACGCATGCACAAGGAACGGGGGTAGGGCACTTTAATAAGAGTGGCTCCAAGACCCACTCTAATTAAAGTGTCCACAGCATCTTGTGTATTTAGTGTCCCACACTTCAAAATGGCAGCAGGGGCTCTTTAACTGAAGCTTATTCAACTAATCAAGTCTGCTCCAAGTAATTGAGGCCACTTCAACTCATTGTAATTACATTTGTGCATTGGAGCAGCATCCCCAGATGCCTACAGGCACCCTGAATGCTTAAATTGAATGCCTTGGAGTAAGAAAAGGGAAAGAAACAGGAAGGAAATGATGACATGACATTTTTTTTTTTTGGATCTTAAAAGCATTATCTGTATTTGCCAGTGCAAACTTTGTACACTGTAATTACCAGAGGGAATAACTTTAATACTGGAAGTGTGAATGACACCTAGCAATTAGTGCTTGTTCCATTATTTGAAGGAAACTGGCAACATTTGTGACCATCTTGTCACCACTACACTATCATTTATTCACTAACTCATAACAGTTAATAAGCTTGTATTTATTTTCTTCAGGTCAAACTTCTTGTCAGGAAGGAGACCAGAGATGTACTTCCTGTCCTGATTCTTGTGGCACCTCTTCCCTCTGTGAGATGAGGAACAGCCAGACAAACTGTAGTAAGTTTGGCCTGTGCTTCACACCATTGTCCTAGAGTGCACTTCCAGTAGTTTTCCCTTTCATTGCATTTATGATGATGCACTGCAGGGTACAGAAAAGAATCTTTTCATTCATTCTTACTTGTTGCATGTCTAGCATTTAAGTTTTGAAATGGTTTTGATTAGGCCAAACCAGAAACAAATGTGTCATCCCAGTTCATGACTAAAAATGCAACTGTACTAGCATACTCAAGGACCCTTGACTCTAAAGATTTTTTTCCCCACACATATTTTCTTTGCTCTGTTCTTAGTTTGTGGTGACTATAGCAGTGCTTTATAGTGCAGTGAAAGAGTATTAAATATATGCACAAATGAAATAACATGATCCATGTGTAAACTGCTGGCCTATTTCCCTCAACCCCAGGAGGAATGACACCATGCCTAGAGTCTAGATTGGATCTTTTTCCTCCTTGTTATTTAAACTGAGAAAGTTATTTTCCTGGCCAAAAGAGTCTGGTGGGGCCTAGAGATCCTTTTTCTAGTATTTTGTCCTCTCTTGCTCTACCCTGCTCCAGGATCTGGCAGGCATTCATTTGAGTTGTTGTCAAGACATTCACTTGTGCCACTTGTTGTGTTTTGTAATTCCTTGAGCAGTTGCTGCTGGGAGATGGTTAATCAGTCATTGGTGTGCCTAGCCATCTACCTGCGATTGTATGACTCATGAATCTGCATTGGTCCCCCACTGATAAAATACAGCTAGTCATACTGTAGTAGTAATTACGTATTGGTGACTAAACAAAAGGATGAATGATGGGCTCATATAACAGTTCCTCCAGGCATAAATTAAAATAGGGTGAGTGGGGTGTGCCTGTAAGAGTCTTTTTCAGATACTGTGGGTGAGAGAAAATTTAGAAGAAAGGCTGAAAATGTGAGCCTAGCTTCTGCTCCCTCCCCCCCGCCCCTCCCGTTAAGCAGGCATTCCCTGTCCCTCACAGACATCTCAGCATTAACTAGCAGGCCACGTGCTGGCTACCTCTGAGCTGTGGCACATGGAACAGAGGCAGAATCAACAGCCAGCTGGTAGTGTCCCTCTGTTTTCTTAATGGAGTGATAAACACCGAGTTAAAGGGTGATAAGCATTCCCTGCTGGGCTGTTCAGAGGGACACACACACACACACACAATCACAGCGTATTGCCAGGGCCTGGCCACGCCCCCCTCAGCTCATCTATGTGCAAAGGAAGGGTGGGCTACTAAACACTGTGTTATCAGCTCCCTGCTGGCTCCCTTGCCTGTTAGGTTTGCAGACAGTATGAAGAAGCAGAGAGAGGGAGATTGAAAAGCTCAGTATCATCAACAGATGCACCCACTGCACACCCCTGCTTTGCCTCAGAGTGCTAGCTGGGGGCTGGGGTCTTGCAACACTCCCGCCCATTAAGCAGCAAGCCTGAAAAAGCCTGTGCAGGCAGGGTGGGCGTTTAAACATCTCCCTAATCTGAGCATTCTGCTGGGGCCTGGCCATGCCCCCTCAGCTCAGCATCATCAAAGGGAAGGGAGGGCTGCTCTAGCACCCCTCAGTTTTTAGCCTAAGCCACTGCAGGTATATGCCTGAATTTCCTCAGTCCAGAGTGGGTGTCTGCGGTTACAAACTAGTTCAGCCTAGCCAAATTAGACTAACCTGCAAAGATTGAATCAATTCAGGCTTTTTGACTATCTGTCCCTAGCCATAGGGACTTCAATCCCTTGTGAGCTATTATAGCTTCTCTATCTTCCCTTTCCTCTTGATATCAGTCTTTATATGTAAGGTGGTTAATCCTCTGTTCCCTCCTGGCACCTGTGGTGTTGTGTGTTGGCTTGTTTTTTAATCTGTGCCTTTTGATTATTCAAGGTGCCAAGTGTCCTTCACATCCCTGGAAGATGATAGGAATTGCAGTTATTCAGCACTCCCCTAAACGAGGCTTAATGAATAACTATATTCTAGCGAGTTTGGCAGGTCATATAGAACAAAGTCAGGGGATTTAGGAATGTCAGTTTCAAGCATTTTATTGCTTAATCCAGAATTGCTAGAGCATAATTAGGCTGCTTGCAGATGTTGAAAAAACAAAAAAAAATGGCACTTTAAACTCCGCATGCTCCCAAGTCCAGCGCATGCCCAGAAGAGGCAGTGTGTTAGTTGGACTCAGCTTGCCCAACATCAGTATAGGTCAGGAGCTTCAGCAGGGTTTTTTTGGTGCTTTTATCTAATAGCTGTTTGAATCAACTATTGGATAAAAGCACCAAAAAGTCTCCGCTGAAGCGCCCAATCTATACAAATGCTGTGGAGCCAGGCTAAAGTAACATGCTGCTTGTTCCAGTAAAGCTTCTTTTTGTTTTTTTTACATCAGCAAGCAGCCTAAGCAGTATTTGCTAGATAGCCTTAGAGCATGTTGCTGATTGATCATTGACTATTTTATTCTATATGAAAAATGTCCTTAATGCCATAAGTGGTTAGAAGTAATAGAAATGTATCTTTCTTTCTTTCTTTTGTTTTTTTAATGTCTGGTATGGAGCAAATCCATCATCCACCAGTAGAGCGAAAGATTTTTAGAGCTGGTCTGAAAATGGGAGGGGGAGGTAGCTGACAAATGACAAAGCAAACAAGATGTAGCAAGATTTTTCTATGTAAAAAGTATTATTCATCAAAAAAGTGCAATAGTACTGCCACAGTGTCTCATCTGCCTATTATCCTCTAAAAACTGTGCTCCTTGGTCAGACTACATTTTCTATGATGGACCCATGCTGAGAGGAAGTAATGCATCATGGGAAATTTGCTGCAGTCCAGGACCTTTGGATCATAATAGAGAAAGGAACCATGAGGCATTGCATTAGCTTTACTAAATCAAACTGTTCTTGTTTTGGCCACAGCCCCACTTCCAGTTGATTTCTATGGGGATTTGTGGATGCTAAGGTCTGAAAAAGGTGGTCCCTAAATTAGTTTTTTCCCTTGTTTAGATAGATTTGAAGAATATGCCATTTGCTCTTTGATGGCCAGGTCCTGTAAACACTCATTCAACATTACCTATTTGAGCAGTTCCATTCAAGTTATTTGCATGCATAAATGTTTGCAGGATTGAATAATTGTGATACGTGAAGGAAGGCTGAAGTCTGAAGAGGAATGATCGGTCCCAGGTTAGACTGGCATAGTTGCAGTGGTCCCTGCTCTCCAGTTACTGGTGTTGGTAGCCTCAGTGCCAATGACCCTGTGTCTGAGAGAAGATACTACCTATTGAAACCCAAATCTTTTTACTTCAGCTTTATTGAATTTAGCCATAGTTGATTTAAGCTGATCTGTCATTTCCCAACTGCTATTTTGCTCATCAGGAGCCTTAAAACTTTGATGTGCTATGGCTGAAAAAGTTTCAGATGTTACATGTGAGACCCTTATAATAAGTTTCATATTTGAGCATTTGCAAATTGAATCAGTATGACATTTTGGGAATAATATGCATTGTATTATTCAAGTTCAATTTTAAGGGACATATAGTTATCACCACTGCATAAAACATATCTGACCTATTGTGAAAAGATCAGCCATGGGCTTGCTGCCAACCACTGCTGGGTCCCCATCTTCATTTGGCTGTTGGCCTCATCAGGCAAAGCACCACCTGCATCAGTCTTACCCAGAATGAACAAGAATGCACTTGTAGCAGATTCCCAAAGGAACCTCATATCAGGCTTGCCTTCCGTCTGGCAGCTGTGACAGGTGGCCATTTCTTAAGTACATGACAGTTAATACATAACAAAAGTAGTCCTATGTCTCTGGGACAGCCAGAACTCTCTTCCTCTCTCAGCATAAGAGCTGGAAGCCTGCCCATTTTCCTGGCCAACATCCAATCCAGCCATGTTTTCTGCTCTTAACCCTGCCCTTCAAGCCTGACCCCTTTTGCAGATGTAGCAGAATGGGGCTAATGAGACCTACAGAATCTTGTTACCTTTTCGTGCCAATGTGGTGTCTACCCCACTACACACCTATATGGCGACTTTGGAAAATACAATAAGCAAAGGCTACATTACTGCTCAGTGAAGAATGGTTTCCAATGGAAACTGATAGTTGAAAAAATTCTTATTCTTTATCAGAAAACACCCAAGACCATTTTCTTTTTTTCTCACAAGAGACACTCCAGTGCTAGAGTAGCTAGTTGATTACAGTACTCACCTGGGAACCCGAAAGCTTGCTTAAAAATTGTTCTCCAACTATTTAGTTGGTCTAATAAAAGATATCAGATTCACCCAAAGAGCCTTATTCACTTGGGCTAAGTAGCTTAAGTCCCTGGTCTGAATTAGGCTACTTTGTGGTGGATCTCTCACTATCTTGTTTAATGAATGCCAAATGAAAGCTTCAATGGGAGAGTCTGAGAGAAAGTCCTCCAGAATGGCCTCATGGTAAAAGCAGTCACCTGGGTTAAAGGAGATTTGAGTTAATGTCCAGCTGTATCTGAATCAGACTCGGGACTATACCTTAATTTTGCATATCCCAACTGAATGCTCTACCTACTGGAACACTATTTTCTTTTGCTGGACAATTCCTGATCAGGCCTGGGGTGTGTTTTATATCATTCCGTATGGACTGATTTTTCCCTCCAGGCATCATAAATTCCAATCAGTTTGTTCTCCTGTCATAATATAGCCATGAGGAACAATTTTTTGTGGGTGCATCTCTTATTGAACTAACTGCATGGCTGGGATAGACAAAGGTAAGCTTTCTGGTGTCGTGGTACTTTTCATGTGGCTTCTCTGTCCATACTGTCTGAAAGGCCTGAGGAAAGGTGCTGTGATAGACAAAGGCAAGCTTCCGAATATCTCAACCATGCAGTTGGTTCAGTAAAAGATATCACCCACAAGAATTCTTGCCTTGTATATCTCCTGGACCATCATAGCAATAACATCACCTCAACACTAGCATAATATAGTCATGCCATTTTATAATTATAGTGCAAATGTTAGATGCGTTTCCACAGAGACTGTGTTTAAAGGAACTCACAGAGATGCTACATTCATATAACAATAGTGTAAGAGTGATGTAGCTGTAGGAGTCCAGAAATTAGCAAGAGGCAAGGATTGCTTACTGTGATATCTTTTATGGAACTGTCTATGTAGTTGGGATAAAGTTAAACTAACTTTCTAACTAAGACATTCTTTCTCAGGTCCCTGATTACAGGAAGCTAGTCTTCACTTGCTTCACTTTTTATGATATTGAGTCTTTTCAGTTTATAATTTTAATTTCTTCCAACAACATGAAAACCAATGGGACTTGCATATGTGTAAAGAGAAGATGGATAGAACCCTATAGTACAATATGAATATGCTATACTAACCATTAGCCTAGATTTAATTTATATTGCATAAATTTTTAGAGGGTACATACCAGTGTATACTTGCAACCTACCTGCATATGTCTGTAGGTTTCGTCACAAAGAATCCCAGACTCATACAAAGCTCAATACATCATGTATATGATAAGGAATAAGTGAAGAAAAGTGCACATACTGCAACTAAATGAATACATTCAATTGAGTGTTCAGGGGTTGAAATATGTTTTGGGAAAGTCTACTTTCTGAGAGAGATGGGGCACTGCCAGTCATAGAAAGTATGGAGGTAGGTTGTTGAGGGGAGTGTAGGGGGAAGTGAAAGAGGGGAATGGGAAATAAGTCATTTGGGGTGTGTGGGGGGGAGGAGATTGCGAAGAACCATGTGGATGGGGGATGTGTACTTGGGGTTTTGTAGTCAGAGAACTCCTCTACATGTGACATGTATCATGTAATTACTGGGTTAATTTCTCAATCGGTTTAAACCGGCTAAACATGCAAATTAACTATTGCACCGTAAGAAGATCCAACCAGCTATAAAGTTAGAGCTAAAAAATATGTACTAGATTTATAGCTGGTTTCTGTCCAGCTTTAATTTGCATACGTAAAAAAAAAAAAAAAAAAGGTGCCCTGCCAGTTGATGGGGCTCCCAGTTGCAGGGGGTGCACCAAGTGCTACCACAGGTGGGAGTCCTGTAAGCACACGTGTCATTGCCATGGATGGGAGTCTTGCCATCTGATGAATTTTCCATCTGTTCAGCAGCAGCTGATGCAGGGGGAGTCCAGGATTGTGATCCTGGGCTCTCTCTACAACAGCAATAGTCATGGTAGTATCTGATGCTGGATCCCACAAAATCTCCTGCCTCCTGCCAGGCAAATAACTGGTGAGATCTGTGTAAGGAGGGGGGCACAAGGAAACTGAAAATAGGGGAAGTGTGGGGAATGAGACAGAGGTAGGGAGAAAACTTTCAGTAGGTGAGAAGAGGCTGGCCACAGCTAATTATGATTAAGAACCAAGAATCATTTAAACGGTGAAGTGGTTTTTGAGCAAGTCAGTGATAGTAAAGAGAGAATTGGCAGTAAGGTTATGGGGCGCATGAACATGAAAATAGCTTACCTCACAGTAACATCAACTATTGTAGTAAGTGTTCATATTAATGGTTTTATCCTATGAGAAATGCCAGGTAGCTCAACCCTTAGTGAAAGTAGAATAAATGACTTTACATTTAGTGTTGGATAAATGCAAGCAAGTGGCAATTACTATAGAACAGCTGATGCACTCTGAGTTCAACAAACCTTCTAGCTTACTTCACAGTAGTTTGTTCACACCTCTATACCTTAATGTGAATCAGAGCAGAACCCAAGAAACGCCTGTATGCAATCCACATTTTATTATTCTGGGACCTAAAGAATAACATATCTATGCATCTTAGCTTGGGTAGGATATCTCCTCCAGACTGGTTTTGATAAGTGTAGTATTAAATAGAAGTTGGACAGGGAACTGAATTTAGTTTCCCTTTCTCTTCTTGGTAGTCTTATTATATGCTATAAATAGACATTATCAGAGAATATTGTCCTGTTAATGTTATATGATAAGAAAATCAAATATGATGGCTTGAGAGGCTTGTAGAATGTGGTTTCATGTACTGATTACAATTCTAAGTCTGAGCTATGTTTACTCTTCTCCAGCATCATATTAGTTCAGCTGTAGTTGAGGATAAGAAATGAGCCAAAATCTCCACATTTGCTATGTTACTGCTGAGAATTTAAGTATAACATATACAGTTATTTTTATAGTTCCAGTGTATTCTGTGTCAACATGAAAGCAAACAACTAGACTTGGCTAAAAATAGGTAGACTCTAAGAGCAACAACTCTGGATTCAATGGCATGTAGTTAGGCATTTAAAAATACTGCTGACACGTTCTAGTGTATACTGAAAGGAAGACATCTCAAATAGCATAGCACGCCCTAAAATTAGGAATATTTTAGATTACACTTCCTAACCCAACACCAATCATTTGATGAAAGCAGTGTGCCAAGGTTCAACTCACATGAAGAGAGACCAAGAAATGATCCCAGAAACTCCTACTGCAAGCTGGCCCTTGGACCAGGCTAGATTGGTTAACTATGCTGATCAGCTGGTTAAGTCTGTTGACTCTTCCATCAAATCTCTCCTTAAGGCCTAGTTATATTTATATCAAGCCTCCCTTAAGGCCCAGTTATATTTATATCAAGCCTCCCAATATATTGGCAACCAATAATAGCTATCCAGTTGCCTGGCTGAGCTGACCAATGTTATTAACACATTTGTTTTTAGAGAAGAGCAAAGTTCTTAAGTTTTGGATAAAAATTGATTTTTTTTTTTAATGACTCTCTGTTCTTAATGAAAAAAATGCCATGCCTTTAAATATTATTGGATACAATCATATAAATTTGGTTCAACTCTAAATGAAGAAAATAATCTCCATTCAAGTTGAAATATTTTTTTCATTTTCTTTTAGTTTTGAAAATCAATTTATTTGGACTTGTAAGAAAAAACAAAACTATGTAGTTATCTGAACATTTTAATGGGAGATACTTACATTTCAACCAGTCTTAGTTGTTTACATTATAAAAACTCTCAAAACTTAATTTAGTCCATCTGGCTAGTCTACATAGCCAAATGAAGTTGGTACCTTGTTCTCCTTGTGCTTACTGTGTTTTGCTTACTTCTTGTGTTTTAATGTAATTGTTAGCTCTATGGAAAAATGATTGACTCTTATAATGCATTGTATAGTGTCTAGCAGAAGGGGGCTCAGTCCTTATGCAGACTTCCATGTGTACTGTAACAAATATAATTTTGCAGGGGGTGGGGCAGGGAGGGAGTTAAGGAAACTTGTAGCAAAACACTTCCAGTCTGAGAAGTATTTTGATAGTTCTGTGTAGTAACTTTTGTGTTTTTAAATGATATTTTAGCCAAAAATAATAAGGTCATCTATATAATCTCATTTGTAACCTTTTCAAAATGAATGTCAAGAAGTTAGGATACAGAAGAGGTTGTTAAACATGAATATATAGCTTGTGAATAATTGATTAACTGTAGCGATCAATGCCTTTTTCCTTTGCATGCATGAAGATTGTCACTTGAAGAATTGTGGTCTGGGATGCATAGTCTTCATTAACTGCACCTTTTTTTTAGAGGTTAGAGAAGCTAGTGCCACTTTTATAACACTGCACAAGATCTCTGACACTATTTCTGATGTAAAGCAAGACCTACTTTAGTAAGCCAGAGAAAGTATTCCCAGTTTAAATGATGAGAAGCTTGTAATTATTTTGTTCTGTTTCATCTAACTTTACAAAATGTATGTTCTTTTCTTTCACAAGGTCTATGTGAGCCAATTACCCTGGAACTCTGCATGAACCTGCCATACAACTACACTAGTTACCCAAACTACTTGGGCCATAGGACTCAGAAGGAAGCATCTATCAGCTGGGAATCTTCCCTTTTCCCAGCCTTGGTTCAGACCAACTGCTACAAGTATCTTATGTTTTTTGCCTGTACAATATTGGTACCAAAATGTGACCCTCAAACGAATCAGCGTATCCCACCCTGCAGGTAACATGACTGCTTCTTAATGGGATTCTTGACTAGCTTTATTCACCCTATGGATCTTTCTTAAAGCCCAACTCTGCTTCCATTGAAAGCAATTGGAATTTTGCTTTTGATTTCAGGAGAAACAGGTTTAGCCCATATTTTGCAAAGTCAAAAATTACACCTCATCATTTCATTCATTATATATGTGATTATTTTGTGAAATTTTAAAAAAATAGCAGTTTTGTTACTTTTTAAAAGATTCTTTATTGAATATTCATAGGCTTGCACATTCCACTCATTTGGATTAGAATTGTACCAATAAAAAGGATATATAACCATATAGCAAAGAATACTTTTAGCTATAAGTATCAGTATTCATAACAGTAGAGCTTTATATATTCAAAGGAAGCCATAGACTAATGAATTAAAGTCTGGATTTGAAGGCAATTGTCACTTTTCCAAAATTGGAGAGCAAGTAATGTAGAAATATAGCCCTATTTTGCCACCTCAGTTCATTCTTATGTACCAAATTAAATGTGCTTAGGCTATCAGACCAAGGACATTTCTTGTTCCCTTATCAAATAATCATCACTATATGGCAGTCAGAAAGTTAGAATAATGCATGTGCGGGAGAGACAGAATGGGACTGCAGCAGATCAGGATTAAAATGACTTGACCAAGCATAACCTTTGTTTCCACTGTGCATGTACGTGAAAACTAGGCAAATTTAAAAAAAGAAAAAAGAAAAAGTTATTCTAATTATTAAAAGTCAAATGATTTCTAAGTAAAGGCAGTTAGATTTTATATGCTTCAATACAGTGCCTTTCTGTTTGTCCACTTAAGAAATATGGTGCAGCATCATAATCTAAATAAACAATACTAGTGTTAGATCAATATTTAAATTATTTTAAAAGGAAGCTTTATAAGTCTAATATTAGTATATTTATTTTCATAAATGTCTATTTTTTCTGTCCCGTGCTAGAAAGCAAGCAGTGACTTTATGAAGTTAGGGTGGCACAAGAGGTCAGAATTGGGATTTGAAGAATTCATTGTAGTCATTAACAATACAGAAGAAGAAAATTAATGGATATATTTGACTGAATTCACAGAGAGTACTGACTGGAGAAGAACTTCTGGCACAGTTGGAATGGTTAAACAGACTTCTGGGTGATCTTGGGCAGGCTGCTGAGTATTAAGCCCTGCCCATTCACACCTGCTCATGTAAAGCTAAGCTCACAAATTGGCAGAGTAGATGGCTTGGAGGAGCCCTGAGCATGTACCAGCACCCAGTTAAATAGAGAGGAATGGAGAAATAATTATGAAATTATAATAAAAAAGGCTTCTTACTAGTGAGCCAAGACTTAAATACAAGGAATAGACATATACATTATTCATTTTAAGCATTTAATTGCAGTCGAAGCTCTTAAAAAAGCAAAATATTTACTCAGAAAATTCTATGAATTTGGATATTTTCTGTTTCAGCCTTCAGCAAGCACATCCTTTCTTAATGATAGCAGTGATTAATTTGCTTGAATGATGAATGTCTATAGTTGTACTTGACCTGTCTTATCCTGTAAATATGAAGCTACATTTCACTAATGCATATTTCCTTGTGTTAAACTTTCCAAATCAAAGTGCAGTTTACAGGCATGACTTAAATTCACATTGTATCTTACTTCTGTTATAAAACATGACCATTTGATTGATATGGTTTGTTGATATGATATTAATATCCATTTTCTGCTTTAGGTAATACTGTCAGCAGTTTTAATTCTGTTTCTTATGTATAAAGCATATGTCCCTATTTTAAACAGCACCTAGTTTATGGTGTTTTTAAAACTACTTTGGTCTTTATGCTTTAATTTTTAAAGGTAAAAGTCTTAGAAGCAGTTCATGTAAAGAGAAATATGGGAACTGGTTTTATGAAGACCTGAGATGACTTCTATTGAGACCATTTATTGACTCGCCAATTATCATTTCAAATTCTAGCCAGGTTGTTCACCTTTAGTGAGGCATTAGCTCTGTTCTGATGACATGAACAATATACAATGCCTCTGATCTTTAAAGTCATCTATATATAAATTCCTATTGATTACAAATAGTGTTTCATGGCTGGAGGGTTTGTATCTCAAAAAAACTGAACCCAGATCACATCATTCTTTTCTCCACAAATATATATTTTCTGAATTATGGGTTTGATCCTGCAAGATGCTAAGCCATTTTTGTAGATAGTTGTGCTCTTATACTGCACTTTGTATGATTTAAACCTGCTATCTCTATAAAATCTTTTCCAATTATACTGGCTTTCCAAGACTTGGAAATAACACTGTTTATATTTGTGAATGGGTCTTAACTGATTTTAGTCATTTGTACAATCAGGTTAGTTACACAAAGAATGTTCTAACAGTGACCACTGCCTGAACAGAAAAACCTTTCTCAACGTATTTGTATCACTTTGTGCACTGTAATTAGATTTAATATTATTTTCAGAGACTAAGGAAATATCTTGGTAATTTTTGTGAGTTTAATGATTATGGGGTAAATTAGACTGAAAATCTTTGTGACTGAAGTCCCATGTTTAATCCAGAATAGACGAAGCAATTACATAATCAGAAATGCTTTCTTATATCATCCTTGTTCTCTTATACTCATTTTTCCCTTGACCTTTCTGCTGTCTCTGATAATAAGGATTGAAGTTTTTCTCCACTGCAGTATAGAATCTTAGGGGTAGAAGAGGTCTCAAAGAGCACCAGTTTCAACCCCCCTGTGAAAATGCAGGATATACATTTTGGGGGGAAGAGTATAGACATTTAGGAAGGGCTAGGGGAGGTTAGATTGCATTAAAAATGACCACCCAGAAGTTTGGGGGTTGGAGAAGGTTAGATTGTGTTAAAGATGGCCACCCAATCTAACTTAGTTTGCCCAGGTGCAGACCTGACACACAGATCCCTAGTTAGGTCAATTTAAGTGCAAACCATACAGAAGTTCCAGAACTACACACATTACTCTAGCTGAGGCCTAACTAGTACAAAGTAGATTGATACTATTAATTCTTGTGTTTCAGGGTAAAAATAGACATCATCTTTGTGTCAGCACAAACATTTTTATGGCAGCACAGAGCAAAAGAAAAGAAACATCCCTACCTTCTGTCACATCACAAGGTGCAGACAGAAGTGACAGTTTTTGCCTGATCTGGCCACTGAAAGCACTGTACAGACATGACCGAACAGAAACGCACAGCTGCAGAGCACTTTAAGAGGGCCCATCCTGCAAAAATCTGAACCCTCATTGCATAAAGATGCTCCAAGATAGAGTGTCTGTGCCACCTCCTAGCCCAGCACCATTTTCAGAATGAGAGGGGGGAAAGGAAGCAGAGGAATTTTGTTCTGGGTTTTCAGTGGTTCCATTCCACTCAGCCCACCCTCCAGTGCCAGCTGAGGAATCCCCAGAATGAGCTCCTTCCACTCCCTTTCCCCAATCCCATTCTGAAAACAGTGCTGGGGCTGGGAGTGGGGAGGGTTGTTGCTAGGGGCGTGGCTACAGGCTTTCAGCAGCTCTAAACAGCAGCTGGATTCCCGCCAGCATCTGGATCCCAACCACCCAGACCCAGCAGTAAATTCCTGTCGGGTCTGGGGGATTGCTGTAACTCATGGCACTTCCTGCAAGGCACCACAAGTTGCAGCGAGGAGCTGCTCTTCTATCTGTGCCTCCTAATATTCAAATTTGTGACCATGATGGAAGGTTATGTATGATATCTGTTTGCTTATGGCAAAAGAACGCAGATAGCCTGAAGCCCCCTGTACTCTCCAGCTGCCACAGGCAGGGGCTCCGCAGGCTTGAGGAGCCCTGTCTTGGGCATTTCAGGAATTCCAAGGCAGGATCAGGCCCCTCAAGCCTTGGGAGCTCCTGCCACATTTTCCCCTCTGACCCAGACACATCCCTGGGATCTCTGGGGTTGCGTCTGGGCCAGTGAAGAAAGATGGGGCTTTTTGCTTACCTAGATGTATCCTTGGCATCTCCAGGGATGCAGAGAACTTTGGGGCTTCACCTTGACATGGGGTAAATGACCACAAGTGGGAGCTCTGTGGCTGTAAGAACATGCCCCATGTTGGAGCGCAGCAATACTACATGTGCTGGGGAAATCCCCTGCAGAGGGATTCTCCTGGCACACATTTATGGCAGCAGTGCAGGGCATGGGCTGCAAACATGGAATGGGGACCCCCTAAGGGAGTTTCTCATTCCGTGCCTGCAGACGTGCACTGGAGAAACCCGCTGCAGAGGGATTGCCCCAGTGTATGTTTCTGCACCCTGACATGGGGAGGGGGGCATCTGCAGGTGAGGCAGGGGGGAGCCCTGATGGGAATGTTCCCCTTTGTGCTTGTAGATGTGCCTCCACAACAGGCTGGGTGTGTCTTCAATGCACCTCATGTCAGGACTCAGCATCCAGCAATGTCTATAGACATCTGTGGAGTGCTATGAGTTGTGCTGCAACCTACTGCAGCATAGCCGATCATGTGCTCCATAGATGATCTCTGTTTCCAGCCTCACATGCTGTTCTCTTGTTAGTACAGACAAGCATTACATTTTTTTTTTTTTGTAATTGTGTCATATTGCTGGCTCATTTTAATTTTGGATCCACCAAAACCTCAAGATCCTTTTCATCAATGCTACTGCCAACCTGGTTTCTCTAATTACAACTTGGTACATTTCCCCTCCCCCACCCCCCACTGGCATTTTACATTTGCCATGGTTGAATCTCACGTTGTTATCTAGTGCCATGTTCTCTGAGTTATCAATATCCTTTAGAGGGTAGAACCCTACCCTCCAATGTGTTTGCAAGCCCTCCCATTTTTGTCTTTCTGCTTGTTGTTATTCAGCTAATCACATGCCAGCGTACCACTGGATAGTCCATAGCCCATAATTTACTCAAGAGAATGTCATGGGATTGTATCAAAAGCCTTACTAAAATCCAGATATGTTATGTTCACTGAATTACCTTCATCCACCAAACAAGTTATCCTGCTGAAGAAGGAAATCAATTTGTTTTCACGATTTGTTCTTAACACATCCATGTTGGCTGCTAGTGATCACTGCTTTCTCCTCTAGATGTTTACAGATTGAATGTTTTATAATTTGGTCCAGTAACATCGTTGATATTGAACCCTTTTTTCCTTTTTTTAAAGATGGGTGCTATGTTATCCCATCTCCAGTTCTCTGAAAGTTTTCCTGTCATTCATAGCTTTGCAAATATTGTTGCCAGTAGCTCTGAGATTTCTTCAGTCAGTTCCTTCAGCACCCTGAAATGAACTTTGTAGATGGATCAGATTGGAGCAATTACTGTGGTAGATTTGTAGCTGGTTAGCTCGTCACCTGCAGTCTACTCAATAGACTCACTCCTCTTCCCAAGGAGGTTCTGCCCGAGTCCCAGTGTGGTTTCAGGTCGCTCAGAGATACTATAGATATGGTCTTTGTTGCTAGGCAGCTACTGGAGAAATGTTGCAAGGAACACTGAGAACTTTATGTGGCTTTCACTGACCTGACTGAGGCCTTTGAATCAATGAACAGAGAAAGCCCCATAGAAGGTCCTGATGAGATTTGGATGCCTGCCAAAATTGGTTACCATCATCAGACTTCTTTGCAATGACATGACAGCAGCTGTCCTCAATAAAGGCTTGGAAATGGACCTCTTCATTATTAGAAGTGGAGTCAAGCAAGGATGAATGATTGTACCAACCTGCTTTTCTATTTTTAGTGCAGCTATTCTGCATCTCATTGCTGATAGACTCCCATCTGAAGTCAGCATCCAGTATCATGTGGACAGAAATCTCTTTAAAATAAACCAGTTACTTTCTAAATCCAAGATAACCAACACTTCCATTACTGATCCTCAATATGCTGATGATTATGTTGTATGTGTCCACTCAGTAGAATAGCTCCAGGTCACTCTGGACTGCTTCTGTGAACTGTATGCTTGGCCTTGCTACCAACTTCACAAAAACCAAGATACTTTACCAACCGTGCCAAACCAACCAGCTGCTCCTCCACATCTGACAATTAGAAGACTGTCTTTGGAGAATGTTGAGTATTTCGCATACCTGGGAAACCACTTTTCCTAAAAAGTAAGTGTAGAAAGTGATATTCAATACCTGATATAATCTGCCAGTGGTGTCTTTGGACATCTCCAAAGCCATGTCTTTTATGATCATGGCATCAGGACCCAAGCCAAACTGTTTATCTACCAGGCTGTTGTCATTCCTACCCTGTTGTATGGGACATTTGGATAACATATCAGTGATGTCTTCAGAAAATCCTTCATGTCAGCTGGAAGGACTGAAGAATGAATGTCAGCATTCTGGCTCAAGCAAACACCACTAGCTTTGAAGTCATGTTGGACTGCACAGTCATAAGTACACCTGACAACTGGCTCCTGAAATAGGTTGTATACTCCCAATTCACCAATGGTGACCACTTTAGAGGTAGTTAAAAGAAGTGATTCAAGGACATCTTTAAAACTAATCTGATAAAATGTGATATTAACAGCAAAACCTGGGAGACTCATGCACGAATCATCTCCAGTGGTGCCATGATGTATGACAAGGCATTGATCATTTTAACCAGGCAGATAGATGAGACACAAAAGGAAAGAGGTGTGACCTGACATCACCAGGATCCACTCCTTCCTCCCGGAACTATTTACCACATCTCCAGTTAAATAAGTGGATTTCACAGTGTCCTCTTCAGTCATCTCTGGACTCACTGATGACTTTCCCTATTTGTTGGAAGACTTGGCATTGTCATATTGAGGAACTGCTGGCAACAATTGGAAAGTATCTTTTTTGGCTGAAGCTTTGAGAGAGGGGAGATGACGTGGATGGCAGCAATTGCTCAATGTTTCAACTAACTAGACCAAACCTATTCAAATCTACATTTTGTGGGGGTTTATTATTATTATTATTTTCACTGGCTTGCCTGTCATCAGAAAATAAGCAAAACATAAATTAAGGGAATTTAGGACAAACCATGGGACAATGTAGGGCAGTTGTTCAAATATGATTTGCAATTTTTTTTAGGGGAAAAGAGAATCTAAAGGGAAACAGATCACTGCCATGCCATGACACAGCTAATTTATTTCAGTTCATTCTTATGAAATTAATCTATTTATGGTCCACTGCATCCCACTTCAGATGGGCACAGAATACATTTTGTTCTGTATTTTCTTTTTCTAAGTGAATCAGACTGGCAGCATCCTGTTACAGTCAAATAACATAAGTGAGTTAGATTTCTGTAGCTGTCTGACAGACATTAATAGTCTCTTTGCCTTAATCTGCTATTGTTCACTCTCACATCCAGCCCTTCTTCTACATGCATCTAATATTGTTACATCCTTTTGCATAATATCTGACAGTTCTTACAGTTTCTTCTCAAATACATACAAGTGTAAAGAATCGGTCTTCTCTATTACCATTTACACAAAGGGTTGAATGATGTGCTGCAGAAAATAAATGATTTTTTAATTTCTAATTCTCCCCAAAACAAATTAAATTTGGGACCAATGACAATGTTGAAAATGCTATCCTGTTATATCCACTGAAGACACACCTCACCTTAATAAGTTTGTTCAGTTTCAGTTCCTCAATTCCAATACAGACATAGGAGAAGGAGAAGTAATGACGTTGATTAACAGCCTTCCATCCAAAGAGAAGTTGAAATGATCTGGATTGTTTTCTTAAGAAAAAGGCAAATAAGCAGTGACTTGATAAAAAGCCACTAAATTGTAAGGTGAACTCTCCATTTTGTTATTCTTTATCAGGAGAAACAAAATGAACATTAAGTGAGATCTAAGGCTACATTTATACCTGATACTGTACAAACTCAAGCTGTGGTGGAAGTCACTGCAGAAGATATAATTGGAATAAAGTCCTTAATAAGGCTATGGGCACACAAGCAAGTCAACACAAGGTAAAAAAAAGGGGGGAGGGGGCGGGGATTTATGATGTGTTAGCTGCTCTGTGGTAGTTGGCTGTGTGCATGCTCTTACCAGAGGTAAATGAAAGATAGCTTACTCCTTAATGAAAGAGGGGCAAACTATCACAGCTTAGCTTTTGTTTACTATAGTGGAAGAGTGGGCATACAGGCAGTTACCATAAATCTGCAAACTGTAAATCTCTGCTCTCATCTATCTCACAGTAGTTTGTTCATGTGCCCATGGCCCAAAATTCAAAAAGGAATTTAACAGTTTCATTATTATAAGGACATCATCTGCAATTATACTGGCTAGAAAAAATATATCAACCCACAATCTGAGACATAAACCAATCACTAATTGTCTATTGTTAAGGAGAAACTTCTCTTATAGACTTTTCTTCCTGTTTATTTGATGTGTTTGGTACTGGCCATTTTTGAGAGATGCGATACTAGTCTAGATGAACTGATCTGATATGATGACACATTTTTTCTATGGTGAAAAAATAAAAGTTCAAAATGAGGACATTTTTCTTACTTCTTTTGCTAGATCTGATACAAGTTGTTGTGGCTAAATTGACCACATTCTCAAACCCATGTTACTCTGTGCAATGATTTCCCCAGACCTCATAGCTTTATCAAACTCTTTAGAAAGTCTCTTGTTTTCCATGTTTGAAATACTAGACTGTCTGTACACAAGTTCAGGTGTGGGTAGGTTCACTCAAATCTTTAACTTCCTGTGCTGTAGATACTACTCTATTTTGTATGTGCATCTCAGAAGAGACCCTAAAAGTCCATAACCTGCCTACAGCACTCTCTCACACTCACTCTCAGTTGTCATGCAGTGGGCAATGGCTGCTGACTTCTGCACCTGAAGAAGTAGCTTTTATTGGTACAGTATGAATGACATTTGTGCAGCTCTTTGGAGTCTTTCTGGAGAAAAGCCTCATTGTAGATGTAGACATAAAGCATTATTATTGCTGGTACTACTAGATTGCTTCATTCAATACATTCTTGTAAATAATTTCTCATTTCATAGAACCCAGTTCATTATCTTAGGCTTTAAAACTGGCTTCTCTGCCATTTCCTTCAGAGCAGTTGGTAAGAAACAACAATCTCATTTTTTGACCTTTATAATGTGATTTAAATAATAGGGTTTTTTTACAGTGATTTTCTTAAACAATGATGAAACCTTTAATATTTTTTCCCAAGTAAGGAAGCTGATCAACAAGTTAATCTTTTTCATTTTCAGATCCTCAGCTAGGATTCCTAGTTTCCAGTCATAATTGATACCCTTCTTACAGCACGTTTTCTTCCCAGCAGCATTATTCACTCTTTCTAATTTGTCTCCAAGGGCACTGTGTGACCATTCCAAGGAGCGCTGTGAGTCTGTGCTTGGGATTGTAGGCTTGCAGTGGCCAGAAGACACAGACTGCACTCAGTTTCCAGATGAAAACCAAGACAACCAAACCTGCCTAACACCTGATGAAGATGTTGAAGGTTACTTGTTTGGATACTTATAATTGGAGGTTGAATATTAATTCCTAGGTTGCCTTAAATTACTGATTCAGTTCATACTTTTATTCTCTCCCTTTAGATTACAATATATCATGTAGATGGATCTGAATATCATAAAAGCTAATATACTGTACAAATGATTCAAAATCAAGTTTGTGGGGTTTTCTTTTTACATTCAGCTACATAGAAGGAATCTTACAAGAAAATGAAGAACTTTAATTTCAGGGAAGGGTAAAACTACCCAGGAGAGTAACTGAGGGTGGGTGAGTGGAGCACCAGACCCAGGTTCTGATTTTAGAGGGGGCACCAGAATGACAGCCACCATGGAGCCTATGCTATGGCAGCTGCAGCCAGGCAGGGGGCAGAGATCCTGCCCTGCAGCACTTGGGGACAGGTAGAAGTCTTTCAGCACTCATCTGCTACTATGAGATGGCACTTAGAACAGCACTGTGTCACATTAATTAGTTCCTGCTTCTAGAATTATTCTGCTCTGGAATTATAGTTGTCTAAGCCTGACCAAACCGAGCACTAATTACAAACTAGAAATCTGAGCCTTTTGTCCCATTCTATTAAATTTGCTGTGCTGCGGATAGAAGATAGGAGTTCACAGTGTCATTTACTGTTGCTTCGGAGATGGTCATGTCTTTTCATTCAAACACTTTGTGCACATAGGTCAATATGAAGGTCACATGAAACAGATAGTAATAGTAAATAGTTTATATCCTCTGGATCATGGTGTACATGTAAACAGTTTAGTCAGATGCCTGATGCATCCATTTGTGGCTGACGTGCCCAGTTGGAGAGTAATATGGCTTGTTACAAGTTTCACAGATCCATATGTTGTCTAAGTTGTAGTCCAAATTTACAGCATGCTGCTTTCTTCTTTCTCACTTTGCTTTGATCCTCTGGATCAAACCCACCTCATGTTGAGCTGCACCCAGTGCCAGATGTTGCCTCCAGATCAGATGGGATTCTGTGCACTCCTTCCAGCTTTCTATGCTGATGTTGAACAACCTCATATAATTATTGCACACATCATGGTAATGCCATAGAAAGCAATCCCATTTTTTAGAGCTGTCTTGAGTCTTGCTATATAAAATATTCTGAGGAATACAGTCTCTTCCTATTCTCCTGAAATGGCTGATCCATTGCTATTTCTTGATAGTGGTTTCTAAGTATGTCAGTCCTGCACTCTCCAGTACCTCTGCGCTTGGTATTCTGTCTTCCCACTTTATTTTCAGAATCTTAAGCAGAAATCTCATGTGGAAGCTGTTTGGTCTCTTGATATGCCTAGCATATGTAGCCCATGTTTCTAAACCGTAAAGCAGGGATGACAGCAGACAAGTCTCATAGATTTGTATCTTCGCCTGAGCTGATAGTTTGCTGTTATTCCATGCACATTTCTGTAATAACCCAAAATTCTTAGCTGCTTTTCCTGTTCTGTTAGTCAGTTCAGTCTGAAGGTCAAGATCCCTGCTGATTGTAGAACCCAAGTACCAAAAGCTTTTAATGACATCAAGAGATTTATCTTCCAGAGTGATGTCAGGTATTGGTTCTTCCCCCTCTTGGTACATGATCACAGTCTTCTTGAAACTAATTGCCATCCTGAAGCTCTTGCATGACCCAGAAAATCTGCCCAAGAGATTTTGCAGGAAAGATTGTGGGCAACCAAGGCCACATCATCTGCAAACAGAAAATCTCTCAGAACCAGTTCTTTCACTTTGGTTTTCACTGTAAACCTTGCAATGTTGAACAAGCCTCCATCTAGTTTGGTTTAAAGGTAAATGCCATCATTGCTGTCCTTGAGTGTATGAAGAAGCAGGAATGAAATGTAGATGTTAAAAAGTGTATTAGCACGGAGGCTAAGAAACACCCGTTTCACCCAATTGTTGATGTCAAAGGTGTTGGATTCTTTATTTTCACACGCTGCAGTTGCCTTCATAGTTTGATGTAATGAGCAAAACATATTCAGCAGTTTGGAGGGATAACCCAGTTTCTTCAGATACAGTAAAATAAAAAAAAGCCCTGTCTGTTGACTGTATTGAAGGCCGTCATCAGATTGATGACGGCTATGTACAGTGGTATTTGTTTTTCTCTACACTTCTCTTGCAATTGGTTGACCAATGGTGGAGTGTCTGGAGTGAAAACTGCATTAACTTTCTGGATAGATTCTTTCACCTAAAGATTGCAACCTATGGAGCATGATGCAAGTGGCAGTTTTTCCAATTATGTTAAACAGGGAGATACCTCTATAATTGTCACTCTTTTGTTTTTGTATAATTGTACAAACAGAGCATCTGTGAAATCTTGCAGTTCTACTTCCTCTTTCCAACAGAGCAGTATAACTTAATATACTTTTGAAGTAATTAGCCATTGGCACATTTGTAGATTTCAGCAGGCAAGCAGTCATTGCTGGATGCCTTGTATCCAAGAATTGATTTAATGGATTTCTGCAAATCTTCAAATGTAGGCTCTTTGTCCAAATCTTTCATAACTTGTAGTAATCCTTCAAGCTCATTGTGTTTGATTTCAGTTTCACTTGAGTATAGAATTCCATAGTGTTCAATCCAGTGCTCGAGTTGTTTTTGTTTATCAGTAATGACATTTCCATTTAAGTCTTTCAGTGAAGCTATTTTCTTCTTGACTGGACCAATTCCTTATTTGATGCTTTTGTGTATTCCGGAGCTATCACCTGCTTCACATGCTTTGTGAATATCATCACAGAGTTTCAGCTGAAAATCTTGGGCATGCCTCTTAGCCTCCTTTTGCATTTCTCTTTGAGCCTTTCTCAGATTTTCCAGGGTTATGATGTTGGGAGATTTCTTATAGTTAGTTGGCTCTGTTCTTTCGTTCTCAACCAGTGGTAGAAGGGTTTCAGAGTGCTCTTCAAATCAAGTCTTCATTTTTCGTGCATTTTTTGCCAAACGCTGTTACAGCAGCATAGTAAATGTTAGTTTTTAAGTTTTCCCAAGCCTTGGTGACTGAGTTATGTAAACTTGCTTCCTCAACTTTTTCACTGAATAGTTTGCAAAGAACGTTAGTAAGCTATTTTTAATAGCAAAGCCTACTACCTGCCTTCTCCTTTCTCTTGCTGGCTTCCCATGCTAGAATATGTTGTAACCATTCTCTTGAATATATCATTTTGATCAGCATAGATCACACTGAGACCTTCAGTGTGTACACACAGGCAAGAGTATAAAGGAGTAGAGGCTGCCCTAGACCTACCATCCCCACTTTAGACCATTGATACAAGGCCAGATTGAGTCCAGACATTCAGTGCCTTGATGGTTGTAATTTCTCCTGGAAAGCAACAGATTACAGCTCTTGCTGACTGCCTAATACCTCAGTGAGGGCACGTTTCTCTCAGGGTGATGTCCCTTAGCCTTTTTCCAACCAAGGAATATCCACAAGGCAGTGGGGCTAGGGTTTTGAGGCACCCTATACTCGCCCTACTCTGGAGGTTGCAACATTTGTGGTATTTTATAGAAGCTATCCTGCCACGAGTAGTCTCACCACATTGCCATCAGGCCTGCTAGTCAGGTGCAGTTTATGCTCATGCACACTGTAACATACACATGTGCTAACTGGATCTTTGGCAGTTAGACAGACATACAGACCCTCACACATGTTAATTGGATCTTTGGTAGTTATACACACATATACACACTAACTGGGTCTTTAGCAGTTACACACACATACGCATATAAACTAATTGGATCTTTAGCAGTTACACACACATGCTAACTGGATTTTTGGTAGTTACACACAAACACTAACTGGGTCTTTGGCAGTTGCACACACATGCACACACTAACTGGATCTTTAGCCGTTATACATGTACACATGCACACTTTATAAACTAGTATGAACAGTTTATACTGGGTGCATCTACATGAGACATTTAAGGAACAGTACTGTGCATTAGTGCACATGGCAAAAACTGCTAATACACTAATGCACAGTAGTATTAGTCTACTGTGCATTAAACATCACACAAAAACATGCAATAGATTAATGTGCAGTACAGCAGCCTACTGTGCATTTATTTAGTACTTGATTATACAAGTACTAAATTTAATCTTCAGTAGGCACTGCACATTAATGAACATGTAGACACATCCACTGAGAAGCTAAAAAAACTAGAAGTTAAATTCAGCTGTAAGTTATGCCATGCAGCAATATAGTGGTGATGGAGAGGCAACCATCCTTAGCTAGAAGGTAGTATGTAGGGGAAGGAAAATCAAACTTGTGGCATGAGACATCCAAGTGATAAACCTAGTTGTGGAATAATAATGCATTTTTATTCTCAAGTACATAAATTACCTTGTGACTCTCTCCACCATGGCAGGCAGTAACTGATATATTTTAAATTTTACGCTCAAAACTACTGTGAAATATTTACAGAGATTGTGTGCGCTTACTAAGAGACTTCATTTAGGAATAACATCTAAGGGTCTGAACACACACATGTTTGGAACTGTTTCAAAAGGGCTGCCACTGGTATAGTCTAACTCTTGTCTGATTCAAATGTAGCAAAAGCACCTCCCCAACTTTAAACCTGGATGAAATAGGGCTGGAGCCAGTTCTGCTACATTTGAGTTATTCTCAGCTCATTCCCACATAACAGTGAGAACATACCACCTGCTGCTGGTTTGAAACT
Organism: Alligator mississippiensis; assembly: GCF_030867095.1. Lineage (NCBI taxonomy): Eukaryota > Metazoa > Chordata > Crocodylia > Alligatoridae > Alligator > Alligator mississippiensis. Next base: position 56,769,667 of record NC_081825.1, on the reverse strand, counting down.
TCTCCTTTTGAAAGGGTTCCAAATGTATGTGTCCACTTGCATAACTAAATTAATTAGGTAGATCCTCACTACTGGGCTGACTGCCTGTCTGCCCCCTTATTATCTTGTTAGTGATGCTATGAATTAAACACCCTTGTAAAACAAATCAAAAGAGAGGTTTGTCATACTAGTTACTCTTTTAGAAATAACCTAATTGCTTTGGAAGGCACTGCTACCAAAGCTGTCCTTAGGTAGAATCACTGCTCATATTTCACATTGTCTGGATGGGTTGCCAGTGCTCATTAGGAAGAGAGAAGTCTTCCCTGAAACATTTAAAACACTGTAAGACTATGAAATGCTATAATATATATTTCTGAAGAAAACTAGAACAAAAGAAATTAGGCTTTTGAGAGCCTTTCAAGAGTCCAAAAATACAGGCATGTTGCCCATGTAAACAAACTATAGCTGGCAGGGATACTGCAGTATGCTGAATCACTTAACTTCCCCAAACAGTAGGCTGTGAATTCAAAATGGCATGCCTAGTGAACTCAGTTACTTTTACAGCTGGGTTTAAAGTGGGTTAGTTAACACAGTTCTTTTCTTTAAAAGTAAATGAAATACATTTGTATTTTCTCAAGCACATTTATTTTATCAGTAACTTTTCTTAGTATGGTGCTTTAGATAGTTATAAAAAGTATTTAAGAAACTGTTTAAAATCACAGAAAATAAAAGCAGGTAATGAAAGGATTGAATAGCAAAATTGCCTAGCTTTCAATGAATTAATGGCCAAGTTTTTAACAAGCAGCTAAGTGAGCTAAGGCACAAGTGGCATGGGCAGAGTAGAGAGAGAGCAGGCAGCACAATGATAATGCAGGGAGCAGAGAGCACAGCAACAAAGCAGGTAAGGGAAGGGGTCAGAATGGGAGGGTGCAGGGCTTAATTTATGGCATTCCTGGCCAAAAAGGTTGGACCTTGCTGAGTTTAGGCATGACTATATGAACAAGTTACCAATAGGAAAGCTAATGGTTAAGCTTAGAGCTATTCCCTAGTAATTGCCCAAGTGCACATTCTTACCCTGTGATAAGTGTAAGGTAGATTGCCATTTTTACTGAAATGAAAGCTACTTCATTCTTACCTCAAGAAAGAGCTTCCACATGGCCAGTTGTCAGAGCAGCTGATTTACTATAAATTTACATGCTAGCTTTCCTCCTAATAACCTATTCATGTAGCTTTCCATTATATTAGTTAAGGCATTTGTGACAATCCTATTTAATAAATAATAACCATGGTAATACGTCGATTAATCGGTAACTATTTTTAAAGGACAATGATGATCTTAAAAAAGAACCCATGTAATCACTAAGTGTGATTTGTTATCTCAATACACTGCACACTGTTTTGTACAACACAACACTAGCAAGTAAAGTAACTTGAGAATCTGTGTCTTTAGCCCTAGTAATATCTGCCAATAATGTGGTGAGCTTTGCAACTTGAGAGATGGCAGTGTGTAAAAAGGAGGCCTCTGGACTGAATGTGGCTCCCTGCCCTACCTACAGGGGCAGGAAGTGAAAACCAAAGGAGGGAGGGGGTAGTCTGGAAATCCTGGCCACCATAGCAACAATAGCAATGATGGAAGTAACAGCTGAGCAGGAGCCTCAAGCTTAACTCATGGGGGCTGCATATGGCCTGTGGGCCACCAGCTGGAGAGCTTTGTTCTACACAGTTCCAAATTAGTGTCCCTCAGTTTTCTCCCTATCTCGTAGCCTTTCAGAACCTCAGTCACAATGATAAAAAGGACTGTGTAATGATTTTGGCTTTACAATATGCTAAATAATGCATGTTCGTTGTTATTGACAGAATGCTCACCGAGTCATTTCAAATGCCGCTCTGGGAGGTGTGTTTTGGCCTCCAGAAGATGTGACGGTCAGGCTGACTGTGAGGATGATAGCGACGAGGACAGCTGTGGTAAATACATTAAAAGATCCTACTGAAAAGAGTGTAGCTGGAGGGGCAGAAAAGTGCATTGCTCCACTCCTTTATATAGTTCAACACACTGTCTGAATGATCAAAATATTAGTCTTTTATCCTAATTATTTGTTGAAAAAATACTGCAGGCCTCAGCCATCCTTCTGAAGGTCAACATCATTTTTGAGGTTGATAGTGTGAGAGTCCAATTATAGAATTGACACTGGGCGCATCTACACAAGACACTTACTGCATGTTGGCTTAATAACACTGCAGTAGTGTGTCATGGCAGAAACCATACTAATAGCCTACTGCACAGTGTTATTAGGCTAATGCACAGTAAGCGTCACTAAATAAGTGTGCACTGATGCTACTGCACAGTAACTTTAGGTACGGCACGTTTAGTTAGTGCTTTATGAAGGAAGTACTAAACTAAATGCTTAGTATCCAAGTCACATGCCTGGACATGTAGATGCACCCAATGAATATTGGTTTAGTACTCAGCAAAAAACTAATGTTGCAGGCAACATTCCCCATTGTGTTGTTCCAGGTAGAGTTTCGGTGAGGTAAAACTGTATTCAGTGGCAAATCAAGTGCTAAATAATTAAATTAATTTTTCAGTTTTTACACATTGACATTCTTTTTATGATATACAGACCTAAGCCAAAGACCTCATTTGTCACACTGCAGAAGCAGGCACAAGAATAGCATTTGTATATCTGCAAGTGTTATTGTCAGATATTTTTCAGGGTTCTTTCATGGTAAAAGAATTTTTGATACTTAATTCAAGGATATGTGTTGGGGCAAAGCTGTAATGAGCAAATCCCTTGGGAGGTAGAAAAGGACCCAGTTAATTTTCAGTTAATGTAGATTCTTGGCTGTATTCATTGGAGAGTTTCCAGAGGAGTGATATCTCAGGGCCCTGGCAGATGTTACATTTATTATATACTTAATGTGTTAATTAATAAATTGCAACATGGCACAAACTCAGCCAATGTAAGGTGCAATAAAATGGCAAACCAGTGGCTGGTTGATCATGAGGACCAAGCAGGAGGGCAGCCCCAGAGGTTGGTTTTGGCTAACTGGTTTGGCTCTGGCAGTTCTGCGAATGGGATCTGAGGAATTTTATGCTTCTTCCCAAAAATCATATGGCATGGCTGGATGCACAGTTTTGGAGATCTGGCATAAAATTCTTCACATCCCAGTTGTGCCATATTAACATCTGACGGGCATAGAATTTGGCATTAGTGCAGCTGCAACCATGTCCAGTTCTGATTCCTCCAATTAAAGAAGGGTATTACTGAACTGGAAATCATTTATTAAGAACTATGAGAATTACTAAAAGATTGGAAAACATGCCCCATAGTGAAAGATTCAAAAGAGCTCAACTGCTTTTGCTTAAAAAAATGTAGGTTCAGGAGTGGCTTCCTTGCAGTGTGAAAGTTACTGCACAGGGATAATAAAGTACTCTTCCATCTAGCGGACAAAGGGATAGCCAGATCCAGTGCCTGGTAGTTGAAGCTGGATAAATGCAGATTTACTAATTCTTCTATCAGGTACAGTTTTTAACAGCAAAATAATTAACCATTGAAACCAGTTTCTAAGGCTTGTGATGCAATCTATGTCACTGGAAATTTTAAAATCAAGACTGGATATTTTTCTAAACTGCATACTTTACTTCATATTGCTCTAAGGTGTGTGGAGTGTTTTTTGGGTGCTATTTGGTTTCTATTGCTTTTGATATACAGACTACTGGAGTCTAGAGTATGTTCTGGAAGGCCAGTGCTAGCAATCTGTCTTTCAGATCCTGAAGGTCATGCAGAAAACACAACCTGGATACATGCTCAATGTCAAAAGCTTAGAGAAGTTTATTGTCGTTGAGCAGCACACCAGTTTCTCTGATTAACAATCAGTCCAACTTAGTGAAGTTTACCTTTGATAGGTAGAGATACCATAAGTTATTCGCACTTCCTTAGGTCTCTACAGAGTACAGACCTCCCAACTCCTGCATTTATGCTTGAGTACCCTCTGTCTTATGCCAATTCTTATTTTTCTCTTTGTAGAGAAGTTCATCTCTACTTCTTTTGTTTGCCAAGTTTATGCCAATGCCCTTGTTATCTCTGTCTCACCAGTGAGTTTTAACTTTTACATTTGTCCTCAGATTTTTAGCTGCTGTTTTTGTACTCTCTTCAGTGTCTTTTTGCTCATTAATGCGGGTTTATAATTTTTTTTCTTTCTTACTGGGTCATCCAACAGTCAGAAGGCTCCTTTCTCCCACACTGCTTTTCAGGACTGTTGCTTACTATGGCTTAGCATAACTTTGACCTAGCACAACCAAAATTACGACACTTCAAACAGGAATTAATTCAAGAAAGTTCTCCTGGGATACACATGATGATCACAATGGTCCCTTCTGCCCTTAAAATATATTAATCAATTTTCTTGTTTAGCCTCCATTCAAAATCTGTTGCCACCTGGTCTTAATTCTTGAGAACTATAATAGCTGTACATCTTTCAGAATCACTTTATACTCCTGGACTTTAAGGTATGAAATATTGCTTTGATATATAAAATGAATTTCTTTAGTAGAAAGATTTTCTTTCTGGTCTAGACAAAATGTCACTAGCAATCAGCAGAATTCTTATCAGCTTCTATAAATATGGAAAACTGCCTCTGCTAGAAAATTACAGCTGTCAGAGTGACATTACATTGACCATGGATAATGTTGTTACTGAAGAACAGCCAGTGCTTTTAGAGTTCCAGAAGTTGCTGTCCCTGGCTCATTCATATTCTGTGTGTGCAGGACAAAAATCAAAGATCGCTGTACTTGCCTTATGTAAGTGGCTAGTTCAGAATATAATAGATCTATTATTTTTTAAATATTTTTTGCAATTAGTTAAAGAGGATTTATTTATAGAGAAATACATTGTATGTTAGATGTCTAAAATAAATGATATATTATAAGGCCATGTACACACATAAAAGCAGCAGCTCCTCTCTCTTTTTTTAAAGCTGTGTTACAGATGTGTCTTTGTCCATACCCTAGGTAGCAGAATAGTGTCAAACAGTGCTATGAAAGTGGAGGAAATAGTTTTCAAAATCATCGTTGTCCTTCTTTTACTTTCATTCTTACTATAATGTTTTATCTGAGGTCTTTATTCTTAAGGACTCCAGAATGCCATGGTTATTATTTCTAAGTACTCCAATAACAACAGTTTTCAATGGGTATGGCAAATATAACCAAATTTTAGTTAACATAACATTTTAAAGAGAACAAAGAAGAGATAGTACACATATCACTATTTTCAATCAAAATTAGGATTTGAAATCTAATTTGTATAAATGGAATAGCTTTTCTACTTCCATTTCCATAAACATTAACATCACAAATATGTTATAACAAATTCTTATTCCATAGAAACTTATAAAAAATTGCACATTTGCATGCAGAACTTCTGTTCTAGCAGGGTCACCTCTATTCTGTTCAAGATAAAAACAGCATTAATGCATTGACACAGTGTCCCAAGGACTGTTGTATCTGAGTGCCTTGCAGAAGTACATTAAGCAGTGTAACTAGCATTCATGTCTCCTTCTTCTACCTTTTTCCTCTCATAGGGGAAAATTTTGTTAAAGGTATTTTTTAAAATGTATTTTTAATTTTCTTGCCTGATGATCTATATGTGATCGTTACTGAGGGCAAGGTCAAAGAGGCGTGTCTTGCACTTGGAATTGAAAGTGATATTTGAGGCAGTTCGTAAATCCCATGGGAATTCATTCCACGGCCTTGGATAAAACCCCAACAAAGTTTTTTTTTGTTTTTTTTGTTGTTTTTTTTTTCCCTGCACAGATGAATTTTCTCCTTGTAACGGACAGTTCCTTTGTAACGAAGGAGTTGGGAGGTATCATCAGCCACAGCTCCAGCATGATGACTTCAGGAATGTCTATACATGTGCTCTGGGGAGTGAAGAGGGGAGCATTTGAATTAGAGCGGCTCTCAGGAGCTGCTTTAATTAAAACACCACAACAGCTCATGTATTCAGTATCCCGCATTTCAAAATGGCCATGGGGGCACTTTAACTAAATCTCGTTCAGTGCAGGATGCTGAATACACAAGGACACTGCAGCACATTGGAGCATTTTAATTGGAACTCAATTAATTGGGTCTGTTCAGACACACTGTAATCAGAACACATTGGAGCATGTGTATAGGCACTCCTGGAAATCTTCTAGATAGCCTGGGCCTAAACTATTAAACACCTTGAATTTGGTCAGGATAGGGATGATCCTGCCTCAGGCAGGATGTTGGATTAAATGACCTCTGTAGGTTCCTTCCAGCCCTAGTTCTCTATGATTTCACCTCTTTCTTTACAATGCAAAAATCCAGGCTGGGATTAGGAGGCACAAGATAGATCTCTTTGGGTGCAGGGAGGTATATTTACTCATCCTCTTCCCTATCCTCATACTTGTATCTTTGGAGGGAAAATATGTTCAATAGGAGAGGGCAGGAGTCTGACAGACTCAGCCTTTGAGATCTTGGCACCTCCAACCCAAAAGTCACACTTGCTTTGGAATTGAATCTGGACCATAAACTAACCCTAATGTGAGTGGTGATAATAACCTGCCTCAGACCATTGCTTTCTTGGCCCCACCTATAATCACTCCAACCATTAATAACTGCTAACTATAAGAGAATGAGGATAAATTAATAATGCTTCATTCTTATTCATTATAATCAAGCTCATTTTTCTCCCAGCAGTGCTTGACCTCTCAGGAAGGCCAGTTATTCCTCTCCATACAGCTAATAACACTATTAATGAAGCTTACTAACTAAGATGCAAATGAAGAGGAAAACGCTATTTGTTCAGAATGCTGGATTACCATTACTGATGAAACCAAATTAATTTTTTCAGTAGCCATATGAGATAATGTTTCTTTCATAAATCTGTTTACTTTTTAACATCCAAATCTTAGAAACTTTCATGTCCTTTCCCTGACTCAATAACTGCTGTCTTTGGCTGACTTGCAGTTCTGCATGGTAGTTCCAAATCCAGAATATCCCTTCCAGTCCATTGAAAGATGTCCTCCCAGAAACAAACCAGTTTTTGTCATGTGGGCCAATCACCTGAATCTGAACTTGGGTTAACTTTTAATGGTGAAAAGTAGTGTGATCAGCTACTGATCGGATTAAACAAATCAGCCAGACCTATATTGTTTTAAAATGAATATCAGCAGAGTAAATCATCAGGATTCTGCTTATCATCATTTGTTTTTATTAGGGCCCCCTGTCTTATTGTGTCAGTGATGCACCAAGACTTTACTGTGTCAAAGTAATCTATCTGTCCATAAACTGTGGTGTTACTATGAGATGCTTTAATTATTGCTTACAGAAAACAGGGTACATTAAACAAGAAAGATAAATGTTTTATGAATGTCATTCTTAATTTACTACATTTGGCTAAGAATCTGCCATCAAAACACTCTGACACAGTTTTACAGAAGTTCATTGTGATTTATTATGAAACCAGTGCAGCTAATTAATGTCACTTGGAGGAGACACTGGTTGTGTTAGCTGCATAATGATGAACCTTCAGGAAGGTGCATATAGTTGGCAACGGTGAATCTATATTACCATTTAAGACATGGTACAATATCAGATTGTTGGAAGCAAAAATATTTTTTACATGTTTGTGTGCCAAATACAACTAGCATTTCTCTTCTTTCTACATCAGTGCTTCTGGGAAAAAAATTTCTACATTCTGAATGTGTCTACACAAAACAATTAACTTCCCATTAGGATAGTTTACTGAGAAGTTAGCATGTGTGTCTACATGTACACATGTTTACTTCGCAGTAAACTTCCCTAATACCGAGTAAATTTGCTACCTGCAAATGCAAGTAGTAAATTTACTTGGCATTAGTAACAGCGCTGCAGTGCTCATGTAGATGCCTGGTCAGGATCAAAATCTGCTCCTGGTCAGCCATGCACCAGGGGTCAGGAGATAGCTCTGTGCCTCCGGGAGCTGCCTGCTGTTGTGACGGACTCTGCCACAGGAGCTCAGGTGGAGACTATGCCCCTCTGCCCGGCAGCAGGGAGTTCCAAGCACCCTGATCCTAGATCCTTATCTCCCAGACCTCAGTCCACCAACCCGATTAGGGAGTGGGGGGTTGAGAGACCCTTATCTCCCAACAGTGGCTATGGGATTGCAGGGCTCAGGCTGGGGAGAACCTTGTCTCCCAGCAGTGGCTCTGTAACTGGGGCTGGGAGATGCGTATTACCCAGCCTGAGCTCTGCGATTGTGGGATTAGGCTGAGAGACTTATCTCCCAGCAGTGGAGCCCCATGACCATGGAACTTAGTCTTCTCCCAGCAGCGGCCCCATGGTCATGGAGCCACTGCTGGGAGATAAGGGTCTGCAAGCCTAAACCATATGATTGTGGAGCTGCTGCTGGGAGATAAGGGTCACTGGGAGCTCCCTGCTGGTGGGGAAAGGGGAGCCTGTTCCTCCCCCAGCTCTCTGAGCAAGAAGCTGGTGGGGGAGCAGGCGGGGAAGCTTGTTCCCTCCCCCAGCTCCATGCTCATATTGCTGGGTGGGGAACAAGCTCCCCAGCCCCTGCCAGTGTGCTCAGGTGGGGACAATGTCCTCCTGCCCTGGCAGCAGGGAGCTTCTAGCCCCTGCTCCACAATTTCAGAGTCGGGGCTGGGAGCTTGTTCTCAGCTCCTGCTCTGCAGTCATGGAACTGGGGCTGGGAGCAAGCGAATCACAGAGCAGGGCTGGGAGCTTCCTACATGGGGACAGTTCCCTGCCCAGCCTGGAGCTGGCTGGGACCTGTCCCTGACTAGGACAGGTCCCAGCCAGCCCCAGGCTATGCAGGAAAGCAGTGCAGCCCAGAGGTGCCTGGGGATTGTCCTGTTTTGGGCATGCAAACTTCCCTGTGCAGCCTGGGGCTTCCCAGGAACTGTCCTGGTTGGGGCAGGTCCCAGCCCCATGCCCCGATCAAGTGATCAAGGCACGGGGATTGGAAAGAGCTGTAGGGGTGAGGTAGGTCTCAGACCCCTGCCCCACTGGCAGATTGGGGCAGGGCTGGGACTTGCCCGTCCCCTGCAGCTCTTTCCAAGCCCTGTGCCACTGATTGGGGACCCAAGGTCAGGAGCTCCCTGCTGCCTAGGCAGGGGGACATTGTCCCCACCCCAGCAGCAGGAACTCCCCCCCCCCCCCAAGCCAGTAGACAGCTGTCTCCTGGCCCAGTGCTCCCAGGGGGCTAGCACCCAGGATGAGCCTGGAACTCCCCCTAGTGGTGGCAGGGGCCCATTGCAGGGCTGCAGGGAACTGGGAGCAAATCTGGTCCCTAATCCTTACATGTGTAGACACCCACCTAAATACTCTTGCTCTGCAGTAGTTTACTGCACAGTAAATCTAGGCTGGAGCAAATGCATGTGTAGATGTGTGCCCTCTGTTACACAGATTATACTGAGGTCCAAGTGTTCTGAGGACCAGGCTCCTTCAGGTTAAGAAGGTCCAGTTTGCCATTTTGAACATTGTCCTTTTAGTTTTGAATAAAACTTGACAGAATCCAGGATTAGAAATATTTCTACAACTCTACTTCAGAAGTAGCATGAAGGCCTAAATTAATGGATGTAATATGAATATGCAATTGATATATGGTATGAATAAGGTAAGAATGTTCCTAGTCAAAGACTAGTAGAACGTTGTTTATATCATGTCCATTTGAACATGCCTGTATTATAACAATTTTGCTTCTGTTTCCTTCTCATCAATAATTATCATTTAATGACTTTTAGAATGTATCTTGCAAATTGAGCATATTTTGGAGGTGAAAAAGGGCTGTTGAGACTGGATGCTACAACACAACATGGAATCACTAAAAGTTCTGGCTCTCTCTGTCCAGGCTGTAAAGAGAGAGGTCTTTGGGAGTGTCCCGCCAAGAAGTTATGCATCAAATACACCATGATCTGTGATGGCTTTCCTGATTGCCCTGACAAGATGGATGAAAAGAACTGCTGTAAGTGCTTAAACAGCTTGTTAATGCATGCTGCAATTTGTGGAGCATTTTGAGGCTAGGATTTTGGAATCCAGCATAAGCTATTGGAGAATGCCCACTACAGGCAGAATGGCACCTTTCCCTTGTTATGCCAAACTGTCCCTCTCTGTCATGTATGCTCTGTCACCCTCTACTTTTCTGCTCCCCTCCCTCTCTGATGCCCTCTCTGCTTCCCTGGGTCCATCTGTCTACTTCTTCCCTACTTGCCTGGCTCCTCCTTTCCACTTAAATCATGTTGGCTTCTCCTTATTCCCAGTGGCTCCTGACTCCTCTGTCTCACCCTGTATCTCAACTTCCTTCATGTGGTCAACAGCTGCTCAGGTCTTCATTGTGTCACATTTCACTATAACTCTATAACTTTCAAGTCTGCCTCTGTTCCCCTTGATATTTCTGCTCCCTGACAGCTCAAGTCCTTTCTTCCCATGTTTCTGTTGGCTTCTCCTCTTTGCTGCAGCTAAGGTTGCAATGAGTATCAGAGAAATATGATGATGCCCAGTGTAGTACTCATAGAAGTGTATCAGAGCCTCAGCTTGTAGGCCTGGATAATGGCTGTATGTAGTGCACCCAATAAGAAGTTGGTCATAGGATGGAGCTGACTTGATTACATTTTCACTACACAGCTGATCAGTGGGTTGGGGTGAGGAGGAGCAGCTTTGGAAGGGCAGCAGATGTGCAGGCTTCCATTTTGCTGCCCACCCCTCCAGTGCATATAAGAAACCAGTAGAGGAGACTGAGATGCTTTTGGCTAGTTTCTTGAAAATGGCAGTGGTACTCTGCTTTGTTTCCTTTTGAGCAAGCTCAGTGTTTGATATTATTAAAACTCCTGGCTTCTTTTCAAGATAGTGACCTGAAAAAGGCACTGGTTGTGACTAAGCCTGCCTAGGAGAGAAATTAGGCTCAGCAGAGCTGATTGAAAATCAGAATTTAATTCCTCTGGGAAATTCTGATAGTTCAGTATTTTTTTTATCTCCATTGCAGAAACTGGATTTTAATTTGGGGAAAAAAACCCAGTGCCCAACACCATTCTGGTGTAAAATTCCCTGTCATTTGTAATGCTCATTGGCAGTCTGTACCACCTCTGTAGGGCACGTTCATACATTTGAGCAAAATGGCTTACAACTTTGTGGTACCTGAGAAGTGGCCCATAGTGCCTTTTATTATCTGCTACTGGCTATGAGGTGGTGATCATCCTTCTTCCAAGCAGTCCATATGCATGGATTCCCAAGCAAGCTTTTAGAAAACCAATGACAAGCTCTACTAGACCAGAATAAACTGGCTCTTCCCTAACAGGGTGTGTAGCTTCAATGTTCAAACCTGTTTGGCCTGCTTGTTTCTAGGTGCAAATCAAGATAGTTTGTAAATGTGTGAGTGTTCTGAGACAGAAATAAGTGCAAGCATTACATGTATGTGCAATTAACTGCAGTGTTTCAGAACAAGAGTCATTCTCTACCAGTCCTATTTATACTACTCCCAATACTACTAAAATATAGCCACACAGCCAGCCTTTAATCTACCTTCTTATTTCAGAGAGGTGTAGTGAGGAGAAACTCCTTATCCTTATTTTATAGACAGGAAATTGAGGCACAGAGATAATAAGCAACTTGCCCTAGGTCACACAGGAAGTCTGTGACAGAGCAAGGAATTGAATCTGGGTCTTCTGAGTCCCAAACTAGTTCTCTGTCATTGCAGCAACCTTCCTTACTTTTGCTGTAAGGAGCAGAATTAAATGGGAATAGCAGAAAAGGTTGCTCAGCTGAGGGCTCCCCATGGAGATCCTCCAGAGCCTGTTGAGGAACTTCATTAGGAGACAATGTAAGATTTATTCTTATTTAACTTTTGCTTGAATTTTTTCCTGGACTGCTTTGTCCCCAACTAAAAAATTACATGGGTGCTTATGTCACTGTAGACAGCATCAGTTAATAGTCCTTTGTGCCTTTCATCATGAGTGCTTTCATGTACACTCAGTTCTGTTTTAGCACGTTGTAGGTTAGTGTCTGGCTTGCAGAGGGCTAGATACTTTCTAAGCCACACATGTAACCTGCAGAGCCTTATCATTTAGCTGATGCTGTCTGTGGGTCTCTGAGTTGACTCACAGGCCATATGCAGGGTGCACTGGATGGCTCTGCACATGATGTCCATACCAGCTTGTGTCTCAGAGTAGGGCAGCACAGCCCCAGAGCAGCTGGAGCAGGACTGCACCACACCCAGTGCCTGCTCCAGCCACTGCAAGAAGTACGTTGGATCCAGAAGGTGGGGCTGGTCTGTGGGGCTGATCCAGACCAGAGACTGGCCCCACACCATTCCTCTGGCCTGCAGAGATGGATGAGTTTGACACCCCTGTTCTAAACCAATAAAATATATAAACATTTGAATGAAAACAAAGGGCAAAGTCTCTGAGATGGATTAATTAAGATTATACAATACTCAGTAATTATACCTTTCTGTGCTGATCTGCTCTAGTGCACCAGGGAAAGTCAGAGATGTTGCACCTGTTTCCTTCCTTGGGATTCTGTGATGGTTCAGGAAAGGTTTAAAATCCTTTTTGAATTTGAACTGGCTGATGGCTGACCTTGTATGGTTAGTACACTGTACTTCAATTCAGGAGACTCATCAGTCCCTGGCTTGGCTATACCCTTTGCCTGTGACCTGGAGCAAGATTCTTTGTTACTCAGTTGCACATCTGGAAAAAGAGGAGGATGATACTTTTGGCTTTTAAGTATGTCAAGGAGGTTCTTTCTAATTTCTACCTATTTACATTCTCACTGACATCCTACCAGACTTTTAGCTTCTTTCTTGGAGTTTCAGAACAGTAAAAACTCCCTATGCCTGAAGAAGGGTGACTGCACCCGAAAGTTTGCCAAGAGCTTTTTTCCAGCTACTCAGTTGGTCTAATAAAAGATATCACACCTACTCAAAGAACTTTGCCTGTCAAGGAGGTTCAAATTTTCTTATGTGGGAGAGGGGAATAAAGGATCTGTGGGGTATCTGTTTAAGGCTCACAAAGTATCTGGGGTTGTGGCAAAATGATCATACTGCTTTCCTGGGATGGGGACTTGCAACTTGTAAAAGGGTGTTAGCTGCTCCCATATAACTGTTTCATGTGTCTGCTCCTATTCCATAATAAGGGAAACTAAAAGTGCAATAGTTTATTGTTGAATGAAAGGTTTATAAGCCGTTGCCATTTAACTTCAATTTACCATGAGATGGAGTGGATGGAAGAGACTGTTACAGCAGATTCAACTGAACTGCAGTAAGTTACCTGCCCACATAAGACAATACAAGCAGTCCTTGCACTTATGGCGGGTTACGTTCCTGGAAAAGGCACTATAAGTCAAAACGATGCAAGTCGAATCTGATTTTCCCATAGAAACAGTGTTATAATAGGGGTTCATTCCTGACCAAGGGCCTGATGGCCAACTTTTTATATAACACCATATAACACAATATTTAAATCTACTATAAATGATATACACTTTATAGTACAAAGCTTTCTAAAGTGTACTATATATAAATCGATTAAACAGGGCAATACAGTAACTAATCACATAAAATGTTTTTTAATCAGAAGGTGAAGGAACACCTTCATCAGGGTCATGGAATTCAGAAGGGCTTCTTTGGGGAGACTTAGGGCCACTTGATGGCTTTTTGAGAAACTGATCCAGGGATGTTTGTTTTGCTGCCCTCTTTTTCTCATTGTAAATTTGCCTGTAGTGCTGCAAGTACAAGGATCCAGTGCTGTAATTGATAACGTGGGTATAAATAGTGGAGTGCCGCAAGTGCAAATTGCCGTAAATCGAAATGCCTAAGTTGAGGACTGCCTGTATGATGGTTAGGTGTGTCCATGCTCTGGGTTAGTTTTAGTGTAATTCCACAAAAAAAACAACATAGAGATGCATTATACAAACAGTGAGTGCCTCAGATTCTATGATGATAGGACTATGGATGAAACTAGGCTGGTAGTAATGCACTGAATCTGCATTATAGGGATGAATGTGTGCATCCCTAACCCATACCATTTCCAGACACCAGTGCCCACCTTTGGGATTGTGCTGGACTCCCACAGATCACTTCTAACTGGTGGGGAGCAGTTCAGTCATTTCTTATGTCAGCAGAATCTTTCCCACCCCATAGCCAATTTTGTATCTGAGTCTATCCCCCTACTATATAGATGAACCAGTCCCCTTTGTCTCTTTACCCCATCAGATCTTAGTATGTATTTTTTCTGATAGTCGTATGTTTTTTGGAGTGAAGCATCTTCAAATTTATATTTGTTGTGACAGCATTTTGCAAGAAAGATGAGCTTGAATGTGCTAATCATGAGTGTTTGCCCCATGACCTGTGGTGTGACGGGCATCTAGACTGCAGTGACAACTCCGATGAATGGAACTGTGGTAAGTTGTCATTTGTACATCTGGCTGGAATTGTTGTAGATGGAAATTTTAGGGGTTTTAGAACATTCATTTTCAAGGCGAGGCTGGAGCTTGGAAGAAAGTACAAACCCTAAAGTGGGCAAAGGGAACAGAAAGTTTAACTGGAAAGAATAAGCATATTCCAAGGAGCAGGAAAGGATGAAGGAGGGAGAAAAGTGGGGAATGATAAGGTAGAGCTGTAGTGAACTTCTCAAATGAACTTTAGCTGTAGGAGAAGGAAAACAGATAGTGAAGAGGTTCAAGTCTAGAACTGACTAACTCCCAGTTCTGTACACTTTGGATTTCATCTCAGACACCCTCTAATTTCTTTTGTCTTTAGTGGTGTAGGTTTAGAATAGGCAGCTTGACAATCCACCCGCAGTACCAACACCCAGGGAGAAGACTCATGTTTTTTATAAGCTTTTATGCTCATAAAAGCTGTAGTATTGAAAAGAAGCAGGGTGTGGGTTGTTGATATTGTGGATTGTTGTGGTCTGTTCCATGTTCCCCCTCTCTACCAGTTGGCAATTGGTTCCACTGTATATGAGATGTGACTAGAACTAATCAATTTTTCTAGTCAAGACTTGTAAGTATTCAGCTACTTTTTAAAATTATGTTTTAATGTAAAAGAGAGTGTGATTCTGTGGTTTTGAGAACCAAACATTCTTTATGCATAATGCTTAGGAATACAGCGTGTACATACTTACTTGGTCAATGCAGTAATATACCCAAGCAACACCTGCCCTTTAATAACTGGATGGAGGAACCACTGATTCTTAGATAAGGAAAACAAAAACATGACAATGCAAAGGGAAAATGCTTAACAATCCATGTTAGTATTAACTAAGAAATGGCGTGAAACAAAATTTAAATAACAATATTGTATCTTGAAAAATTACACCAATACTGAACAGCAGAGCTCTTGAGAAGGCACAAATCTGTGTCAATGCATTTTTGCATTGCAATGGACAAATGCATTTTTGGCCATTTTAGAACCTTCCAATGTGTACTCAGAGTACACCCACATGTGAAACCAATGCATGGGTTAGGGAGAGAAGGGACAGCAATAATGGCAGAGAATGGTCCTTAATTTTTTTCTTATGTAGTAGTTCTTGATTTTTTTCCCCCTCCATTTCTGTATTCCATTTCAGATATTGTTGTGCTAGGAGCAATATACATTATTATATACATATACATTCTGATATAAATTATTACATGAAAGAACACATCCACCAATCTCAATGATTTTAATTAAACTGATGTGGACTAAGTTTCTGTTAAACTTGAATAAGGCAGTCTGAGTTATTTCACTCCCTTCCTGTAAAGTGGTAGTGACTCAGTCTTGTTCAGTTCCTTCTAGACTTCAGGATGTCTCTCTTATTTGGTATCATATGTATCATCTTGACCAGGGCTACCTAGATTCTACTGCCCACTGCTGCTATCTTTTCCAGTAATAAAATAAAAAAAGCGGAGGCAACAAAAGTGCCAGTAGCTTGCATTACTGGAAGGCATGTTGGGGGGATATTCTTTTATTTACAATGTGACAAGTAAAATAGCAACTGTATGAAATAATATTTAGGTTATTTTTCTTTTTCGTTTCAGTCAGCCTGTCTAAAAATATGAGCTCCTTGACATTCCTGACTATTCACAGGTCAGCTACTGATTACCACGTTTGTGCTGACGAGTGGCAAGAAAATTTAAGCCAGCTGGCCTGCAATCAAATGGGTTTAGGGTAAGGTCAGTAGTTTGTAGTATTGATGAATTCCCAGGATGATTGGGCTGGTGGAATTTACTTGAGTCTGTGAATGATACTGGCCATTGTGACCTGCACAAGATTAGTCTGAGCACAGAAATGTCTTCTAGAGGAAAGAGCTGATGGAATTCTTTGAACTTTTGCCAAGTGAAAACTCATTCTGATTCAGGCACTTGTAAACAACCATGCTACAACTGTAGTTTAAAAAGTGAGATGAAAAAGGTGGCAGTGTTTGGACTATACCATGTTATCTTTGTGTACAGATACACTTGACTGTGCTGCTACCAAGTGCTCCTTAATCTTCTGGCCATCTATATCAAAAGATTTGTTGTTTGCTAGTTAGTAACAATTTTATTCCACACTGTGCCCAATCAAATATACTAAAAATAATTGGTATCTTCTTCATGTTTTAGTTTTATGGTGATTTTCTAATAGGTTTAATTCCAGGCTGTCTTCTGGAATGCAGATTATTCTTCTTAGTTCCTTGCTGTCTCAGAACCAACTGGTTACCCTGGTGGTGTCCAAGAGGTGTTTTTTTCCCCACTTATTTTTCTTATCTAAGTTTTATCATCAGATATTGTGCTAAAAAGTTGGATTTTAGCTTTCCTGTTTCTAATGCTCTTACAAAGAGGTAAAAGTAGAAGAATAATGTGCCAATATCTGCAACTCCTTTCTTTTTCACAGAAATATTTCCCTGCATCTATCTAGGGTCTTAGGTAGGCAGGTAGTTTTAGTGACTAGTATCTGAAGACATACATTTAAAATCAAGTCTGCTGGTCATGATTAATGCCCCAGATGTGAAGTTCCACTTTTTTGCCATCTAGAACAGGCTAGAAGACATTTGTTGGTCCATTATTAATAAGGCATCAAATCCTGTTTCACCTAGTAGCTATTGGGGCTGTGCGAAGCTTTCGTTGCTAATTTGTTTTGGTGGAGATTCGGCCCGATTCAGTGGCCAAATCTCCAAATCCTAATTGAATCGGGAGACCCTTTAATCTCTCTGAATCGAATCAGAACCCTTCGACTAGATTCGGAGAGATTTGACGATTCAGACATAGACACAGCTTTATATGTTTTTGTCTACATACCTTAAGGTACTGGGTGGCTTGTGAATGCTGAGGTGGTGGGGCAGATGGAGCATACCATGGGAGCAGTGGTGGACCTCCCCTTTCACCCCCCTACTCAGCGACTGGTGCCTCCTGGGTCAGAGGGGCACAGCCAGGGTACACCCAAAGCCAATTGCCAAGCTGGGGGGGGGAGGGCACAGGGAGGGGTGGTCCCCCATGCGCTCAGCAACGGACCCGGAAGTGGACCAGAAATACTTTCAGTCCACTTCCAGGTCTGCCGCCGAGCTCACAGGGGGGCCCCCTGCACTCTTGTAGGATGCTCCATCTGCCCCACCATCTCAGCGTTCATGCGCCACACCTGGTACCCTGAGGTATGTAGAAAAAACATTAAAATCTGTGTCTATGGCTGAGTTACTGATTCTCCCAATCAGCATCCAATCTTCATATTCAGATTTGGTCAAATCGAATCAGGACAGTGATCTCAATCAACAAATCGAATCACTGTCCTCCGAATCAGGCTGAATTGGAATTGAATATGGCCCGCTTCACACACCTCTAGTAGCTATCTATGTGGCTCTAAAAAGTCATGTCTAAAAGCATGTATATACCACTTCTGTAGTACTCCTGAGAGTACTGCTATGAAGCATGCCCTAATGTTCACCTGTGCCTACTGCAGGAAGCCTGGAAATTAGGCAATAAAACTGTCTCAAGACCAATCCTGCCACCACTGTCAAGATCTCTGTAGTGCCTGAGAGCAGTAGCAGGAGATCTGTCCCTGGATCCTTCTCTTTACTGCTTTTTATGACCAAATCTTAAGGCAAAGATGAAGGCATATTACAAAGCTCATATTTTATTCAACAGCTTGAGCTGATCAAGGATATAAGAAAATGTAAAATCCCACAAATTTTTTATATGACTAGTTTTAAATATGTATGGAAGAAGGATGAATGCAGGAAGCAGACAGATATAAATCACAGAATCTTGAAAACCAATATTAAGTACATTTTTTTTCTGGTGGTCCAGTAAAGCTCATAAGTAATCTCTTTGCGTTGATAAAGGTCATCTTCGTTACACTTCTTAAAGCAGCTCCTCTTTGAAATATGCATATAAAAAGCAGAGTTCTGTTTAAATCATGCTTGAATGAAGGAACTATTTTTCTGGTTGTTTTGGATATAATAACAAGTGTCATGCAAGATTTCTGGAGTCCCAAATTGAGTGCTCATGTTACATCTGAATCACAAAGGTCCTCTAAAATTGCTCTAGCTTAAATTAGATTCTGAAGAATGCTTCAAGAAGTTCTGTATATATTTGCCCAAATAAAAAAAATGGATTTATCTTGGTGATGTTCTTGCCCCTTTTGTATTTACTTTCTGGAGGTATTTTAGGAAATCAATTTGCTGAATTTGAAACAAGTATAGAAGAAATTTCATGAAAGCAAAATTTGAACTCTCAGATATGAGTGCTCACATAGCAATCTTAAAACTGATACTGTTAAGAGCAGCTGGGAGATGATCATTGCTTGCAGTATCAATCCAGCACCTGTTGTTTTTCTAGTACCTACCCCCTTATTGTTTGTGGTGACCAGACTGTTAGCCAATGTCGCTAGAAAGTATTTGTAATCAGATTGCTTTTATTGGGCTCTGTATATTTCTAAACCGCAGCAAATTGCTGAAGAAAAAATGTTACAGAGATTAAGACATACTGGATTTCGGTTATAGAATATGTCTGTCTCCTTACAAGTGGAGTTAATAATACACAAAAAGGATATGAATTTTGATACAAGGAAGAGTGGATAATTATAGATTTTAACAGAGTTACCTAGTACAGACATTAAAAATGTTCAGGTCAAAGGGTTCTGAATCAACATTTTATCTCTGGATCTCAGGAAGTTTGGAATGGAATATCTTTCTTTACCAAAGGACAAGATGCATTTCTGTTTCCCATGGGGACAATGATCTTGAAACAATGCAAGTGGAAATTTACAATTTCTTGTCCTTTCAGTGAGGTTTTCCCACTGAGGTCATTTCAGAGGCAGCATGTAAGACAAATGTTTTCTGCCGTCTCAAAGCTCTTTTATAAGAATGTCAACTCGGGGGTAGATCCAGAGATTTCTTTTGGGGAAGTTGGACTTGGGGAGCCCCTGAGTGTCATGTCTGTGCTGTGCACTGTATGGTGCTCTCTGGTACCACGAGAACTTTTGTGGTAGCAGGAGATGGGTTAGTTGATTCTCCTGTTGTTCCTCCCCACAACTTGCCTGCTGAAGTGGTAGGTAACCATTTAATGAGACTGAAAAACCTAAGATTAAGACTCAGTTTGTGTCCCATGCCTGCCTCTAATAATACCAATTTTTCCTCGCATATAGCAAGCCCCAGCATAAAATATGTATTTTGATTAAAGGAGAGCCCGAAAGAAAAAAAATCTTTGACTGAGTTAAGTGAGTGACAGCAGCTAGGGAGCTGAGCCTACTGGAGAGTCTGCTGCCAGCCCCACATGCTGGATGGGGCCTGTGTACCAATCCAGTATGTCAGATCTGGGACTGCATGCTGAGTCTGACCCTGCATGCTGGCTGTGGAGCCACATACTGGGTTCAACCCCATGCTCTGACTCCATGGTTGCACATCAAGTCTGGGACCCTGCATTGACTGTGGAGCTGCATGCTGGGTCTGATCTGGCATGCAGCCCTAGAGCCAGCGCTCAGGGTCAGACCCAGCATGTCAGTTCTGGGGCCAGGTGCCAGGTTGGACCTGTCATGCCGAGTCTGGCCACAGACCAGCCCCGCGTATTGGCCCAATCTAGCATGCAGATGCAGGGGGCATAGGCAACTTCCCCACAGGTCCAGACATTTAGTGGTGGTAGTGGTGGGGAGCAGTGGTAGCGTTCATTACTATGGCTCCCAGAGTTGCAGCAGTTAACACTGCTGCATCTTCACCCGCTGTGAAATGTCTGTACTTATGGGGATCTCTTTTCCTTGCATATAATATACCCCCCCAATTTTTCTTAGCTGGTTTTGGGGAGAAAGGTACAGGTTATGGGTGAGAAAATATGGTAATTCTAATATATTAAATAGAAATTCTAATTTCTTTTAATAATTGTTCTGAAATCAAAAGCAGTGGTTTTCTTTTATACTCTTGAGACAGTTCTGTTATTTATCTAAAATTTTCTTTTATTTTTCAACTTTTACTATGTTGGAGCCACCATTGTCCCTGCAAAAGATTGTCCAACAAACAAACAAACAAACAAACAAACTGCGCAAGGAATACAATGTATTTACCAGAACTAATTCTAAAAAGAAAGAACTTCAATGAATATAGTTGTCACGGCGGAGTCCTACAGGAGGGCCGTGATCTCCTTAAGGCCCTCCTCCGTGCCAATTCGGCCCAAGGGCACCCTCTATTTCTCGCCCGCCACGTCTTTGGTGTTCAGTAGGTTCGGGAGGCTGCCTTGCGTCTCCTTGGGCACGTAAACTCCTGGACCCCTCGTGGGTCTTATCCTGCACCCCTGGGTGCCTTGGGGCACCCTAGCCTTATGGGCTACGCATGGCTCCTACCACCCCTAATACCACGCCCCAAGCCTCGCAGATGTAATAGAAGTGTGTGTGTGTGTGTGTGTGCACGCCCGCTTCCCGGGCCTTTCTTCTATAATCTAGTCCACTCTTGGGCCTTCCCCGTATGTGTCTACACTAGTGCCCTTCCTGGGCTCTCTCTAACACAATGTCCCTCACTGGGACTCTTGTCCACTCTGGGACTTCCTGTCGAGCCACCGGTCTTTTGGGCCCACCGCACTATTACCCTCTCTGGTACGGGCTCACCGCGCTGCTATCCCCTTTTGCCGGGGACAACCGCAGCACCTTGCCCTTGTCCTGGGTTTTTCTGCAGTGCTAGCCTTCACCTGGGTCTACTACGCCCTTCTTGGGCTCCTCAGTAATCGCCCTTCCTTGGGGGCCGGGTCTATGCACCCCGCAAGTGATGCCCTTGTTGGCGTCTGCTGCGTCCGTCCTGGGCTTCCTAATATGGCGCTCCCCCTCTTCGGGGCTCGCCGTGCCCACACTAGGGCTTCTCAATAGTCCAATGTGGCGCTCCCCCTCCTTGGGGCTCGCCGTGCCCACCTTGGGCTTCTCAATGCTGCCCTGCTCCGGGGCTGAGGTCTACGTATCCCGCACACAACCCGGGGTCTTTGTTCCCCGCCCGCAACCCACTAGTTGCGCTCCTTACTGTAAGCTGCGCCTGCACTGGCGCTGCGCCCTCACTGGCACCGGGGTCCCCATACCACTGGGGTTCCCCATTTAAGTACTGCACCCTCACTTAGGCGCTGGGGCCCCCATACCACTGGGGTTCCTGTATGAGGACACTGCGCCCTCTTGGCGCTAGGGCACCCCACACTCTCTGGGGTCCCTATGAGGCCTCCTCCAACCCCTACAGCCTCACCCAAGCCTCCGGTGTAATAAACAACCACAACACATACTGCAAGCCTCCTGGCTACAACTAAAACTTATGGCACCTAGCCACTACAAAGTAAGCCGCCTGGCTATAACTTAGCACCATTACTCCAACCTTCGGCGCTCTCATGAGCTGTACTGGCCATCGGGCTTCTACCCATCTCTCGGCTGAGGGAGCTCCTGCCTCTCCAGCTGCTGGCAGGGAACTGCCAGCCTGGCCTCAGCCCCGGGCTTTATAAGGGCCAGGCCCTGCCCCCTACAGGCAGCTGGCTCCCCTTAGTTGCTCCGGCAACCCGCAGCTGCGCTTGTTACCCTGGCAACCCGCAGCTGTGCTCATTAGGCTCTGCCAGGGCTCTCTCCCTGGCAGTTTCTCCTCTCTAGGAGCAGGCAGTGAGGTGCCCTGCGACAATAGTATATTTAATTTGTATATAAATTGGGCTTCTAGGAAAGACATCACCAATACTAATACCTTCCACGTTGGCAGGGCAATTGAGGTAACCAACCTGAGACATGAGACATGTCACAAATGGCACACAGTGGATTGAAGGAGAGGACAAACATCACAATGGCAGATAGGGCAGGAAGCAGAAAGCAGAGCAGCAGTTTTGTCAGGGAGCAGTAGGCAAGGAGCAGAAAGCTGAGCAGCGGATTAAGTAGGAGAATGGGATCAGAGCAGCATTCAGGGATGGTGTGGAGTTAATTTGTGGCACTTCTGCCAAAAAGATTGGCCCACACTGACCTAGATAATGCAATAAAGATTTCAGGATTTCATGCTACTTGAAATTATTTCACTTATTAGCTGTAAGATGGGCTGTGGCAAAAGAATGGTAATATTATATTGATAATATAGCCTTATTTTGAGTAGATACAAATTGGAAAGGATTGTACATTTTGTTAGAACATAGAATGTAAGTCTGGAAACATTGGTATAATTTTCCCTCACAATATTCACATTTCAGAATGGCACCAACATTGAGCAAAACAGGTTTTTCTTGTGCATGCACATTCATAATAATCCATATCCTAAAGGGATTTTAAAGAGAAAATATTTTGTAATTTTCCCTCAAACAATTAAAGATCTAAACAAATTCTGTCTTGTGGCACCATTATACAGAAAGCACCAGGTGTATGCAAGTCTATTTAATAATAGCTTATGATGATAACTGAAATTGATTTAGTAGCTCTCCTGTTTATTTTAAGAGCAAATAATATATGTTGGATTCAAAAGTTCAAACTTCTTAAGCTTGCAGTTATTGTGATAAGTACCATGTGGTATTTTTCTTTATAAAGCTGTTGAAGATAGAAATAATACTTGTATTTAGTAGCATGTTCCCAGATGAAAAGTCCCATGCCATGTCATCTTTAAAACTTGAAAGCAGTGGCTTTCTAACTGTTTGCGGATATTTCTAATTGTTCAGATTTATATTAATCTGAAGCAAATGAATAACATGTAATAATGAAGATACTGAGTGGTGTTGGATTAATTTAGCAAATGACACCTATTATACACAAATAACATTTCCAAGTGACAGATTCCAAAATATCAGTATAGTTGGAAGCATGAACATTTTAAATGTGACCTCCAGTAGTTGGAGCAACATAAAAGATAATTCTGTTGTGCCTATGGTACTACCCTCAGGCCACTTTCCTGGCTGGCAGTCAATATTAATTCCATGAACATTGTGTTTTTCCACAATTTGTCACAGTGTAACAAAGTGATGTGTTATTACGTTGTGGAAAATTGTTTAAATTCCAAGCATTATTTGGAAAGCTTTAGTAAATGGACTAGACCACTCAAGTTATGCTAAGTGTTCTTCTTAGCAGTACATATGTTTTCCCTGAGCGTGACAAGAACGTTAGACATTTTGGACTGGAAATGTTTCCAGACTAGAAATATTTCCATAGCTTGAGTATTACATTTTGTGGAGTTTAAAGCCAGAGTGGATCATTAGATTATCTCATCTGACATCCTGTATATCAAAGATCATTTTATTTCATCCAGATACCCCATATTGTGTGCTACAATTTTACTTAGTTGTTAACGTTTTGGTGGTCTATTGTAGGCCGTAGTAGAGAAATGGAAAAAGCAAGTTGCCACTGATTCCTGAAGTCCCTGCAGTGACAGGGAATTGATTAGGTCGGTATGCCCAGGTAGGTCTAGCCAGTGGTCCATGCAGCACAGGTTGCAGATGCTACATTTCTAAAGATGAGCATTTCCTGCTGAATCATAACAGTATACACCTCATTATAGGCTTCTCTTGATACTAGAGAAAGTTTTTTTTTTGTGTGTTCTGAAATTCATGTTTGCCAATGAAATGGTACTGAAAAAGTGTAGTCAATTTACTGTTCAGGTTTTCCAAAAAGTAGATTCTATGCAAGTATTTCTGTTTTGGAGCTCTATAGAAATTGACCAGGATAGTTTCTCTTCCTTCCATGCTAAGATAAGATAATAAATGTCATTATGGTAAAGTGTAATAGTCTGCTGATGAATGCAGAAGGATAGCATGTACTACATCAAGCTGGTGGCCTAACAAACGCATTTGTTCTCATCTGAACTATCACGGTGAAGCATGTGACATGGCCCTTCAGACCAGAGAAGTTTTGGAATAGTCTTCCAATTAAGTCCATTCCATTTTTTAATCATATTTCTGTCAAGAAAACTACAAAAAGTGTTGTTTTTTGGGGGGTAAAGTTGCTATAATCTTTGACCGGTCAAAAATATGCAGTCAATTGATAGGTCAGTTGACAATATTTTGACCGGTCAGTTGACCAGCTTTCCAACCCTACTCTTAATTAAATTTCCTGTTTTCATTTCATATCAAATTTCATTTTTCCCCATTCCGACTTCAAATTAATTTCTCCTGAGATTATGCTTTGAGATTCAAGTTCTGAGCCTTACATGGCATTGCCTCTATAAATGTGTGTTCCAGAGTGAGAAACATCTCAAATATAAACTATAGTCAAGAAACATGCTATTCAAATTCTAAAATGTATCTGATTTATTTTGCATTTGTTACATACACTGAATAATCTTTGGCTTCTGTATATAACAAGGCCTTCTTTTTCAAGGACGGTTTCATAGAAAACCTAATAAAATGGAATTATAGTGACTGACTAATTGCATGATTTGAAGACAGAAGAGAACTAGAATGTGGAGTGTTGAAAAATATTTTGGACTGTAATGTTAAAATGTATTAGAATGGTGTCATGATACAGCCACCCCTGGGATGGCCATGATGTCCATGATGTGACCATGCCAGCTCCGCCATACGGGCACCTACTGACCTTTCCTGCCACGTCTTGCTGATATAAGTGATTAATTGGGAGGCTGCCCTAGAGTTGCTGCTCAGTCACAGTCCTGACAGTCTCCTCTAAACTCTGTGGGTTGCTGGACCCCTTTATTGGGTCCCACACTCAGGAGGTATCTTATGATACCCCCAAGCCTTATGGGTAGATGCATGACTCTAAAACCGCCCCTTGCTCTGCAGATGGTATGTAGACGTTGTCTTCTTGTGTTGAGGCCTCAGCTTAGTCTGGCCTTGGTAACTGCACCCACTGGTGCTGGGGTCTGCTCACCCCCTGTCTTCGCGCCCTCTCTGGTGCTGGGGTCTGCTCACTGTAGTGTGCCCCAGTGAGGCCTCCTCCTCCCCAATAGCTTCATTCTGGTCCACCGGTTTAAATAACAACAGAAAGCACAAGCCCCTGGGCCACAACACAACCATAACATAGGGTCCACACACTGTTCCCATTTAGAAGGCAACCTTCTCTCTCAATTTACTGGGCCTCCCCCACACCAGTACTTATGAGCTCCTATAGCCCCTTAATCCTACCAGAAACACAACAGGCAGTCAAGCATCTCAAGTTAGCTTCCTCTATGACAGCTCCTTTCCCCTTGGCTGCTGCCAGAGAACTAACCCTGTAGTCCCAGCCCTGGGGTTTATATGTGCCCAGGGCCCTGCCTTCTTCCGGTCAGCTGACCGGGTGCAGGTGCAGGCTAATTCCCTCATTAGCCTGCTGCCACAGTAACCTGCACCTGTGGGGTTTCTGCCTGACTGCTAGGGCCCTTTCTCTAGGCAGCATCTTCCCTTAAAGGAGCAGGCACCTTAGTGCCCTGCAACAAATTGTGGAGCCCAAAACTGGACACAGTACTCCAGGCCGAGTACAGGGGGAGAATGACATTCCAGGATTTGCTTGAGAAGCATCTATGGATGCAAGCCAGCATTTTGCTCGCTTTACTAGCTGCAGCATCACACTGAAGGCTCATGTTCATCTTATGGTCAATCATGACCCTCAAGTCCCTTTCATCCGTAGTGCTAGCCAGTGTAGCACTGCTGAGCCTATAAGCATGCTGCAGGTTTCTCCTCCCTAGGTGGAGAACCTTGCATTTATTGGCGTTGAACACCATCAGGTTCTCATCCGCCCATTTCCTGAGCCTGTCAAGATCTGCCTGGATCACCCTCCTGTCCTCAGGTGTGGATACTTTACCCCAGAGTTTGGTGTCGTCGGCAAACTTGGCCAGTCCACTTCTGACACCAATGTCCACATCATTGATGAAGATGTTAAACAGTATAGGCCCTAGAATAGAGGTTTGAGGGACCCCACTGGTGACCGCGCACCAAGACGATTGGCTTCTCTCAAACACCACCCTCTGGGTCCGACCATGGATCCAATTCCCCAGCCAGCGGATTGTGGTGAAGCTGAGGCCGCAGTTGACCAGCTTTGCTAACAAGTGATCATGGGATACCAGATTGAAGGCTTTTTTTAAAATCAAGGTATAGGACATCAATCTCCTCCCCCTTGTCCAGGTGATAGGTCACCGGGTCGTAAAAGGAAATGAGATTGGTCTTCCGTTTCTTTGTTAATAAGCACAGTAGGATATCTTCATAAGTCTATAGACAGTGTAAGATTAATGGCTATTCTTTGCCTCATTCTCATTATGATTCATTATAGAAGTCACAAGGCACGTCTACACGATATGCATTAATGCGCATAAGCCTAATTTAATGCTCATTAGAGGTACATGCACATGCATGCTCTTAATGCATATTAAACATGGCAAAATTAGGCTAATCGGGCATTTATACACACACATTTTTGTCCTGTGATGTGCCGGAGATCCACCACTTGAGTCTGCTTCGCACACGAGCTGATCTGAACTGTGCTGTGCTGCGTGCCGTTGTATAAGCAGTGAAATGCATGCCAGTGCACAGAAAATGTTTGTGGTACACTTTTAAACTTAAACACCTTCTATGTGTTTTAGTTCAAAAGTACCCCACATCCATTTTCTCAGCACTGATGCACGTTTTGCCACTTATATAACTGAAAGCACTGCAGTGCCAGGTGCTTTTCAAAGTGCCTGGCGCTGCAGCACTTACATGTGTAAAAATGGTCATCATGCCTAAATTTAATACCTGCAAATGCAGGTATCAAATTTAGGTTTGATTAGTTAAAGTGCATTGACGCACATGTAGACTCAACCTGGCACTAACTTAAGTGCTGGGTCTACCCAGACACTAGGAGCACATGGTAGGGCTGCAGGGACTTGACATTAACATGGATTTTCAAATCATCAAGTTACATTTGATCCCAAGCTCATTTTTCCTTAAAAAATTGGGACTTATATACTTAGAAGCCCTTGAAAATTTTGTGCAGGAGACTTGCCTCCAGGTTTTAATTCAACCATTGTTCCTTGACATTATTTTAAAGTCAATAATAAAATGGAAACAGTATCTTAAAACATTGTCTGTAGTTGTGGACATTATACACTTCACCAGTCATGGAAACTTTTCTATGGTTTAAAACAACCCATTAGTTGTGTCTTTGGGCATCCTAAGGTCTGACTGATTCAGTGTATTCTTTAGGCTGCCACTCTGATTGGTCAGGAGCTCAGAAATTTCAATTTACTTCAGGTTGACAGCTTTACTAAGGATGCTTATTATACCTACATGAGCTATTTTTCCTGAACTTAAAAATGTTGAAGGATGGAGATTCCACTGTATTCTGTTCCAATGCTGAAATGAGTTCATAGCTAAAGGTCTCCCCAAAATCCAACTTAAATTTCCATTGTTTAAATTTAAGCCTGTTTCTTCTTGTCCTGTCCCCTGTGGACACAGCAAATAAAGATACCAATCTATTCTAACAACTCTTTTTGTATTTGAAAATTGTTATCAAATCCCCCAGGGGAGGGGCACCATTCTGGCACCATGGATAAGATGGCACCTGGGGCTGGTACACCACTTACGTACCACAAGTTATGCTACAGCTTCTGGAGCATTTGCACAAAGGGAGATGTTTCTTCATTTGAAACTAATGGGCATTTTTATACTTTCAAGTGCTTCAGTGCCAGGCACTGCGACACTTACAGTTGTATAAGCAGCAAAATGCACGTCAGCCCTGAGAAAATGGTGGCGGCACACTTTTGAACTAAAACACACTGGAGGTGCTTTAGTTCAAAAGCACGCTGCCATTATTTTTTGCGCACTCATGTGCATTTCACCACTTATACAACTGCACATGACGCAGTGCAGTTCGCCTCAGATTGCGGGTGAGCAGACTCAATTAATCGAGTCTGCTTGGAAGCAGTGGATCTCTGGTGCGTCATGGGACAGAAAAGTAGGTGTATAAATGCCTAATGTTTTTAGACCTACTTTTGACTGTTCTAATCTTTTTTCTTGCTGAAAAGGGCCAGAAGGGCATTGAGGATTCCACCCTCTGTGCGTATGTGGCCATGTCTACATATGCATTTAGGCTGGCTTAAATTTACTGTGCAGTAATAGGCTTGCATTTATATGTGCAGGCATTAAAGGGCTGTAGGTTGTAGCCATATTGTCACTATAAGGATATAGGCAGACAAGGTTCTTTGGGTAAATCTGATATTTTTTATTAGACCAACTCAAATAGTTGGAAAAATTCTTTTTAGCAAGCTTTGGGGTATAAATACCCTTTGTCAGTCTGAGGAAGCATCTGCAGTTGGTGTGTGCTCTTCCTGGTGTCACAACCCATTTAAGTAGTGCCCATGTCACAAACAAGTAAAACCATTCAAAACAGTTTTTTTCTACACTAGGTTAACTAAGAGTTAACTAACAAGAAGATAGTAACAGTTTTTTTGCTGCTCATGTCAAAAAGAAATTTATTGCTGTGCCACTAACAGAGATAAAACTTAGCCTTCTGTGCTGTACATAAATCATTATAATTGGTCAAAGAAAACAAGGAGTAACCCTATGATAACACCCTAGCGAAGACCGCTAGATAATTGGCGATTCTAATTAAATTTATGACGTGGCGAAAAGCAATTGGCTATTACACAAATAAAACCCGTCTTCACTTCTGTGAAGAAAGGGAGACCTCCGCGCACACACCTGAAAAACCTCTGAACGTATGCGTGAGAGTAACTGACAAATTGATCACTTGTCAGTTTTCCCCCATCTCGACCCAATTCTCAGACGTAAATCAATGACCTGCCGGCCCGACCTTTCTCTCCATTTCTCTGCCCGACCGACGAACTCTTATGCAGACCGACATATGACCTATGAACCTTAAGCTGTAACTAACCAAGTATCTCTGACCTCCGCTATTCACCACCTTAACGGCGTGAGTAAATAATCTTGCTTTGCAACTGATAAGCGTCTGCCTAATTAATTCCACTCCAAGCGTCACAAGTACCCGCCTGATGGCCTTCTAAGGCCCCGGACCCTTATCTGCCCGGGTGGGAGTCGGGGAGAGCTGCTGGCCAGCTTCCCTGGGTCCCGACACCTGGATGGAATGAATAGTAAAGAAGCCAGAGCCTGGTATGCATTCAAAAAAGGCAGTCAGTGACTCCTCAGTTTACATCTTCACTGATTGCCTTTCTTGCATGCATACCAGCCTCTGGCTTCTTTACTAGTAATTCCATCCAGGAAGAGCACACACCAACTACAGATGCTTCCTCAGCCTGATGAATGGTATTTAAACCCAAAAGGTTGCAAAAAAGAATTTTTCCAACTGTTTGAGTTGGTCTAATAAAAGATATTAGATTTACCCAAAAAACCTTGCCAGGCACTAAAGTGTGTTATCACTGTGTGGACTGACTTGGTACTAAAGCTAGTCACAAGTCAGTCCACATACACAGTGTTACCGTGCAGTAACTAATCGGGTATAAATTTGATACCTGCCTGATGCAGGTATCAAATTTACACTCAAGTCGGCATAAGTTGACATATTTACTGCGAAGTCATTTCAGTTATTGCACAGTACATGTGCATGTGTAGACATGCCACTAAGTAACTTGGCTTGTTTATCTATATAGCCAATTTTTCTCTCTCTGAAAGGATCTTGTAAGCATTAGTAAAGGAGAGAAAAGCACTTATAGCCCTTTAAAGACACTTTATAGAGAATAATCGGGGCATACTATTTTAATGGGTGCTGCAATCTCGCAAAGACCTGATGCATATTTTTTGCTTCATTCTTATAATTAGTCCCATTGATTTCCTGTGCAAAATTAAGCTTGTGTGCTCTGTGGGTTAGGAGCCTGGATTAAAAAGTTGGTCACATGCAAAGCATGATGGTGCCCTTTAACCATGATGTTCAATAGAGTGTTATAGAATATAATCTGGAATAGTTTTTTTCTTATAAAAGCGAACTGGAGTTGAGCTACAGTCACCTCATTAAGATCATAGAGTATTTGGGGTAATTATAGATTCATGTCCATCATATGGCTGCATGGGGTTTAGGTCTAATTTTTTTCTGCAGCGTTTCTTTTATATTTGATATTTGGAGAAAGGTATGCTAAATCAAAGCCCATTCCACAAAATTATAATGTATTGGGCAAAATACTTAAAGAAGATTCTTCAAAATAAAACTACCAAGATATGACAGTGCATGTACATGGTGTTGGGGAAAATGAGAAGATATTGAAAACTAATAGAGGAGACTTCTATTTACCATAAGAGGATATAAGAGGAGAAAGCTATTTGCTGCACAAAAGCCTTTTTAATGAGGAAAACGCAGTGTTTTAAAGATGCTTGTTAGCATCCACCATGCACATCCTGGGTAGTAGATCATGGAGTGATAATTGTTTAATATGCCCAGAGGAGACTTTGAGGAATAAGCCATGCAGCACACAGGATCCAAGGTCAGGACCTCAGAGTCTAGTTAATTCTGCCAGTCCTGCTGAAAGCCTTTCCATATGGCTTGCACTGACAACAGGTTTGCCAAAAAAACATGTTTAGTTCTTTATTAGCAATTTGTTGTCAGTGAATCAAGGGAAAGTACTCCTCAGGCTACTTTAAAAGGAATATGCTCAAAATGCACACATTGAGGGCAGACTAAAGGCTTGAATTAGTCTTGAATTAGCACCATGTCATTGCCAAGTTTGAGAGATTTACCAATCAGAAGTGATCTATGTCCTTTTCCATTTTTAAAATCCAGAATTTGGTTTATTGTTCGTATTTTTTTTTAAAAAGCAGCCCTGGAAAACTCATTCACTCCTTACAAGGAGCATGATATATTATGTTATTAATTTTATAGGTCTTACTGGATCTTTCTTTATGGGAGCATTGCAAGTATTCTGGAGCTATTTATGCAGTTCACCCTTTTCTTCATGTTGCAATTCACATATTTCAAAATAGCAACTTATTCATGGGCAAAGTCAATGACATGGGCAAAGTCATTAGCGTAACAGATATTACCTAGCTTGAAGACATGTATGTTCAAATATCATCTAATGGAACCATTCCAACCTATTTTCATCTTTCTATTTGTTTGATGCAGAGTACCAGGTTTGACATAATTTCTAGTGATTTGTTTTGTTTAGTGGAGTAGACCACTTGCACTCAGAGGTACTGTCAAGTTTTGCAACTGAGGCCAAAATTCGTTCTTAAAAATTTTCAAGGATTTTCTTTCAGACCATAAATATCAATTTTTTAAAAAGAAAAATAATTATCCTCATGTCTTTTATTTTTAAAATCTATGCATGGTTTTTGAGGCCTGCAAAACACAATTTTGCATACTTCTGACTGAAAAAAGAACTTTTTTGATCTCTGCCATAAGGGCCTAACGGTTTTCCTAAAACAAAAAATGTCATTCTGCCTTTTCAGTAACTTTTAACAGTCACAGTAAGTATCCCATATTATTTATTTTTTAGGCCATTTTAAAAAATGTCCACTGTAGACAGAGTGGTAGGTATAAATGGTATCATTTCAGTAGTGCCATGACAGTAGGTGCTTCAGAAATACCTGCACTAGATTTACTGATCATCAAGCCCTGATAAAGGAGTTGTTAAATAGTGTGATTCTGGCTTTTCCTGGTGAGAACAGAAGAAATGGACAAAGAACCTAAGAAATGCCATACTGCGTCACACCACAGATCCATCTAGCCCCAAATCCTGTCTCTCGTAGGGACAGAGTGGATGTTATGAGGAGGAGTATACCTGCCTATCCAGACTAATCTGCCTTCTGTCCTCCTTCCATGAAGGAATCTGATTTTTAATATAAGAGCTACCATGAACATTAAATAAATGATTAATTGTATAGCAGACAAAATATTACTTATATCTTTCCATGTAAAGGATTCCCTAGCTGTCAACCAGAGAATTTTAATAAACTTGGGTGTGGAAGGGGTCCCATAAATCTTGGCGACTCAAATATGTTTAAATATAGCATATGCCTCTATAGTTATTTGTGGAAGTAGGTCTGAAAAACATGAATTTTCCAGGAAAGCGATACACAACCAATTCCTTGAAAATAAAATCAAACTCTAGAAACTGCACGATGATTAAAAAGGAACTAAACTGTGCATCAATTTGGTTATATAATGTATCCAAATATCTACACCTTTCCAGACCTGATTTCAATTTAAGGAGCATGGCCAACTATATGTTTTATACTTTTAAAGGCTTTTTGTTTGTAATAGCTTCTTAGAATCTTCAAATTATTCCTTCAGGTTTGATTTGGGCTAAATTGGATTTTTTTTCCTTTTACATCTACTATAAAAAAGAAATCATTGCCATTATAGACTGTCCACATTAATTTTTTAAGTCTTTATTAAGGAACAAATGTAAGTTTGACTGTTGCATGTTTTCTTGATATTTCAGAGCCTTTTTGGCAGAACCGGAGAATCCATAATGTTTTCTTATTACATCCATTTATCAGGAAAAGCCAGAACAACATTTTTGAAATATAACACGTTGCCTGTTCCACATCTTCATTGTCCCTCTGTGCCACTTAGTACCAGATCTTGCATTTCTTATGCTCCCAACCCTTCCCCTGACTTTATGGGACTTGTGAGTTCAGAAAGAATGCATGATTGGGCCCCTAATGACTGGTACAGAACCATCTATCTCTATTTGTAAGTTCCAGTGTGCTTGCTCTTTTCCCTTTTTGTGTCTAACTAATAGGTGTCCAGTGACACTAAAGTAAGTGGGACTTTTGAATATATTGTTAAACATATGCTTGAGTGCTTTGCTGAACTGGGAACATCATTCCTGAGTGCATTGTCAGCATTAAACAATAACAGTAATAATAACAACAGGGTATTAATTTTCCTTTCCAATTATTTTCTCTGGACCCTTGACACCTTAGTAAAGTCTTGTGGGGAAAGGAGAGTTCACCTCTCATTTCAACACTCTGAAAATACTTAAAGCTATAGCCCGTTGCATTGTTTCAGTGTCAGAGAGCAGGCTGCTTTCCAGGTACCTTGTGAATTTTCACAAACATGTATTTTTTTAAAAAGAAACAAATAAAACCCCATCTTTACTAGTAGATTCAGACTAGGAAACATCTATTTGTTTGTTTAAGATGTGTTGGCTTAAATTTCACAATTTTGATGCCTGAAAATGATCTCCCAAACACATTTTTCCTCTGTTTATACTTTCTGCATTAATATTTAGTTTTTTTTGACCACTAGGGAATTTAGCCCTAAGCAATAATCCTTCCTTCCTTCCTAAAAAAATATTAAGTTCAGTTATCCTTCTATATCAATTGGAGTAAAATTGTTGGCTGTGTTGTCTGCTATGAAGATTCCTAGGGAATGTGCAGTCTTAACTGTATTCTGATATTACATAGATCTGAGTGTAGTCTTGTCTTCCTGGTACTAGAGAATGTGTGACCTGGGCTAGGGACAGAAGTTACACATAAACCGATTTAAGTGATCAGAAACTGGTTTAAACTTGTAACAGAACAGAAGTTCAGTGCACATAAACCAGTATCAAAATGGCTGAAAATGATTTAAGATAAACCTCGTTGAATGTAGTATCAGACTTAATTGATTTGGGTCAAACTGGTTTATGATACTTCTGTCCCAGGCCCCTTCCTGGTTCAAGTTAAATCAGAGAACCCCACCTAGCATGCTTTGCAGGCCTGGGCTGGGCTGGGCTGGGCTGGGCTGTCTGCTCCAGAGAGCAGGGCTGGCCCTGCCCTTCTGCTCCCTAGCTGATGCAGTGAGGGCTGACTCACTACCCAGCTCATTGGCCCCACCAGGCAAATCCGAGCTGGGGTCTGGGGCTAGGGAGGGGTGTTAAACTCACCTCCCCCCAAAGACATAGCTACCCTGCCCTACTGGCTGCAACTGTGGACTACAAATCCCAGAGGCATCTGGAAGCAGGAAGAGGAAGTGATGAGCAACCCTGATGAAATCCTGCTGCTGTGATTGTGGGCTGCAAATCCCAGAAACCTCAGGTGCAGCAGGAAAAGGAAGCGAATACACAGCCCACACTGGCTACATGCCAGAGAGGCCTGCTGTAGCATCCCCCTGGATTCTGGCTGTATGTAGCTGTATTTCCTGAATCAAGAGCGATTTTCTGCTCATTTGGTTATTGGTTCTATCTTTGCAGTTTAGGCTAAGCTGCAAAGATTGAATCAATTCAGTCTCCGGCTTTTTGACTGTCTGGACTTAGCCTAGGAGATGGGGCATGACTGGGATTTGACTGTACCCTGTTACTTCCTGTCTGCTTTTTTAACACTCATTCTCCCCCTCCCAACCCTATGGATATTTTAGTAGCTTAAGTGGCTACTCACGTGTATGCCTGGGAATCAGCATTTGGCTGAACTTCAGAACTGGACTCAGTCAACTGCTGTAGCTGAACTTTAGAGGGAACTTACAAACTACCTCACAACTAGTATGGCCAGGAATTTTCCAGTAAAATAATTTTGATAAGAAATTGTCAATTTATCCAAACTGCAACTTTTCATAGGAATGTATGTGCCAGCTTTAATATGAATGTACTATCCTGTCAAAATGACAGATCTACCCATTCTAGAGCAACCTATGGTGGGATGCTCACCTGGAAGTAGAGTTCTCTGCTCCGGCTGGTTTAAAGTATGGACTTGAGCCCACATTCTAGCCTTTGCTATGCTGGGACACGTCTCTCTTGTTGGAACTAGCCTATTTTTTATATATCTAATTAAATATACATTACAGCAGGGGCCAGACCCTGCTGTGTTCAAGGTAAGTGCCCCAACCACTGGGTATCCTGGGGCCAGTAGTGTCTCTCTTACTTCAAGGGGACTCAGTTTTGTCCAGGTATAGAGTGGGAAAAGTCTGGAATTACAAAAAAAATCACATTTTCCATTCAGTTCTACTGAAATATGAATAGGAAATATTCAGAAACATGTTTCTCTCAAGCTTTTAGGCTGATGATAGTCAACTTCATAGCAATGAAATATATATAGCAAGGAAGTTACCTATTTTTACAGTTTAACTCTGTTAGACCCTGGTGCTAATAACACCAAGGTTGCAGGTTTGATCCCATGTTGGACTAAATGATCTCTTGAAGTCCCTTCCAGCCTTACTTCTCTATGATTGATTGAATGACATGGTTAACATTGTAGCACACAGGTGGAACAACTGTTTTGAAATCAAAATCTAAGAATAATCTTCATGTTGCTGTGTTTAACTTGAGAACCTGCTACTTCCTTTAGTAAAAGGCTTTCATATTTTGGGATGGAGTGGTCTGATATTTGTTTACATGTCTGATCTGTATCCCCCACTATAAATAGAACTTGTTTAACCAATATATAAATGGTTAACAGGAATCTTTCTTGAGGTTAAGTGTCATCACACTATTCTCCTAAATCCTAAATTAATTCAAGAGAAATGTATATGATTTTCTGATGTTCCAACACTTGATGTATAGCACCATAGCATTAATTATGTGCCTGAGGATTGAAGGCTTTGTATCAATAGCCTTTGAACAGAGATCTTCAGAGACAGAAAATTTTGCTCACCGTAAGACAAAAGAAGAAGAAAACTGAACTTGAACACCTTCCAACTCTTGTCTCTACTGAGCCTTGTGTGTCATTGAAGAGATTCTTGATTTTGTGATAAAATTTTCTCCTGGTGGGGGGGTTCCCATGATCAGCATGAATCCAATTGGATCATCATCTAATCATCAGTCCTGATAGGCAAACAGTCATATGTATGATACATTTAGGAAAATAGTTGTGAGGAAAGAACTTGATGGATAGAACATCTTGAATGTGCTCATTCACATTTTGATCCAAATGGAGCAGGAATGAAAAGTCATATATAAAAATATGCATTTTATGCCATCAGAGAAAACCCTTGAAATTTCCATTTCTCACCTTCGTTCCTGCTCCTAGTTGTTAGAAAATTTCTCATGAATAGTAATAAAATCCTAGGATCTATGACTTTGACCAAACCTCTTCCCCTCAATCGCATGTAAATCAGTTGGCTGTCTTTGGAGTACAGGGGAGGAATGAAAGTATCTTTCTCTCTCATAATGTAATGTATGGGTAGTCAAAGTCACAGATGATTAAAGATTCATGGATGGTTTTTATTCATTTCAGGGGACTGCCTACAACAGAAATTGTACAAGAACATGAAGAGCTACAGCATCAGAAATGGCTAAAACTGCACTCAGACTGGAGGAATAGAAATGCCTCTACATTACATGCACTTCTAGTGAAAGGGTAAGGAAACTAGTGCATGTAGATGATGTGTACTTCAATGCTGTGGATGAGAATTTAGAAAGGGAGGATGAAATCTCCCATCTTTGTTTGGAGTGTGTAAAATATCTGCTTATGCATGCATACAAACACCAAACACCAATCAGGAAAATTCTAAAATGAGTTAACATCTTCAGTTTCTTTTTGGATCTTCTTCATGAATCTAATTATCTGTTTGATAATGTTTTCATAGACTATACATTTTAGGATAAACTCTAAGCAGAGCATCATTGGCTAGCTAATGAAATAATGATTACATTTAGAAAAATAAATATGATTTCATACCAAGGGAATTTGACAACCACATGTCTTTAGCTCTCATCCATTCATGATTTGGAAGGGGTCAGATGTTACTGGTGAAAAAGGTAGCATTATAAAAATTAATGGACTATCAAATTTAATTTAAAATTTGCTCAGCACTTCACAATGGAGCTCAGCAATTTGTTGGATCTTGGTCCTCAGACCTGAATACTGCGAAGTCTTGTTTGCAGACTGCTTACCTGGCATAAAGTTAAATACTTGCATGTGCCTTTGCAGGACTAAGACATTAGTTTGCAAAGTCCATTTCGATTTGAATCCTAAACCCATCTTATTTGGCAGTCATGCTTGCAGAAAACACTGCTGTAGCATTGGTTAGCATTTCTGTGCTTCATACACCAATCTCAGGGAATGCCAAATAAGAAGTAAATGGGTAATAATGTAAATGTTATTTAAAACAAAATAAAACAATTTCTGGCTCCCGAGGTACAATGTCCTTCCTTTGTGTGTGTGTGTTGGGAAGGATTCCACATCTCCAGCTTGCAGCAGAGATAGTACCTGATATCTGAGAGTGCTTCAGTGACTGGGCCACTTGTTCCAGGATCCTACATAATTCTCTCCTCCTAAGAAACAAGTATTCTTATACTAGATCTCATCCTAATTACAGAATTTGCCTATTTCACTCTGGAACAGCAAGTAATGCAACCTATTCATCTGCTCAAAACTTTCTTTCCTAACGGTCTGCAGTCCTCTTCATGCTTTTTCTATATCTCCTCTCTTACCTCTCACATGGTTCTCAGCAGATATAATAAGCCCAGTTGTTGCTATCTTAGGGTCAGACTGCAAGCTACATCTACAGCAAACTGCTGTTTGTTTCTCTTCTTCTCTGGGAAAAAAATCTTCCCCAGCTGGTTGTTTATCACTGTAGCTACTAGTTAGGACAACCTCATCAGGGAGGAGAGTAGAGCAAGTCTAGGAAAAGTTAGAAAGTTTTGAAGGGAGTTGATACCTCTGTCAGACTCTTATAAGAACAAGATGATGCTATGGCAGTTCCTTAATAACCAATAGGGAAGGACATCAGGCAAAGCCATCAGCAACATGTTTCCCTTGCTGGGACTACTATAGATGAGTTCTTATATTTGGAGACACCACAGCTTCCAAACATAAGCTAAATTCACTTGTGGAAGGTTTTCTTTGCAGCATTTGTTGTTCTGGATACCTCGGTGGATTTCATATAATGAGCTATTCTGAAATGGTACTGACTAATGTGGAACCAGGCCTAACCAACTGGAAGTTTGCGGGCCGCCTTCAAGAACATATCCAGGATTTGAGGGGTGTGGTGGAGAGCTCACCTAGTGCAGAAGGTATGACAGACAGTGGAGACCATAGCTCTTGGGGAAAGAGAGTTCACTTTTCATGTGCTACACCTGCACTACTGCAGCCCCGAGGACCTGCCCTTGGCCTTCTTCAAATATCCAGAGGAAAATGATATTGGAAGGTCGTTAAATATTTGTAATGGAAATCTCCAGAAGGAAAAGCAATCCTAGAAGAGGCTTCCTCAGTGTACTTCTAGAGGGTGCAAGTCAGGGTTATTGCAAATATCTCACGGAGGACAGAGGAGTTCCCTAAGTTTCAGCGGTGAGGGTAAAGGGACAGAGGAGGACACAGAGAATTACAGATTTTTCAGCTTACTTTGATCCCTAGAAAGTTTCTGGAGCAAATTATTAATTAGTTTGTGAGAGTTAATCATTTGGTGAGAATGGCTGTAGGAAATTTTTAAGAGTAGGTCAGACAAACATTTGGATGAGAGAATTTGGGCATGCATAATCTTGCCTTGAGCAGAGGGATGACCTCCTGAATTCCCTTACAACTCTATTTTTCCTCGTTTCTGTTATTATAACAAGAGTGTTTCATGTAAAGCATAGGAGATGATTGCTCCACTGTACTTGTTAGTGAGGCCTCAGCTGGACTGCTGTGTCAGAAGTTTGGTCCCACACTAAGAAATACTGGAGAGTCCACAGGAGGAGTAGAAAGACTGATGAGGGGTTTAGAAAACATGAACCCTGACGAAAGGAACTGAGTATTAGTTCACAAAGAAAATGAGGGATAGGCACATGATAACGTTCTCTCCGTATGTAAATGTTGTTATTGAAGGAATGATGACCAATTGTCTGCCATGGTCCCAAAGCAAGGATAAGAACAAATCAGCAGATTTGCAGAGAAAGATTGAGACTGAATATTAGGAAAACCTTTCTAACCATTAGGGTGGTTAAACATCAGAACAGACTACCTAAGGATGTTGTGGAATATCCTTCATTGAAAGTTTTGTAAGAGCAGATTAATCATCTGTATGGGGTGATCTAGGCTTACCTGATCCTGCCTCAGTGTAGTGTGTTGGACTGAATCGCTTCTTGACACCTCTTTCAGCTTTATGCTTCTAGAGGGAGTTTCCAATGATCATTTCTAGATCCAGGGTATTTGAAAGACCCCTCCTTTTGGGACACTAAGGCCCCTCAGGTCACTCTCTGATTAGGCTCAGGAATAAAAGAGGATTTCTGGTTTTAAGAACCAGAACAAATAAAAGAGAATTCTACCTATTAGCGAGGAGAAGAAAAGTTGAAGAAGCAGTTGCTTCTTATCGCTTGCAGACAGGTGAATTCTAGAAACTATTTCTTGAAGTCGGGAGGACAGGCTATAACTAACTATGGCAATATCAAAGATATTGGTCTAGGACACTGAAGCAATATCCTAAACTGTCAAAGGTTACAATGACAGCTTCATAAACTGAAAGAAAAAGTATGTCATGCCAGCTCATAAAGCCAGCTGATGTATTGTAGAAGCATCAATAGCCAGGTGATAAATAACACTGGAAAAATTCACAAAACATTTCATCAGAAATATATCTGTTCCCTGGAAAGAAGGCATCTTCTCAAGATTTGCAATATAGTGGAAAGATCAGAAAGCTTGCTTTGAATGAGCTTGTTTCTTGGCAGAATCAATTAGTTTATGCTTAGCTCTATGCTGCTATGGCTAGCCACCTTCTGGTACCTGAGCTAGTTCATTTAAAGTGAATTTAGTATTTTTGATATGCTGTGCTGTTCTCTTGCAGTGTAGACATCTCCTGAGTCAGAAGATAAGAGGTTGAGTAGAACCTAGCTAACTCAGAGGGAAGGTTAGAATACAATTTATGTCCGTTCATCTTAAATTAAGAATAAAGGAAAATCTGATAAGCCAACATAATTTTTGACCATGCATTTGGCAAATGGTTGATAATAGTCATGGCAGTTGTCACTAGACTTCTCAAGTCAGACAAGCCACTTGGGCCTTCAGCCCCGAATAGCTCAAAATAGGTCCCCCTTGGGGGTTATCATAATTAGCCATGTTCTATGTTGAGCA
Organism: Alligator mississippiensis; assembly: GCF_030867095.1. Taxonomy (NCBI): domain Eukaryota; kingdom Metazoa; phylum Chordata; order Crocodylia; family Alligatoridae; genus Alligator; species Alligator mississippiensis. The sequence goes on along the minus strand of NC_081825.1, from coordinate 56,729,406 downwards.
TAGGATGAAAAGTATGCCCATCCAGAATGACAAAGTAAGATAGCCTTGCATCCCTGAGGACAATTTTGCAGTCTGTGTATTCACACTGTAGAAGGACCTGGGGGTTACAGTGGACAATAAGCTGAATATGAGCCAACCGTGTGCCCTTGTTGCCAAGAAGACTAACACCTTACTGGACTGTATTAGTAGGAGTGTTGCCAGCAGGTTGAAGGAAATAATAATTCCCCCTCTATTTGACACTGGCGCTGTCACATCTGGAGTCCTGTGTCCATTATTGGCCCCCCCACTGCAGAACAGATGTGGACATATTGGAGAGAGTCCAGTGGAGGGTGGTGAAAATGGTGAGGAGGCTGGGGCGCATTACTTTTGAGGAGAGGCTGAGGGAACCGGGTTTATTTAGTCTGGAGAAGAGAAGTCTGAGGGGAGATTTAATAGCAGCCTTCAACTACCTGAAAGGGTAGTTACAAAGAGGGTTGAGGTACACTGTTCTTAATAGTGGCAGGTAGCAGGACAAGAAACAATGATCTCAAGTTGCAGCAAGGGAAGTTTAGGTCAGATATGAGGAAAACCTTCTCACTAGAAGAGTAGTAAAGCACTGGAATAGGTTACCCAGAGAGGCTGTGGAATCTCCATCCTTAGAGGTGGAGGTAGACAAGCCTTGGCTGAGATGATATAGATGAGGATAGTCCTGTTTTGAGTAGGAGTTTTCATAGATTCATAGATGTTAGGGCTGGAAGGGACCTCAGTGGATCATCGAGTCCCACCCCCTGCATAGGTAGGAAAGAGTGCTGGGCTCAGATGACCCCAGCCAATTGCCTATCTAACCTCCTCTTGAAGACCCCCAGGGTAGGGGAGAGCACCACCTCCCTTGGGAGCCCGTTCCAGATTTTGGCCACTCTAACTGTGAAGAAGTTCTTCCTAATGTCCAGTCTAAATCTGCTCTCTGCTAGCTTGTGGCCATTATTTCTTGTGAACCCCAGGGGCGCCTTGGTGAGTAGAGCCTCACCAATTCCCTTCTGCACCCCCATGATGAATTTATAGGCAGCCACAAAGTCGCCTTTCGACCTTCTCTTGTGGAAGCTGAAGAGGTCTAGGTGCCCTAGTCTCTCCTCATAGGGCTTGGCCTGCTAGCCCTTAACCATACAAGTGGCCCTTCTCTGGACCCTCTCCAAGTTATCCACATTCCTCTTGAAGTGTGGTGCCCAAAACTGCATGCAGTATTCCAACTGCGGTCTGACCAGTGCCCGATAGAGGGGAAGTATCACCTCCTTGGTTCTGTTTGTCATGCATCTGCTGATGCACGATAAAGTGCAGTTAGCTTTGCTGATGACTTCATCACACTGACAACTCATGTTCATCTGGGAGTTCACTACGAGTCCGAGATCCCTTTCCGTTTCTGTGCTACCGAGCAGGTCATTTCCTAGTCAGTATGTATGCTGGACATTCTTCCTCCCTAGGTGCAGCACTTTGCATTTCTCCTTGTTAAATTGCATTCTATTGTTTTCTGCCCATTTGTCCAACCTGTCCAGGTCTGCCTGTAGTTGTTCCCTGCCCTCCGGTGTGTCCACTTCTCCCCACAGTTTTGTATCATCTGCAAACTTGGACAGAGTACACTTCACTCCCTTGTCCAAGTCGCTGATGAAGACATTGAAGAGTATCGGTCCAAGGACCGGGCCCTGCGGGACCCCACTGCCCGTGTCCTTCCAGGTCAATACTGACCCATCCACCACCACTCTCTGGGTATGACACTAGCCAATTTGCCACCCACTGGACTGTGTAATCATCCAAGTCACAGCCTTCTAATTTGTTCACCAGTATGGGGTGCGATACCATATGGAAGGCCTTCCTGAAGTCTAAGTAAACCATGTCTACCCCTACTCCTGCATCCAAGTGTTTTGTAACCTGGTCATAAAAAGAGACTAGATTAGTCAGGCATGATCTACCTGCTATGAAACCGTGCTGGTTTCCCCTCAGCATAATTTTTCCTTCTGGGCTCTCACATATATGAGCCTTAATAATCTTTTCAAAGACTTTGCCAAGGATGAAGGTGAGACTCACATGGCCTATAGATGGACTAGATCAGCATATCTCAGCCTATGTGTCACATCCCAAAAGAAGGTTGTGAGAATATTTGAAAGGGTCATGGACAAATCAGTGTGGGAAAGTGTGGGTCTCCCCTTGCAGGCTTGACAGCATTCCAGCCTGCAAGGGGCTGCTTGGGGCAATCGGCACTGGAGGAATGTGGCCAGGTGCCAAGAATGCAGCAGAGCAGAGGGGCAGCAGGAAGGCGCCTTCCCCTTCCAATGGGGGAAGGGGCAGGGGAGAGAGCTGCATGGCCAGGCTGGCAGCAGCAGGGCCAGTGCCTGTGCTCATGGGGACAGGGCAGCCAGAAGACACTGCTCAGGGGATGGGAGGGGCTGTGACCAGACTGCCTGGTGCAGCACAGGAGCCTCCCTCCTCCTCCCTCCAGCCTGTGCTGAGCTGAACTTGCTCTGCTGCCGCCCACATGAGCCAGAGCCGCTGAAGCCACTGCACTCCTTGCTCGAGTGGGACAGGGGCAGCTGGGATCCTTTTGGTAGGGCTGTGGGGAGGGGGCTGCAGGTTGGGAGTGAGGGGCCCTAGCATGGCCCAGGGGGCAGGGGTCTGTGGGTCAAGCACCAGCAGAGCCAGGGGAGTGTGGGTTGGGACAGGCCATGGATCTTTGCAAATGAGTCCCGGTCAGAAAAAAGTTCAGAACCCCTGGTCTGAGACATGCTGATTTAGATGACCTTCTGAGGTACCTTCCAACCCTGATTTTCTATGATTCTGTATCCAACTATGAATACTGGTACTGATTTCTGTTCTCCAAGAAAGTAACTTTTATGATTGGACGAGTATCAAGACTGCTTAAACTGTATGATCTGAAGGAGAGAAATACATTATTCTGTCTATGACTCTTCTTGCAAGCCTAATATTTAATAGCTTTTACATGTATTGTTGCTAATGCCAGATGCCATTTTACTATGCTACCTAAAGGTCTGGCAGAGGCTAACGAAGGCATCAGTATTTCTGAAGAGGGAAACTTGACAAATGATGATAGCAGCGTGTACACTTTACACACGTTCATCTCATATTTTCCTCTTTTGGGAAACTGGCTATGGAGCACAAGTCAGAGAAAACATTTAGAGAGAAATTCTGTTCTCAAGTGCATGACTGGTCTCAGTGATGATATTTCACAGTCCTTTTATACAGAGAACTGCTTTCAAAACTTTCTTCAGAGTTACATATATGTAAGGGACAGCATAATATATTTGCTGAGATTAGCCTTGCATCTCTGAGGACAGAATCTTGCAGTCTATATATTCAGGCTGTAGAGGGACAGATATTTCCCTCAACTGTGCAATAGCTGTAGCGTTTTTTAGATTAGTAAGGTTCTTGGAGTACAAATCAACTTTAAATTTGACTCAAAGCATCACAGAAAGGATAACACTGGTGGAACAATATAGCCAGTAAAAAAGGCTTGAACACCACTGTCTTCTTTCCTTAAAATAGACTTTGTATATGTTCAAAAGGCAGTATTTGTGAAAAGAAACACTTAAAGCTTGTTCAGATTTTTATGATGAGATTCTGGGCATATAATTCCTTTTCCATTAATTACTCTTAAATTTGAGTTATCTCTGACATTTGATAGATGTCTAGAAAATGGTTGAGGTAGGTAGTTAGCTGTACTAGTCTCAAGTTATTCAGAGGACAGGGTAGAAATGGTAACTATTAAGAAACTCTTGAAATATTGATGTATCATGGTATATTGGTAAAACTTGTTGTAATTGTATGTCAGTTAAATTGTACTGACTTGCACCAAAGCTGGATTAGTACCTATATTCATGAAGACATTTGAAAACCAATCCTGTTAAGACAGAGCTCTTGCAATGATGTATACAGCCTAGTTCTGACCACTGGTGGTCTTTTTTATGTCATTTTTTGCGAAGAATACAAACTAGCCAAATTCACACCGGATAAATTACTTTCTGGCTTAGATAAAAGCAGTAGCATTTACCTTTTTGTTTTAAACAGTAGTGTAACACTGAGTGCTTACACAAGTGACATTTTTTGTGCAATCAGGCCTCTGAAAGCACTCTGCAGACATGACATAACACATGTGCATGGCTGTAGAGCACTTTTAAAATGGCTAATTATGAAAAAATTAACCCCTCTCAAATCAGCTACTAGATTAAGGTGCTCTACAGCAGAGTGCCTTAGGGAAATTGTGTTCCCTCGACGGTTAATTTTTCATGCTAGGGGCGGAGCTGTGAGTAGGGAAGGGAGGGAAAGGAGCAGCACCCAGCTGTCACTGACCTGAGCTGGAAGGGGAAGTGTGCAATGGAGCCTCCTCGTCTTGTGTCATCCCCTCCTCTCCCCTCCCCCCAGCTACCCCAGATGGGATGGGTAAGGTTTCCATGTTTCCAGCTTCAGAAAAGAGGACACCTGTTGTGGGAGAGAAAAGGGAGGGGCAGATTGTTGGGGGGCAGTGATATGCCCATGCCCTACCCCTGCCCCTCATTCCCAAACCATAGGTCCCCAGCCCTGCTGCTGCCCCTCACTCCTAACCCACAACACCTTGTTCCCCAGACCATGCTGTTGCCCCTCACTTTTAACTTGCAGCACCCCCACTGTCCCTGCTGATACCCCTCACTTCTGACCCACAGCCTATGCCCCATCCCAGCCCTGCTGGTTCCCCTTACTCCTGACTTGCAGCCCCCTGCCGCCTCCCCACATGCCTTGCTGCCCATGCAGGTCCCTGCTGCATCCCTGTCCCGCACTGGAGGGGCAGACAGCTCTCTCACCTCCCTGCCCTGCTGCAGCTCCAGCACTGGCAGGCGCATATGCACACCACATACACAGACACACACACTCTCCTCTACTTGCAGCTGCTGGGACTGCGTGTGGACCACATGATGCCCCAGCCTCCAATCGCCCTGCCCTCCCTGCTCCAGGCTACAAGTAGCTCCTTGCTAGGGCAAGCTGGGTAGAGACAGAGCAACATCCCAGACATTTGTTGATATTTAAAAAAACCAAAAACCTGCCTGGACAGACATAGGAGGACCCCAAAAGAAGACATGTCTGGGAAAACCTGGATGTACGGTAACCCTATATTAGGTGAGGGGGCTCTATTTCACTCCCACCCCCCATCTGTGCCTGGACCTCTTGAGAATGGGAGCAGCACGGGGCTGCCAACTCTTTTGCCCAGCATGAAGGGGGTGGGGAACAGAACCCCCTCACCTCATGGGCCTGGCCCAGCTCCCCCAGTACCCTAGCCAGGGTAGCTGGGGGGTGGGGGGGGGACACAGGTAAGGGGGATCCATTCCATACCCCCTCCAGCTTAGGCCAAGCAAAACAACCAGCAGCTGGATGTTGCTCTCTCCCCTAGAGCTGGCAGTGGCGGTGGGGGCTGGCGAAATGGGTAGTCTCTTTGGAGATTGCTTGTACATCCTTGCCTGCTGGCCAGGAAGGCTGAGGTCAGTGTAAGCAGGTTCAATCTCTGCCCCTGACCCAACAGGCAAACATCTATTAGATTGGGGGCGGGACTTTTAACTTATGGGCTAGGGACAGACATTACACATAAACTGGTTTAAGTAATCAGGAACTGGTTTAAACCTGTAATAGAATAAATGTTCGGTGCACATAAACCAGTATGAAAATGGCTGAAACTGGTTTGTGATAAACTTGGTTGAATGTAGTATCATACTTAACTGATTTGGGTCAAACCGGTTTATGTCTTTCTCAGTCCCCTTCTCGATTTAACTTGAGCCAGAGATCCCCCAGTATCCCAGATGCTTTGCAACCCTGGGCAGGGCTCTGCTCTCTGCTCCAGCCCAGCAGGGCTGGCCCCCACAAGTTCCTGTCTGGGACTCCAGCAGAGACTGCAGGCATAGCAGCATCTGCCTGGCTTCCTCCTGCCTGCTGCCCTCCTCCCACCCCACAACTCCCTGCTCAACCAGGGATTCCCCCCTCCCCTCTGCCTTACACAGAAACCTCTCAGCATTAGCTAGCATACCACATGCTGGCTGGCTACGGCCCGTGCTGTGGGAGACGGGACAAAGGCAGACAGGACAGTGTTGGCTTAGGAACTAATCAACAGGTAGCTAATCAACATGTGGCTGGTAATGTCCCTCCATTCCTTCCTTTGACAAAGTTGTTTAAGAAGAGCTTGAACTAATGAGGCTGTTGTTTTGTTGAATGGGTGCTAAATGCTAACAACTCCCTGCGTAACTCTCTGCTCTGTAGCTCAATGCTCTGTTATCAACAGCGATGGTGGGGATCCCTCCCTAATCTGAGTGTCTTGACAGGGCCTGGCCACACCCCTCCTCAGCTCTGGCTTCTAGCCTGAGCCACTGCAGGCATGTGCCTGCATTTCTTCAGTCCATAGGGGATGTCTGCATGGTTACAAACTAGTTCAGCCTAGCCAGGTTAGACTAACCTGCAAAGATTGAATCAATTTAAGCTCAGGCTTTTTGAATGTCTGTCCCTAGCCATGGTGCTTTGGATAAAGAGCCATGTGTTAGAGTGCAGCCCCTAACATCTGTAGGCACCATAGTGGTTGGTGCTGTATGGGGTATTTATTCATTACAGTATTTTATGTATATGTTTGCTTGTGAAATGCATTGAGGTCCTTTTGCTTCAAAAGTACTATGCAAATTTAAGTTGTTAGCATGCCCTCATTAATATTTATCAGTACAGTTTTATTACATTATGCAGTTTTATACTATTTACTAATATTATTGCAGCATTGTTCAAACTTAACAATGGAAAGCAGCTTTGTAACAGCTTGTACTATTTTTGGTAGCTTAGGGCATATTTATGTTTCATGAGTGAAATATTTTTTCTGCTCTTTGGTCTCTATTTGCTCTTTTTCTCTATTTTCCACATATGCCCACATTCTTGATATTTTTACTAGTTGCTGTTAACTAGTAATTGTTAATTAGGCTGATTTATAAAATAGGAGCATAACATTGATTTATGTATTGCTTTAGTTTATGCATTAATATAGTTTTAATTAAAAAATAATTTACATTTTAAGTGGTATTGTCTGTGGAATCCAAACATTTCTTATGTATTTTTCCCCATTACTACAGTATATGTCCATCACAACCTCTCAAGGAACATAGATAAATATTTGAAAATATATATAGCAACAATTTGGCCATGATCCTCAGAGTCATACATACACTTAAACTTACATTCTCTGAGAGGTCTCATCAAACCAATGAGATGGGGAGGTACATGAATGGAAACAGCTATAAGCTAGTCAAGAAATGAATCTCCTCCCTCTCCCTTTCACCCCCTGAACATTTTCATTGTAAAAAACCCAAACATTTTTCATTTACATTAATTTTTTTTAAACTTTCAGGTTTTTCAGCAAAAAAACAACATTCTTTGGGCAAAAATTTCCTTTTTTAAAATGAAAAATGACTTTTGAATTTAAAAAAGTTAAACATTTTTTATCTTCCAGCTATATGTAGCAAGAGAATTCTCATAGTGACTTCACTGCCTTCATATGTCCAAAGTTAGGCATTGTCAGGTTCACTTCCCAGCTGATCTCAACTGTTGGGTTAAAACCAAAAGAGAGAGGTAATCTCCAACTCATAAAGAGTCTTATAGCTCTAAACTCATGTTTTAAATTACCTCCAGAAACAAAGTGGAAGCCAGGGCAATTTCTGGAGCTGTTGTGTTACATTATACCGTGTGGGTTAATTTTAACAACTGATTTATGTGCACCTGTATTGGGAAGATATAACAATTCTGATGATAAGTAAAGTGGTCAATATAGGATTTTCACAATGAGTTTTTTTTTTTACATTTAGGCAGTCATGTCAAACCAGAAGCAAAGTGTCTCTTCTTTGTACCAAAGAAGGTAAGAGAAAAACATATTCCCGTGGAGCTCCTAGGCATGTAACTTTAAAGATGTGTTTGAATATATTTTTAAAGGTAAATAATATGCATTTCTCCTTACATTTTGTTTACCTTTGCTCACTCATTAGTTTAGCATTAGCTCTTTTTGCCATAACATCTGGTATGATCAGTTTTTCTGACCTCTTGGGTATGTTATTGTCTGCTGCAGATAGTAGACGAGGCCCTGGTAAATTAATTGGGAGTTTTACTATTGATTTCAAGGGGAGCAGGGTTGGTCTACACTTGTTCTCCCTTTGTAAGACTTGTAGGATATGCATTTTACACATCTTAGAATTCTTCTTCAATTCTTACCAAGGAAAACTCTCTCGAATTTCAGTGAAAATTGTCCATGTAAGAACCTCATAATTTGATCCGTAGATTCCAATGAAACAGTGCCAGATTAAGTTACACCTGGATTAAGTCTGAAGTAACTCCACTGCTTTTATTGGAGTTACTGTGGATTTACACTAGACTGACTGAAATCAGAACTTGGCTCAGAATCAATTTTAATAATTGTTTGCACTGATATCATCCCCTTTCTAATGCCTTATGACTTGGAGTTTGACAAAAGGATAAAGTTCTTCATGGCATTGATCTTGTCAGTGGCCATGTTTCTGACAATTAAACTAAAATTTGTCAGTGTTGGACGTGAGTCAAGAATAGGTAGCTGACTTGGGAATACAGGTTGTGATCCACTTGCTAATGTGAATGTGAAGGGTTTAGGGAATCTTAATGAAGAAAGTCCAGATCAAATTTAAATTCACAGCAGACTGTGCAAATTTAATAGGTTTGAAAATGCAGCAAATCTTCAGCTGGGATGAGGTCAGGTTCTCCACATTGGAAAGCTTTTGTGAAGAACATTTTAAATAAATAAATAAATTAGCCCGACACGAGAGAGATTAGTTAAAAAGTGTGACCTAAATTTAGGAAACAAATTGACTAACTATTATTTCTAGAAAAATCATATCACAGGACTCTTTTAGGGTGTTTCCTGCTTACACACAATACATGCACAGAACTTTAAAGCAACACAAGCATCCTTGCCCCTGAAGTTATTTAAGGGAATGTGCCAAGGACTGAAAATAGGGATTGTGCTAATTTATTTCTTCATAACTGACCTGTATATGTGCAGAAGTAGGATATCTTCCCAGAGGGGATTGATTCTAAAAGGACTGCAGAAGCTGATGTTTTTAGCTTACTGTCTAAATCAGACAGGATTTATACAAGAGGATGAAAACAAAACAATATAGTTTGCCACCTCCCAAAGCAAGAATTAAAAGAAGGAACTAAAAGAAAGTGCTAAGAGCATTTAAATAATGGTAACTGACCAATTGGGTAATGGAAAATATCTTGTCAATGACATTTGTAAGGTGAGGGTATAATTTCCAAAGGAGATGGTGATTATTTAAAAGGAGAAAGGACAGAGCACTTGAAATACTTGTAATAAACTTTCCCTGTATATGAGAAAATAGGTATTTTCCATTAGTAATTTCCATAAGCAAAGCAAGTGTAGTTTGCTGCTGCTGAGTCAGTAGTATGGTGTACATTAGGCCTGTGCAAAGCAGCAAGTATTTGCTTCAGATTTGGCTGATTTGGAGGGACAGTGATTTGATTTGGAGATTCGAATCACTGTCCCGATTCGATTCAGCCAAATCAGATCCGAAGATTTGGCGCCATTTCAGAGATTTGGCCATACACTAAACAGGCAGCAGTCCTTACCATGCTGGACACAGCTGCCTCCAGTTGGTAAATCTGTTGTAGTGGATGGAGGGGGAAGGGAAGGGGCATGGGGGAGGGAGGGATTGGGGCTGGGGCTGGGACAAGCTGCCCAGCCAGGGCAGGGGGTGCAGGACTTGGGGTGGGGGGCAGAGGAGCATGGGATGCAGGCATGGCAGTGGTGGGACTGGGATGCCCTGCTGCCACTTGCCCAGCCAGTGCAGGGGGGCGCAGCATATGAGCGCTGCCACTGCTTGCCCAGCCAGCGCAGGGTGGCGTAGGATGCTGGCGCTGCTGCTGCCACTGCCAGCCCAGCCAGTGCAAGGGGTCCCAGGATGCAGATGGGCACAAGGCAGCACGGGATGCAGGCATGGTAGTGCTTGGAGTGGGGGCTCTTCCCTACTTCTGCTTGCCCCTTTACGCCTGGAGCGAGCTGTGCCTGCATCAGACCGCCCCCCCCCCCGCCCCAGCTGGGCAAGTAGCGGCAGGACATAGCTCCCACTCCCACCACTGCCAAGCCTGCATCCTGTGCCCCCCTGCCTCCCTTCCCAATCCCTCCCTCCTCTCCCACGCCCCTTCCTTCCCCCCTCTGCCCACCACAACAGACTTAGCAGCTGGAGGCAGCTGTGTTCAGCATGGTGAGGATTGCTGCCTCTTTAGTCTATGGCTGAATCTCTTCTGAATTGATTCAGAGGCTTCTGACTCAATTTGGACCTTTTAATTGGTCTCCCAATTCGATTTGGATTTGGAGATTCAGCTGCCAAATTGGGCTGAATCTCCTCCAAATCAAATCAGCTACTGAAGCTTCGCACAGCCTTAGTGCACATCTCCAATTTGGGATTCCAACCTTGGACAAAAGTTTACCACCATTAGTCCTTCAGAATCAGTTCTGACCTGTACCGTAAGGTGGCCACTATATGATGGTGGCTGACATGTATGCTGTAAAAAGAATCGCTCTATTCAAGGATAGACAGGTGGTTCCACTTTACATAAAAAGGCAAACTCCTCCAATTTACTCTTTCTTATTTCTTCATCTACCTGGATGGAACAGATCAGTTAATCTTTGGAGTAAATCCACTGAAGTGAAATGAGGAACAAATTTGGCTTGGTATGCATGGTGTTAAAATGTTGGGTTCTGCATTTTTATGTATGTATTTTATGATTTTTTTTCCCCAGGAGAAACCCTCTGGAAATATTTTTTTTTTCCAGAACATATTTTGGGGGCCATTGTCTGCATCATAGTATTGGATAATGAACTCAATCATTCCTTTCTTTTTAGATTGTGGCCGTCGTCCCGCAGCTCGTATGTACAAGAGGATCCTTGGTGGCAGGACCAGCCGCCCAGGACGGTGGCCATGGCAGTGCTCTCTGCAGAGTGAGCCAAGTGGGCACATATGTGGCTGTGTTTTGATTGCAAAGAAATGGGTCTTGACAGTAGCCCATTGCTTTGAGGGGTGAGCAGAGCTCAATCAGTTTTACTATTAATGTGCAAATTATTACTTGGATAAATAACTTCCATGCAAAAATATCAAGACTTCCAATAAGCATAGTAGCAGGTTATGATCTTGTCCAAAACAACAAATAACATGGGCTTGAAAATGGTGTCTGATGCTGATGAAGGGTAAATGGTGTAGCTCTGACTCAGCTGGGAAACTCAGAAAAAAACCTCACCCTTTTTAAATGACATTTTAATAATATGTCACATATAGTTGTAGTAGACTGATAAATCTCACTGTGCACCAAAATAAAAATGGCTAGGAACAGGTGGGCAGTAGTCACTATTATATATCTATTTAACAGTGATTACTTACACACACACACACACACACACACACACACACACACACACACACACACAAAGTGTGTGCATGTAATATAATCTCAACACTTCTTTGAGGTACTGAAGTTTCCTTTTCTAATGATAAGCAAATTATATGCTACTTCCAATATGATTGTTACCATTAAAAAGACGATATTTACTGATAATTGCTACCTTGTGGGACCTGAGATTCCATACCCCAAGGCTAGAGTGCCCAACGTGCATCTTTGAGATCAGATGTCAATGGCTTTTTAATGCTAACCAGAGTACCTTTTTGAAGAAATAATGTTTGGTCTCAAAGTTTATTATCTTTACTTTGTTTTGCACCACGGTCTGTTAATTTAGCTTCTAAAGACAAGCAGAGCTGTGTCACATCCATTGGTATGCTTTTCCCCCAGATAGTATTTAAGTACATTTCTTCTGTACTGTTTCTTTTGTTGTGTATCACTAATGGGTGACACCTCTCTCCTGTGGAATTCAGAGCTGGTTCTGTGCTGTTAATGGACACTCCAGAACTATGCCCCACCATTCAGATCATGGCAGTAGGAAACCAGTCCCTGGGCTGGTTATTTGTGTTTCATAACTTTATTTTTTATGCAGTAGTGACTTCACTTCAGCTTATAGCTTCTTATACCTTTCCTGAAGTGTGAAAACACCAGGATATTGAGGGTCGAAACCTCAGGTTCCTTTGGCACAGCACCTCTAGAGCAGGCTCCTTCTGCTTTGAGTCACACGGGTATACCACTGACTCTGTTAATTCATCATGGTGAGGCTCAACCAAGAACATGAGGGAAAACCCCTGCCAGCCTGCTTATCGATAAACCTTGCAAACATAAGATCCCAGAAATGCAAAAGCGAGTGTTCTGAGCAAGTTGTGTAAAAAATCAAGGCTTGAACCTTTTCTCTTTTACCTCCCCAACCTGAGGGACTCATTGCTGGGTCTCTGTAGCATAACTAGGAATGGGTGAGCAGGACACCAACCACAGGCACCAACCAGAATGGACCCCCACCCCAGAAGTCTGCACTGTGGTGGTGGGAGCAGCACCCAGGCACAAGGACACCATGCTGCTGCTGGGACATGGGGGTTTTGAGGGGACAACCCTGTATTTCAGAGCCTCTAGTGTAGCTGCTGTTGCTCTCTCTCCTTTCCCCACTGTCTTTTGCTATGGTGAGAAGAATTGGTGGCACTCAGCACATGGCAATGAGGGAAGCAGCAGTGGCAGCCATAGTAGGGGGGCATGGAAGTGGGACATAAACCCATCAGATTTGGAAAACACTGGTCCAGGGTGAAAATCTTACCAGTTACCATTGGTGATGTGTAGGGGGTGCACACAGGTACATGTGCACCCCCTAAGATTGGTGGTGAATACCCTGAGGTTGGCTGTCGCCAACACTACCGGCAGCGCCTGCAGGTGGTTGCTGCTCGCCACCGCTCCCCTCGCTGACAACACCGCTGCCAGCATCTGTGGGTGGTCACTGATTGCTGGTGGCTCCCATCGACATTGCCAGTGGCATCTGTGGGTGTTTGCCGATCGCTGGTTGGCACTCACCATCCCCCCTCACCGCCAATACCGCCGCGGCAGCCTGCAGGAGTTCCCCGCTTTCTGCCACTGCCGACTGCGGGCAGTCGCTGTGCCCCCCCAACCTCAGAGGGCACATGATGTTCATGCCAGTTACACCTCTGCTGGGTCTTTTTTTCTCAACAGTGCTCTCTCTCTGTGCCCTATAACTGTCCGCCCACACAGTTTCTGGGAAATCATTCAGCAAAGAAGTCAAATCTCCTACAAGGTACCTAATAACAATGGGGGAAGAAAGTATTTGGAAAAAGTAGCTTTCCATTCCTTCACAGAAACATCATTTAGGTAGGAGGTACTTTTGGTTGGTTCCCAAATAATTCCTTAAATTACAAAGCATCTGCTTTATATGGTGGGAAGCTGTATTCTGCTGTAGTAATTAAAATTCTGCTGTAATCTTCCATCTAGTTCTGTGATTCACTGCCTGCTTACTTCCTGTTAGTGATGAGTGAGGAGAGAAATGTGAAGCAGGAGACATTTCTTACCTGATAATTTTCTTTCTGTTAGCAGCTGCTTTTCTTGTTCAGCCTGCTCTGACAGCCTCTGTAAATTACTTGTGACCAACTGATTTTTTTTTTAATCTAAAGGGACAATTTAAACACAAGTTCACTTCATGGTTACTTGATAGAATTTGACAGCATCTCAATAGTTTTCATTCATTGCTGTAGTGTTTCTACAGCTTTGCAAGAACTTCTCAGCAACACTGGAATGCCTTTGAATTCAACAGGTAAGAGGTGTCACCCATTAGTGACAAAGGAGGAGACAATCTAGGAGAAAGAAACCTCCTAGTCTGTAGATTTCAGGAGGACTTTAACTAACTGTTTGAACCGGGCCATTTATTGCTGATTAGAGCTATACCACATAAGGGAGTACCTAGAATGTTATATTTAAAAAAGCATTTTCATTCCAGATCATTCCCAAATTTTGGGGAAGACAACAGATTATTCAACTTCCACACCTTAAAACTTAAACTTTCATTAAGGATTTACAAGAAATGTTTTATGCTCCCTCTGCTGGTGTTATGGTGGCATTGATTTATAAGCCAAAAGATTTTAGGTTGTTAAATCCTTTAAAAGTATACTTTCATACATGACAGCAGCTATTCTCCTTCCATAGGTGTTTGATAATACTGAATTGTTATAATGATACATGGGGGGGGGGGGGGGGTTGCAGTTTATAACTGCTAAGTTGTTTTATGGTAAATTGCAGCAATTCAAAACAAAATTAAAAACAAATATTTTATATGTTCTTAGGAGTGGAGAATATGTAGTATTTTATCTAAAGACTTATTAGGTAGAAACACTTTAGTTAAGCTTGTGATCCAGGCTGCAGTTTGAGTATCATAGCCATTCAGCAGAGAGCATTATAACAAATATGGGTTGACACTCTCATAGACCTTCGAGATGGGAGAAATTTCATAGAACACATCATCCATATGCTCTTCAGTTACTGGAGTTAAATGCTGTATTCCCTGGGGTTTGAAATCCACCGTATAAAAGCATCCAAGATCAAAACTAAAATACCAAATAATTTTTCCCTGCCTTTGGACAATAAGTTCAAGCTGTGAACTTCCTTGCTCAGGGCTATCCATTTTATTTTCCTTGCTCTATGCTTGTAAGACATGCTAGAACATGAATATTCTTAGTAATTTGTTATGAAAAATTATACAAAAAAGTCACAAACTAGTCATGGAATAAAAGGATAATTGTAGCCTGAAATGTCAGCATTTGCGTATCTCATTATTTTATGAAAATAGCCTTTATTTTGCAATAAAACTCTTAAAAGATGATTAAAAACCACAGTCTGGTTGACTACTGGGAAAAAAAGCTGTTGTTTCTCTTCTTATCTCTAGCTTTGATTAAGCCTCATTGTCTGCAAAGTTTGCTATGTTGTACAAAACCCTCTTCAGTCTGCTGTGTAAATGCTGAGGGTTTTTTTTATTTTAAGCCACAGAAAAGTCACAGAGCCTGTGATTTACCACTAGCTCTAATCATGAGATTTCATGCCCTTACCCTTTTATGGCTCCATTCTTATGCGTCTCAAATTGGTTTGATCTTCTTGATTCTATTGTGTTTACCTCCCCACATGAAAAAAATCCAGATATCAAAAATGGAAATAGAAATATACAGTCTTGGGTAACTGTGTCTAAAAGTCAAACTGACAAGTGATCTTCAGCCTTAGGCATTTTCAGAGCACACTTGACATGGGGTACATATAAACATTGTAGTTAGATAGCTCTCACCAAGGTTAGAGTGATCTGAATGCCCTGGTGTGCAAGCAATCACAGGGCTTAGGTCACCCTAAAATGGTACACCCCATCTAAAATTAGTTCTCATCTGAGGTGAACTAACTTTAGATGAGCAAGGGGTTAACCTGACTTAGCAAGGGTTAACTCAGCCTAGTGAATGCATTCACAGCACAGCCCTGGGGCTGGGAGAGCCCAGCCACTCTTAGCAGTCCATAGTTCCCAGGCTATGCTGTTTTGATATCACTGGTGACACTGACCAGACTATTTTTAACACCCTGGCTAGTCCACATGTGAACTGGGCAACACCCCCTCCCACCATAGACCTGCTAGGCCTCCCCATGTGAAAAAAATAATCTCTGATTCTTGACTTTTTAGTATGCATTAGTGACTAGATCTTCATTAAAGTTAAATGTTGGGTTGTTTTAAAGGCTTATAGAAATCAATTAGTAAAAAATAACCAAAGTAGTGGATTATCATGGCCTCAAGGTACTGAACACCTTGATTGTAATGGAAATGGGCACTTGGCACATCCTGGGTAAAGCCACTGAATTTCATGAAGGGTCATACTTGTCCATCTCGGGCCATTTATAGACTGATGTCTACCCCAGTGGTTAGGGCACTCACCTGAGATGTGAGTTCATATCTCAATTCCAAGTCATACAGAACAGAGACTTGATTCCATGTTTCTTATCTCTAAGATGGTAGCCCTAGCTAGCAGCAGAGATTACATTTCTTGTTCATGGGAGCAACCTGTTGTGGGACTTTGGGTTGAACTAGGCCTCTGAGAAGATTGTTACCTGTCGGGGATGTGGGGAGCAGGGGAGATATCAGATCAGCACTTAGATAGCTTTGCACATACCCACCAGGAGAAACATGCTCACTGGTATGGTAACAAGTGGTTCTGAGAATGCCATTGGTACTTAACAAAGCAGATATGCACCTATGAACTTTGGAAGATGTGACCCTAAATTCAGTTGGAGGAAAGCAATACAGTTAGTCCCTTGCTTGGGCGATTTGTATTTCCCTACTGGCTTTTGTCATCTTTTTGGATTCACAATCCTAAACATCTACTAATAAAATTCATTCTGTATTGTTGCTCAGATCTTAGTTTTTAACATAGATTCTGAAAGTAGGATTTCTATTTTTTTTTTTTTATATAGGACTACTTATGTTACACAGCTGTGGCTAAAATAACTTTATTTAAATTTATTTTTTTCCTTTCTTTCAAAGGAGAGAGAATGCTGCAGTTTGGAAAGTGGTGTTTGGTATAAGCAATCTGGATCATCCATCAGTCTTCATGCAGACCCGACTAGTGAAGACTATTATCTTGCATCCACGGTATAACAGAGCAGTGGTTGACTATGATATCAGCATTGTAGAACTAAATGAAGATATCAGTGAGACAAGTTATGTGAGGCCAGTCTGCTTACCAAGCAGGGAACAGTTGATTGCGCCAGATACCTACTGCTACATCACAGGCTGGGGACACATGGGCAACAAAAGTAAGATGAATACTTTCTGGACTTTTGGAGGAATGTGTTAATCTTCTACTAACCTGATCAAATAATTGCTTCCAGTTTCAAATCATTTTGCCTACCTCTTATTATACATTTGTTGCGCTTTGTTATGTATCAGAACGTTCATATAAAACCTATGATTTTGTGATTTAAAGCCTAATTTTTCAATAACTGGAGCCTAACTCCAGATATTTTGTCTAAATGCCCAACTATATTGTTTTCCAAAAATGGTGAGTATCCAATAGTTCCTGTTGAGGAAATGTTCTGTCATGGCTAGTCAGTGGCCTGATTAAGTTGCATGTGAAGCTATCCTGAGAGTATGTGAAATGATCAGAAGAAGAATGTGCTCTTAGTTGAATGCAAAGCTTCAGGCTCAAGCCTTCTTTTGTTGGCTCAAGAAATAGGTATTTTGTTGACAACAAAATTCTCAGGGTCACACTGTGGCTTTGTGATATTACCCATTCTATCAATCATAAGTGGTTATGACAGAAACATTTCTTCTTGTTTCTTATAACTTTAGGGTCCTGTGACAGTAGAATTTGTATTATATAAATCTTTTATTAATAAAATAAATTCACACAGCATAAGTAAAATATTCCAGCTGTCCTATCACATTCTATTTAGCGCACCTAAGATGGGGAAATATTTCTCCCTTTTTTTTTGGAGGGGGGGGGGGGGAGTTATTACCAGGGGAAGTGTGTAAACCCTGAGCTCTACAGACAATGAGATCACTCCCAGCATTTTCTTGAATGATATTTCACTTCATCAGCAGTGTCAGGTCCTCAATTCAAGGATGCTTTTTACCCTGGCTCATTGGAGATGGTTCTTGAGATGACTTAAGAGTCTAATCCTTGAGCCACAGAGGGTCCATCCACAGGAGTTTCAGGTCTTCCCGTAGGGGAGAGTAGTCTGAAAGTTGGGATTCCTCTTCTTTTCCTTCCTCCACTGTCTCTTGACTTACCGTGGCCATGTCAAACATGAGGCAGCATCAGTCAAACCATTCCTTTATATAACTGAAAATTTAATTTTCTACAGCTCAGAATACAGAAGTAAACATCACTGGGCAAGTTGCTGCAGAGCTGCCTAATTAGCTCCACAGTAAAGTCTCAGCAACTACACATGCTGTCCTATTAGGCTGCAGTATATTAATAAACTCTGCTGTAGGATAGTACTTGTAATTACAAGTAATATCTTACTGCAGTGTTCTTTACTGCACAGCAAAACACATGTAAACGCTGATGGGGCTGGCTAGGGCATGACAGCACAGTGTTTTCCAGTGTTGTTAATGCCACAGATTTCAAAGTAACAGATTATGAAGAAGTGTAAAACTGAAAGTATTCATCTTGATTCCATATTGTTAAAACTATAATGGAACGTACTTTCCAATCTCCCATCAGATTTGAGTGGTGGTAAAGGTTTACAGTAGGAAACAACCTTGCATTAGCACCTAAATGGTCTAAAAGATCTTGTACCTCTTCATTCTTAGATATAGTGTCAAATTCATCCCCAAGATCATTTTACTTTTTGGGAGCCCTGAAGCTACTTTCCATGCATTCTAAAAGCACTATAACAGGATTTCTAAAGGCTCTTTATCAAAACCAGTCTTGATTTAGCCAGTAGAGGTGAAACATAAAGCAATTTCTCTTTGAACTGAACATGCACTAACCTCTTGTAACAAGAGGGTGTCCCAGGGCCAGTCAAATAGTTGGCCTACCCCCTTGTCTCAGGGCTAACCACCCACCTACCTTTTAATCGGGCTCCATGCCCGGCTCAGGATTCTCTTGGTCCCCTCAATCCCCTTAATCCTATTACCTGAGGAGTCTTACATCTAGCTCCCTTGTAGGCTTAGAGGCCTACCCCTCTGGAGCCTCACATCTGATTCCTTAATGCAACTCAGGACTCACAGTAAGTCTGGAAGCTGCCCTAGGTCCCTTCCTAACCTGGGCCCTGCCTCAGGACTCACAGTGAGCCTGGGCCCTTGTTTTGCTTTCAGGGTATGCTCCCCTAGCCTTTCCCTTCCATAGGGTCGCCCTCCCCCAGGCAGTGGTGGGTGAGGCTTTCTGGCACCTGATACTCACCCTCTACTGGGGAGGGCACAGGAGTGTCATTTCCTGGAAGCTGACCTGCCACAAGCAGCCCCTTCACAACATCTAACCCTAGCAGGGTGTAGTTTTAGGTCATACCTCAGGACCAGAAGCTTTCACCTTCCCCATAATTCCTTCCCTCTACCTCCAAGGCATTATGAGCAGCAGCTCCAACCAGGTGATGCACTCTCCTCAGCTACTTGCAGCAGACTGCTGGCTGTGCTGCTCAGAGCCCTGTTTTTATAGGAAACAGCTTGGCCTTGTTCCCAATCAGGCAGTTGTGCTTGATTGGGAGTGCAGCCACCTGCAGACTGCTCTGCAGTTTGCCCATGCCTGTGTAAGTAACAGAGCACAACACCCCCTACACATGCACCTCAGACTCTGGGGCTCAAGCAGTTTGAATACTCATTGGTGGCCCTTCAGAAACTACTACTGGTCCCCTGGATTCTGAGCTGAGGAGGAATTCTTTCTTACTGAGCACGACCCTTGTTTTTTTAATAATTTTTTATTAACAGACCCTTTTAAAGTAATATTTCTGTCTGTATAGTAGAAAAATGTTTCCATCTCAGACAGCACTAAATAAATCATTACAAGACAATACTCAGATTAACACAGAATCTTTTTTTTCCAGTGCCTTTTAAACTGCAAGAAGGAGAAGTTCGCATTATTTCCCTAGAACAATGCCAGTCATACTTTGACATGAAGACCATCACCAGCAGGATGTTATGTGCAGGCTATGAGTCTGGCACTGTGGACTCGTGCATGGTAAGCCACTCTCTGGGTAGAAACATGAAACTGACTTTTTTTTCTTTTTATAAAACAGTCTAATAATGTATGTACAGGATGCTTGTTGAAATACAAAGGTGACACTATAGATTAATGTTCTCAGTGTCCATTTCTAAATAAGTAATCATACATTTTTAATGGTGCAATAAACTTTCAAATGAATTATGATCTGCTGCTTGGTTCCTCTTAAGAATTACTTTTTGTTAATTAATTAAGACTTTTTTTAATTGGTGTGAATCTTGAACAGCTAGTTTTGTTATAAATGTAGCAACCAAACTGTTACTGGAGAGGCTTGTATGTTCTTATGTGGTTGAACTGATAAACCAGATTTTTCAACTGAGTTAAGTTGAACTCATACATCCTCTAGATACTCAAACACAGCCTCCATCGTAACAACACTGATTACATGCAGCTTCCATAGACCGTATTTTTCTCTTGAATTGCAGGGAGACAGTGGAGGCCCTCTTGTTTGTGAGCAGCCTGCAGGACGCTGGACGTTGTTTGGTTTAACATCTTGGGGCTCTGTCTGCTTTTCAAAAGTTTTGGGACCTGGAGTTTATAGCAATGTGTCACACTTTGTTGAATGGATTGAAAGACAAATATACATCCACACCTTTCTACTAAACTAACTCCAGATGTGTAGGGTTGTGCTGACTGGCAGAAGGCAAAGATCTCCAGCTCTTGAACATTCAAGATTTAGCAAGCAAGAAACTCAGGAGAGTTCTGAGCTCTAGGCGTTATTGACGTGGAGCTGTGGAAAATTAAGTGTAAGTGAACTGGTAAACTTCTGCCACTGAAGATACCTTCTGGGTAGGTCTGTTATGTTTGTAATCCTTTGACTTCTCCTTTAGCTGTGTTGTGCTACCATTCTAAGCACAACAAAAAAAGGCTTAAAGGAAGATTCAGCCAGTTTCTGCCTTTCAGACCTCGAAATTAAGCTGTAGCACAGATTAGCAAACCTATAAAAATATCCACTTAGGAGCACATACTGTTTCCACCCACAATTCCTGCAATGAAGAGTAAAGTCAATACATTCACAGCAATGATGCCGAAGAGCAAGGGAGACCTAGGAATCAAACTGCCACTTTAGTTGCCTTAATCTAAAATGGAATACCTGCCTACTTCTGGAGTTGTCCCAGTAAAGTAAGTTTCTGCCACTTGGCTTGCACAGAATTGCATAAGTCTTGATAGCACTGAGCAGCTTGGAGCCTATCTCATGCCTAAACATTATCAGTGTCCCCCTACATACTTTACCAGCAGGGGATGAACTGGTGATGAGTTGTCACTGCCACCCTTTTATCCAATTGCTTAGATTACTCAACTGGGATGTGGGAAACTCCAGTTCAAATTTTCACTGCCTTCAAACCCCATCTCCTCTGTCCCAGAAGAGTGCCCTAACCAACAGGTTGGGCTTTTTAAATTTCTTTTTGTTATTTCAATTTGTTCTTTAAGTTGTTTCTCAATAACTAAGCATTCTTTGACTGAGACAGAGAATGATTTCATAGCTCCGTCTCAGAGCACTTACACGAGGAGGAAAATTTGGATGCTAGCCTGCACCAGATGTGTAACTAGCAAAATTGGCACCCTGGATGGAGACCAGAGAACACAGGGGTGGTGGTAAGATGCTGAGCAAAGAAGTCTACTGGAGACTCAAAGATCCAGCTGCTACTGCCATGAAATGTTCTTCCCACACACCAGCCAGCAGCAGCAGCTGCTGCTACCACACGTGCTCGCCACTTACTGGCAGCTGGGCTTCCCAGGGGCCACCGTTCTGGCACTTCTCTATAAATTGATGCCTGGGACAGATGTGCTGCACTCTCACCCTTAGTTATGCTACTGTTTTAATGCATGTTTTGGTATCATATGCAAAGCAGAAAAGGTGGATTGGGCACGCTCCTTCAGTGTGGAGGATCCTGGGCTCAAAACTAGCCATGTAGAAGGGGTATATGAACTTGGGCTCTCCATATCTTAAGAGAGTAGTCTTCTTGCTATCTTAAATGAGTACTCTATCCATGGAACTATTGTGCGGCCTAAGCAATTAATGGCAGAAGTGGACCAATGGCTGAGAATCCAAAAGTGGAGATAGCTACTTCCATCTTCCAGGGGTGAATTTCCTATAGGCTAGCTCACACAGATCCCACTCAGAACACTGAAAATTAAAGGTTGTATCACTGAAACTTAAGTTCCACTTGTGAATCTAGTCTGAGGTCTGCAATAACACTTCTACTCTCTCTAGTTTGCCCCCAAGTAAGCATAATGAGACCTTTTCAAGAAGGTGTCTTTTGTAGGATTCCCATATATCTGGTTAGTTCCTCAAGACAGCTGATAAATGGATGTTTCAGACACTGTCATACTCAAATTAAACAGCATCATTCAAATTACTGCTATAGTTACATATTTACCTCTAAAACTGAGCATCTCCTTTTTTGATACACTTCAAATAACAAGTGAAAGACAATGCTCTTTACCCATGTCCACTGTATTCATAAAATCTCTCATATATATATATATATAAAAATTGTTATCAAATTACAGTTGTACTTTCAAGAACAGAACCTGATGCCTCAATGGTCATTTTCCTTCTTATATCATGGGTTTATGAAACAGAAAATTATATGTATTTCTCTCCCCTAAACTGCAAAAAAGAGAATTTACTCTTGTCTAAATTTCTCCAGTTAAGGGCTGCACCTAATCTGTGTGACATGAGGTAGATTACTGACATACACATCTTGAATATGGTGGTCTGGAAATTACAGTTTCAGTATCCTGCTCTGTCTTTATCCCATGGGACTAGATTCCTGACTGATGGGAACTGTTGTAGCTTATTTAAGGACCCATGTTGGTTTAAAACACCTGAAAAATCAGACCATGGGTTTGTAAAGGGCCATTTGACCAGCATACAGTAGTGCAGAGAGTAGAGCTGCATGTCGTTTTATGAAGTACAGAATTTACAAGATTTCTCTTTTTATCTAATTGAAAAGAAAAGATGCTATTGTAACATGAGCAGCCTGTCCTGATTTTTAATTTCACCAAATTATGTTCTTAGAGTTAGCTTTGAATAGTGAAAAGCACGGAAACACTTAGGACCATTCTGCATATATATAAGAGCACTGCCAAGAGATACTATTTGAAATAATGTTATTATTTCCACACTAGTTAATTGGGCCTTGCCCTGCTCCAAGTTTTCAAGCAGCTGCCCTAGTGAAATAAATGGTGAGCTGTGCTTAGGCTCTGATGGCACCACTGAATGCAACCATCTTTGGCAGAAAAAGGATGTATTGAACCATATCCTAAATGGCGTTAGAAAGAAGCAGTATTTCCCCCCAACTATTTCTGCGACAACATTCCATGTAAAGAGTATATTTGTAATTTTATAAATGTATTTTTATACTGCTTTTTCTATGTGTGCACATGACAATATTATATGTAGACTCTAAAGTCAAAGTTATTCCTCCTACCCATGTATTTGTCTCCCTTTGTATTCCCATACCTATGACAGTGAGAATTCTTCATTTCTCTACAAGCTGTAATCCCTTGTAAGGTGATAAACATATTTCTTGTTTTACTCCTGTCAGCTGCAGCTCCACATAGAATTAATGGTACGTGAGCCAGCTAGATGTGTTTATATCTAGTCATACTAATAAAAAAAGGACATTAATTTTACAAATACTGTCTGAGATCTAAACTAAATATGGTTTTATTCTTTCTGGAAATTCAGTGAAAGGCGGGGATGCATTAAGAGATGTGAGGCAAGATGACAGCTTTGTGCAGTTGAGCTGGGTTTGTTTCTAATAGTCCTGAACCCAGATTTGCATACATGGAGTTGTTTGCAACACCACTGATAACCATTGCAATGCTGAATTGTTTTCAGATTCCAATTAAACATCTTCAGTGTAGTCTGCACCTATGTTTACATACATGAGTACATCTGTATCACTTGCAAAGCGTTCAGAAACTGCTCTTGAGAACTGCCCATACATCTGTCCCAACTGCAACTCCTGAGATCTCTGCCCTTGATAGTAGAGGTAGCTTCACCACCTTCTTCCTAAGTTTGGCTTGAGCAGCATAGGTAGGCAGGATATGCCAGAGAATGCTGGCTGCCCAAGAGAGATGTGGAAGCATTATAGACGTGTACTACACTTTTCCCATACAGGATATTAACAGGCAGACTGAGTATAACTACCTGCAGTCACTTTGGATTAATTCTTCAATGGAAAATTGAAAATGAAAACAAACTCATATAGGCTAGGGACAGACATTACACACAAACCAGTTTAAGTGATCAGAAACTTTTTAAAACCTGTAACCGAACAGATGTTCAGTGGACATAAACCAGTTGTAAAATGGCTGAAACTGGTTTGAGATAAACCTGGTTGGATGTAGTATCAGGCTTAAATGATTTGGGTCAAACCAGTTTATGCAGTCCCAGGCCCCTTGCTTGCTTAAGTTAAACCAGACTCCCTCAGCATCCTAGCATGCTCTCTGGGCTGGGCAGGTCTCTCTGCTCCACAGCAGAGCTGGCCCCTCCCCTCTGCTCCTCAGCTGCAGCTCTGGCAGAGACTGCAGGCTGCTCCTCCCTCCCCCCCTTCCACTCCCTGCTAAGCAGTGATTCCCCCATCCCCTCTGCCTTACACAGATACCTCTCAACATTAGCTAGCAGACCACATGCTGGCTATGGTCTGTGCTGTGGCAGACAGGACAAAGGCAGAATCAACAGATAGCTGGTAATGTCTCTCTGTTGTTTTCTTAATGGTGTTATAAACACTGTGTTATCAATTCCCTGCTGGACTGGTCGGGGGAGGGGAACGCTTCCCTAATCAGAGTGTCTTGCCAGGGCCTCGCCACGCCCCTCTCAGCTCAGCACTTTGGAAGGGAAGGGAGGGCTCTAGCACCCTCTGGCTTCTAGCCTGAGCCACTGCAGGCATGTGCCTGTATTTCTGGGGTGTCTGTTCATGTCTGTTCAGTTACAAACTGATTTAGCCTAGTCAGGTGAGACTAACCAGCAAAAATTGAATTAATTCAGGCTCAGGATTTTTGAATGTCTGTCCCTAGCCATAATGTTATCTGAATAGATATTGCTATATAAATGTATCTGTGTACATGAAATCCTTCCATCCTTTTATTGTTTGGATTTTTGGATTTGAATCTACTCAAGATGTTTCATTAACACTGTCTCTTCTTTGGTTTACTGAAAAGCTGTAAGTCTGCTGTTAATTTTTATATTAGAATGCAAGGCTAAAGCTAATACTTTGGTAGTAGTATCCATTCATTTCACTGTAATATCACAGATGGAACAAAAATACCAGGCCAGAAAACTGGCCTTAGTGATTTCCTCTGTGTTTTACTGCTTGTACAACTGGGGTATGAGCAGTGGACAAGTATGAAGATCTACTGCCATCAGAAGTTATAGCGAGACAGTTGATAAGACGATAATGGCCATTGGTGCCATATGTTCAAACTGTGTTGCAGTGGTGAAATCTGGCTGTGTGCGTGTGTGTGAGGGCGCACACCCAGATTAGTTCTATGGATGACTGGAACTAGAGTCAAACTATATCCTATGTAAAGAACAAAACTTACTGTCATGAAGAGACATCCATTAAATGAAGGGCATAAATGACTCACCAATCTGCAAACACTTTTTTTGTTCTAAGAATTATTATAGCAGCTGTGTCTACTGCTGCAAAAATTAAGGTTAGCGCCCTTTATTCAGATATTTATGGTATAACTCTAACATTTGTTCTGGAAATACTAATTTTGAAGGTCAAAATACAAGTGGAGATAGATTTACTTGTATTTACAAGCTTTTAAAGCCACATCTCAAAATGGAGTGATTTACCAAAAAAGAGGAAGAGAGTTTTGTGCACTTGTTATGCCATGCAAAGAAACCTCAAATGATGAGTTTTAAGGGCTTATTTTTTAAATTAAAAAATCCAGATCATGTCTACTTGAGTTACTGCTGGAAAACAATAAAAAACCCAAGGAAGTGGTGATGTCCGAAATACTAACTCAGCTGCTAAGAAATGTTTTTTTAGTTAAATTGTTTAAAATACTGTGCATGTGTGTTTTGGGGAGAATTTATTGGATGTCTGTGGCTAATTAGCTTTCATAATAGAGAGAGCCTCTTACATTCACCAACCTCATTCCTTCAGCTAGGGTGTCAATGCTGACAATAAAACATCCCTTATAATGTCCCATGGTTCTATAACAAAACCAGGGAGGGCGAGCTTTTACATTACTAGTATTTGTATGGAAAAAAAGTATTTTAAATATTTTTAATATCTCTTATGCTGTAATTGTAAGATGGTTAATAATTCCTCTGGAAATAGTCATCATAGAGAATACTGGCTTTTACGTTACAGAAAGATTGTGTAATTTAGGTATTTCTGTGCAATGCCTTTGGGCAGATGTAATTTTATACTGTTATAAAGATGTTTATTTTGGCATAATATATTCTTCTGTCCTGCTATAAACACCTTTACACAGGTATAATTATGCCCATGCTACGGTATTGTGTTGCCTTAACTATAGCTGGAGAGATGCACAAATTGTTTGCAGCCCAGAACTGTACATGGGTTGGACCTTTAACTGCCAAAAATTGTTCCTATAGGAACAGCTTTAAAAATAACTGGAGAGGAAGGAAGCATCTTTAGATTTCATAAGAAAAGAAATCCCACTAGAAATGTATTAATTCTAAGCAGTACTCATACTTCTGTTCCTAAAGCATCTCTTTATTCTAATGCATTAATGATACACTAAAAACGCAGTGCATTTATAATAATAGTAAAAGGTGATTCTTCTTTAGGGACTTTTAGGGGATCTTAAAAAAGAATCCCATTTAAAGATGCATCTTTCTCAAAGAGGTTAGGTTGTTTGTAAAATATCTTTGTTCTCATAAAGTAACATGGACTCTGTCAACATCATGGAAATCAGATTCCTGTGAGTTACTGAATTAAGCTTTACTGGGATTTCCTGGTAGCAAAATTTGCCCCCGTGCTGCAAATTTGCAGTGCAGGGCACATTTTAATGTTCTGAGCATGCGGTTTGTGGCACCACAAAGAGGTTTGTGGCATCACAAACCACACGTGTCTGCACATCTGAATGCGGCCATGTAGGCTAAGTATAGACAGTCAAAAAGCCCAAGGCTGAATTGATTCAGTTTTTGCAGGTTAGTCTAAACTGCAGAGATTCAACTGAGAAACAACTGGACAGTCATTCACTTTGATTCAGGAAATGCAGCCACATACTAGAAGCTGGGGGAGTGCTAGACCATGACACTCTGGTATGTAGCTAGCATGGCCTGTGTGTTCACTTCCTTTTCCTGTTGCCCCTGAGGTCTCTGGGATTTGCAGTCCAGAATCAGAGCAGCAGGACTCTGCAGAACTCATCAGTTCCTCTTCCTGCTTCCAGGTTTTTCTGGGATTTGTATTCCACAGTTGCAGTCAACAGTAAGTTTTTAGTAGGGCAGGGCAGCTCTGTACTTGGGGAAAGGGAAGTTTAACTCCCCTCCCTGGCCCCAGACCCCAGTCATGGTTTGCTCGGGGCAGGGGGAGGGGGGAATGTAGTCTGTGCCTGCCCTCCTCAACCCTTCTCTTGCTGGAGAAGACAGCACAGCCCAGCCCAGGGATGGAAAGTGTACAAGGATATGCTGGAGAACTCTGACTTAACTTGAACCAGGAAGGGGTCTGGGACATAAGTTTCATAAACCGGTTTGACCCAAATCAGTTAGGTATCATACTACATTCAACCAGGTTTAGCTTAAACCAGTTGAAATTAGTTTATGTGCACTGAACTTCTGTTCTGTTGCAGGTTTAAATCAGTTTCTGATGACTTAAACCAATTTATGTATAACTTCTGTCCCTAGTCTTCAGGTGTCTACAGTAGAAACTTGTACCAATTTAACTATGTTTAACTAAGCTAAGGCGGACATAGAGCTAGGACTAGCATCAAAGATAATAAACAGTCCTCTTTCAAACATATAGGGAGGATGAAGAAGGCACCGGGAAACGTGGGGCCCCTCCAAGATATGCTGAGCAATCTGGTGGTTGTGCCAGAGAAGAAAGCAGACCTCTTTAACAAATTCTTCACCTCCGTTTTCTTGTGCAGGGACCGGGACTCCCCCACCGTGATTCAAGACGGACTCAAGGGGAACGCCTCCAGACCTAAGGTTGAGGAGGACTGGGTTAGAGTGCTTCTGGAGGGGCTGACGTGTTCAAATCAGCAGGTCCAGATGCTCTCCACCCCAGGGTGTTGAGGGAGCTAGCAGGGGTTATTGCAGGGCCCTTGGCATGGCTTTATGAGCGCTTCTGGTGCTCGGGCCAGGTTCCAGATGATTGGAAGATAGCCAATGTGGTCACCATCTTTAAAAAAGGGAGGAGGGAGGACCCGGGCAACTATAGGTCCGTCAGTCTTACCTCAATCCTGGGGAAACTCTTTGAGAAGATCATCAAGGAGCACATCTGTGATGGGCTGGCATCAGGGATGATGCTCAAGGGCAACCAGCACAGTTTCATTAGGGGCAGGTCATGTCAGACCAACCTGATTGCCTTTTACAATCAGGTCACAAAAGCATTGGATGCAGGTGTCGCCGTGGATGTAGTCTTTCTGGACTTCAGCAAGGCCTTTGACACTGTCGACCACCCCATCATTAAAAAACTAGGCGACTGTGGCATTGATGCCTACACAGTCAGATGGATTGCAAATTGGCTGAAGGGTTGTACTCAGAGGGTGGTGGTGGACGGGTCATATTCAACCTGGGAGGAAGTGGGCACTGGAGTCCACCAGGGCTCTGTCCTTGGACCCATGCTGTTCAATTTCTTTATCAGTGATTTGGACAACGGGGTGAAAAGCAACCCGTTTAAATTTGCTGATGATACCAAAATTTGGGGTGAGGTGGGCACGTTGGCAGGGAGGGAAAGACTGCAGCAAGACCTGGATAGGTTGCAGGGGTGGGCTAACAAAAACAGGATGCGTTTCAATACGGACAAGTGCAGGGTGCTGCACTTGGGCAGTAGTAACCAGCAGCGCACTTTTATAAGATGGGAAACTCCCGTCTTGAAAGCACAGAGGCAGAAAGGGATCTTGGAGTCATCATTGACTCCAAGATGAGCATGGGCCGACAATGCGAGGTCATGGTTGGCAGGGCTAGCCGGACCCTATCGCGTATCCACAGGTGCATCTCAAGTTAGGGCCAAGGAGGTGATCCTCCCCGTCTACGCAACACTGGTCAGGCCGCAGCTGGAGTACTGTGTCCAGTTCTGGGCACCCCACTTCAAGAGGGATGTGGACAACATTGAGAGGGTCCAGAGGAGGGCCACCCGCATGATCCGGGCACAGCAGGGCAGACCCTACAATGAGAAGCTACGGGACCTGAACCTGTTTAGCCTTCACAAGAGAAGGCTGAGGGGGGACCTGGTGACCATCTATAAACTCACTAGGGGGGACCAGAATGGTTTGGGGGAGACCTTGTTTCCCCTAGCACCCCCCCGGGATAACAAGGAATAACAGCGGCAAGTTGTTGGAGAGTAGGTTTAGATTAGACATCCGTAAGAACTACTTCACAGTTAGGGGGCTTAGGATCTGGAACCGACTTCCAAGGGAAGTGGTGCTGGCTCCTACCCTGGGGGTCTTTAAGAAGAGGCTTGATGCCTACCTGGCTGGGATCATTTGAGCCCAGTTTTCCTCCTGCCCAGGCAGGGGGTCAGCCTTGAAGATCAAGGTCCCTTCCGACCCTACTTCTATGATTTTATGTGGCTATAAACATACAGGGGCTTGGTTTGCCATGCTGAGTTCTAAACTTCCCCATCTGAGGTTAGACCAACTGCCTGCTCTTATCTTTACTGTATGCTCCTGGAATGAAGAGAAGTTTCAGACTTGGGCCCCTGGCAGATATGAATTAAAGGCACCATGGGATCTGATGTGCAATCTCCACAATGGCATCTCCTGCCAGACCACATGTGCATGGCAGGAGGTGCGACTGGGATTGAGTATACAGTCCCAACATGCCTTATTGCCAGTACAAGGGGAGCCCAGGATCATGATTCTGAGCTTCCCCTGCACTGACAAGTAGCAAGCTCCTATGGCTGGAAGCCCATGCCAGAAGCCCCATCAGCTGATCTGGTGTCCCAACTGCGAAGGCGCACCTCACAACCCTGCAGCTGGGATCCCCATCAGCTGACAGTGTCTAGCCTTGGTGGTAGCTGGGAGCCCAGATCAGCTGATGGGACTCGCAGCCACGGGGAAGCACCCAGGGCTAGGAGCCCCAGCCTAAACACACGTTCAATTAATGCTGTAATAGGAACTAGTCACAAAGTTATTAGAATATTTTTTTGTGTAATAACTTTGTGGCTTATTTCTTGTTTTATCAAGCTATTCATTGCATTAACATGGGGCTGGGTAACAACATTAAGACATGATTAATTTTAACTTATGCCAGGGGTCTGATTCTGCTTCTGTTGTATCAGTGGCAGCGCATGTGTAGCCCCTGTTTTCTACAAATGAAATTGTTGTTACTACATTGAAACACATCTGTACTTTCTAAGGCTGGATGAACTGACTACATTTTGCAAGAAACTCAAGCCTGCTTTGGTCTCAGTAGCATTTCTGTCAGCTTGCATTATCTATACCACCCATCACACCATTCAGCAGTCTCAAAAGTGTTGTTCTAGGCCAATATTTGCCTCCTTATAACATGTGTGTTGCTGTATCTTTGCCTTTGTCACAATAAATGCTGATCACAGAACTAAATGTCTTGGGCTAAAAACAACCTTATCTGATGGAAAAGATTTCTGTTCTAATTTTTGTGTGTCCTGTATGGCAGGTCAGATTTTTAAAGGGATCAAGGCATTGCTTGGCTTAATTATTTGATTTGTTGCTGTTTTCTTGCTACAGAATTAACCATGACACCACTTTCCCATTCATTTCTCAAAAGGTCTGCTCTTAATTGCTGTCTACCTTCTGAGAAGGCAGTTAAAAAAAATGTTACTACTAACATGTGGTGACCTGAATTTGTATGAACTTAGAATACTGTCACGGCGGGGTCCTCGCGGAGGGCCGTGATCTCCTTGAGGCCCTCTCACTGCGCTACTCCGGCGCGAGGGCACCCTCCATTCTCGCCCGCCACGTCTTGATCGAATATGTAATAGGGAGGCTGCCTTGTGTTTCCTCGGGCCTGTCAGCTCCTGGACCCCCCCTGTGGGTCTCCCCGTACAATGGGCGCTACCCAAGCGCCCTAGCCTTATGGGCTATGCGTGGCTCCTACCAGCCCCTAATACCACACCCCAAGCCTTGCAGATGTAATGGACGTTGTCCGGTCTGTCTCTACTGTGGCCCACCCTGGGCTCCCTCTCTTATGCCCAGCCTCTTGCTGGGACTCTTGTCTGGCCCACTCTGGGCCTCCCCTGCCGGTGTGGTTCCACTCCGGGACTCTCTAGCGGGCCTCCGGTCCTATGGGCCAACCGCACGGATACCCTCCCTGACTCTGGCTCCCCGTGCTGCTACTCCCTGTCTTCTCAGGGGCAACCGCAGCGCCCTGCCTTGGTCTGAGGGGGATTGCCACACTAGCCTGCGGCCGGGCTCGCTATGCCCGTGCGCCCGCACTGGGCTACTCAACAAAGCACAATGGCATTCCCCCTCTCTGGGGCTCGCTGAGCCCGCACTGGGCTGCTCAATAATACACAATGGCGTTCCCCCTCTCTGGGGCTCGCCACGCCCACACTGGGCTACTCAATAATACCACCCCTTTCCTGGGGCCGGGGGGCTATGTTCCCCCACACGCAATCCGGGGTCTCGGTCCCCGTCCGCAACCTACGGGTTGCGCCTGCGACCCACTGGCCGCGCTCCTCACTGCCAGCTGCCGATGCAGTGGCGTGCAAGCTGCGCTTTCCCTGGCGCTATACAGGGGGCTATGTTCCCCCACATGCAATCCGGGGTCTCAGTCCCCGTCCGCACCTTACAGGTTGCGCCCGTGACCCACTGGCCGCGTTCCTCGCCGCCAGCTGCCCGTGCAGTGGCGTGCAAGCTGCGCCTTCCCTGGCGCTATACAGGGGGCTATGTTCCCCCACACGCAATCCGGGGTCTAGGTCCCCGTCTGCAACCTACGGGTTGTGCCCGCGACCTACTGGCCGCGCTCCTCGCCGCCAGTTGCTCACGCACTGGTGTGCGAGTAATTGAGGCCTCCTCCAACCCCTACCGCCTCGCCCAAGCCTCCGGGTGTAATAATACAAACACAAAGCAAAACCACAAGCCCCTAGGCTGTAACATAACCACAAGCCACATGGCCATAACTCATTATCATAGCTCAAGCCTCCAGGGCTATCATGAGCGGTACTTGCGACTTAGGCTCCTTCCCATATCTCAGCCGAGGGAGCTCCTGCCTCTCCAGCTGCTGGCAGAGAACTGCCAGCCTGGCCTCAGCCCTGAGCTTTATAAGGGCCAGGCCCTGCCTCCTACAGGCAGCTGGCTCCGCTTGGTTGCTCCAGCAACCCGCAGCTGCGCTCGTTACCTGAGCCAGCCTCAGCTGGGCTCGTCATGTCAGGCCAGGGCACGCTCCCTGGCAGTTTCTCCTCTATAGGAGCAGGGGCACCGAGGTGCCCTGCGACAAATACCCTTAAATGCCAGATAAGCAGCAGCTAGCTCAGACCTCACAGTGTTTGTTTAAATTTTTCTGGAGGCCTTAAAAGATGTGGAATAAAGTAATGTTGATCACTGAAGTGGAAAACTCATACTTCAGTTAAGAGACAGAGCTCTTCCCCCTCCCCATCCCAAAAGACTCACACCCACAAAATAAACACACATGCTTGGCAGTTTGCAAATGTAACCCTTCAGATGGCAACAGAACAGAAAATGGGCTCAGTGCTAACAATTTATTAGTAGCTACAGTTAATGAATTGAATTATTTCAACAGGTGCTAGTGGACTGTCATAATTCCTTGTATTGCTCCATGAGTTGGCTCATAATGAAGCTGCACAACAACAACTAAGAAGGTATTTGAGTTGGTGTACCTTAAAAAAAACCCAGTATTTTAGTCAGCCTGGGCTGAAACATATGCCCACGGTTTTCTACCCACAGGCCCCATTGCTAGGACCCAAAAGATATTTAGGAACCTAATTCCCAAATCTACTCCATGCTGCTGGATTTATTCCTCTTTTCCAGCACCCTCAATAGATGTCTAGGCTGTCTCTTGCAAACAAGAGACAGTAAAGGCAGCTGGAATCAAGGAGAAGCCTGTCTAGCTGTCTACTAGAAGCTGCTATTTTAGAAGAGCAGAAAACAGAATGGATGGCTTCAGGGATTAGATGGCTGCCAGTGAGACTGGGTAAGCAAATCGCTAGCTATAGGGAACTAGCTAAAGGAGAAGGAAATGTGGCTTTGACCAGTACAGTGCAGGATGTCAAGTCAGTGTAGGAGGAAAGGAGAAATCAGGCAATAGAATACAAATTAATGGGCGCTGTTATGGTAGAACAATGTTCTTATGATAGACCATGATTCAGGAAAACGTTATTACACAGGAGAGCTCTTAAATGAGTGCTTAACTTCAGATCTCTTGACTAAAGATTGACTTGTGCACATGCTTATGTATGTTCCTGAATGAGAACATATTCCAATGGTAAGCATGTTATTATTAAAAAAAGTCTTCAGCCATAGGTAGAAAACAAGCATAAAACCAAGGTCTATCAGATAAAGCTAAGAGCATGTTTGCTTTTAGGTACAATTGCTCCCATTTTTTTTTTTTAAAGAAGACATTGGTTTGCTGGAGCTAGTGGAAAGCTTCTCTGGACTAGGGGTGTCGAAAGTATGGCTTGTGGGCTGGATCCAGTCTGGCCTATGGTGCTGTCTCCTGCAGTGCAGCATATGCTGGAACCAGTACATGCAGCACGCAGAGTCTGTCTAGCATAGGTTGCACATGGCATGGGGATGGTTTGGGGTGCCTGTGCTGGATTGGCTCTGCACTGTGGATCTGGCCTCAAACATGGGCTGTCTGTACCAGATCCAGCACATAGGGCTGCTCCAGTATAGGCACCACGTGCAACACATCTCAGACTGGCACTGCCCCCCTTCTCCAATTCAGTAGGCTGGATGAGTTTGACACCCATGCTCTAGAATAACTGTCCTCCTAATTTGCCAATCCCAGAGGCTCCTGAAGTTGCAACAGGAGATGGACCTTCTTAGCAATATGATGGTGCTGTGAAGGGGCAGGGGCAGAGTCCTTTAATGTAGCTCCATTAATATTTTCCAGGAAATCTGTCACCATTGCCTTCATCAGTGACAATACGATGGGGAAAGCTTTCCCAGACAATGCTAGGGAGATAAAGTCTGGTCTAGCTGGATTTTTAATAGATCAGGAAGAGTAGGATTTATTTATGTTCATAATCCAACCAAACTGCAAACACAATCCAAGCTCCAACCAGCCACAGGAAATCAGAATTACTGATATATTTCCTGACCCACCCCGCCCCCCCCCCCGCAACAACTTTTCAGAAACCTCCTTCAGTCAGTTTTTGTAGAACAGCACCAGGCTTAGAAATATCCTGCTAGCAAATTAATAAATCCCAAAACAGCAGAAATCCACCCACACTTTAGACAGGTAACTAGTGCTTATGAAGCTAAAGTTAGCCATGTAAGTGGCATCTGGGGACACGTATGCAGATTTTAGATCCTACTATCCTTTGTGCCCTTTTGTGTATGCTGAGAAGGGATCTGCTTCAGCCACTTAAGCTCTGCTTGTGATTCTGTTCCACCCAGAAAAGCACATAACCTCCATGTAAGATCTTGAAATAATAGTTGCAGAAACCCACACCCTTTCCCCTATACCTCCCAAGAGGTTGCTGGTTGTAAGTGCTTGTGTGGAAGTGAAGGCATTGATTTCTGAGCGCTTCCAGGCTTATGTCTCAGATCACAGGGATGTGCCATTTTAAATAGACATTAAAGGGCTTACAATGGTTGCTGTGTGGCCTGTGCCTCAGCATCGTGGCCAGTATCAGGTTCAGAAGCCAGGGGTCATCCAGTTGGTATCTGCAGGAATCAAGGGCATGATGCTAGAACTAATTTCTCTAAGGGAGAAATCGTAACAATAAACATGTCTGTCAGCCAACTAACAGATATCTGGCTATTAACCTTGATCCAGGTGAAAAGGGGGCTCAGGTAATGTTATGGGAGGATGAGAGCAGGGAAGAAAGGACATGAAAAAGAGAAAGATGCTTCTGTGGGCACAGGTGAAAATGGCCTTGCAGGGGTTAGTGATGAAGGGGTGAGGGAGAGGTTTAGGTATTCCCAGATCCTGGGATATTTGCAGGTAGTTGGCAACACTCTCATGGCCACAGTCATTAGTGAGAAGGAGCTGCGCACCACAAAGGCATGACTGAGGCCAGGCAGGAGACTCAGTAGAATGGGAAGATCTTATTTTAATTATTTCCACTTTATGTCATGGCAAAGATCTAACTGGAAACCAAAGGGGGACTGAACTGACACCCATGGGCACAAGGGGACTTGTGTCAAGCACTGTCATGTACCAGAGATGGTGCGAGCTTTTTAAGAGCTGATTTTGGTATAATGCTTCCACCCATTTATATCTTTGTTCAACAAATTACTTATCATACTTAAAAAAAAATCTTCTGAAGCAATCTGTGCCTCACCTGGGTTAATGGGAGGGAAACAAAGCAAAAACACAGACTCCTAAGTAGTGCAAAACACAAATGTTATTATTCTTGGATTCTTAAATTGTTAACATTCTGGCTTTGCAGGATCTGTTCCAACATCCTGTTCACACAAAGCAGAAGTCACACCTGCTTTGGTTAGAGGAATTTCAATGTTGCCATTTTCCAAACGAAACTCCAGAGCTCTGGCACAGGCATTATTAGCTCCAAATGCTTCTGAATAGGTTTCCTTTTAGGAGTTCAAAAGTGCAGCTTTCTTGCAATTCAAGCTGTCCCCAGGCTTATCCTGAATACTTGAATACCTGATAGGAAACAAGCTGCCTTTGTAAACTGTCTCTTGGACTGGTCTGAAAAAGGTGGCTTAGGCACTGGCAACATGTCTGATATGTTGGTGTTGCTTTTTCTCTGATGCAGCATCTTCCACAGAGCTGGAACACAATGAAGTCCCCTGGAAATCAACTCTATGAGCCACAACGCAGACATCTTTCCATTGTTTAATTGCTTCCCTCTGCTCCTCAGGGGTCAGTCTGTCAAGGTGCTTGGCTCTCAGTACCGGAGAAGGAAACAATGTCCCTTGGAGAACTCTGAACAAATACCTAGAATATAACCAGTGTTTCACATAAATCCTTCAGAAGCAGATTTAAATTGTTTTCAGCACTACTTAAAAGGTTTGAACAGCAGCATTTGGAGACAGGAGAGGGGGCATTCTGCTTTGTACTGAGTATGCAATATTCCTGCAATGTCAAGGCTGCAGTAGCTCAGAAAACAAGGAAGTCTATCTCTGATGGAATACTTTTGCATACAAATAATGATGACTGCAATTTTGCATCAGAACAAGTTAGGGTAACAGTTTCCAAAGTGGCTGGAGCTTGACATAGAGGTCATGGAATCTCCTGGGGAGGTTGTGGAGTCTCCATCCTTGGAGGTTTTTAAGACCCGGCTACACAAAGCCTTGGCTGAAATGATCTAGTTGGGGATGGTCCTGCTTTGAGCAGGGGGTTGGACTAGATGACCTCCTGAGATCCAACCCTAATTTTCTATTATTCTATTGTGGAAAATCAGACCTAATATGTACAAACACTCTGTTCTTCAATGGAAAACACTCATGATGAAGCTGCACAATAACTAGAAAGGTATTTGGGACACCAGCAAGAGTAGTCAAAATATCTTTTAAATTCTCTTTGTTGCATGTGTCATGGTCCTTAGAAGAGTAAATAAGTGTGGTATTGAAGGTTAAGCAATTCAGAGGTTTAGAGGCACACTCCAAAGCCAAAGCATTACTCTGGAACAGAACTTGGCATTAATATATTTTTTAAATTGGCCTTGTTGAAGGTTTAGCCTGGGTAATGTTTTCAATCAGGGATTGTGGTAAAGATTTTCAAAGGGCTCTAATGGAACTGGACACTGGACTGCTAGTGATGTTCTGTAGAAGATGGGTACTCAACTACCTGCAACCCTTTTGAGAATCTTATTGTCTACCCAATTCTTCAAAATGATGAACATGGTTTAAAGTCACAGAGAGTGATGGATTTCAGGCCCCTTGTAGGATTTGATAAGAATAAGCAAGAAAAAAGTATATGTAACAGTTATCCCATGATGTAAACAGACATAATTCTACTTAATCACTTAACTAAGCAAACAAAAGGGTCTGTATTAGGCAGAGTTGATGTAACTCTTGTGGGGTGTTGGCACTGGGAGACTGAAACACACTCAAAGAACCTCATTTATACATCTAAACGCTTTGCATTTAATTTACTGTGAAAAATACACTCCTAAAAGTGGAATATGTATGTGTTTGAAATAGTCAGTGAGTTGAAAGCATTCTTCTTCCCAGGCTCTTGCAATTACATAAAGAGTCTTTTTTTAAATTAAAAAACCCCCAAAAACTGAGGACTGAAACAGAATCACTCAGAAGCAAGCACAGCACAGGGGTATGGAAACTTCTTACACATCTCAGTTTCAGGCCTATATCTCTCTCTGCCAATTTAGCTGCAAAACCTGAGTCAAAGTTGGCAGCCATGGGCTATTATGCATATAAAAAAATCAGGCTGATAAGGTTGTGTTCTGAGATTCAATGAGTGAGACTCTCAAGGGGGACTTTGGTGCTCAATTGCCATTTAAAATCTAGATTATGTGTGACTAAGTCTAAAATTTAGATCTTCAAAACTCCAACCTAATTCTCAAAGCACCCTAATTTCCCAGGTGCTCATTTCTATCAGTAAAGTGCCAGAGGAGACTAATTCGGAGCTCTGAAAAGTGTAAAATAGCTTCTGGTTTAAACTTGAAGGGCAGGATTTAGACTGTAGCCTGTTATGGAAATCTTGTATTTGCATACATCTACCTAGATCCCTGGCACATCTTCACTTAAAGCCACCATGGGATCTGGTTCCCAATCCCAACAATTGTGTCTCCTGCCTACATGGGAAGAGATGTGATTTTGGGATCACAGATCAGATACCAATATAGCCCTTTCTAGGTGCCAGTGCAGGGGAATCCTGGGATCATGATCTTGTGTTCCCCCTGCACTAGCAAATTGAAGATTGAATGTCCACAACCCAATGTGGCCAACAAACCAGGTACTGATTGTTGGCTCCAGCCCTGGGGCAGTTCTTAAAGTGCCACACATTTCATCTAAGGTGCCATATGAACCAGCCATAAAAAATGTTCTACATTGTATGTGAAACATCTATTTGGCTGGTTTGCATTCTTATGGACCCTTAAATTGGGTGTACATTTTAATGTATGCCTTGCCATTTATACCATGATTAACATGATTAATCATGGCCCAAGTGTAACATCTAGAGGGGCCCCTAGTACAGTGACTCCTATTTTTTCATAAATAAGCTGTACAATTTTCTTTATACTTTTAGTTCTTTTATAAGCTCTTCCACAAAGCCAGATTGATTTATAGGTAGAAACATATTAAATTTGAGGTGGCTGTCTGCTGATTTCACAGGCTGAATATAGGGCCCAGCAGCCATTTTGTGGGTGGAGTGCAGCAGCCCCCCCCCCTCCCCCCCGATTGGCTGAGGTGCCCTGGTGGCCCCAACCCTTGCCACTGATTGGTTGTAAGGGCTGTTCATCATGCAACCCTGTCCCTTGCCACCAACTGGTGGAGGAAACAGGGCCACATGGCAGGCAACCCTTTCACAACCAACCATTGGCCAGGGGCAAAGGCAGCAGGCATCTTGCTGGCAACCCTTCAAGCAGGCAGCTCCCTCTTCTCCCCCCGCCC
This sequence comes from Alligator mississippiensis, assembly GCF_030867095.1. Lineage (NCBI taxonomy): Eukaryota > Metazoa > Chordata > Crocodylia > Alligatoridae > Alligator > Alligator mississippiensis. The sequence goes on along the minus strand of NC_081825.1, from coordinate 56,690,848 downwards.
CCCAGCAAGCTGCCATAGCACCCCAAGGATAGCTGGCTCCTTCTGGGGAGCTGTCGTTTGCTTTTCAGTAAGTTTTCTTTTATCTTCCCCCATGGATTTGGGAATTTCACAGGCACTGCCTGCTTTTGCAGGCAATGCTGGTTTTTGCAAAATCTGTGAAATCACGATTTCAGTAGGTCCTATTTATAAGACCAAAGCCTCAACAAAATTTAAGTTAACTGATACCAGTAACTTGTAACTGTAAAATAACAAAGTACCTGGGCATCAGAGCAATACAAGTAGCAAGGAGGCAGACAAGAAAAAACACTGGGTCTGTCATGTGTTTCTGCATGATCCAATAGGGATTTGATGGTGGATTGCAGGTTTTGCAGGCTGCTCCAAAAGTCAGTGCAAAGACAAAGTAAAATAAGATGCTACCAACTACAACAGTCACATGTATCCAAGTCTGTAATTTAGAAAAGAAACAGGAAGAAAGAAAAATCAGGTCTAAGTGCTTACAGATAGAGAAGTGTCAATAGGCATACACATCACACACACACACACACACACACACACACACCACCCCCCACCAGGTCTTCAGTTAGAGATCATAAATTGGTTCGAGAAGATGACAAGCTTGATTTTTCACTCAAGTATTCCTAGCGATAACAGGTCATTCCCTCTATAGTTTACAAGTAGCCATGTAATTTAATCCATTTTTAAGCAAAGATTTTTCTTGGAATCATGGAAACTCATGATTCCATGGTAGAAGACTCTTTAATGCCATGTACTTCAGATGACAACATTACTCATAGGCATCAGAGATGCCCTTCTCAAACAAGTGGAAATCAAACTTTCACATGATACTACCACTGCATGTTTTGCGTTAAACACAGAACAATTGTCTATCATTGTTAGGCTTTTGTGTATGAGGGGGGGTTGTTTCAATTTTTTTAATTGAATACATTAGTTACTATGGAAACCATGTTGTCACTGGTTTGACAGCTTGCAGACATCCATACATGCCAAAAAAGGCTATTTATGTAATGTTTTGCTATTCAGAGCATGGAGCCATTCATGCCATCCCAGGCTTTGCTAAATAAAGGCTATTTTGTGAGGCCTATCATGCCCCTCTCTATGGAGGAAAAAAAGGCTTAGTAACATGCACAAATCTTCAGATCAAAAGCTTTCGAATCAACTTGACATTTCATCTGTTATGAAACAATTTCAGAAACGGTCTGTAGTAAATGCATAGAAAAATAATAAACAACCACCACACTGCAACTTCCTGTTTGAACAGATTGCTGTTTTCTCCAGTTAGGCCAAACAGGCAAATGTAAGTGTTAATAAGGCCACCATTGTTTATTTTAAGAAATATATGCCATGTAAAGATGTAAAACTGATCTGGTTTAACCCACATACTATCCTGTAGCAAATGCTGATTTAATTAAAAACTACAACGACAGTTTTCTGGCATAATGGTTTTCTTATTCTAGCAGGGAAAGATACCTTTGAATTGTTCATCTTGGCTACACAATAGGCTATCAGTTCCCTGCACTTAAAATGAACACTCTACATTTGTTGTCTATGGGAAGCAAGGCACTAGAATTTGTAAAGGCAGAGTATATCAATGGTTTGTGATTTCCTTTTGGAAAACTTAAGCTGAGAGCACCAAGGCAAAAGAAGTTATAATGCTTGGTTCTTCCATGTTTATGTACAGGCTTTGAGCAAGACCTTGCTAACTTCTGCTGTGTGGATACTGTACATTCTTGTATACAACATGCGCCTCTTCCCACAAAAGTAGCTCTTCCCCTGCTCTTGCCCCTCCTCCCTACCAAACCATGCTGCATGTTTTAAGGGAGGAAACAGTTTTCTTTGCTGAAAAAGAAGCACTCCTGGGGACACTGTGCATGTCATACAGCTGCTAAGACAGCTGCCACTTGTATCTGCTCAGCAAGCTGAAGGGGCAGAGTTTTGTGTTTACTCTCTCACAGCCATAACTATTGGCTTAGCACTATAACTTATGCCTGAAGCAGCAAGTGAAATGTTGTTAGCATCTTGATGAAGCTTGCTATGTGGAATCAACGCTTTATTTGCAGTAATTTATATAAAGAACTGCTTACAGTAAAGAACTAACAGTCTTCCTTGCAAGGGTCTAGGGCCTAATCTTGTGTTAAATAGACTAAGTCCTCCAAGAAACATAAAGGGTGCCTATACATGTGCAGCAAGGCTACTCTGAAGCACTGTAATTACAGTGTGTTGGAGCAGACTCAATTGAGTCTGGTGGAGCATAGTAATTACTGCACTCCAGCAGACTCCAATGTCATGTGTATCAGTGTCCCCAAGCTGAAAAATGGCAGCAGCTTTAACTAAAGCTCGTATGACGCTCACACTTCCCCCCTACTCCCAGAGCACATCTATAAACATGTTTTGTGTCCAGGGAGTGTGGCACTGCAGGAGACTGTCTGCCACACTAAGAAGTTTCTGATGCCACACTTCTTGGACACTCTATGTTCCCCAGAGGACTTAATTTATGTCACACAGTCAGCCATGACTCTGGAAAACTCTTTTTTTCTGTGTTCTGCTTTCCAAAAACAAGATACATGTGTTATTTGGGATTGTGCTGCACACAAGAAAATATGGTATTCCCATGAGTCCAGTGACAGGAGTACTTGCTACTCACACGGAAAGAATGATCAGTATTTATTGCTTAATAGATTTTTTCTATATCATATATACATTTCTTCCCTTTCTTTAGTTGTAATAAGTACTGAACAAACACCTTCTGGTAAAATTATACCCTTTATAAAGCATGAAAGAAATACTCACCAAAGTCTTACTTTCAATTAGGAGGTGAAGCAATATTATGAAGAGGGCTGCTATATTTAGAGGGTTTCCAAAAGAAAAGGTATCTATGTCTGAACCACAGTAAGCCTGTAAAATAAGAGATGTATGAAGTTTGATATATTCTATGCATATATCCCTAATATATCATATACTGCATTGTACCAGGGCACTAACAGCTGCAACATTGGTTAGTTTTATATACATAACATTCAAAGCAGTTCCAATAATTATACTCATTTTAAAATGTGTCTGAAACAGGGCAACCAAATTGCTTCTTATTAAAAAAAATAGTTAAATTATCAAAATGCATAAATATAGTTGAAAATCATTACTTACAAAATAAGGCACGAAAAAGCAAACCATACTCTGGTAAAAGGCATCCAGCAAGGTGATCCAGAAAGTTAAAGGTGAGTAGGCCTGCAAAGAAAACAAGGAAAAAAGTTGGGGTTCAAGAACTAATCCCATTAACCATAGCTAGAATTCATTTCTGACTATCTGCTCAGCCAAAAGTTGCTGCAAACTTGAGGGGGGATGTGAAACGGTTAATGGTGGATTCTGTCTCCTGTTTGCCAGCTGAGAGAGAAGTAAGCAGCCATTTTGCAGTACACTGTCTCCCAACAAAAGCCACCTCTAAGCCATGACCCTGGAAAAAAAAATCTACATTCTACCTTCCAAAAAACAAGGTGCACGTCTTTTTTGGGGGGGGGGTGGGGGGAAGCGATATGCGAGGATATATGGTATGTTGTGCTTTTCATTCAGAAATGCCAACCTCCAATGCACAGCAAGAGATGAAGTGGGATACCACTTAATAATGATTTCAGTGATAACCCCTTCTTTTGAGAGACTATATGGTTTTGCAAAATGTATTTCTAGATTAACCAAATGATACAAAATATTATAAGTAAAACACTGAAATATCTGGGGAGGAACTACTTTAAAACAAGGGTGGCCAATCCGTAGCACATAAGCCACAAGTAACACAGTCAGCCTCTGTGTGTGGCACATGGCAGAGTGGGGAGGAGACAGGCAGTAGTAGCTGACAGGGCAGGAAGCAGAAAGCAGAGCATCAGACCAGGCAGTGGAAGGAGATTGGAGCAGCAGTCATGGAGGCTGCAGGGCTAATCTGTGTTGCACCTTTGTTGGTCCACCCTCCATTGACATAAAATATCTCGCTATATTGTCCCATAATAAAGCCACTGTAAGGCTCAATGACACAAGGCTGCTGGAGCATCATCTGAATCAGGAACCATCAGTCTGAAGATGTTTGCAGCCCTCGTATGTGGGAAAACTGGTGAGCTAATAGTATGCTGAGTGCTCCTGGTTGACAGAAGTGAATCATCATGGCGCTCAGTGACCAGTGGTGTCCCCCAAGGCTCCGCCTTGGACTTGTTCTTTTTAACGTCTTTATCAATGATGTGGATACTGATGTCAGAAGTGGACTGGCCAAGTTTGCCAATAACACCAAACTTTGGGGTAGAGTGTCCACACCTGAGGATAGGCTGGTGATCCAGGCTGATTTGGATAGGCTCAAAAAGTGAGCATATATAAACCTGATGACATTCAATATTGACAAATGTAATGTACTCCACCTTGGGAAAAAAACCCTGCAGCACGCTTATAGACTCAGCAGTGCTACGCTCACTAGCACCATGGCCAAAAGAGACTTGGGAGTCGTGATTGACCACAAAATGAACATGAACCACCAATGTGATGTCGCCGCTGGTAAAGCAAACCAAACTCTGGCTTGCATCCATAGATGCTTCTCAAGTAAATCTCAGGATGTCATCCTCCCGCTGTACTTGGCCTTGGTAAGACCACAGCTGGAGTACTGCATCCAATTCTGGGCTCCACAATTCAAGAAGGATGTGGAGAAGCTTGAGAGAGTCCAGAGGAGAGCCACATGCGTGATCAGAGGGCTGGAGATTAGGCCTTATGAAGACAGGCTGTGAGCTATGGGACTCTTCAGCCTGGAGAAGCGCAGACTCAGGGGTGACCAGGTGGCAGCCTGTAAGTACATCAGGGGTGTGCATCAGGATTTGGGGGAATGCCTGTTCATCAGAGCGCCCCAAGGGATGACAAGGTCCAGCGGTTACAAACTCCTCCAAGGCCATTTTAGGCTGGACATAAGGAAAAACTTCTTTACTGTCCAAGTCCCCAAAGCCTGAAATAGACTGTCTCCAGAGGTGGTGCAAGCACCTATTGTGGACTCCTTTAAGAAGTATTTGGACGCTTATCTTGCTGGGATCCTTTGACCCTAGCCCTAGGGGGCTGGACTAGATGATCTCCCAATGTCCCTTCCAGCCCTAATGTCTATGAAATCTAAGAAACCATGCTAAGCAAAGCCAAGATCAGGGAGAGGCGGAACAATTTTCTCAATTTTGAATTAAAAATAGTATTTTTTCAGATAAATGTAATTTTTCTCATTTTCATCATAGGAAAACATAAAGAACAGTGTATACAGAGGGACCTGTGAAGGAGCAAATGAAACAGGTGAAAGAGAAAAGGGAGCCCAGGATTTATCTGGATATTCTGTGTAAGGCACAGTAAATTCTAATCACGTTCTCATACCATGCTTATTACCAGAGTTACCCAAATTATTAGAACCTTAAGCCCTGTAGGCAAAACTCCCTTTAAGCATCTGAGCCTTAGTTTCCAGGGAGCTTATTGATAGCTGTCTCAATAAATATGAATAAGGCAGAACACATCTGTAACAGATTATTCATTCAGCACACTGTTTTATCCAGAATTTATCATCTCTTCATGCTACAGGACTAGCACAGTATAGTGTAGGAGGTCTGAAAAACAACTTAGCTTTGCATGTCAGGCCCAGATGGTTCCAGATATGGAAGATGGTTCTGAACTTGTTTGTTTTGACTTAACAAAAACATGAAGCAATAGAAAAAATGGAAAATGCTCATATTCTGTGGGTTTCAACCTTCTTCGGGCGAAGTATTAACATACCATAGAGTTTTGACCAGTCACATAAAGCTGTGGCAGCTGCATGAGGACCTCTGCAGAGACATCTTTATCCAGAATGCCATAAATGATGGGTGGCACAGAAGTGAAGAGGAGGTTGAAGAAAATTAAAATCCAATAGTCGGTCATTGATGTTCCGGAAAACCCACAGAAGAATTGGTACCAGAACAGTAGATTCACATAGGCCTGAAAGTTCAAAGACATCAAATAAATAAATACATAAGATAAAACCCACAGCCAAGGATTTTGTTGGGCAAAACTGACAAATCTCATCCATGGACTGTTTTAGAATTAAACATAGTTGCTCTTCAAATGCATGTTAGCACTGTTCTGTCAAAATAACCTCATTTGTAAATGTCTGAATGTTTCAAAACCTGTCATCCACATGCATAACTCACTAAAATATTCACTTCATTACCACCTGCCAGTAATGACTGCAAGGTAACACATACAATGTTTAATTGATTTTAAGTCTAATTGGAGCCCTGAACTCAACTCACAGCAGATGCGCAGGCTCTCTTGATGAAACTTGAAAACCGGATCACTTGATGTCCACAACTTTTTTCAAGCGCTCTGAATGTACTGTATTTACTCATATCTAAGATGACCCTGAATTTAAGCTAACCCCCCCCACCCAATAATTAGATTCTATACATGGAAAATCTATATCGTTATTATAATTTTCTGTGTATAGAAACTAGCTTAAATTTATCCACCCACTACTGTGGGCAGTTGGGGGACAGACAATGAGGGAGGCAGTGGAGGGGCACACAGTAGGGCAGGTGCTGGTGGGGCAGTAATGAGGCAGGCAGTGGTGGGGGGGCTTGGGAAGGCAGTAAGGGGGAAGTAAGGGTGGAGGAAGCAGTGGGGAACAGGCAGTAAGCGGACAAATGGTAGGGGCACACAGTGTGGAGGCTGTGGGGCAAGTAGGGGGGGAGGCATTGAGCTTTCCCCCTGCCACTTGTACTCCACAGCCTCAGGCCCTCGCCCCCTCCTTCTTTCCCTCTCCATGCCGCTTCTGTCCCCCACAGCCTTGGGTCCCCAATCCCTTGTCTCCTCTCCCCTGAAGTCTCACTACTGCTACAGGACCAGGCTGGGGCCATGCTCAAGCCCCAGGCTACAGTGGGGATGGATTCTGTCAGTGCCAGAACCAATGTGATGGGTGGGGGGGAAGAGTGGGAGGATGGGAGAAGCAGTGTAGGTGGGAGATGGGGTAGTGGGGCCTGAGGCTGTGGGGGAGGAGTAGTGAGGTTGGGGCTGACCCAGTGTTGGAGCCGGAGCTGGAGCAGCTGCCTGCCCCATGCCACCTCATACTTGTTTCTAAGACGAGGGGCTTTTTCCCCTATGTTAAGTGGGGGGGAGGGGGCACCTTGTCTTTTAATCGAGTAAATATGGCATCAACAATTAAAACCAAGCAAGACTAGTCATATTGTATCCTTTCATACTCAACGTATCTTTTCCCTTATATACCCAAGCCACTTACCACATTCTTGTAGAAAAAGTAAAGGATCATGTTGGCCAGCCTGGTGTAGCACCAGTGACCATGGACAAGCAACAGCTTCCTAAGGTGCTTGAATTGGGAAATTGCAAAATCGCTTGCCATTACAGCCTGCAAAACACACACAGAAAAGAAGGAGCTCCCGAATGTGTGGCACATCAGATACAAAGAGCATCAAACGCAGGCAAGTGAGGGGCAGTGGGGCATTTTATGCTACAGTACTGCAATCCCTTACCCAATTCTCTGTATATGAGTGTCTTTGTGCTACTCAAACATCTTACGTGCAAGAGCCTACACTTTGCCTTTACTTAAGCTCACATAATTCCACTGAACCATTTAAATTTAGAGTGTTGTGTCCTCCAGAAAGTGAGTAACAGACTTTCTTGCTCAGTGTTTTGAGCCCCTACAGCATTTAGTCTCTGACTGCTTCTGGAGGAGCATTCATGCCTGGGAATGAGCTCAAACTAGTCCCCCTATGTACTGATGTATTGTGCAAGCCTCAGGGTGAACTGTGAATGTATTCAAAATTGAGTCTGAAGTCATTTGCAGCTGTTTTTTGTTTATGTTACCTGCATGCCTTCTTGGCCGGAGACTCCTACTCCAGTATCAGCCGTTTGGATCATACTGACATCATTGGCACCATCACCTTCCAAGGGAAAAATTCAAGAGGAAGACTGTCTTATTTGCAATGCAGTATTGAAACAACTGTGTTGGCTATTGCCTTGTATATGGAAGTAGTGAAATGGTGTTATACCATTTCTGTACAATTTTCTGGCATATTTTTTTTTTAAATATGCCAGAAAATTGTACAGAATATAGAGCAGTATCATTATCATCAATATTGTAGCCTATGAAAGCACTGTCCAACTGGATAATGGTTGTAACATTTTTCAGAAACTAACTGATACACTGAACAGAAAAACAGTGAGGTTTTTTTTAACGCTAGCCAGATATAAAAGTTTGGATCTCTTCCCACTTCTCCTACAGAACAATATGGGATTTGTACTGGAGAATGGCATAAAAACTCCCATTACATGCCCCTAACAAAAAAATAAACCAACAAGGTGCAAGGCTAAACATCACTCTCTCTCTGTTCTTGAGGAAGAAGAGTTTGCCAGTAACTAAATCAAGGGCCAAACCTTTGGCAGAAAGAATGAGTGCAATGCCATTAACTAAATGGACTTATATCAGCTTATGCAAAGAGAGAATCTGGTCTCACATGAGTATAAGCCAGAGCAACAAAAGTACACAACAGAACGTTGAAGGTGAACAAACTGGATTATTTGTTCAGTGGAGCAGAGAGAACTTTGTGTGAAGGAAGATGATACTCACCTACAGCTAATGTCATCACTTTCAGATTATTTCGCACGAGTCTGACCACTTCACTTTTTTGTAGGGGTGTCGCTCGACAGCAGACAACAGCTCGACACTTTTCTGTGAGCTCCAGGAAAATATTCTGCAGACTCTCATGCAGCACGTATTCCAAAGTCTTTCCATCAATTACTAGGCCAGCACTGAACTCTGTAGATGGAGTGGAGGTTCCTGGAGATGCACTTGCAAGTTTGGGACAGTGACTGTTTTTGGCATCAATGCTTTTTTGAATAGCTTCTAAAATACTGTTCATCAACAATGAGCAGGCATCCTAGGCAAAGGCACAGAGAAAGGCAGTCTGGCTAATATAACTAGAAACCAGGTCTACTTCCAGTTTATAAATTACACTTGCAAAAGGCCACAAACTGCACATATTAGTAATTTCTTTTACTATGACTGGACTTTATGTGTGTGGAGGTGACCTGAATTCATCTTCTCCTATTTTTTTAAAACACGTTGGATATGGTGTGCTGCTTATGGTAAGGGTCTGTTACTTAACCTTGTAAAAGCATGGCTCAACATAGATTCTGTTCTGTGAAGAGGAAAAGCAATGAAGTACACTGGAACGAGTGAATGAAAACATGAGAATGATGGTAAGGATTAGGTAATATAAATAAGGCTTGATTATGACTTGTTTGTTTTTGCAGTGTGTTTAATCTGGAAAGGGAGAAGCTCATGGATATATTTCAGATCCAGGATACTGGTCACAGTGACGGGTTCCAAAAGAATTGGCCTTTTGCCATTTTTGTGCTACTTTACATGTTATTAAAGAAAGCAGTCTTTCTGTCAGAAAGGGAGTTCTGCCTGCAAATGAGATATTGTCAGGTCCTGTCTGCCCTTGCCTTGCTAGAAGACTTCAGAGCCAGTTTCTTGTGAGGGCTAACACTTTAACCAAGGGAGAAAGGTGATTCCTTTCTACCCATTAGCCACACTGTTATTTAACCACAGAAAGCAGAAAAGTGCTAAAAATAAATATCAAACATGTTCCACAAAATCTGACCAAAACCCCCTTCCACCATAAATTGGTTGTTACAGTAACTATCTATTTACTGCAGAGAGACTTCCAGGGTAGATACAACCTGATTTTCTGCTGTAAAATACAAGTAGGACAAAAAGGAAGATTTAAAAAACAATCTTTCCTAACTTTATTAAAAATCTTTCTGCATAAAATTCCTTCCCAGCCCCTGCCCACAGATGCTTTGCAGGTCACCTTTACCTACCACAGTTGGCATTTATTTTTTAAAAATCCCTTTTTTTAATAGCTAACAGACTCAAAACCCAGATAGCTATATACATCCACCAGAGGGCACAATTATCAAGCAAGATTAACCCTGATTCCTACTGCAGCTGCATTTTTTAATAGTTTTATTTACCAAACCACTGAAATATCTTTTAAAGGGGGGAGGGAGGAGATTTTTTCTCCATTAAAATTGTAAGTGGATTAATTCTCTGAAAAAACTGTGTGCAATACTCCTTAATGAGATTATTCCTTGCACATTAATGCTAATCAAGTGGGGCTGAGGGAAGATATGACACAAAGCAGGGGGAAATTACATTCAGTACAATTTCCATGACAATAATTTTAGTCTGGTGTTTATAATATTAATATGCTTTAACTTCTAGCTTTCGCCAAACTTTTATAAACGTGTAAAGTATGTCAACTTTTTACCCTAATGCTAAGAGAAACAAGACAATGCAATCAATTGAAATAATCAGTAATTCTTTAGGGATAGTATTAAGACCTAGATTTCTGGAAAACCTATGTAAAATGTTTCCTGCATGGTTGAGAGTCAGTTTTTCAGTTTTCATGTCTTAGAAAATGCTGGGGTGTGAGTGTGTGCATATGTGTTAACAGGGTAGCCTCTCGCTTCCGGCAAAAAAAAAATCTCATTTTCCACTCACTTTATTTTGTGATTTGAGGGTGAAGACTTTGTCATCTGGTTCCAATAATCTGCAAGTGTATGCTATATTGACAGCTGTCTCTTTCTTATCCCCTGTCAGCATCCAGATTTTTATTCCTGCTTTTCGTAATGCCTCTATAGTGTCAGGAACACCCTCCTGCAGGCGATCTTCAATACCTGTGGCACCTATGATGCAAAGCAGGTTGGTCAAGCCAAATGATTAGAAAGATAGAAGCAAATTAACCTGGAACAAGGAATTAGTTGATAAGCTTGGGAAGGGTGATGATGGGAAATACTGAACTATCTGGTAGCATTTTAATGGAATATGGCAGGATTTCAAGAGGAAAGATTTGGATTTTAACATATGGATGCTGGCTAAAGCAGTATCTGAGCAACAGAAAGAACTGTGCCTCCTCCATACCTGTCCTTGGAGAAGGTAGGAGGCAAAAATCCCTGTGTTCCTTCTCATATCAGAAACTGCTGTTGTGCCTCACCTATGCAGTGGCTCTGGATGGGGTTGGTCTAGGTAAGGTTTCCAACACCATCATTGCCCCTGCACCATATTGCCTTTAACTCTACAGAAAGCTAAGCAACTACAAGTTCTGGAAATACAAAAACAAGAAGTTTAAAAGTTGGACAAAACTATCTTATTTATGGGAAGGAGGAGGAGGCCACTCCTAGTCTGCTTCCTAATAGACCTGAATGCACAAGCTTTCTACAACCCTTTGGACATTTTTCTCCCTTCCCCTTTGAATGCATCTATCCTGGAGGTTTTTCCCAGTTATTCCATAGCTGAACTAGCATGCTAGCATAGAACTGTGGCTGCCATGTATCACCAAACTGTCTACAGATACAAACTGTGCCTCTGTGGCTGCTATACCAGCACTGCAACAGTGATTGAGTGCTAAGGCAGAGAGGACGTCTGTGCAACACAGCAAGTGTTTTTGCATGCAAATTCATGATGCATTGCAACCTTCTAGTATGTGCATAATTTTGCCAATACCCAGGTGCTCTGGTCTATTCCAAGGTAGAAAGATGTCATATAGGCTTCATCTCAAGCCCGGTACAAGTATCAGAAAGGCTTGACTTGTTCTCAAGGGAATTTGTAGTAAGCCCTATAGTTACCAAAGAGATTTAGAGAAATTCAACAGTAAGCAATAAATCTTCTATAAATAGAAAGACCCCTAGTACATGCACTTTAAAAGCAAATTCAGTTTAGCATAGGTCTTGCAAAGCGTAAGTGGGGTAGGTATTTTCTACCTACCAAGGAGTGTTAATTTGGTCTCCAACCTTGTGGCAGATTCAAGTAGAAGCTCTTCCCTGTTGTCAATACTGGTTTCTGCTAAAAAATGACTATTTAACCATTCTGCATACTCTTCATCACTCATCACCTATGCAGAGAAACAAAACACATAGTGATCAACATCTTGGCTCTAATTCTAGAATGTCACAAAGTCCAGAGATTTTCTTTCCGTTTCACTGTCATGTAATAGCTAGACTGTTTGGGCAGTACTGAACACAAAGAAAAACCCACCTTAAAATCTTATCCAAAGTCTCATCCAAACCACACATCACTGAACTACATATGCAAAGCCACAAAACTGGCCCAAGATTGTTTGAATTCTAAGTTTGACTAAAATCCTAAACCAGGAAAAATGATGTATGTTTTGGGGTACAGCTGGAGTGTTGCTGCTTTGCTATGGTGATCCAGGAAATATATGAGAGGCAAGAATTTTTTGTGATATTTTTTATTAGATGAATTGTACAGTTGGTCTAATAAAATATATGTTTGTGAACATTTTTCCAACTCTACTAAGTCCCCACATGCCTTACACAGAAACCCAAGCTAATTATTTTTTCATTACAATTTCTGAGCCCTGCTTAATTGTCCTTTGTCAATGACACCCACTGGTGGTTATGCAGCAATACAGGTTAACTTACTGATATCTCCTGAAATCAACCTACATTAAACTAAAATTCTAGTTCTGATGTGCATATAGTTGTTTAGAAGTAATGGTGCCAATCTCCTAGCTAACACTCCTAATCCAGATAATTACATCATTTCATGAACAATAAATCTATTCAAAAAGGTTACCCTCTTAGCTATACACAAAGTGCGCAGTCCTCTTCTGGCATAATCATCTAAATGTTTCTGAGTTCTCGCCTTAATTTTCTTTTGTTTCATTTTAGAACTATGAACATCTAAAAACATCCAAAACAAAACAAAGTAAGTAAAACACACTTTGTTGACATACACTTATTAGTATTATTTCACAGCAGCAGAGCTAAAGAGAAGTTAAAAAAAATGAATAAATTTTACTTTAATGTTAACAAATATTTGCACAGGATTATTCAGGTTGAATGTTTAGGGAATGTCAGAATGTGCAAGTCTGTCAGAGGTTAGCGAAGAGGGGATACTCTAGCATCACAGTTGGCAAAAAATGTAAGAGAAGGATTTTCATAGGAACTCAGTATTGTATTAACTCATCTGCCACTGAAATGAATGGCAAACTCCCTTTATTTCAATGGGAGAGGAGTTAAGTTATACTGAACACTTTTTAAAAAAACAACTTAGTTTTCCAAACTAGATATGACAGAAAACTTTCCTTGATTTAAATCCAAATGAGATATGTACTGTTCATGTATACAGACAGAATGATGTTGTGTTGTCTTACTCTTACTGACTCTCAATAAAGATGGTGTTTTCCATACTGCATAGATTAACCGTTACAGTGGTAACTATTATGCCACTGTGCTACACAAGCCAATGTTTCCTGTTGGCACAAAAAAATGCTGCAGAACTGTGCAGCCGGAATACAGATGTGCTTAGTACCAGAGGGGAGGACGAGATCTGTTTTTACACAGAGTTGATGTGAAAAGTCAGGGCTGTCCAACTGATAGTCCACAAGGGGTTAAGTTACAGCCTCCAGGCTCCTACCCAGCCACCACTTCCTCCTGTTGTCCTGGCTGCAACAGCATCTTGAGTCTTTGGGCTCCTCTTCCATCCTCAGGCTTTTGCTTTCTAAGCACTTTTTAGGGGGCAGGGTGGTGTGATGCAGCAGGGCATGGCACGGGGAGCTGAGGGTAAGCTCAGGGCTGAGTGGGCATACAGGGCAGCAGTGGTGGGATGTGTGATGCAGGGTTGTGGGGGCACCCACATAGTGTGCAGCCCAAGGGCCCCAGCTGCTTAGAAGTTAGACAGCCCTGCAACATATGATAGCATTCAATATTACAGCTTCTCTATGTGAAATAAGATTGATTCATACGGATAAAGACCAGGGAGTATCTAACTCTAAATAGATTTAAATAACCAAAAATAAAGTGTGTTAGTATCATACTAATGGGTCCAAATTCAGCAAAGCATTTAAGCAGGTGCTTAACATTATGCATGTGCAAAATCCTATTGGGGGCATCTACATGTGATGCTTTGTCCCCGTAGCAACACGCTATGGCAATGTAGCTCATAGCTACAGTGACATAGTGTCAGCAGGCACAAACTGTGATGCCAATGCTACATTATTGTAACGATGAGCTATGGCGACATAGAAGCTAAAAATAACCATGTGCAGCTGGGACAGCGCAGTAATAGCTGTTACTAGGCCTTCATTTAGTACTTCCTAAAGCAAGTACTAAATGATGGTGCAGAAACAACTGTGCCGTGGGGGCCATGTGTAGACACTTCCACTGGTTCCAATGTATCTATACAGGTTCTTAAAGTTAGGTACCTCTTGCATATTTTACTGCATGGAGGACTTGATCCCTGACTTCTCTATATTTCTCAGCTGTGTCAGCTGTCCACTACACAGGAAGAGGGGAACTCTTAATTAAGGCAGCTCTGTTTATTAACTTCCTTTATAAATCACTCAGAACTTTTTATCCAATTACATTATTGAAATATGAAAGAAAAAACAAAGGCTAATAAAGACCAGACTAACAAGAACTACCGAAGTTCTGCAGATACCTGTTGGCACGCTGCACAAGTCCATAATGACTGAGTCTGCTCCTTTTGTGTATATCACCACTTTGTTGGAGAGAGGATGTCTAACAACTACTGACATTCTTTTTCGCACTGAATCAAAAGGCAGAATGTGCAAAAGTTGAAATGTCAAAGAGCCTAAAGTACCCAGGTCCACAGTAACTTGATCAGGAGTCCTAGTCTGTAAAGTGCATTTGTAAGCTCTGGCAGCATAAACCAGTGCAGCTTCATCTGGGCTTTCAGCCTCGTAGTGGAGCGTAGTTATAGGACATTGTTCAAGATATGGTCCAGGATCACAGGTTTTGCTGCCTGCAGCTACATCTACTGCATCTTGTTCTCCAGGAGGAGGTACTTTGGGGCTTTGCTGCCTATCAGCAGTCTGGGGTATGTTAGCCATCTGGGTAAACCCCTCAGCAGCAGGTGAAGCCAGCTTCACTCTGAAAATAGAAAGTTTGCCCACAAAAGTATTAGAGCTCTCGGAGAAGGAGGATTCTTTTGCACTTGGAAGTGGTGATGAGCTTAGTCTTCGGACCGATAACCTCTGGAACATCTGTTTTATTTCCTCAAGGGATTTAATAGGAATTCTACCTAAGGGAGCAAGTCTCATCTGCAATAGAAGAAAATTAAAAAAAAAAAAATCAGTGAAAGCAGAGATGGGCTAAATCTATTTCATAAAGCAACAGATATTTTATGTCAATAAGGAGTAGTTAAGTTCTTTCCTGAAGAAATAGCCTATTTAAACTTTAATGCTGGGGGTATTTTTGCATTTAAATTGTTTAGTAATATTTACTCAATTGTATTCAGTAGTATTTAGCAACATTTAGTATAACTTATTACTGCATAAGTCTAAGTTTGGTCAGCCCAGAGCTACTTATATTTAAAGAACATCAACTATAAAATTACGTAGCATGTAAAATTACATGCTTTCCAATTTTAATATATAGTTGTGATGTACTAATAGTAGTTAGGATTAATAACAAAACAATGAGGAAAATATATTTTGTATTTTTTTTAAAGTCACAGCAAATAGACTTCTGTGCTTTTCTGCTAGTTTCAAGGATGCCTTTGAGGGCTAACCTGTTCCACAAAAAGTGACAAGCAGCTAAAAATGACTTAAGGATACATAGACTTATATACTTGGCACACTTCCCTTCTTACTTCTTCCTCTCCACCCTCCCCCACAAAAAAACAGATACCACGTGGTGCTTGAGCTATTATCTTGGTTTACTAGACATTGATTAGAAACGTAAATAGCCTATGCATGCTTATCTAGGTATGCTGTTAATAATTTCTAGGTACTAGCAAGCAGTTTAGAATAAAGACTTGTCAGTGTAACTAGTCAAAGAAATGAGTTTCTAGAAAGCTCATTCTCCTTTGTTGCTGTGAAGGGAGGTGGCAGGGGGAGTGCAAAACTAGCTTAATTTCTGTCCTCACTTGCATCCAACTCAGAATCATCCATTGGACTGCATAGGTAGTTAAAACAGGGCTCAGTATGGAGTCCCTTTGCAGGGTCAGTGCAATGCAGGGTAAGAAAAAGAAACCTAATGAGTCTCTGATAAGCACTAATATTCAAGGAATTCCTTCATGTCAATGTATCTTGCACAGCAGAAATACAGATCTCAGTATCCAATACTGATCTCAGTAAAATTGCAGGCAATCCCTAAATCATTAACTCAATACAGTTTATCACTGCATCCTCCAGAGAAAGGAGGTTTATGTCCCTCTTTCTGTTTATCAGATGTGTAGAGAAGAAGGAAATATTTTATTCTCTTAATACATTTCTCTGTTGCATTTTTGCCTGATCGCACTGTCTCCCATGCTGTTGCTAGAGCTCTAGTAGGAGGATCAGAGAATGGGGCAAAAGGTTTCATCAATGCTGACCATTATCAGCCTACAATGATCTATTTGTCCAGGCAAACTGAGCATTTGTGAACATAAATTAAACTAAGCCTGCTGGGGGATGAGGGGACTACCGCCACTGCTGGCCCACTGAGCAACCCTTGCAAAGCCAGCAGGCCAAGGCACTTAAGGGAGCCCACCCCTGCCCCAGCCCTGGTACAATCTGTGGGCAAGGCAAGGGCCCCCAAAGGGACACTTGCGTGCCTGTACACAAATGCCAGGAGCTTGGGGAATAAACAGGAGGAACTTGTCCTCTTGCTTAACACAAATAATTACAATGTCATAGGGATAACAGAGACCTGGTGGGACTCCATCCAAGACTGGGCCACAGGTATAGATGGCTATACTCTGTACAGGAGAGATCGAGTGGGCAAAAGGGGCGAGGGTGTAGCTCTCTATGTCAAGGAAAGTTACACGTCCTTGCATGCCGACATTGACACCCAGGGTGGACGACTGGAGACCCTCTGTGTTAAAATCCATGGGGAACACGGCACAAGGGACACATTGGTGGGAGTCTACTACAGACCTGCAAACCAGGATCAAGAGCTTGACCAGGAGTTCGCCAGGGAATTGGCTAAGGCTGCACACTCCCAGTGCATGGTTGTCAAGGAAGACTTCAACTACCCAGATATCTCATGGGAAGAGCACTTGGCCAAATCTGAGCGGTTGCAAAGCTTTCTCTTTTGCATGGATGAGCTATATCTGAGGCAAGAAGTCTATGGGCCGATGAGAGGTAAAGCGCTGCTTGACCTGGTACCGGCAACAGGGGATGACCTAATTAGCGACCTAATGATCAAAGGGAAGCTGGGTGACAGTGACCACGAACTGATCACCTTCACCATCCACCGTAAAGCTGGCAAGTCAGTCAGCAATACAGAAGTCCTTGACTTCAGGAAAGCTAACTTTGACAAGCTCAGGAGGCTTGTCAGGGAGGCCCTAAAGGGCCACAACCCAAACTGGGGGGGAGTTCAGGACAAGTGGTTACTCCTCAAAGGAGCAATCCTGGATGCACAAGCAAAGTCTATTCCATCTAGGAGGAAAGGCAGCAAAAGGGCAAAGCAGCCCTCTTGGCTCTCCATGGAACTAGCAGACCTCCTGCATCTAAAAAGGAAGATCAACAAAGGATGGAGGACACTATCCACCTCCAAGGAGGAATACTCTGTTCTGGTCCGGACCTGCAGGGAGCAAATCAGGAAAGCCAAGGCTGCGATGGAACTCCAACTAGCTACAAGTATCAAGGACAATAAAAAGTCCTTTTTTAGATATGTGGAGAACCAGAGGAAAAGCAAGGGCAACATTGGACCCCTGCTAAACTGGTTGGGACAACTGACAACCAATGCCCGGGCAAAAGCCAATTTGCTAAATGGGTACTTTGCGTTGGTTTTTCACCAGTCCCATGGAACGCCCCTGCCCATTATGGGACAGGGAGGTGCAGGTGAGGGAGATTCCTTACCCTCCATCAATGCTGACCTTGTGAAGGAACACCTTCAGAGGCTGGATAGCTTCAAGTCAGCCAGCCCTGACAGTTTACACACCAGGGTACTCAAGGAGTTGGCTAGTATCATAGCTCAGCCCTGGCACAGATCTTTGAGAACTCCTGGCGCTCAGGTGAAGCGCCCAAAGGTTGGAAGAAGGCCAGTGTGGTGCCTATCTTCAAGAAAGGGAGGAAAGTAGATCCGACAAACTACAGGCCCATCAGCCTGACCTCTATCCTGGGGAAGGTCTTAGAAAAGAGTATCAAAGGGGCCATTCTTAACAAACTGGCCGATGGCAATATCCCGAGAGATAGCCAGCATGGGTTTGTTGTGGGTAGGTCTTGCTTGACCTATCTTATTTCCTTTTATGACCAGGTGACCTATCACTTGGACAAGGGGGAAGAGATTGATGTCATATATCTTGACTTTAAAAAAGCCTTCAGTCAGCCTTGTGGTAGGACCCAGAGGGTGGTGGTTGATGGAAGTCAATTGTTGTGGTGCGCTGTGACCAGTGGGGTCCCTCAAGGCTGTCCTAGGGCCTATACTATTTAACATCTTCATTAATGATGTGGACATTGGTGTCAGAAGCGGACTGGCCAAGTTTGCCAACAACACCAAACTCTGGGGTAAAGCTTCCACACCTGAGGACAGAAGGGTGATCCAGGCAGACCTTGACAGGCTCCGGAAATGGACGGATGAGAACCTGATGGTGTTTAACACCGAAAAATGCAAGGCTCCACCTTGGGAGGAAAAACCTGCAGCATGCTTATAGGCTCGGCAGTACTACACTGGCTAGCACTACAGATGAAAGGGACTTGGGGGTCATGATTGACCACAAGATGAACATGAGCCTTCAGTGTGATGCTGCGGCTAGTAAAGCAAGCAAAATGCTGGCTTGCATCCATAGATGCTTGTCAAGCAAATCCCGGGATGTCATTCTCTCATTGTACTTGGCTTTGGTGAGGCCACAGCTGGAGTACTGCGTCCAGTTTTGGGCTCCATAATTCAAAAAGGATGTGGAGAAGCTTAAGAGAGTGCAGAGGAGAGCCACGCGCATGATCAGAGGTTAGGAAAACAGACCTTATGATGAGAGGCTAAGAGCCATGGGACTCTTCAGCCTGGAAAAGCACAGGCTCAGGGGTGATCTGGTGGCCACCTACAAGTTTATCGGGGTGCTCATCAGGATCTGGCGAACATCTGTTCACCAGAGCACCCCAATGGATGACAAGATTGAACGGTCACAAACTCCACCGTGACAGATTCAGGCTGGACATAAGGAAGAACTTCTTTACTGTCCGAGCCCCCAAGGTTTGGAATAGACTGCCACCAGAGGCGGTTTAAGCACCCACTTTGAACACCTTCAAGACACACTTGGATGCTTATCTTGCTGGGATCCTATGATCCCTGCTGACTTCCTGCCTCTGGGGCAGTGGGCTGGACTCGATGATCTTCTGAGGTCCCTTCCACCCCTAGTGTCTATGAAATCTATGAAATTTATAAAGAGCAAGCTATGTATTTAGCTGGGCATTTTTAACACTAAAATCCAAGCTGTATAAACAATGGGAGTAATCACTGAAACATCACAATTTAGCAGGAGAAATAAGGTTCTTATAAAGTAACATTTATTTAGAGTAATCACTAGGTTCAATCATGGTTCAAATGAGTTTATAGGAAGTTCAAATGTGGTCACTCAGAGGTTGTCCTCATTTTAACTTCTTTTTTTTTTAAGGATCAATTCTAATCAGATGTATAAAGTGATCATTACTACAGGGAGGATAGTACTACCCATAAAACAGCTGCTGAGCAGCTACAAATCCTAGGTGTAAAATCTGTTTTATTATTATTATTATTATTACTGTAAAAAAATTGAAAAGCAGGCACTCCCTAACTTTGTTATGATGCTAGGATATAGCTACAGTTTGCTATGATGAAGATTTTTCATTCTGGATGAGGTATTAAAATTGAGCATTTTAATAGTCACTAGAACATAATAAAAACTGAAAATTCAATTTAGTCTCAGAGCATCTGTCTTGTAAAAGTGACGGACTATTTATATGTGAAAGTCAAATGTATTCAAGACAAGCTTCACTTCACTGGAAACCTTTGCTAGGTTTACATTATGCATTAGCTTGCTGGGCTGTGCAGTTTTAACAATACAGGTGTTCTTTTCCTTCTGGCAAAAGCAGCAAACCAATGAAGGAGAAAATGATCATTTTTAAATGGCAGTTCTTTTTCTTCTCGCCATGCAAAAAGTACTATAAGGAAGCACAATAAAAACTATAAATATGCCTCAACACCCCAAATTTGGCCACTAAGTAACAGAATTTTTTCTTACCTTTTGACGTGGTTGGTTAGGGGATGAAACTACCACGGTATTACAGATTGCCAGAGCCAGAAAGAAGTCGGTGATGTACATTGTCTCCAAAGACTGCTCTCTATCAGTTTCTTCTGATTGTTCAAAGGAATGAAAGGAAATTTGATTGAATTTCTCCAAGAGCTGTGTGTCCGGTACCACATCAGTCTCCTGTTTATCAGATTTAAAAAGTGTCTCATTAGCATATGGTCCCAGGGGCCTAATATATTGCTCCTGGAACATTTTCAGTATTGCAAGGTTTTACAGCACTGATGAATGCTATTACAAGGTATGCATCAAGATAGAATGATTGCTGCCCTCACTACTACTGGCACGTTGTGTAGGCAACAGGGAATAAAACTCGCCAAATAAATCTCAGTGACCTCAATTACAGATTATAATTTGAGGGATTAAACGAGTGTAAATAACTTTATATAGATGCTGAGCACTTCAGAAAAGGAACAGCATCCTGGCATCCTCAGCATTTTGTGACTGTTAGTCAGGTCTTAAAACAGGATTGAAGTATGGCAGAGCCAAATACTAACCCTCTGCCCAAGGGAGAAATTCACAGCTAAATGGATGAGAAAAAATGCAGTGTCATAGAAGCATAGAAAAGTAGGGCTAGAAGGGATCTCCAGCATTCATCTAGTCCAGCCCTCTGCATAAGGCAGGATCACCTTATCCAAACCATCCTATACAAATCCTTTGTCTAACCTATTAGCAACACTACAGAGTCAGTTGTGACCCAGTCCTAAACTGCCACAGGTAAAGCAGGAGGGACCGTAGTGGCCAATGTCACGTTGCTGCACAGGTTGTTAAAATATGTGCAAGAGATCCAAAAAAGAGGGCTATACTTCCTGCTACAGAGGTAGGCAAAAACTCCCAGTTTGTACCAATCTGACCATGAGTCACAATTTCTTCCTGACCCCAAATATGACAGTTGGTTTGACTGTGAGTGGAGGACCAAGACCTAGCTAGGAACCTCTCGGCACACCCCAGTCAAAATCCCCAGCCTTGATTGCAGCCAACACCTAATATTTCTGAGGAAAGTGAAAAATAAGCCCCTGACACATGGAGCAGAAGGCAGGGGAAAACTCCTTCCTGGCCTCATATGGCAACCAGAAAAGCCCAGAAGCATGGGAAATACCCATAGTGGAATATAGGCATCGCTATGCATCCATCATCCCTGGACAAAAGCTTATCCAACCTCTTCTAGAATAACTTCAATGCTAGAGATTCCACAATTTCCCTAGGCACTCTTTTCCATTGCCTCATTGCTCTAACGGCAAAGAAGGTTTTCCTAATACCCAATCTAAACCTGCTTTGCTGGAACTTCAAGCCCCTGGTCCATGTTCTGATAGTGGCAGCACAGCTTTGGTGTTTGCCACTTTAAGGGCTGGAGCAGGCAGCCACCAGGTGGCTGATTGCAGTGGCCATTTTCAAACAGAGGCCAGAGAGGCAGCAGTCTGAGTTGAGCAGACAAGGAGGTAACATTGGGCTGAGTTGCTCCTGGAATATCTTGGAGGTATGGGGACAGAGGAGGCCTCATTGCTCCTAGGCATGACCTAAAACTGCACCCTGCTGGGGAAGGGTGGCCTGGCGGGACTGCCAGTGGTGAGGCAGCCCCTCTCAAATACCAGGACCGTTCACCTGCCTGGTGAAAGGCAGGTTGGGGCGCTTTAATAACTCCTAGCCCCCACAATACCGTGGGTACAAGGGTCAGGTACGGCTATGGCCACTTGAGCCCTAGGGGGTGTAAGACCCCAGCAGTGGTGAGGGGCCAGGCATGGCTGCAGCTAACTGAGCCCCCACAGGGGAATGAGACCCTGGAGGCCCCAGAGAGGGGGCAGCAGTGAGGCCTGCCCAGAGTAGGGTACATCTTTACTGCCTGAAGGACTGGGCATAACTTGGGGTTGAGGAGGGCTGTGGGATGGTTTGAAGAGCAGCCCCAGGGGGTGTGTTGAGTAGGGGTGAACTGGAGTAGGCCTGAAGGACAACACATGGGCCAACCCCCACAAGAGCACGCAGTATCACAGTATCCAGGGTCGGAAGGGATGTAAACAGAACATCAGGTCCGACCCCCTGCCCTGGGCAGGAACGGGGGCCGCGGTCACATCACCCCAGCCAAATATCTGTCCAGCCTCCTCTTGAAGACCCCCAAGGTAGAAGAGAGCACCACCTCCCTTGGGAGTCCATTCCAGAGCCTGGCAGCCCTAACTCTAAAGTAATGTCTCCTGATATCCAGCCTGAACCTTCTCTCTAACAATTTGTGGCCATTATTCCTAGTAACCCTAGGTGATGCCTGGGGGAACATAGCCTCCCCCAATTCCTTCTTCATGAGGAATTTTGGATATTTAATATCAAACGACATCAATCTCTACTTACAATAGGGCTGCTGAAAGCTACATGTCTTGAGCATGGAATGTCACTGGCTCCATCTTCCCCTTCTGAGGCAGAACAGCCAGCAGCTGCCTGATTCGAAGACTTGCTGTTCAAAGGCTCATTCGCTGTCCTGCAGCTGTGCTCCTTCTGTTTTGGCATGAGGCTCAAGGAGCTACACAGAGCATCTGCTAAATCCTCACCTTCTAAATCAGCCTCTTGATAGGATTCCAGCCTCTTGGCTAAAGATAATTACAAAAAAATCATGGTTCAGTGATTAAAAAGAATCCCTCTTTTGTCCAATACCATAAATCAGACACTCTGGAGGCTTGGAAAACCAAAGTCAAACTTAACAAGGAATTGAGCATGTATATTTAAAAGGGATGATGCATTTTATTAAAAGCAAAAGAAAACTACCACCCAATGAGTATGAGCCATAAATGTGATGCACCTGCAAAAGGACAAATGCAATCTTAAGATGTATCTGAAGAGACAGGGTACAACATAGTGGTGAGGCCTCATCAGAAATAGTTTGTACATGTCCAAAAAGGTGAATTAAAACTGGGACAGGTAGAGACAAGGGCTACCAGGATAATCAGGGGAACAGAGAACCTATCATATGAAAGGAGACTAGAAGAGGTTGGCTTATGTAGCTTAAAAAAAACAAAGGCTGAGAGGGATATGACTGAAGTCTATAAATGCATCAGGAAAGGAGAAGCTATTAAACTAAAGGACGATGTTATTACAATTACTAATGGGTACAGACTTCCATGAATGAACTTAGGCTGGAAATAAGAAGGTTCAGAACAGGGAGTTTCTGGATCAGCCTTCCAATTAATGTAATGGGGGCAAAAACCTTTGTAAGGTGGAGTGTGGTAAATGTATGGAGGGGACTGTAACGTTGTGGTGCCTACGGCAGCAGAGCATCAGTTTGTACATACCTGATATTTACCCTGTTTATGATACCAGGTTGAGAACACAAGTACAAAAGCTACTGTGAATATGACTCTAAGGGTCTCTGTGAATTTTGCCCAAAGCGTAAATGTTTAAAGGGGAAAAATGATAGATCAATTTCTACAACTGAAACACAGAAACCTTCTTTTGTGGCAAGTAAAACCTTGATCATATCTATCACAAGAGGGAAGCTATGCTGAAAACTAAAGGGAAAATGTTGTACTACAGCATACACATTCTCTCAGACTGAATATTATCAGGTCGCACGTTTTATTAGGGTTAAACTTGAAAGACAGGGTGGGGAGTTTGCTACTATTCAAACAATGAAAAAAGAATGAAAATACCATAAGAAACTTCCCTGATGTTTAGGTAGGAGAAGAACCTAAACTAACATCTGAAACTGCAATCTGAAGCAGCTGCTGCCAAAAAAATTACCATAAGCACAGCTGTGTGAATAGCTGTTTTTTGCAGGAAGTGGCCAAACTGAGGAAAAAATGTTTGTCCCAACCCAGAATGAGTATGTCTGGGGTTTTGGTGAATTAAAAAGAAGTTTTTGGTTGTACAAAACATTTTGTTTTGATTTTTTTTTTTTAAATCACTATAAATAAAGGGCAGGAGACCTGGAACTGTGGTTTAGATGTAACGTGGGTTTAAAGGCTATTCCATAGCCCCCAAAATATTATTGAAGGTAGGGCTTGAACTTGGGCTTCCCATCTTTTGTTTTGGTTACTGCCTTAATCATCAGGCTCTAGTTTTACATGGGATGAGTTTCTCTTAGGCTCTCCCACTGAAGCGGATTCACCTCCTCCAGACAATTAAATGTGCACAGGGAAACTGGTTGATTGTGTTACTTTCGTGCCAAAACTATTTGAGAATGTGTTTGGATGCCCCAAAAGTGCATTTTTGGTGAATAAATGACTCATCAAAATTTTTTTTGCCTAGCTTTCACCAAAACCTCTCTCCAACTGTTACCATCACCAGCTTCTCCAACAACTTCTGCTGGGTACTTACAGATATTTTGCCACACAAAACTGTATGAGCTACATTATATTTAAAAACATCAAATAAATGGAACTCAGATGGAACACTGGGCATAGTGCCTATGTTATGCAGAAGGGTATAGCAGATGACCAGAGTGGATCCTACTAGCTTTAAAATCTATAATTATTGCAGGAAAAAGCATAGTAAATAGGACTGGAAGGAATCTTCAGCAGTAAGTTAGTCCATCTCTCTGTCTCAAGGCAAGATCAAATAGAATTAAACCATTCCTGATATGCCTGCCTAACTTGTTCATAACAACCTCCCATTCTATGAGACTCCATAGCCTCCCTAGGTAATCCGTTCTAGTTCTTAACCATTCTTATAATTAAAGTTACTGTCCTAAAGTTTAAAATCCTGATATCTAATACCCATTTAAACCCATTACTACTTGTAAACAGCTTTTTTGCTCTTTGTAGCAGCTTTTTATACATTTATAATGTATCCTCACAGTCTTCTCTTCTTTAAACAAACCCAATTCTTCCATTCTTCCATTTTAGAGCCCTCTGATTACTTTCAGTTTTCTTTTCTGAATTCTTTCCAGTTAGTCCATGTCTTTCTTGAAGCGTGAAGCACAAAGCTGGACACAGAGCTCCAGCTGAGGCCTTAGCAGTCTTGAGCAGAGTGGAAGAATTACTTTGTGTGGTTTACACAGGACACTCCTCTTTTATACATTTGAGTGGGCACATCTACACGTTCATTAATGCGTAGTAGTTACTAGGGCTATGCAAAACAGTAGTGTTCCATTTCAACCAGCGTTTTGAATTTTATTTCGATTCGAAACAGCTGTTCTGTTCCCTCAAAACAGTTTCGCTGTTTCAAACCTGTTTCGATGTTTCACTGATAATGGGGAAGGTCAAAACAGCCTGTAACTTTGTCATTTTTGGCTTGATTTGGATGAAACTTGCAGGAATGGTAGCGCCTTCTGAGGGCATGAAGCCTGCCAAGTTTCAAGGAGATAGGTGCAGGGGGTTTAGAGAAATTGCACCCCATAGTCTTGAAAGCAAAACACACATGTGACGTGAGTTAAGTCACAACGGGGTCAGAACTGCAGGCATGGTAGCCCCTACTGAGGCCACAAAGCCTGCCAAGTTTCAAGGAGATAGGTGCAGAGGTTTGGGAGAAACTGTACTTCAAGCTGCAGACAAGCGAAACTTGTGATATGGGTGACACTGTGTTAAGGTGCAGCAGGGTGAAAGCTACAGGCATGTTATACGTTGTACCATATAACAATGTTAGCAAGGGCGGGAATTGAATCGCCGCCTCCCTGTACTGACCTGGTCCCTGAGTGAATCATGATTGACTGCATAACACAGTAGCTTGCTACCATACCAAGTTAATGAGCAAGGATTAACACCAGGAAACCACAGACAAAGGAGAGGAAAGAATCAATACAGAGCCAGGAACTCCTTGAAACTTCACTGGTAAAGGTACAGAAGCCCTGATTTGAACTAATGAACGCTGGAGACCGACTCTTGGGACTGAATACCCCCCCAGTCAACCGCTCCCAGAACCCTATTCATCACAGCAGTGTATTAATCAAAATTTATCTACGGACTCCCGAGACTGCACATACTCATGGACATGACCCCTGGGGCTGACAGCTGCCATGCAGCAGCCACCAAGGGGGACGTCCTACGAGGTCAATGACCCCTGGATTGGGTAAGCCCAAGAATTGGGGAGTCACCAAAGTCTGCCAGAGAGGGATAAAAGGCAGCGAAGAATGACACCCAATGGCGCCCTCTTTTACCTGACCAGCACCCTGCCTGTCCAGCCAGAAGGACCAGCTGGCGACCCCCTTCTGAAGCAACATCACAATGAAAGAAGCCTCGACTGGCCATTGACAGTGGACTCCAGCACTTGGGGATAGGTAATAGCTTGACACTGGTGCTTAGTATTCATAGCTAGCTACTGCAAGTGTGTGTGTGTGTGCAGAAATGTGTGTGTGTGTTTGAGGGGATCAGCCCCAAGGTTTATGATCTGACTTTTGCATCCGTCTAATAAACTAGAATTTTATGATGATCCTGTGAGTTGCTCCTTTGTAGCCAAAATTGTGGCTGCAGCAGGGCCTAGCAGACCTGCTGTTTTCACCTCCCTCTGCCCAAAGACAGACAGTTGTACAAGCACCCATCACACGAGTTTTGCCTGTCAGCAGCTAGAGGTGCAGGGCCCCAGAACCCAGAAGCCCCTGCACCTATCTCCTTGACAGTTGGCAGGCTTTGTGGCCTCAGCAGGGGCTAGCATGCCTGCAGTTTTGACCTCGCTGTGGCTTAACACATACATGTGAGATGAGTTTTGCTTTCAAGACTTTGGGGTACAGTTTCCCCAACCCCGCTGCACCTATCTCCTTGAAACTTGGTAGACTTCATGACCTTAGAAGGGGCTACCATTCCTGCACGGTTAATCCAAATCAGGCCAGAAATGACAAAGTTATAGGCTGTTTCATTCTTCCCCATTATAGCCTATGGGCGAAATGAAACAGTGTTTGAAATGTTTCGACTTGATTTGTTTTTGTTTTGAGACTGTTTCGACGATATCTGGCTTTTTTTTTATTTTACTGTTTCGACCTCGAAACAAGTCAAAACAGCGTTGAAAGAAAACTGGAGGCAAAATCTCACACAACCCTAGTAGTTACTGCGCAGTAGTGCCAGCATATGGTTTTTTAGGGAAGCTTACTATGCAGTAACCTAATAGTACTGCGCAGTAGTGTGTTAGCACAGTTTCTCCCCAGCACGCTACTGCACACTGTTATTAGGCTGCTGCGCATTAAGCATCTCATGCAGACGCACCCAGAGGGTGCATCTACGCATGCATTTGATCTGGGATCAGTTTACTTGTGAGTAAACTACGCACGAGTAAATGCTCTCAGGCAGGTGCTTCTAGCAGCAAGCTGCTCCCACTTCCTGCGGCCCTGCAATGGGCCCCAGCCGCTACCAGGGGCAGCTCTAGGTTCCTTCCTGGGTGCTAGCTCAGGGGCTGGCAGGGACCAGTGGACCAGGAGACGCACCCTGCCTCCAGGGTGCTGCCTGCTGCTGGGGCAGGGACAATGTCCCCCTGTCCCAGCAGTAGGGAGCTCCCAGCTCTGGCTCCCTGATTGGGGCAGGGAACTTCTGTGCAGCTGTTTATCCCTATCTAAATGTAGTACTTTGCACCTGTCTTTATTGACTTGAATCCTATTGATTTCAGAGCATTTCCAAAATTTCTGAGATCATTATTCATTCTAATTCTGCTCTCCAAAGTGATTGAAATCCCTCCTACGTTGGTATCACCTACATATATAACAAATGTACTCTCTTTCCATCATTCAAGTTATTAAAGGAAACATTGAATAATATAGGATACCAGAGAGACCCCTCACCAAATACAAATCTCAATTCTGCAATGAGCCATTAATAATTACTCTTTGGGTACAGTGGTTCCAACCAGTTATATACTCACTTTACAGTCATTTAATCTAGACCAGGTTTCTTTACATTGCTTCATAAGCTTTATTAGTGTCAAGATATATGACACCTACTTCTTCTTTGTCCTCAGGACTTGTTGTCCTGAAACACGACTTAAAATATTGCCATGTGACTATCATATAAACAACATAGTCACTGCTACTATGCACCTCTTTCATCTTCTACATTTAGCAATGAAGGAACATGTACATGATTATGTACAAAGAGTATATGTCTGGATAAAATGGCAAATATTCAAAGGAATGCTCTGGAGCTTTGTTGCAGTGTTACTCTATCCATCTGAAATATGTGAATAAAAACCCTGTGCAGCATTCCATAAAGATCCCTCTAAAACTGAACTGAACTATGGGTTCTTCCCATCTTTGTGTTAAAAATTAAAGTAAACAAAGTCTTTAGCAATTCAAGGTATAAATGTTTCCAGGTACTTGTTTTGTAATAATGGGAACACAGTATGAACTAATCATAAGCAAAGTTAACATATGGCATTTTATGACGCTAACACTAATAAACCAGAATGTACACTGAAAACAAACAGATGCATAGTGCTGGGTGCAATGGGTCTCAATCTTTGAGTAGCAACCTTTAGGTACTAATGAAATAAACAGCAGGGCACAGATACTAAGCAGTCAACTATCTATTTTTTTTGAAAACACAAATATATTATTTTATCTTAGGAGTTTAAAATTCTGTAAGTTGGTTTTTTTTTTACATCTCCTATTGCTGATCTTCCTTAATGTCTTCTTTATGTATAATGTAAAGGAAGCACCTGCAACACTATAACTGCTCTATACAGTAGAGTAGATTCTCACAAGATGCAGAAATTATTTTAGGACTTCAAATTGAGTGTGTCCCTGTGACTCTGAAGGAAGGTTTGTCAGTGAGACCACTAGACAGTATATCACTTTCATAATGAACTGTTAAATCTAGATTGGCAATACTAAGAAATATCTTGATACTGCATTACAAATCATTAATTGCTGTTATCTAGCTTGCATCAGTTCTCGATCTTCTGCAGAATATTAGCCTTGCCTATGGCTTAAATAGTATATTTCTATAGCATTCAGTATTACTTAATAGTACAAGCACCAGGTAATTGAAATTCACTGCATTCCTGTATTTTTTGTTCTGATCTAACTAGATATTATGATATATCACTGAACAAATTAAATAAAAGAGTCCGTAAGCCTACAGTATATGTAATTTCCTGCTCTGCCTAGAATTGAATCTTGTTTTGTTTTTATAGGCACCCCTGGAATCAGTAAGTAACTTTAGGATATATACAGCATCTCATTAATATATTGGACACACAGCATTCAAAATTCAGTACACAGGCTACTGCAATATCAGTTAACAGTGTTTTCACCTATTTTCATACAGCAGTTAACAAACATGTTAAACAAAATGAGCTACAATGGAACAGCAGGTCTTTGAAACCTAATAAAAATTCATCAAATTAATATACACATCTGGTAGGCTTTCCACTGAAATTGCTTGTGAATTAAAACTAGAGAAGTTATGAAGGCCTTGATTCAGCAAAGTACTTAATGAAGTAATTTCAGTGGGACAACTCTCACGCTTAAAGATGTGTATATGCTGAACTGAAGTCTAAACAATGCTCCAGAAAATTAAGAAAGATTATTTCAAATCCATGCTATGCTGGTGAATTGAGGATTTGTACCCTAAAATGCTATGTGGAGTCTGGTCACATAGGAAAGTGCACAGGTTATTTGCAACTATTCTCCAACTATTTGGGTTGGTTTAATAAAAGATATCAAATTCACCCAAGGAACCTTGTCTGCTTATGTCCTTAGACCAACACGGCTACAACCTACACCCCTGAAGGTTATTTGCACGCTTTCTTAATTACATAGTTTTCAAAACTACATGGCGAAAAGCAGAATTCATAGATTCACAGATTGTAGAGTCGGAAGGGACCACAATGGATCATTGTGTCTGACCCCCTGCCCCGGCAGGAAAGAGGACCAAGGTCAGATGACCCCAGCCAGGTGACTATCTAGCATCCTCTTGAAGACCTCTAAGCTAGGTGATAGCACCACCTCTCTTGGAAGCCTATTCCAGATCCTGGCCATCCTTACTGTAAAAATTTCTTCCTAATATCTAACCTAAATCCACTCTTACTAGTTTACACCTGTTATTCCTAGAACTCCCTGGGGTGCCTTAGTAAACAGCGCTTCCCCTATTCCCTGCTGACCTCCCCTAATAAATTTATAGGCGGCCACAAGATCTCCCCTCAGCCGTCTCTTGTGAAGGCTGAAGAGATTCAGCTCTCTCAACCTTCCCCCATAGGGTCTATCATGAAGGCCACTAATCATGCGAGTGGCCCTCCTCTGGACCCTCTCGAGATTCCCTGCGTCCCTCTTGGAAGTGTGGCGCCCAAAACTGGACACAGTACTCCAACTGCGGCCTGACCAGTGCTGCATAGACGGGGAGCATCACCTCCTTTGTTCTGTTAGTCATGCACCTGCTAATGCACAACAAGGTGCGATTGGCCTTGCTGATGGCCTCGTTACACTGCCAGCTCATGTTCGTCTTGGAGTCAATTATGATCCCTCTCTGCCTCCGAGCTGCTGAGAAGAACACTCCCCAACCTATAGGTGTGCTGGGGGTTCCTCCTTCCCAGGTGGAGTACCTTACATTTATCTTTATTAAATTGCATCCTATTTCTCTCTGCCCATTGATCCAACCTGACCAGGTCAGCCTGAATCTGCTCCCTGCCCTCTGGTGTACTAACTTTGCCCCATAACTTGGTTTCATCAGCGAACTTGGAGAGGGTGCTCTCCACGCCCTCGTCCAAATCGCTGACGAAGATATTGAACAATATCAGTCTGAGGACCGAACCCTGTGGGACCCCACTGCCCACCTCCCTCCAGGCCGAGAAGGAACCATCCACCACCACTGTCGGTGCGGTCCCTAAGCCAGTTGGCCACCCACCGTGTAGACGTCCACTCCACAATCTGCTAGCTTCCCAATGAGGATAGGGTGAGAAACTGTGTCGAAGACCTTCCTAAAGTCCAGGAAGATGACATCAGCCTCAGCTCCTGTGTCCAGGCAGTGTGTGACCTGGTCATAGAAGGCTACAAGGTTTGTCAGATAGGATCTACCTGTGACAAATCTGTGCTGGTTTCCCCTCAGCATCGTTTCCCCTGCTGGGCCTGCACAAATGTGTTTTTTGATTATTTTCTCTAGCATTTTCCCAGGAATAGAGGTAAGACTGACTGGTCTAGTTACCCGACTCATCCCTTCTCCCTTTCTTGAAAATGGGCACCACACTGGCCCTTCTCCAGTCCTCAGGCACCTGGCCAGAGCACCATGAGTGCTCGAACAGCTGTGCCAGTGGCTCAGCTATGACACTGGCCAATTCTTTCAGCAGCTGTGGATGGAGGTCATTTGGCCCTGCTGACTTGTACCCATCTAGCTCTTCCAGGAGCTTCTTAACTATTTCAGAACTAACTGTAGGCGGACTGGTGCCATGTAGACATCCATCAATGATCGAGGTGGGGGAATTGGCTTGGTCGGTACACAGAAATACTGAAGCGAAGAACTCATTGAAGAGCTCTGCTTTTTTCCCTGTGTCAACCACCAACTGTCCTGATTTGTCCTGCAGGGGCCCTATGTTGCTCTGAGCTTTCCTTTTGCCCGCTATATACCTGAAGAAGGACTTTTTGTTGTCCTTGATTGTTGAAGCCAGCCTGAGCTCAAGCCCCGCCTTGGTCTGTTTAACTGATTCCCTGCAGTAGCGTGCCAGGGAGATATATTCCTCCTTGGTGGCTGCTCCCTGCTTCCATTGCCTATACCTCTTGCCCGCAGACTTTCCTGGAGTTCCCTGTTCAGCCAAGGAGGCTTTTTTGCCCCCTTACCTTCCTAGAATGCACTAATGCGGTTTCATTTGGTCAGAGAGAAAAACACTGTTATACTGCACACTAAATATTTTTGCACTGTACGTGACTATCAGCATAATGAATCCTGTAAACAGATCACAAGACTCATCAGAGATAATATATCTATGTATAAGGATGTAAATACAAGGCAAAGGTATAGCTGCTGATAGGGCTGGGCGACATGCCCTTCAACTCAAACTACTGTACATGTGTGCTGCCTAGTGGACAAAAATATACCCCACCCAGTTTAAACTTTTGTTTTCTGCAAGGATATAGCAATAATTAGCTCCTGATACACTGTTTTAGTCCTTACTGTTTTCCTCATGGCAGTATTCATGTCCTGCAATGCTGCATCTTCGGAAAACCATTTTGTTTTCAGTGAGGGTTCCAGTCTTGTCAGAGAAGATGTACTGGATTTGCCCAAGGTCTTCGGCAATATTCAGTGCTCGACACTGAATAGTGGAATCCATTTTCTCATGGTAAAAATCAATATCATTCTGAATTAAATAGATTTGCCCCAGTTTGACAATTTCAATGGAAACATATAGAGAAATAGGGATCAAAACCTGTCAAAATAAAATGAGAGGATTAATTTCAACTAGTTAATCAGCTAATAATTTAAAGTCAAATTACTAGTGCAAATCACCAGTGCTTATCTGGAGTAACTCCAATTAAGTCGAAGGAGTTATTCCACTGGTATAAATGAGAAGATAATTTGTCCCAGGTTCTTTAAGGTAGGCTTAAGTTACCTGTAATAAGATGATCATTGTCCAAAACATATAGAATCCTGCCAGTGCTGGTGGAGTTGATTTTCCATCTGGCTCAGGAATGTTAAAAAAAGGCATCTCTGAATAGCTACTTAACCAAAGTCCATGACCTTAAAAATGGTAACAAATTGAAAATGAGTGAGCTGTATGTCCGCTGGACCATAGTTGAGTATCACAGAAACTGCTTGAAAGAAGAACAGGTATCACTACGTACTGGCCTTTAAAGCTACCAGATGTTATCTTTTTATATTTTCCCAAGAAAAAAACTTTTTCTCCAAGTTGTCTTCTTCTAAACTATGAATCAGTCTTTCTTGGGCTGTATCAACAGCACACACGTAACACTTTGAAAACTTAATTAACCCATCAACAATCAAAATTCTATTTAATTCATCCATCAACAACATACCATTCCACAATCTGATGTACAATATTGGGTACAACAAGTAAGGCTCAACCCTGGGGTAGCTTGCTTGGATGATTCCCTTAGTTTAGGAAACAGTGGGTTGACAGGCCACCAAGTCTACTTAACAGCTTGTAAAACATAGTGTGCATACAAAGCAGTTTGTATCTAAATTATAAAATTGGCTATATCAGGAAATGTTTAAAAATCCAACCTTAAAAATGGTTACAGCTAATCCAAGTGGGCTATTGATATAAAAGACTCAGGTCTGTTCAATCTAATCTGAAGTTTTCAGGTGCCATTTTAACTAACCTACTTATTTTGATTTATTATAACAAACGTCCTGTTCAGACTCAGGGTGCAAGCTCAGATTTTAACCAACACACAAATGTGAAACCCTCCACAACCATATACATGGGGTTTTTCCTTCTTTGTCATTTCATTTTCCCTGAAAAAGCTAAGAATATATGAGCTCTGGAACACTACCAGTTAGATCAAAAGAAGACTGACTGGAGAAGCATGTTCCAGATTTGAAGGCTTTTCACAGAGAATAGTACCCCTCCTCTCCTCTCCCTATTAAACTAGAGATTATGAACTTAAATACAGTATATGTCTCAACTGGTTTGATGTTATAAGGGAGAGAAGGCAGTTTCTGAGGTATCTGGTAAGAACACTACTTTTCCTGCCTGCAGAATTTATCTGAATAACAGTGTCTCAGCCCTATAGTCAGTACAGCAGTTTTAAAGTTGAAAATGCTTTTTTGGAATACAGATTTTATAGTGTAGATAAGCCTCAGTCTTCAACTTTCAGGGCATGGGTTTACTGTTATTGAAAGTAATTCACTTAATGTTTTCCAGGTCACTTCTTTGGAACAGCCTTCTGATAGGATGAGTGAAAGAAAAATTAGTTTTAAAATGGAGCTGGATAAATTTATGAAGCCAGATATATGATATAAATGTCTACAATAGAAGTGGACTGAACTAGATGACATATGAAGTTCTTTCCTGTCCTATGTCTTACATCCATTCTTAAACCAATTATTGGTTGGTAAAGAATTGGCTTCCTAGATTACTGAGGGTATAACTTATACCAATACCCCAGCAGACTGACAACATTAAGTATAAAGCCCTGTAAACTGGCAGGAAAAAGAAGTACTAGTTTGTAAAGTATACTTTACTTACCCAAAGCACCAATTAAACACATCAAAATTAAAAGAAGAACACACCAAAGGATATCAGTATTCAGCCTCCTTTCCAATTTACTGCGTTTGTAACGAGGGCCACTGTTGTTTAGCATTGCTTTGGTTTCATGACCTGTAATATGCAGGCAGATAGATAAACCAAAATTCAAATATTTTGAAGAAAGAGAAAGGTGAATGTTTAGTATTTATCAATTAATTAGCATTTGAACACAGATTGCATTCTTGGCCAAGGTAATTAACTGCTAGTACAATGCATTTTATTAATTCTGCTCTCAAAACAAAACAAAAATATAAGTCTTTGTGTGGCCATGTGTGTCTTAAATCAATAATTTCCCTCCTAGCTCTTGAAAGTTGCACTCTGGAGCTGAATTATTTTTCTCTACATAAACATTAGTATACGGTAAAGGTACCAGATTGGGAGCTCTGGATATGTTTGTCCTTTGTCACAGAATAGACACAGAAAAGGCAGCAACAGTGAAGACCTTGGAAGACCTTTTCTAAGAGCAATCAGTCTCCAGGCCCATTCCACTCCTTAGGCTTTCTTCTGAGTCTACCAACAGTTCATGCTAACTGCTATGTGGAGGAGATAAGAGACATGGGAGAACTCTCCATATGCATCTGGACTGACTACCACTCCCAGCTGAGATGGCACAGCAGGTGTAAACTATGAGAGAAAAAACTCTTATTTCAGATAACCTGCTGAACAGCCACCCATTAGAAGTTCTTCTAGCTAAAACTGACTTGTACTGGTTCAAAATAACAATTGAAACATTTAAGAGTCAATTTCCCACTCTTCTTTTTCAATTAGCCTGGCCAGATGGGGTTTTCTATGTGATCTGCAGTGACTTCTGCATAGGGGTTCATTCCAAGACTGGTTAACAGTTGAAGGCAAGTCTTTTACTTATCTGCTAAGTTACCATACTACTTCTTATGGTAGGTAAGCAACACTATAAGAGGACATCTTGAAGAAATTATGTTTCCATGAAAATCTGTGTAACCCACCAGGTTCACTAACCTGCATACACCACAATGCCCACAACAGCTTCTGTGTTTCTGATTGTGCATCCTCGCATTAGCAAGTTTTCTTTACTGAGGCCCATTCTCTCCTTGTTTGAATGTTCACTGCAAAAGAAGTGAATTATTTAGTTTTACTTCACATATATCTTGGACTCCCCCAAAGCACATTAAAAGATTTCTGGGCCAGATCTTCCAAAGTATTCAGAACCAGCAGATCTGATTGGGTGTTTTTACACGTTCTGGAGGGTGGGGGAATGACGCTTTAATTAGAGTGGCTCCAAGAGCATCTCCTGTATCAGTGTTCCCATGCTTCAAAATGGTGGTGGGAGTGATTTAGCTAAAGCTTATTCAATGAGTTTTTGTTAAAGCGCCCACACCACCATTTTGAAGCACAGGGACGCTGATACACGAAATTCAGAGGATGGCTAGAGTGTGCTAATTAGCACACTGCAGCAGCACAATTAATCGAGTCTGCTCTGGCATGCTGTAATTACAGTACGTCGGAGCAGCCTCTGGGCATGTCTGCAGGCACCCATTCTGACCAAATGTTCAGAACAACTTAGCACTTGACATGCTGATCACTTCTGGAAAGCTGCACTTTTAGGCATTCTTCACAAATGATGAAATTTCATGTTGAAATATATTATTTCAAGAATATATTTAATATTACTGAAATATTGAAACCAAATAGGGTAAATGTTCAAAATGACATCAGATACTTCAACCTGGCTCATTTTATCTCACCAATGAAGGAATTCAGGTCAATCTATGCCATAATAAAAACTGCTCTGAGACTCTATAACTGTATATAAGAAGGGACAGCCAACCCTGGTAAGGGCTTTCAGCTGTGGGACCTTCTGATGATGAGAATCCCACTGAGAGCTTAAAAGCCCAGAGGAGAGAGCTGAGAGGAGGCAAACTGTGAGGGAACAATCCACAAGAAGAAAGGAAGCAGGCTGAACAGCTTGTTGCATACAGGGGCCAGGCTGTTGTACTAGGGCCATAGCCAAAGGGTTCCTCTCCTAGTGTCTGGGACAGGGAAGAAGGGTTCTGTTTTATTTATTTGTTGCTTGTTTGGTACTTTAAAGACTGTGTTTTATTTGAGAGGACTGGTTGAGGAGCTCCTCTGGGAGCAAAACCCACCTGCAGAAGTCAACAGGCTAGGCAACCTGCTTATATCATGTCACCTTATGAGGCTCTTAAAACATGATTTCACCTTGTATGTAGATATTACTGAACAATACGTTATCTATGTCCCCAAAACATTCTACAGCCCCACTCTTTCCAAGGCTGGCATACACAAAAAGGATATGACTAATGCACCATTAAGACTTGTCAATACTAGATAGTAAAATCTTAAGTGTGTCATAAGCATGCTCCTCTGACAGTTTAATTATAACAGAGACAGGCCTAGAGGCAATCTATGTGCATTTTTAGATTGATCTTTTAGAACTTCTTTTCTTCTATTTATAAATTTAACTGTCCATGCTGTGAAAAAGGCTGATAAGGAGGGCCACTGTAGGAATGCAGTGTTCTAATATTAAAATGCAAATAGGCTGCATTCTTTTTTTGTATCTTATATGGTGCTTTTTACAAAAAGATCCCTGTGCCCTTTACAAAAGTGATTAACTTTCCCAGGGTCACACAGAAGGCCTGTGGCAGAATCAGGAACAAATCAGATTTCTTCGTTCTCAGTTCTGGACTTTTCAGCATTACACAATGAAGCTTCCCCAATCAGATAATGATTCTGAACAAATATTAGGGAAAGAGCTATTGCACAGCTATCACAGATCATTAAAAAGAGAGATAAAAACCATTTTGAAGACGTAAGGTGCCAGAATGAATTATGGCATGAATGAAGTTCTTGAAAACCTTATTATAATAAACACTAGCCAAGGAGCTTCCCCATTCAGAAGCTGTTTGTGCAGGAAGCATTCCTAGTGTTCCATGTCTGCTTGGCCACCTCTAGAAAAGCTATGATGCAAATGTATTTGGGCAAAGGGATGTAAGTACAAGTGATCTTTAAGATAAACATAAAAAGCCTTCAAAAAATGAACAATGATGATTTGCCACAATGAATGGTCCAGCTTAAACAGCACCCACCCCTACTTACACGTAGCCTCGGAATCTACTGAGGTCATTGTTGGGACTTTCGCACTCTATTCTACTTGAAAACTTTTCTGGGTCAATTTCAGAGACCTGAAATCACAGAAAAGAACATAAAACTCAGGTCAGGAGTATAGCAACTTAAAAGCAATGAATTCATAGATCCAGGTATTGGTGTTTCACAATCTAGCTTCAAACCTTTCAGTTGTCCACACTAGCAAACACTGCAACCTGGAATAAAAGCAGGCATTTTTCTGAATTAGAATGCAAAGTGAAGGAAAAGACTGTCCATACAAAATAAAGCCTTGGAAAGTTTCAGTTATATTGCTGATTCTTCATGGACATCTTTCAGAAGGGAGGGAGGGAGGGAAGGAAGGATATTAGAAGAGGAATAAGCAGTGAGGGAATAAGTGAACTCTTAAAAAGCAAAGGTCTTATTTTCATATGCATTTCTTTAGCGATGGATGAAAGTGAAATGGAAAATGCTATATAAATAGAATTGTTTTTAAACTAAATGCTTTCTGATATTATACCTAGGATGCAGGCTGAACTGACAGAAGGAAAGTTTAATGATAAAATTTCTAGTTATGATTAGGTTTAATTAGTGCCAGAGTAATGATCATTATGAAAAACAGAAGTACAAGTAATGAATTAAAAGTAGAACTTTTAAGGATAAAAAAAAAATAAAAGGATGTGTTCAACAAATACCCTAAATGCTAAGGAATAAAAGCTGGCAAATACTAAGGAAAAACATATTGGAACTGATTTTCAGAAGTACCACACACCCATAATTCCACTTGAAATTAATGGATATGTGAACCCTCAGCACTCCTGAAAATCTGGCCCACTAACAGAACAATTTCTATACAGATTGCCTTTCCCATGAGTTCTCTGAAAAGTCCACTGCTCTTAAAAAAAAGAGAGGTAATTAGCCTTTTCAAAGAAAGATGCAATTAGCCTTGTTAGTCTGAACTGCCTTCTGCCTTGAAAGAAAGATTCGAATATCTATACTTGAAGTACAAGTTTACAACTCAAAGTGTTCATTAAAAATGCCTCTTTCATAATGAAAGCTTTCAAACATGTCTGAATTCTCACAATTATTTTTTACCACATCAGAAGGATGCCAAGCTTGAAGTTAATATATAAATCCATAACGTGTCAAAGTCAGAAATCTTAGCATTTTTGTGTTTGCACAAACCTTGGCAGCCTGCTGGGGATTTTTTGACATACTGAGTGCACTGTATTACTGTAAGAGGTGCCTTCAGACAGATTTCATAGATTTCATAGACATTAGGGCTGGAAGGGACCTCGGAAGATCATCGAGTCCAGCCCCCTGCCCAAAGGGCAGGAAGTCAGCTGGGGTCATCGGATCCCAGCAAGATAAGCATCCAGTTTGCTCTTGAAGGTGTTCAATGTAGGCACTTGAACCACCTCCGGTGGCAGGCTGTTCCAGACCTTGGGGGCTCGGACAGTAAAGAAATTCTTCCTTATGTCCAGCCTGAAATGGTCTTGTAGTAGTTTATGACCGTTTGACCTCGTCATCCCTTGGGGCACTCTGGTGAACAAACGTTCCCCCAGATACTGGTGGTCACCCCTGATAAACTTGTAGGTGGCCATCAGATCACCCCTGAGCCTGCGCTTTTCCAGGCTAAAGAGCCCCAGGGCTCTCAGCCTGTCATCGTAGGGTCTGCTTCCCTGACCTCTGATCATGCGCGTGGCTCTTCTCTGGACTCTCTCAAGCTTCTCCACATCCTTTTTGAATTGTGGAGCCCAAAACTGGACGCAGTAACTCCAGCTGCGGCCTCACCAAGGCCGAGTACAAGGGGAGAATGACGTCCCGGGATTTGCTTGAGAAGCATCTATGGATGCAAGCCAGCGTTTTGGTCGCTTTACTAGCCGCAGCATCACATTGCAGGCTCATGTTCATTAATACATGCCTCTTGTCACATTACAAACTGAAATAATTACATGCATAGGGCCTGCTTCTCCATGGCCCTCCCCCTTGCTCCCTTATGCAAAATTAGCACAAAGTATCCTGTAAAACAGAGGTATCAACTATATGGTCCATGACCAGTAGCTAGCCCACAAAGCCCCCAGTGCTACCCTGTTGACCCACTACCTGTGCCGGACTGGCCCTAGCCACCTGTGGTGCTTGCTGGAACTGGGCCCCAGGCTGCACTGCCCATGGTGATGGGGCCAGTCCCAGTTCTGGGCTGCATAACCCATGACACTCACTGGGTATAGCATCTTGGTCCCATGCTGTACTGCCCACGGAACATGGTTGAGCTGGCATCTAGGACTGGCCCAAGTGGGTTCCACATGTGCTGGATCAGGCATCTGGATGGGGTTCCATGAGCCTAATCCAGCCCATGGACCAGCCCCATGCCATTCGTCTGGCCCACAAGACCAGATGGTTTTGACACCCCTGCTGTAAAATGCTATTATGCTGATCCTGAAGTGTTTTATCCATACTTTGTACAAGTATAAGAGATTACATAATGAACTGGGCAGCATATCTACAAACTGGAAATAAAATAACTATATCAATTTTGGTTCAAACCTGTAGTTATTATCAAACTTCTGGTTATTTTGGTGAAAGTCTGAACACTGTTTAAGATTGCCTTAGTTTGATTTAACTACAAAAACAAACAGTTACTTACTCTATAGCAACTGTCGATGTTGGAGGACATGCAGCAGACTGAGGATCTCAGTGTAGGTGTACATGTGAATCATTCATGTGAGATTATTCATGTGAGATTAGAGTCTTCTGAATGGCAGTGTCCATCAGAGCTATGCATTCCCCTTGTGACTCCATAAGCATAAGGCCTAAAGGTCAGGGAAGCCAAAAATCTCTCTTGGTTTCCTTTTAATTTGAAATCCATGTGGCTGAGAACTCCAAAAATCAGGGGTCATGGGATGCACATGGAGTGCAGCACCTAGAAAAACCATATTTATTGTAGGGCAACTAATTCCTCTTTCTACTTGAGTTGGTATCAGTGTAGATCCCACTATGTCCCCTCTGAGTGGGTATGAGATGTCAGATCCATTAATCAGACTGAGCCTGACGTGCTGTTCTCAGCTTGACATCACATTGGGTGACCACGTCAAGGAGTAACGTAAACAAAGTCAGTATGCCATGTAGTTGCTTTACTAGTATCAAATATGGACACATTTCTGAAGCAGGCGAAAGACATTGCATGCAACCAATTTAGTGTACCTTCATATTTTGAGGGAAAAGTTTGTTAATAACAGGAGGAGATACATCACTTTATCCCCTTAAGAGTTTCTATGATGACTTGGCTTGTCTTCTCTGCAAGATATGGCTAAGAAGTGATCAGGGGCCAAACTGAAAAAGGACATGACACAGGCTAAAGCATTTGGTCTTCCCTACATAATAGAGGAAAACTCTGAGAATGTCCACATTATATAGCAGTCATTCTCAACCTTTTTAGTCTGGAGGCACATTTGGATAAACTCAAGGCACTCCTTGGAAAATGCCAGCTCTTAGTTTTCATTCTTTTTTTGCCAACATAAAAATAATAGAGCAGTTTTTCTACTGCAAATAACTTAAAAAGGCCACAACTACAGATTTCTATTTAAAACCTGTGGGTTTATCTTGAATCATGCTTGAAAACCTAACAATGCTAACACTGTGTGGCACTGTTGTAAGAACTGCTGGTATATAGTCTCTCTTTTATTGTATTGAGTGTGGCTTTGGTTGAATTCTGAGACCACCTTATAGATAAATTTAGGATGTGGTCTCAGACCTCCTTTTCCATGTAATTATGTGTAGGAAGGACCAGACACACGGTTCTGTTGCCAAGTTGAAGGAGCTGAGGCCAAACTGCAGAAGTGTGGGTAGGCAGAAGGCTCCAAAACCTGTTTCTGAGTGACACTGGAGTGAACATTTGTAGACGTGACAACCAGCTTGATCAGCAAAGTAAAGAAAGCAATCAACATATCCAGATAAAACAAGTGATGAAACAGAGCACAAGGCCTTAAAGGAACATTACAAAGGAAGACCGTGCATTAAAGATGATGGCAAGTAATATTCCATAATAGTGAAGGAAGGAGATAAGGAATTCTTCCTTCCAGAAGTGTAATCTTCACAGGCACATCCCAACTGAATCGCAACTAATTGACATCTTTCATGTCCACAAGAAAACTGTCTCAGTCCCATTCCAAAGGTTTCAGTGAAACAAAGAATTTTAAATAAAACCTATCAGAGAACATTATTAGAATATTAAGATGAACCTCTATAAATTTAAGGTATAGGCTGGAGGGAAATTTGAACTCAGTAAATTCAAGACCTGTTGCCAGTCTGCCTATCACCCTCCTCCCCTGCCTGAGTCTCCCCAGCTGGTATAGGTAAGAAATTATGTTGTGCTGTCACAGGTTGGTATCTGGATGGGGATAAGTGTTTGTGTTTTGAGGCACAAGCAATAAAAGGTCAGGCTGTAGACCTGCTTCTTGCCTCTTTGACCAGTAGCCAACCTGCAAATCTACCTGTAATCTAGGTAACAGCTGACCTCCTGCACAGTGGTGATGGCAGACCAGAAAGACCATCATAAGGGGAAGGTGATGTATCAATCAGTTCAAGTAAGGCTTGATCCACTCAGGAGGATAATATTGTAAGACTCCACACAGGATTTGGATTTCTAGCACGTGTGTAATATGAAGGAAGCCCTTGAAAAGCCTTGATACTATAGGATGTGCAAATACTGAATGCAACTGAATAGGAACATGGCCTACTGATATTGCTGCAAGATGAACTTTGAAAAAACTATATGGCAATCTAGCCTATTCCAGTGGCCTGTAGTTAAGGACTTCTGGTACAAGAGCCTCAGCTGGGTCCAAATTGTGTTGAACTGCCTATATGAAGAACTGTTTCTATTTGGAGGAGCAAGTTTTCATAGACAATGTCCTTCCCGCTCTGTAAGAAGATTTTATGAATCTGTTGAGAATAGTTTCTATCAGTAAAGCTCAGCCAACATTATGAGTCATCATGAGATTGGGACGGCTGGTTGACTGTGGTTCTGAGTTATCACAGCTGAACAAAACAAGACAGAAAGGAAGCCAAAAGGACATGTGCAAGTGGTCAGACACCTGGAAATGTCTTAACCAATAGGAAGCCATCAAGATCTATGTAAGCTCATCTCATCTAACCTTGGATATTACCAAGGGAATACGGTAAAAAGCAACAAAAGGCCTGAAGAAGACAGGAAGGCATCTAATGAGAAGCCTAGTGCTCCAAGTACCTTTCTGAAGCAGAAGTTTGGGCACTTGGGGCTAAATCTGAGCTCACCCACTAGCTATCTAATGTATAGCTGCTGGCAAGGATTTGAAGGGTTTCCAAACAGTGCAAATTGGGTATCTGTTCCAGCCTCTTGGAGAAGGACCTGAAAGCAGGGGAAGCCCCATGTAAAGAAGACTGGTGTCTGCTCTCAGTACTGTTTATGGAGTGTTCCCAATGACTGTAATGCAATATGCATGAACAACATTACAAGGAAGGACTTCTACCCTGATTGGGCAGCATTATCCTCCCTGAACAACAGTAAGGCTTCCTCTCGCTCATTTTCATCCTGTCTTCATTATGCTTTCTTTCTCGGTTTCCTAGGCTCTAGTCTCAACAGGAAGGCACTCGTGCTTCTATCTGGTGTGTTCTGTTGCTTTATACAAAGTGGAAGGTCTTATACAAAGTGGTTAGGTTGCTCTTATACAAAGTGGAAGGTCAGGATTCAAATCTCTTTTGGGGGAGGTGAACCTAAAAGTTGGGTTTCATGGGTCTCTCTTGTCCTGGTTGGGAGAACAGGGAAAAGGATACTTCTGGGCTGCAGAAAGCTGAGACATGCCCTGATAAGTTTCTCAACTGGGTGTGAATGAATGCCTATTATGTTTCCCCTTAAGTGTGCTGTCCTCATTTCCAGTTGTTTTATAAGCATACTTTGTCCTCTGAAGAGTCTAAAGAATGT
The DNA here is from genome assembly GCF_030867095.1 of Alligator mississippiensis. Classification (NCBI taxonomy): domain Eukaryota; kingdom Metazoa; phylum Chordata; order Crocodylia; family Alligatoridae; genus Alligator; species Alligator mississippiensis. Next base: position 56,647,376 of record NC_081825.1, on the reverse strand, counting down.
GAATTGATATTCTACTGTGACTCCCATGTGTTTTCAATGGGACTGGATAGTAAGCAATTTCGAAGTATACATTCTGCCTGTCAAGAACCATGAACCAATGCTTAACGAGAATAATGGAGGAAATTATTCTAATCCTTCACCTAAGAGAAAACATGAAACAGGAAGTTCTGCCTCTTTAAGAGCCTCAGGCTGCCAGCCCTATTCCATCATCAGACCTAGTTGTGAATAGGTCAGTTGAACCTAAGAAGGGCTTGGAGTTTAGCTGCAATACAGAAGTTACAAAGAAACTGTAGGTTCTTCCATTATGTCCCACAGCAAGGGTACTAGAAAAAAAAAGAGGAAGAAAGAACAAATAATGAGTGCTGACCCACAGTGGGCATAGGAACAGCTTTGTTTGTACACTTTGCCTATGTTTTATGTGAATGAATAAAACCGTGTCTTAACAGATTTGAAAATGGGCTTCTGAAACAGGTTAGTAGTTTGCAGACTGCCTTTCTTCTTCCACAGAAAGGAATATGTGGACCTTTCCTTTTAAATTCTGCTGGCACCTCCTCTCCAACTTTGAGTAGAAGCAGTGAAGCAACTTCTCCCAAAATCCTATCATGAGAGAGAATCTCTGAAAAGGTACATGGAGAACAGGTGAGTAGATGCTAAAATGTTAAATTGCACTGATGGCTAGAAAATGGTATTTACAGGTTTGCTTTTAGAAACTGGCTTACAGAAGGCTTTCTTTTCTATCTTAGCTTCTTTGTGCTGTACTACTCAGGCTTCCTGGAGTGATAAGACATTGCCTGTTGGTCTCAGCTGGGGCTGAGGATGGCACAGGTTGCCATATAGGACTGGGGTTTAACTCCCTACCGGGTGTGAAGGGTGATCTTCTGTTCCTTTAGAGGCAGCAATGTGCTGTTGATTCTTTCATTAAATAATTCACTAACCTTAACAAATAAATTCTGCACACAGCCAAACCAACCTAGGGATAGTTAATAATTGGCAATGCTCCATACATTGTCACTGCTATGGCTGTAGACCTGGCCACGGTGTCAGAGGTGCTCACTGCTACCCTAATATAACAGCATGGTGCTAACTGGCATTCCCTGATACTTCCTTGAGTTCCTTGCTGCTATTATATGTGAGTTTCAAAAGAAAGGACAAGGAGTCATGTTTGGTCATTTGGGCCAGGTAATTTGCCACTTAGTATTATAAAGAGAAAATGTCCATTCCAGAAAAGGGAGACCTTTTGGGTCCTGGTCACTGGTATAACTTTAGTTTTGAATTGGAATTGTCTTCTACCACTGAAACAGCTAAGATGCCTGCATTGCAGTACATGTATCAATACTCATACTCTAACTTGGGGACCAATTATTACTTCTTGAGATGTTTTCCAATTGATGCTATCATGATCACTGTCCACCATGGGACCTTAGCTTGGTTGAGCAATCCCTTGTTTATAGAATGCAGAGACTGGCTGCAATGGAGTAATCAGAATGTTCAGTCATTGAGGTTTCTCTAGTGTGACAGATGCCTCCATCTCTAGAATATCTGCAACGTTCAAAGGAGTGAAGTATCAGTACTGGTGTTAGGGACTTCGTTGGCAGACAAAGATGAAAAGTCCACTTGTAGTGAAGCAGGATGCTGTTGTTCCTGTAGTCAGGCTGTTCCTGGTAGACTGTCATAAATCAGGGAAGCTGATGGAGAAAGTGGTCTTTTCCTCAAATGCAAGGCTTACTTGCATGAGATGGTGGCTACCAGTAAGCTCAGTGGGGCAAAATTACCATGCTGTAGTGGGAGTATACAGCATTCTTGGTGCCAGTGTCTGTACTGATACCAGTAAGTGTCTTGGTACAATTATGCTTCTGATTCTTTCAGTGGTATTAGTACTAAGCTGATCCCTGGAGCTGGGATCAGAGTTAGTCTTCATTTCTATATTGAAAATGGATCCTCTTCACCAGAAGTTCAGGTTTAGCTGGTTTTATTCTAAGTCTTTAGGTAGTCAGTCTTTCTGGGAAGTCCTGGCTTCCCATTTTAAGTTTCTTTTCAGATCAATCCTTCTCAGTGTTGGACTTCATCACCAGGGACTTCTGTTGCCAGGGTAATGCCAGGAATTTTCTTGGCATGGTCTTCTCTGCACTGGTCCTTACTATTATTCTTCTACTAGATGGGGCACTAGATAAAACTGACTTGTTCAACACCCATACTCTACAGCTTATGTCTTTAGGATCAGAATATCTCTTTAGCCATTACTATAGAAGAGCAAATGTCAACTGTGTGATTTGTGCCTTGTTCTTGCCAAAAACTAAAGGCACTTAGGAGATACCTGTATATCAGGCAGATACAGCGATGCCTCTTCCACTTAAAGTATCCATCTTTCAGTGTCAAGAAGTCATTGGAGAACAAGCAGGCAGGGCTAGACACCTAAAGTTTCAGAATTTCTGTACAGGGTGCATGTATGGAGCTGTACACAGGGGGGACATCAGTATTCCATGCAGACTGGTTAATATTCACGACAATCATATGCGTCATAACTTCCTAACCTTTCTGGGTTTCTGACATATGAAAGAACTTAGCCAGAGCTAAGAACTTAGTGAGTTAAGCACTGTCCAGGTTCTATCATACTGCCACAGGCACTTAGAGGGAACTAAGGGAGGGTTATGACTAACCTTCCCTCCATGCTCTTATATGAGTGTATAAGGAGGCACTGAGCACACTGCTCTTTAAAAAGACTTTGATTTCACATGTCTCAGGCATGTGTGTACCCACAGTGGGATTCACAGTAAAACATAATCAAAAATTTATTTTTTACTCACTTAAAGTAACTCAAAACAGGACATTCTTAATCTGAAATGTGTGTCCACACACAAAGTTGCCCCACAGTAACTAAGAAGTAAAACTAAGTTATTTTGTATGCGAACTCGGTCTAGACAAGCTCCACTTCAGCAACTAATGAAATAAATGAGAAGGCTTTTCAACTGAATCCATGGGCATGGAACATCAGTTTTCTTAAATTATTATGCAAGAGGCAAGGATTCCTTAGGGTGATATCTTTTACTATGTAGTTGAGATACAAGTTAGACAAGATTTCAAATGTCAAGACATCTTGCATTCAATAGCTTATCCAACTTTATCCCAACTACATAGTTGGTCCAATAAACAGTATCACCCTAAGGAATCCTTGTGTCTCAATTTCTAGACCATTGCAGCTGCAACATCACTCTTACAGTATCTTAAATTATTTAAAATGCACAACTGTTACCTGCTCTGCAAATCCTCTCACCACCTGCCTCTGCTTTAGATTGGTCTCTCCGTCAAGTCCTGCTGTTTCGATGTGACAAATCCCGTCTGGATCAGTAGAATATAACAGCACCATATCAGCAGGGATTATTTCATTACATGAAAGTCGAATGAAGTCCCCAACATTAACATCTTTCCAGCACTGATCTATGTATTTCTTTTCTTTCCTGAAACATACATAACAAGTAAAATAAAAAATTCTACCGCCTGGAAGAACTTACTGTTAGTAGAAGATGATTATAGTACAACATGTACATACAGTTAAAAAAAATACTTAGTCCAAACCCATATATACAAAAGTGCCTCTAAGCCATCAATGCTCATGAGACATTATTAACTTAGGGTAAATGTATTCTGTATGAGAATTTAAACCATTGTATTAATTGCCTAGGATGCAAGTCAGTGAAGAATTTAGCTCTGTTTTTTATTTCCTAGGAGAAAGTAATATTCACCTATTATGTGACTTTCAAGTTATGTAAATGAAGTAGCAGATCTTTATCTCCTTTCCTAATTACCCTTTCAGAACAGCTGTTCTTGTTTCTTAGTTGGATGGGCACCTATCAATATGTTAAAACAGTCACCTGCCAATTCACTGAAGTTCAAAATTAAAATTCCACTTGGAAACATCCATACTGTATGTAAATATAATATAGTATACTACCATTCACTACTTTGGTGCAAATCTGTGTGTAGTCATGTATTTTGGTTTAAGAATGCCCTGTTTTGTGTTGCTTGAGTGAAAAATAATTTATGATTGTGTCAGAAAAAGACATGTGCACACATGCACATGCATGCGCGCACACACACACAAACACTGCGGCTTTATCTCTTTGACCTCTGCGTTAAGCAGGATCAGGCTATTACAATTCCCGGAGTGAAGTCTATAAAAGTTCATGGCTCTGAGCACTTTTCAGAATTGGACATTGCTTATGATTGTTTTTCATGCCATAACAATAATTAACTTTCCATCTCTGCCTGCTGTTTAGTTTTCACGTGAAGCCACTATCCTTGTATGTGGTCAGAGCTGATTACTGGGAACATCATTAGGATTATGAACCAGACTGGGATTTCAAGTGAGGAGTAAACAACATTGGATGACCTGCAGGAACAAATGTAAAGTGCATCAGTACAGGTGGAGGCAGTACTGCTGTTGTCTGATGGGATCAAATTTTGCTGTCTGAGGGAGCATCTACATGTCGCCGTATGGAAACATTGCCATGGCGCAGTACATGTGGCTTCTGTGCCATGCACACAGTGCATGGTTAAATTTCACTGCTTCACTGCCATAGCGGCATGCTATACCCAGAGAGCACACCACTACGGTGACGTAGTTGGCGATCGCATGCAGACACACATGATCACTACATCATCATAGTGTGGTGCACAGCAATGTCGCGCATCACTACATCACCATAGGGCAATGTGTATATGCACCCTGAATGAATGTTTGTGGGCATATCTCTCTGTATAGCCAGAAGGCATTTTTGGTGATAAGTTACATTACCATTAGTAATGGCAAAAACATTTTGCCGAAGATAGGTCAACCCTAAGAGATCGGCTGATGTGCTTGTTTTGTCTGGCTTGTCAAATCTATGTGTTAGTATCAGGTACAAATTTAATAACAATAATAAAAAACTCTCATCCCAATAAGAAGAAAGTTTCATATATTAGAATTTATACATAAAAATTGGTGCTAGTATCTCTTTAAAAATGCAGGCCTGAAGCAAGAGGGCACAAATAGCATGAAATTAAATATTTTACTGACCACTGAAATCAGTAATATAGAAGGGCTGCAGAACATAGTGAAAACCACACTAATTTCTGTTGGAGGAATAATGCATCCTAAGAAAAAAAGCGTCAAAATGTAACTATACATCTTGATGCACTGAATCTTCTCAACAAGACTCTTTACAGTGCTATTTTTGAAATGAAACCTAGCAAATCTAGATTGACTTGCCAGCCAACATTTAAAGTCGTTTAGCTATTTTTCTGTCATGCTCCTGCCTAGAATTCTCAAGTCGTACCCTACAGAACTCATTAATATTAATAGCTCTGATAATGTTTACGTTCTCTGACGAGTCACAACATCCCATGTATTTGAAAATGTGTTATGTTGCTCTGCTAGCAAATACTATATTAAGATATATTAAAAGCATGCATCTCATAGCACTAATGATAGATATGCTTTAATATGTGTCTGTGTCACATGAGGAAGGGCATTTTGTGCCTGAAAACTTGTCAAACGTCTCTCCCAAATGTTGGTTGCAATAAGTGATATCATAACAAAAAATCTTTACTTCTCACAGGAACAGAGATGCATTTATGTCCAAAATTAATACATTTTTTATCAAACTGTATAACAGAAATATTAATACATTTTTGGTATTGTTGATATATTAATGCACCATACATTTTACGCAATTACCCTGTAAATTAAGAATCTATAAGATAAAGAGGGCACAAACATCTAAATGTGGCCATAGAGGGGTTGTTGGAAGGATCAATTCCTGAAAAAAATTAGTTGGGAAAGATATCTGAATGACATGGATACAGAAAGATAAAAGGGGACTTTACAGATAACGAGTCTGATTCCCAGCCATTTACTGGGGGCTGTGAGTGCAAAGTAGATATAATATTCACCAAATCTGAATTCTTTGCTTGCTCAGCGACAGGGCTTGATTGGCGACAGGGATTGGCGCTAATCTGCTTGATTGGCGACAGGGATTGCCAAGGCTTCTGCCAACTGTAACATGGTCCTAATCATTCCAATCTGTTAAACACTGCAGCAATGTTGACTGATTTAAAATTTATGCCCACTTTGCAAGGTGCAAAAGACAGTGCAGAATCAGGTGAAGGAAGAAGTTAGCGATTATTCTAAATTCTTAAGCCAGGATGAAAGACGGTCTGCAGAGCACAAAAGAGAGATGAAAGGAAAGGTAATGAAATGAATGATGTAGTCTGGGGTGACTTTAGGGAAATGAGGACAAGGAGCTAGCTCTGACACAGTGAGCAAAAGGGAACCCATGATCAAATCTGATGTGAAAGCAACTTAGGTCAGGGGATTCAATGGGAACTCTTTAGGGAAACAACCTTTGCATTTTTCCCTGATAAAAGGGTAACAAAATAATAACTAGAGGTAGAATAAAGCATAAGCATTATTGTCTCCCCTGAGGTTTTTGCTTACACTGTTCCCTATCATAAAATTATCAAAACCAACTTGACTATGCTGACCGCATTGAATATCTGTGCTTAGTAGATGGTAAGAATATGGACAGTTTAAAAAAAAAAAAGAAGAAAAAGTGTAGCCATTGCTTATTTAGTGAATTCAGGCTGAAAACATAATTCCTTTTTTTTTTTGGTGATGCAGTAATAATTACTGGCTGAAGCAGTGAGCAAGCCAGGGTTTATGGTAGACATGCCACAAATTAACCCCATAACCTCCTTGAGTACCTCCTTTGATCCCCTTTCTCTGCCTCACCTGCTGCTCTTTCTGCTCCCTACCCTGTGCTTCCTGCCCAATCCACTGCTGTGCTGCCTGCCCCTCTCCTATCTGCTATGTACCACACAGAGAGCTTGCTTGTGCCACTTGTGGCACATGTACCACAGGTTGGCCACACCTGTGCTAGAAGGTTAGGAGGAATCTACTGGAAGAGAAAATTGCATCTGAAAGTGAGGACTTCAAATTTAACAAATACATTCCCAGTTTTTATTTAAATTATCTTGAAAGAATAAAATTCCCTTTTCTTTAAAATCCTACACTGTGGGTTTTCATCCTTATGAGATATAATAAGAACAGTAACCAGACAGCATCTCCCCTTTCCATAGTTTGAGGAAGACGAAATTTGAAGGGCCTAAGAACAAATGACAAAAAGTCCTCTCCTGAAAGCTAGCAGAAAGCCACTGCTAAAGTTTCTGCCAGTTGTAACATGATCCTAAAAATACCAATCTACTGAACACTGGACATATCTACACATTCATTAATGTGCTTTGGGTAATGTGCGTTAAATTTAGTACCTCCATTGTGAGGTACTGGAAAAAGGCGCATTAACTAAAGAAAACGGGGGTTTTTGTGATGCTTCAATGCGCATTAAGATAGGCTAATGCACATTAAAGCGCACATGTATACATGCTCACTGTAGTGGCTGAGACTGATTTAAGCAACTCTACGCTAGTCCATCTACATTAATGGTATCTTACGCTGGCTTGATTAAATTGATTTTAAATCAATGTCATTTAATTTAGCACCTTAACTGATGCATGCTAAATTGATTCAAGCAAGAGGTAAACCTGTTTAAGTGTTTACATTTTTTTCAATACTATGTACTCAAAATTATAACAAGTTCCAAGCTGAACTAAAGTACATGGAAGCAAACTGTTTTGTCATGATATGTGATATCATTTATTCAACTACATACAGAGAAGAACGAGAAAAAAGGATTATTGTATTTTCTTGGATACCACATGCCTCCCACATAACATATGCACCTTGGTTTTGGAAGACATTATGTAGGAAAAAAGTTTTACAGAGCTGTGGCCTACAGCTGGATTTTTCACAAAGAAACTAGGCTGGAAAAACGCTTCCAGTTTCTCTGTCTCTTCCAGAGAGCAGGAGAGGGTACAGTCCAGTATTAATCCTTTCAAAACCACTCTTAACTTGGCACCAGTTTTTGGTAACTTTTATCCCATAAGTGGGGTAGAGGGTATATGTAGCACTGTGGAGGGTACCACCTCAATATATGCAAGTATTAAAAGGACAGAAATTGCTTTCAGCTCTCTAATTGTTGAATGTATTCTTGTTCCAGTCTCAAGTTATTACAAGTTGAATAATTTTACTCTTAGAAATGTGTTGTAACTATGAATTCTTCTGCTATCTTGGTTTAAGAGTGACTTATTTCTACTGAGCTTAATTTGACTTCAACTCAGTGTAGGCTAAACTGAAATAAGTTGTCCTGAATCTAAAATCAGAATGTGTCCACATGGTCAATCCAGAAAGCCATTTTAAAGGTTGCTTAATCTTACAGATTTTTATATGCATCAATATATTTAATTATTGATCAATAACAATATAATAGGAACAGAATCTTGTTACTTACCTGCTGTATACTTTTGTTAATAAATTGTTTATCTGTTTATCTAGCTTGTATTTTGAGTAATCCTCAAGGCCATCCTTTACAGCAATAATTGTGAGAACCACAACTAGAGGTAGCATTGTAATTTCTTTCTGGAAGGCTTCCACCAGTGGGACCCAGTTTAGAACAACTAAAAATAGGAAATACAAATTGGCAGCTCTGGAACAAAGAAGAGATGTAAGAATTAGCAGGGGAATGAAGTTAAGGAGGTAAGTAAAAAGAAGATTAAACTCAGGTAGTGAGTGTTAGTTGATGTTAAAGCAGTTTGCTATGTACCTTCAAAACAAGAACATGTTTTATACTGTTTGTTAGAAGGAGACATGGCATTTATGTAGCTTCAGGAGACAGAAACTGAACTGAGATTTTACTGTGCACCCAGAATCTCAAAACAACACCCCCCTTACAGACCATACAATTCTTAAAACTCACAGCCTGGTTTTTTTATAGGTAAGTAGCCTATGATCAGCAAAGGTCAACATGCTATTAGAAGGCAAGAGAGGATGGCATCTTAAAGACTAACTTGATCAGGCAGTCATACTTTTTTGCAGGGGACAGCCTACTTTGTCAGATGCTTTGTCATGTCTTATTCTTTTCTGAACAAGTTAGTCTCTATGGACAGATCCAGACATGCAGGCACATGTGGTTTCTGGTACTGCAAACTGCTTTATGGCACCACAAACCACATATGTTGCACATTAAACCATGTACCACATGTATCACAGTATCATAGTAGCTAGGGTTAGAAGGGACCTAAACAGAACATCAAGTCCAACCCCCTGCCTAGGGCAGGAATGGATGCTGGGGTCATATGGCCCCAATCAGGTGTCTATCCAGCCTCCTCTTAAAGTTCCCCAAGGTAGGAGCGAGCACCACTTCCCTTGGAAGTTGGTTCCAGGTCCTAGCCTCCCTAACTGTAAAGTAAAGCTCATGATGTCTAGCCTGAACCTGCTCTCTAGCAACTTGTGGCTGTTATTCCTAGTTACCCCATGTGGTGTCCAGGGGAACAGGGCATCTCCTATTCCCTGCTGATCCCCCCTGGTGAATTCGTAGATGGCCACCAGATCCCCCCTCAGCCTTCTCTTGTGGAGGCTGAATACATTCAGGCCCTCTAGTCTCTCCTCATATGATCTGTTCTGCTGCCCTCTGATCATGCAAGTGGCCCTTCTCTGGACCCTCTCAATGCTAGCCACATCTCTCTTGAAGTGCGGCGCCCAAAATTGGACGCAGTACTCCAACTGCGGCCTGACCAATGCTGCATATAGGGGGAGGATCACCTCCCTGGACCTGCTTGTGATGCATCTGTGGATGCATGACAAGGTGTGGTTAGCCTTACTGACAGCTTCCTCGCATTGGCGGCTCATGTTCATCTTGGAGTCAACAATGACTCCAAGATCCCTTTCCGCCTCTGTGCTGACGAGAAGGGTGTTCCCCAGCCTGTAGGTATGCTGCTGATTCCTTTTCCCTAGATGCAGTACCCTGCACTTGTCCGCATTAAACTGTGCACCACATGTTGCACATTAAACTGTGCACAGGGGCAAAATTTGCTGCCAGGACTTCTCCCCAGAGCAGGGTGCCGCTCTCCAGCTGGCTGGGGCACAGGGTGCCTCAGCTTAGGGGCTGCCTCCCAGCTAGCCCCACATTGAGGCACCCTGTGTCTCATGGAGTAGTGGGACACAAATCACTTGAGCAGGGATATGCACTGCAGCACAAAGTAGCTGCACAAATTTGTGTCACTACTATTTGTGCTGCAGCAAACGCACGTCTTTACTTGTGTGGATGTGGCCTAAGGTGCCACCTTACACTACCTTCTACCTGATTTCAGACTAACTCAGCTAACTACCTGTCTGTGTTATTAGATGACATTGCTCTCTTACGTTCCAGATTATGTAAACATTTAGCTAAATCCACTTGTCTCAGTATTGGTTTAGCAGGGCCATCGAGTTGGCAGGCTGCAAACAATTAACTCACAGCATGTGGGCTCCTGCCTGGGCACTCTCCCCATGACCCTTGCTGTGGCCTGGATCTCTGGGTTCCCACTTCTTCTTTCCACTTCCTGCCCCTCACCTAAGGAGGCAGACCCAAGAGACCCTCAGACACTGGACAGCTTTTACTTCTACACTGAAAGTGGCATGGTTACACCAATAGTATTTAATTAAATTTCCTGAAAAAAGATCCATGACCTCATACAGAAGCATGAATACATATTTGCTTAGTTACTTCCCTGGAAGTTTCAACCATATTGACAACAGCATTCACACCCCAAGATATGCCCGCTACCAGTTATAGATTGTGCTCAGTGTTGAAGGAAAACAAAGGAGCATTATGATCATGCATTCTGCTCTCTGTCCACATGCTCCACAATCAAAATATTATTTTAAGAGAAATATTTCTGCATCAATTGAAAAATTCATAGTGCTTCAACTGTGAACAGAAGTATAATCAATACCATAACACACTTTTCATTCACAGCCTTCCTTGAAACCAGTTGATAAAGTAAATCATTTATATTGTGTTTAATCAGGGAAGGAAAACAACTCAAGATTTATGCCTTTTGGTCTTAGCTGACAGGAAAAGGATAAGACAAGCAACTGCCATAACAAAGGATGCAGAAGAGGAGAAGAATCAGTTTATATAAATCATCATTTCAGAACTTTCAGTTTTTAATTATTACAACAGTACCTTTCCTGTACATTTTGTAGAGTCATATAAAGATAATTTAAGGCACACTTTTTCACAGATTAAAACATTCTGAAATAACTGCTTCTGGGTCTCCATAAGCCTTTTCTAGTGAGTTTTTCCACCTCCCCTTTGCATGGCTCTTCAAACCACCAAGCCTCTTGCTTACCATCAAGATCAAAGGGTAGTTCAAGAAAGAGAGAAGCAACTTCCCCACTTCTGTATTCTACAGCTACCAAATAGGTTAGGAAGAAATGTGCCTGAAATGGTACAGCAGACTGCTCTGTTTCAGTCCTCTGAAAAGATCTCATTGGATCTCATCAGTCCAAAATAGTGAAAGGAAGGGTGAGACACCAAATCTGGAGAAACGTGTTATCCCCAAACTGATATTCAAAAGATTTGTATCATATTACAAAGCTGTTATCAAACTTGACAGAAAAGCAATTAGGAAAGGTGGTTAGTTCAGAAATCCTACTTGCACATATTGATAAATGAATGTCAAACAAACAAAAACCTAAGCTCAAGGTAATTTTCATAAGAGTCCTTTACCTGTGAAACTGTTCAAACAAGTTCCGTGGTATGAAGTTTAATAAAGTGTACTTTGTAGTCCGTATTCTGTTGTTCATGTACAATTTTGATACCTTTTCATACTCTTCTTTAAAGTGTCCCAAACAGGGAATAACTATCCTATGTTTGCCAGTGATTTTGGTTGACTGATAGCACTTGTCACTTGAGTTGCTGCTGCTGTTGCTCCCATCCCGGCCTTCTGCAGATACCAGATGCTGCCAGTGATATCTGGCCCATCGGATAGGGTCAGCCATAGTATGTGAAATGTTTTGAGGTCCACGTGGTGTCTTCACTCTAACAAAATATTAACATAAAATTAAGTGGTAATTCTGGAGAGGCCTTAAAAATACAAACAAAAAACTGAAAGTGAAAAACTATAATAGTTAAGGCATATACTCAGATGAGTCTAAAGCAGGTGTCGGCAACCCCCGGCATGCATGCCGAGCATGGCACACGAGGCCATTTGGCTCGGCATGCCACCACCAGCCCCAGCTCTCCTACCATGCAGAGTTGCTGCTCTTCTGAGTCTAAAAGCTTCTATTCTATAAGGCTGCCCATCCAGTGTTGTGTTTCTTTAAAACACAAGCCACAGCCCAAAGCTTTGATCAATAGTACAGTTACTTCTTTTGCAGGTTTCATGTATGTTTTCCCTAGCTGAGTCTTAAGGCATGGACAAATGAAACAATCACATTGGTTTAGAAGGGGGGTGGTGAAGGGATATTAACTGGCTGCATCTACACAAACCACTGACTACACAGTCATTTAGTACTTGTTTATATAGCTGTTGGCCTGTGTCACAACCCAAGGGTGTGATTTTTGTTTGTGTGTGCTTCGGCACTGCTAAATTATTTTCCCGCCATTTGTAGCTTTCTTTGCAGGGTGCATTTCTGAGCTGCAGAAAGGAAATGCACGTTGCAAGGAGTTCCCGCCATTTGTATTTAAATTCGTGCCCCACTATTGGCCAGTTCTAAATTATTCCTACGTGGTGGCTAGCGATTGGCTTGCTAGCCGTATAAGAGGCTTGAGTGGTTTCCGCCCAAGTTGGAGGACTCCATGAACATCAGGAGGAGGAGACTTCACGTCTTGTGAAGATCTCTAAGCGCTGCGGAGCCTATTGGACCCAGCGTGAATATCAAGAAGGCAACAGGGGTCTGATCAGCCTCTCGCCTCTCCTCGTCGCTGAACGATCCCTCGACGTACCCTTCCCTGCGCGCAAAAGTTCCACGGAGCCTAGCAAACTTCATGTGAGTGAATTGTGAGTGAATCCAGAGCTCTGTCCGAGTCCTTAAACTGGGACTTAAGCGAAGTATTCCTGGAAGTTTTCCAGCCTGCACCGCGACCATCTACGGTGTAAGTAAACAATCTTGAACAACCATTAAGCATCCGTGCCTAATTCTAGCGTGCCGCCTGCCTTCCCCGACCCGGCTTGTCCGGGCTGCTGGCCACAGCCTGCCGCGCGAAAAAAGGGCCTCGGATTGCTCCCGGCCCGCACAGCCTGTACAAATACTAAATGTGCAGTAACTGGAGTTACTGTGCAGTAGTGCCAATGAGTGGCTTTTTTGTGACACTGATTGAGCAGTAGCTTGAGACTACTGTGCAGTAGCATTGTGTCAGAGTTTCTGCCATGCGATGCTACTTCGCAGTCAGCGTCTTGTGTAGACACAGCCACTGTGTATCAGCAGATCCACTCTTGTTACCCTGCCTGTCCACTCTATCCACTCTAAGTGGAAACTAAGCCAAAACAATTTAACCTTCAATGAAACGACTGCTAGATTACTGCAGTAATTTAGATTTCAGGCCAACAGTTGTGCTGAGACTGCAAAGTCCAAACCTTCTTCTTCTGAAGCATAGGCACAAAAGTGGAAGAAGTCAAGTTGGTGACCTGCTGCCATTAATGTAAATCCTTTGGTTTTCTCCTTCTCAGCTCCTGCTGTCTCCTCAATCCCCTGAAGCTCCTGTGTGTCACTTGCCTCTTCACCTATGTCTCCCACCCCTCCTACCAGTAAGATTATTGCCTCCCATTCTGGCCAGTTTATGTCCTTTCTAGTAACAAAAAGGACACCAGAAAGCTGGTGTAACAGGAATAATAAAGATTTATCAGCCAGAAGAACCCTCAACCTGCCTAAGGCTAGTGTAGCCGGCTCAACTGCTCACTTGTTGCCAGAGCTGATGCAAAGATGGCTTTAGGCCACCATTCTTTCCTCCTTCCCAAGTGTAATGCAGCCACACCTGAGAGTCTGGCCTGTGGATCAAAAAATAATCATGGGGCTGAAGGTATGAGGATATTCATATTATTCTCCTACTGATGGGACGAGCCTTTGTAGAAGCAAATAACTGACATGAAACCTGATCCAAAGCTGACTGGGTTTTGGATCAGATAAGCAGTGAAATTTCATAGGGTAGGCAGCAGTGATCATTAATCATTGCAACATACTTGCATTTCACAATTTTAATAAACTATAAATGACAGCTAAGGGCTAGTTTGTTGTTGCCTGCTGCATACTACGTGCATTCTGTTTTTAGAACGGCTTTACTGCCAGTCTTGTGGATTTTTTTACCTGAGTCAAACAATGATACATAAATTGAAATATTTTCCTCTTCCCACATATAAAGAGAATTTGGAACAACTTCAAACTACTATTGGGAAATACTTACAATTGCAGTTTATAAATTAGTAAAGCAGTATTTTACGTTTGGCTTTTAGACTGACATTACCTTTCAATCTTCTTCATTATTATATCTTACCTCATCTTGTGTAACTTACTTATATTAATGTCTAACTTATTACGTGTGAATTTCTTCTGGAAATGTAGTTAATTCAAACATGGCTGCAGTTTTATAGCAAATGTTTAGAACTCCTGTTTTTAGCACCTTTCCATATGTGTTATTGCTGTAACATATTTAATGTCATTTTTCAGAAGGATTTTGGTTTTTTATAAATGCCAACATTTTAGTTACTTATTTTGTGTATTCAATTAGGTTCTTCTACTGTGCAGATGACAAAGGAATAATGTAAGTTTAAATACATGTTTTCTGTAGTTCTAGTTGCCAGTCACCTTGGGACTGTCTTAGATCCCAAGTTGGCTAACACTTAAGCAGTGTAGTTTACTTATGCTGATTATTCTTGACTGGCAGTGATTGCAGGATTCAAACCTTACTGCAACTGTATCTGTAAGGGCATACAAACATGCATGGACATACATATTTTAAGATATTTAATATAGACATTCAAGTACAGATTGCAGTGTCTCGAAGCATTACCTAACTCATGTCAAATTGCTAAAACTAAAAATAAATCTTGCTTCTAAACCACGTCTTTACATATATGTCCTATCATTAATTTTTACTGGGGACTAATGCACAAACTTTCTGCTTGACAAAAGACAAACCAATATACTTGTATGTTGCCATAACTGAAGCCAGTGGAGTTTTTCCACAGAGGTCCAATTAAACGGAGCTCCTAGACGAGACAAATCCAAAGGCCTATCTAAAAAATATGTCCCTCACAAATATCTATTTCTTGTAAATGCAAGCTGAACAAATGGTTAAGAAAAATAGTAGAAATGTTTCGTTGGCAGGTAACATTTCCACCTTGTTCACACTTGAAAATGGTTCAATATGGAATTTTAACAAAGAACAAATTCTACCTGAACCTTCAAGAGAGTAAGAAATGGGCTACACACTTCACCTACAGAAATACTTCTATATATGTTTGTAAACATAATTAGTTTTTAGCTAGATGTGAAGAAGTTCAGTAAGATAGGTCCAAAATGTACATTATATTAAGGAAAGAGGGTGGAGAGGAAGACATGAAAATCTGTATGAAAAAAAAATCCTCAAAGGGGTCAAGGTTTACCATGAGCCAGAGCAGAGATGTCTTCTGTCTTAAATGGTTAAATATCAGCTCTTAGATTCATTGAGAAAAATAATGGTAGAAAAAATTGAAGTGGACAGGACAGTTACCTCAAAACTTTAATTGCAGCTCAAAAATATTATTAGCCAAAGATGAGCAAAAATACAGAAGAAGCCTGTTTTATGGTTGTGCTATCTTGTAATCTTTCCACACTAACCTCTTCTTCTCTCTAGAACAAGAACTCTGAAATTAAAACAACTTTAGAAGAAAACATCAAAGGCAGTATCTTCTCATGGCTGAGGCAAAAAATGGAAGTGATGGAAGGGAAGTTTTCTGAACTCAGTGGTTGGCTAGATAAACTGAAGATACGCTGGGAAAGTCAAAGACAAAATACAGATGAAGAACAACGTGGCGGCAGTCTGGATATACCAATTTCCAGGCATGACAGGCAGATATTTGTGCATAAAACTATCTAGCCTTAACTGTATCATGCTGTGAAGTATTTGTGTCTTAGCACATGCACTGACAATACTTGAACTCGTGATGAAAAAGTCAGAGACAGAAAGAGTGTGGGAAATCAACCCAGATTCCTTATCTGAAGCCCAGGGCAGGCATTCTGTGAATGGCAAGCTATTCAAAATATTCATAAAGAGAAAAACTCTCCTTTTCCGTAATCTAATGGCCAACTCATTATACAGATAATGCTAAACAAGCAAACACAAAGCAAAACCCTTTTTTGATGCGTGAAGAAGTAAAGAAGCACTTAACATTCCTCTGCTTATATTCCAGGAAGCACAAAAATCTGGGGGCAGTGTGCCAGGCATTGTATCAAGCACCTCTTACAGGATGGTGAACACCCTTAACATTCAATGACGCCAGCAAGAATCCAGGGCTCTCATTTCATTCTAGGCATAGATCCAAACTACTGCTAAAGGTAAAAAAAAAGTGCTGACAAAAAGGCTTGCAAGTAAAAAATGATGATAACTAGCCTCTTATCTTCTACATGAAAAGATACTACCTTTTCTTTAACATTTGTGAAAATGCCACTTAATCCTTGGAGCTCCCTCACACCTTCATGTTAATGTCACACCTTCATGTTAATGTTTCTTTTTTTTTAATATGAGTATTCTCAAAGCAGTAAAATATACTAGTGTAGTTAAGTCCTTACTGATGTTTCACTGGCTTAATATGTGCCTTCTACTACACTACCTGCTTTCCTACCACCTCCTTTCTCAATCCCTATATGCCTGTTACTAAGGCCTGTCACCTGAACCTGAGTGTCATTTTGACTCAAACCTCTCCCTAAGTGCTCATACCCAGAATATATCTAAAGTTGCTAATTTCCTTGCCGCCTATGATTTTTAAAGCAGTGTTTCTGAACCAGGGTGAGGGTAAGGTGCTGCCAGATCTTTTAAACGATGCCAGAAGATGAGGAGATAAACATGACTCATGCTCATCTGCCGGAGCTCCCCTCCCCCCCTAGGTGCTCTGTGTATGAAGGTAAGCATGGCAATAAATAAATTAGTTTCTGAAATGGGGTGATACTCAATTTACAAAAGTTATGGAGGGGTGCTTTAAATCAAACAAGGCGTGCCTCAAGTCTAAAAAGTTGAGAACTACTGCTCTAAGGCATGGCCTTTCTATCTGTCTCTACAGCTAGAACTCTGTTCTGGCTGAGACCTGACTACAGCTGAACAGATTCGAATAATTACCATTTGTGTGGCACATGTAACATTCTTTTAATACATCCTAGAATGAGATTTGCCTTTTTTTTATAACTGCATCATGCTGTTGATTCTTATTTAGTCTGTAATTCACTATGAACCCCACATCCTTTTCTGCTATATAGCTGCCTATGCAGTTATTCCTGATTTTCTTTATATTTGTGCATTTGATTTCTCCTTCCCAAATGTAGCTCCTTGCAACTTTTATGAATTTAAGCATGTTGGGGAAAACTATGTCTCCAGTTAATCAAGGTTACTTTAAATTTGGACTCTGCCCTCCAGAGAGCTTGCAATCCCTTCATCTCCTCTGGTGTTATCTGCACATTTAATGTGTGCTCTGTGTTCCAATGTTCGAGTCTTTAATAAAAATACTGAATGCAGACAGGGTCCAGTACAAACACCTGCGTAAACTGAAATGCCGCCTTAATGCAGTTGAAAACCTTGGTAACTACTTCTTGAGTGCGTTTTTCAAACATTTGTGTTTTTCTTCATTTCTCCAAGAGACAGTTATGGCATCGTCAAGGCATATTGTACCTAGCCTTCTGTCTTATCCACTAAGCCTAATTTCTACCAAAGAAATAAATTAGACTGGCTTGATATGATTTATCTTTGAAAAATCTGTTGGCTGTTTTTTCTTTGTGTTGTTGTCATCTCATCCTCTAATTGTTTACGAACTGGCATAAGTACTTTGTTCTTCTCTCTAGTCCTCTGTGATTTCTCCTGTCTTGTGACTTCTTGAAAATAATTGTTAATGTTTAAGACAGTGCTTTGACTAGTTCCTTAAGGGAACTACAGCAGAGCACTGAACTGGCAGTAGGGGCTGGTCTTTTGACACTCTCTGAGAGCGACTCCAATCCCTTTCCCCAGCCAGATCCACCAGTCTGCTCTCTGCTCCCCACCTTCTGCCTGATCTGCTGCTCTGCTTTTTGTGGCCATTCCAGATCTAGTACTTTAAGAAAACTTGATGCATATGCTCAGAGCCATCCTTTGGGGGTGCAAATCGGGGTGGCTGCCCTGGGCCTCGTACTTTGGGGGGCCCCTCGGACAGTGCCATACAGGCCCTGCGGACAGCACCCTTGGCACATGCCGAGGGCACAACCACTCAGCACAGCTGCTGTGCACAGCCAGCTCTACGCTCGGGCTGCTTGCCACTCCCCTCTCCCCCCGTGCTCTGGCCACTTGCCACCCCACACCCCCGCAGGGGGTGAGAGACAAACATCCCTGCAGTGGTGGTAGTTCCTCTTACAATCCTGCCATGCTTGTTCTAGTGTCATGTCCAGCAGGGGATGCTTCCCTCAGGCAACACCAGGGGCTGCTCTGGGAGAGGACAAGGATGCCCTCTCTCTCTCTTTCCAATTGTCTGCTCTTAATATTGCTCCTATTGGTCCCCAGCCAGAAAGGAGTAAACTGGGATGAGAGAATGGGGTGGAGGAAGTGGGTGGGGGGGGAGGAAGGAAATGGGGATAACGGGCAGTTTTATCAGAGCCCCACCAGCTAAAGGAAGGCTGGCAGATGGGAGGGTCTCATAGAACAGGGCATCCCCTGAAGCCCCTACTCCCTTTACTTCTTGTCACTGCAGCTTAATGCTGTTTGGAGCCCCTATCCCAAAGAATCGGGGTGAGGCTCACTAGTTGCTCCCTGGTCTCATTTGGGATCAATCTTTGCACAGAAATAAACTCCCCAACCTTACTGAAATGTTTCAAGTTATAGTTACTATGGCTGTTTTTACATGGTATGGGCAGTCTTCGACTTACAATGTTTTGAGTTACAACGTTTCGCATTTACAACGTTTATAAATTGACACCCTGTTTCAAATTTATGGTGTCAGTTTCGATGTACCAATGCTTGATCTGATGCAATGCCATGCCAGCGAACAAGTCTGTTACGTCTCCCATCTCCCTGGATAATATCTGTCCAAACTTCCTTGGACACTTTAAGAAAGCGGACAAGACTCCAGAAAAACCTGCAGCCAAGACTCCAGAGAAGACTGCAGCCAAGAACCGTTCACAAAGCTCAACCAAAAGCCCTTTTAAAAGTACAGCAAAGTCACCTCAAAGAAGTCCGTCCAAATCAATATGATTGCTATTTACAATAGAAATACATTAATGTAGCTATGTTACTCATCGATAATTGATTGAGTACAAAATACTGGGGTATTTTTGGTGAAAACAGGGTATTGAGCCTTGGTTCATGAGCCAATCCATTTATACCATTGTTTCTTATGAGAAAATTGGTTCTGAGTTACAATGTTTCAACTTAAGATGCTGTTTTCAGGAACCAATTCGGTCATAAGTCCGAGGACTGCCTGTATTTATTAATGTTAGATAAATTAATATTATCTCTAGTGCATAGCTTAAGAAGAAAGTCAGTGTAACTGGATGATGACCCAGATCCTCAAAGGTCATTAGACAGTTTCCTATATCCCAGGAGCATGTAGAGCAGGGGTGGGCAAAATATGGCCTGTGGGCTGGATCCGGCCTGTGAGGCCATTCTATCTGGCTCGTAGAGCCCCTAAAAAATTTAGAAAATTAATATTTATCTGCCCTTGGTTCCTGTCAAAAATGACAGGAGCTAAGGGCAGTAGGACCCAGGGGAAGCCTGGCAGGCTCCCACAACAGCAGGGCCCGCCCAGCCCCGACCCCCAACTGGAAGCCCCTGCCTGGGACCACATGGCTGCCGTGGCCCGAACCTCAGGTAAGGGGGAAGGGGGGGAAGGGCAGGGGAGGGCCCTGGGGAAAAGTGGTCCAGGGAAAAGCTGAGCATGGGGTGGGGGGGGAAGCAGCCTCTCTCCCACCCCATGGCTGGCACCCTGCACTGCAGGCGCTCACAGCCCACGTGGGCTGCTTGTGCCTGCTCCAGACAGCCCCACATGGGCTGCGAGCGGCTGCAGCGTGGGGTGCCAGCCACAGGGCGGGAGAGGGGCCGCTTCCCCCCTCCCTGTGCTCAGGACCACCTAGTAACCTGGTCCCACTGCCAACCTGGGCCCCGCGCCGGCTCCGGGCTCACCTGTTGGGGCTGCGCATGGCGACAGCAGTTGCAGCCCCACTGCCTGCCACACTGGGCAGTGTTTGCCACCGCTGCCTCTGCGCTGCCCAGCGCGTGAGCTCCATACAGCCAGCAGCAGCCAATACTGCCCAGCGCGGCAAGTGGTGGAGGGGGGGGAGCCTGCAGCTGTTGCTGCCGATGGGTGAGCCTGGAGCTAGCTTGGATCCCAGGCTGGCAGCAGGGCCAGGTTACAAGCTGGTGCTGAGCAGCAGGGAAAAATGGTCCCTCACTCACCCTATGGCGTGCCCCACACTGTAGCTACTTGCAGCCTGCGTGGGGCTGCCTGTGCCTGCTCCAGACAGCCCCACAGGGACTGCGAGTGCCTGCAGCAGGGAGTGCCAGCCATGAGGCAGGCAGGGGGCCGCTTTTCCCCATGCTCAGCACCAGCTTCTTCCCTTTTGGTGACCAGAGGGTCAGGGCTGTGTGCTGCCCCCTGCCTGTACTGTGGGGCTGGGAGGCACTGGGAGTGAGTAGGTGCAGGAGCCAGCGGGAGCACTGGGCCTGCACCAATGTCCTGGGGCCAGTGAGGTGGGACCCAGAGCAGGGTGGCAGGAGTGCAGGGTCCCAGCCGGTAGGGGCTCTATGGAGCCGGGCCAACTCCCCCCATCCCTGCTGGTGCAGCCCAGCCCAATTCCACAGACCCCTGCCAGCCTGTGCCCCGCTTTGGGCCCCACCAGTGCCAGCCCTGGGGCATTGATCCCAAGACATTGGGACACTGGTTCTAAGATGGTGACCAGGGGGCGGGGCACCTGTCAAGGGGCAGGGCACCTGTTAAGGGGTGGGGCTACCCATGCAGCCTTTGACAGCCTGCCAAAACTGGGTAAGCGGCCCTCTGCCGAAAATAACTGCCCGCCCCTGACATAGAAGTAAGGGCAAGAGCTTATGGGGATGGCTAGGAGGCTCTTGGTCCTGGGCATGACCTAAAACTGCACCCTGCTGGGGATGGGTGGCCTGGTGGGGCTCCTGGTGGCACGGGAGACCCCAGGAAATGCTAGGCCAGTTACCACCCCAGTGAAAGGTGGGCTGTGGTGGCCCCACACAGAGTAGGGTTGAAAGGGAGTAGGCTTGAAGGTCTGTGTGTGAGGGGGGCTGAGTAAGGCCAAACTGGGAGTAAGCCTGAAGGGCAGCACAAGGGCCAGCCCTGTGAGTAGCTGAGTGTGAGAAGACCCCAGGGCTGGGCATGGTGTAAAAGCCCTAGCGTGGGCATAGTAGGAACCCCATGTGTGGGGAGTAAGCCAAGGTATGTTTTCGGATTCATGAGGCCACAGTTGAGCCTGAGGCCACATAGTGGGGCTCAGTCAGGAAGTTAGGGGTGAGTCCTGACCCTGGTAAGTCCTCCACCGCAAGGAGGCTGACTGTGAGTCAAAAATTACAGCAAGGGAGCACAATGACTCGCTGCTCCAGGGAGGGAGGGAGAGTCCCTGTGAGACCCTGGAGCACCAGTTGTGGTGTGGGTTATGATCATCATGTGGATGCCATCTGCAAGGCATGGGTTGTGGTTTAGGGGAGGTTTTGGAGCCACAGATAATGCCCTCTGGCATCGGGGCAGGAAATGGACAGCCTCCTGCCTAATTAAGACACCAATTATTGAACAAGACATGGCAGACAAGACTAGAAGGCGCCTGCAGAGTGAAGCTGGCATGGTTACAGGGCCCTAAAGACATCGCAACTCTCTCTAAGGACCCCACCCTGTGACAGTCTCCATTCTTGGAAATTATTAAGAGGAGGTCACACTTGACTAGAATAGTTTAGACAGGGATGATCCTGCCTTAAGCAGAGGGCTGGTCAAGATGGACCCCTGAGGACCCTTCCGACCTCTGAGAATCTGAGCTGAAATACTTAGGGTTTTACACATCTTAGGAAATGGCACAGCTCTTTTAACCATCTCTGCGATACATAAGCAGCATTTCCAAAAAAATAATTGCCTTAATGTTCAGAAATGAATACATGCATCTTTTCTTAAAGTGTACATACTGTACATATAGCAAGTAATTCAGCAATTAACCTATCACTGTAGCTTCTGTACCCAGCATGCAACCATCTTCAGCATGAGTTACACAGGATATGACTGCTGCTGCACTTTTGCGTCAGTTAATGAGTCATTTCCCACCAGCAGAATTTGACAGATCTATGTCACTGAGCTGTTGTTGCAATATATGATTTTTGCATAGAGCTAAAAGAATAACTTTGATATGCTCTCCACCTCTCGGTGTAATAATGGTCTTCTGATATTTGCTTAAACTTTTAATTTAAAAATTATGGGAACTTCGAAACTGTTGTGGGCAGCAGAGTTTATTTCACGCAAATATAAAATACAGCTGATGGGGATGTTTTTAAATGGGAAGAGATGCAAAGGGGAAGAAATATTTACAAGTTTTTTCAAAGACAAAATATGACTTTTGAATCATAGATGCATAAGACTAAAAGGGAAACTGAGGGCCACCAAGTCCCACCCTCCTGTATGAATGCAGGATGCACTATTCTTATAGTCTTCTCAGCAAATACCTATCCAGACTCTTCTTCAGAATTTCCAGTGAAGGGGATTCCCTAGAAGCTTGTTCCACCATCCTCCTGTTCTGACAGGAATATTTTTCTGAAATATAATCAAAATCTGCTTTGCTTCTATAATATTCTCATAAAGCAGAGCAAGGTCTTTTATATCATACTGCATTCACAAAATGAATACTCAACATACACATTACATAGGCATACATGCCTCAGTTCAGCTATGTCTAAAATCTTAAGAATGCTCTCTTGCTTACTCTGTCCATAATAGTTCAAATATACAATCATTCTTTGCTAAAAGCACATGTATCAAACAATTCTACATTACAGTAAATGCATTCCTGTTATGCCACAGCTTATTCTCTACTAGGACAGTGAAGTGTTGAACTGTTGTTGTAGCGTCTCTTAGGAAAAGTTATAAGACAAAAAAATATATAATTTAAAAAAGACAAATCCTGAGGATTAACACACAAAATAACCTAAGGCCAGCATGAGAATAACTAGCGTATTTAACCAAGAGTCATTAACCTTGTCTAGCAAAAAGAGAAGAACCATGTAGGTAAGCTACCTTCTCTGGTAGCTTTATTCCTCTTTTTAAAAAGGGACAAAGGATTTTTGTTTTTCCATTAAAACAAAGCTGCTCGGTTTTAAACTTAGAAAAATCAGGAAAGAATTTAGGGAGGTAGTATCTTTTATTAGACAAACTGCATGACAAGCTATTGAGTAACACAGTCCTCAGTTCTATCCCAACCATACAGTTGGCCCAATAAAAGATATCACCCACAAAAATCCTTGCTTCTTACATATTTCCTGGACCATCATGGCTATACAATAACTTCAACATTACCAAAGTTTTAAAGGAATTTTAGTTAAAATCCCTCTTTTGAAATAGTTCTATTTGAATCTCATGTGTGCAAATGATATCACAAGACAGAAGTGTTGCAGCCTACACTGAACTTGAAAACATAACATAAAAACAAGTGACTTTGAAAGCTACCTTTCACGCCATGTTGTACATTGATAAAGACAAACTTAATGCAAGAAGTACCTCCCCTGCCCTTTTGCAAGTTACTTTTAAATAAGTAGGGAAGAGTTGGAATCTAACTCAGACACAGTGGTTTACACTAATTTTCTAAATGTCTTCTAATAATTTTATGTAAAAAGAAAAGAATCTAAAGGATCTAGGGGTTGGTCAACAGAAGGAATGTCCCGTGGGACAGATTCTGTTCTCAGTTACACAGTGATACACCTGGAATAACTCCAATGAAGTCAATAAATAACTGGATTAACTGCATCAGTGAGGCCATGTTCTCCTCAGTGTAAAAGAGATGTGTCTTCAATGATGTAGCGTGACCAAATCGATACAGCACTGAACTACTACTCTGGACTTAGTTTTTATTTCTGGCTCTGCTGCTAAGTGGCTTTGGGTAAGTTACTTGACCTCCCTACACCTTGATTTGTCATCTATAAAATGAAATCATTAACCTGATCAAGTATTGAACCACTTAGATGTGGGAGACGTGATTGATGTTATATATTTGGATTTTAAAAAGGCCTTTGATATGGTCTCCCATGATGCTCTAAAAAAAAAATTTGGGGATTGAGGGCTGGCAGAGTCCATCTCAGTTGAACTAAGAGGCTAAGAGGTGAACCCAGAGAGTGTTAGTGGATGGGTCTGTATTGTCTTGGCGGGAGGTGACCAGTGGTGTCCCACAGGGTTTGGTTCTTGGGCCCGTGCTGTTCAACATCTTTATCAACAATTTAGATGAGAATGTGGAAAGCACATTGGCCAAGTTTGTGGATGATACTAAGTTATGGGGGAAAAAGGTTATGGTAGGGGATAGGATGTGGATCCAAGCAGACCTGGACAAGCTGGAAAGGTGGGCGGAGAGGAACTGGATAGAGTTCAATACAGATAAATGTAGAGTGCTTCATCTGGGGAAAAGTAACCAGCCACATGCATGTAGGTTAGGAGGAGATGTCCTGGCCAGCACAATGGTTGAAAGGGACCTCAGGGTTATGGTTGATCACAGGATGAATATGAGCTGCCAGCGCAACACTATAGTCAAGAGCCAATAGCATACTAGGATGCATTAGCCAATGGCTAAGGAAGTGATACTTCCTCTCTACTCAGTACTGGTGAGAATCCAGCTGAAGTACTGTGTCCATCTTTCAAAAAAGATGTGGAGAATCCTGAAAGGTCCAGAGAAGGGCAACAAGAATGATTAAGGGCCTGGAAGACAAACCTTATGAGGATAGACTAAGGGATCTGGGACTATTCAGCCTGGTGAAGAGAAATTTCAAGAGCCGGTAGTTGGTGGCCATCTGTAAGTATGCAAAGGGTGAATATTGGGAGCTGGGAGAAGAACTGTTCACTACGGCACCCCAGGGGAGGACAAAGAGCAATGGCCATAAACTGTTAGAGGATAGCTTCAGGTTGGATGCAAGGAATAACTTCTTTACAGCAAGGGTGACCAAAATCTGGAATAGACTTCCCAAGGAAGTGGTACAGTCCCCAACCTTGGAAGTCTTCCTTGAGGACACTGGACAAACACCTTGCTGGGATCATTTGATCTCAGCAGTATTACTGCCCAGAGCAGGGGGGGGTTGGACTCAATGGATCTTTTGACGTCCCTTCCAGCCCTTAATTTCTATGATTCTACAACGATAAGGCTATTTAGATCCTTTAGAAAGCACTATATAAGAACTAGGTATTGTTAACATGATAGCTATGCTGCTGTAAAATCCTCCCAAAGACAAAACACTGAACCATGAGGTAGTTCACACTTTTACTCTATTGAAGCTAACCTTGTCTAGTTTACCTAGCAGTGGGCATGTCTACACATGCACTAATGCACCGTAGTTACTAAGCATTAAGTTTAGCATCCATAATAACAGGTACTAAACTCAATGTGCAGTAACCAGCACTACTGCACAGTAGTGCTGGCGCACGGTGTTTTAGTGATGCTAATGTACAGTAGACTAATTCTACCTTGCATTAGGATGGTTTTTGCCTTAACATGCAGTAGAATAGTGTACTGTGTCTCGTGTAGACATGCCCAGTAAGGAAACCTTGACCCCCTAAGAGGTTTTACTGCAGGACACCTAATGCTCATCTTAGTGTTTTTTAAAGAAAGTATTTTTTTCAAATGACTACATAGCCTGAGGATATAATCTGGCTCTGTATTATATAGTATAAGTGTACTTAGACACAGCTCTTGTACTACTAGTGTCAACATGTTGCTTCTCTTCAATGATCACCTGTATTCTCCTTTATTTTACAAATGCTTTTGACGCCCGCAGGACTGCATCGCATTTAGACTTTTTATTCTCGCTTGCATGACGCCCACTCTTCCCTCAATTCAGCAGACAACATAATCTTGCATATTAAGCCTAGGACTGGGAACCAGACACTTCTGAATTCTAATTGACTTACTCAGCAGCTTTAAACTCTTCTGTATGAGTTTCTTTCCCACCAGCACCTACAACACTATTTAAAAACTTTTATGTTGCTATGTCAAACATTGACAACTTCATATTTTAATTTCCTAATTTACTTGATAATTCAAGATTGATCAGACATCTAGAAGTATGGAAACAAATGATTATTTGTAAGTCTAAAGATCACTTAATGTTACAGAGAAGACATAAGAATCCCTTCTTGGGGTTTGCTATTTTCTCTACAATATGAAATTGTAAAAGGCAATAACAAGTCCTTGTAAACCTGTATAATCCTGAATGGAGTTGCTTTGAATGGCATCTTAATAAAACAGATTTAAAATTCTTAATATTAAACAGACTCCATTTTAAGAGGAATAAATGTTCTATGTAGCAACACCCACTTAACACAGTAAACAACTGTTTGACATAGGCTCTACTGACTTGAAGAGAAATGTTTGGCTGTTTGAAAATTTCAGAGCCTGATTCTCCATGGTCTTCAAATATCCTGCAGTCTTTTACCCAGTGTAAAATAGTGTTAACTAAGAGCTGCACAAAGGTGAAAATGACTGTGGGAAGTGCTGAGCCTGTATCCAACCCTACAATACAACCTACAGGCTCCAAGACTGGTTTAGCATGGAAAAAATGAAAACTGAAAGTCATATTACAATAAGATCAGCAGTGCTATTATAGCTTACGATCAGTCAGTCAGAGTCATAACAAAAGCGTGTAATGAAAGGTCATACTCTCTTGTTCTGTCCAGGAAATGATGGGGATGTGATACAAGCTAAATTGCAAGGTAACTGGAACTAGAAATTAAGAATAGGCCTCCTGGCTTGTATTATAATTAGGGTGGCCATCAGAGAGGACAGTCCAGTTGTCCTCTGTCCTCTATCTATATGAAACCCAACGCCTTTATGTCCTCTACTAGCCAACTGCCCTTCAAGAATGACAGCGGCAGGAAGGGAGAGGAATGGAGTGCCACCACCTAATGCCCTATGCTGCCCCTGTTCTGCCTCTTGAAGGAACCGGCACTGCTGGCCTCAGCTCCCCCACACTGTCTGGTCCTCGGCATGGCTTCGCAATCACAGCAGTGGTCCCACGCTTGGAGCACTCTGATTGGCTGTTTCCATCAGCCAATCAGAGTGCAAATAAAGCCTTACAGACAGACAGACTTAGGCTTTTATATTACAATTTGTATCTTGAAGAGAAAAACAGAGGACATAAAGGCATTGGGTTTTGTATCAACAGAGGACAGAGTAGCAGAAAACCGGAATATCCTCTATTACATTTTTTCACAAATGTAACTACCTAAATATCATAGGTACTTCTATGGGCAACATTACAATACCATCTGACCCCTTCACTATACCTCAGTAGAGCAGGTAAGTGGTTGCTGTTTCCATTTTCCAGATAAGGAACCAGGGCACAGGAAAACAAAAGCCTAGTCTCCTTTAGAAAAGTTATACTGGTGTAACTCTTTTTTTTTTCTTGGGGGATCTGATCTCTTTTTATCAATATTGTTATAAGCCCTAGAGTAAGTGCAGTTACACCAGGATAAGGATGCCTTGCACTGCTTTAGCTTATTTTGTTTCCTATACCAGAAAAGGCTTCGCTAGTACAGTACAGGAATAAGAATAGGAATAATTGCATTTGCACTGATGAGAGGCTTATTGGTATGGTTAAAGTAGAAAAATCTATTATCATAGCCAAGTCCTCCACTGCTGCCCAAGTTTACATAGTAAGTCTCTGTCAGCAAGTAACTGAACCTGGGTTCCCAGCTTCAAAGTTTTGCCCTAACCACTGGTTTGTCTTTTCCTCCAGGCTTTTTCAACCTTTAGTATTACCATACACAAAATTTAGAGAGTTCTGAATAAACCAGTTAATCAGGTTTCTTTTACAGGGTCCCTCTGAAAGCAATCCTACCAGTTCTCAAGCTATAGAGGGAGACTTCCAATAGGTGTAGAGTAGACAGTAGTAAGTGAAAATGTATTGGATATTGTAAGTAAATTTATGTACCTTGGCTCCCTGTCACTTGAGGCTAAAGTGAATACCCATATTAGCAAAGCAGCAGGCATCACAGGTATAGATGGAAGTGACAATTTTCACCTGATCTGGCCACAGAAAGCAGTGTATAGCTGTGACCAAATGTAAGTGCCTAGCTGCAAACAGCTTTAAAAATGTCCGATCAGGTGAAAATTTGACCCCTCATTGCGTGAGGTATCAGATAAAGACATTTCAAAATGTAGCATCTTTTGTAACTTGTGTCTGCAGAGCTACCAGACTGTTGCTGTTTTCAGAATGGGAGGAGGAAAGGGGAAGAGAGGTTCAGTCTGGGGGGTTTTCAGCAACCCCCCCCCCCCATGTGTGGCAGGTGTATTGGAGCCCTCCCAGGTGGGGAGGGGGCCTCCAATTCACCCACCCCATGCTCCAGCACCATATGGGGAGCCCCAAGAACAAGGTCCCTCCGCTGCCATTCCCCCTTCCTATTCTGAAAACAGCACAGAGAGCCCTGGCCATTGCTATGGGAACCTAGCTGCAGGCTTCCCCCTGGAACCAACAGTGAACTTCTATTTGGTCTGGGGTAACTGTAACTCAAAATGCTTTGCAAATATCCTTCTGAGTTACAGCTAGGAGCTGCACTTCTGTCTGCACCCCATAAGCATGCTGAGCAAGCAAGTGTGGAACAACAACAAACTGTTACAACAAAAGTCAAAGTATATCATGCTTGCATCATCAACATCCTTTTGTACAGCAGTGCATCCTTGACTACAACTCCACTCAAGAAATGCACCTCAACAGCTTCCACTTAGGTTGCTGTCACCACATGCTAGGAATTTCTTGGCAGGACAAAGTTGCACAGGCCAGATCTTGGAATGTGCTACCATTCCAAGCATCCATTCTCTTCTCAGTCTATGTCAACTTCAATGGCTGATCATATGTGGAGAATGGACAATGCCATGTACCCAAGGATCATTTGCATGGATAACTCTTTACAGGAAGAATATCATGTAGGAGTCCTTGTCTCTGCTTCAAAGATGTTTACAAAAGATACATGAAGGCAATGAACACTGAGCCAAGTGACTGCGAGAAGACTGAAGAGGATCAGTGTACCTGGAAACAGTCTATTAAGCATGGAATGAAGGCTTTTAAGGAAAGAAGAGAACAGAGAATACACAGAGAAGACGAAACCTTAGGAACAACCCCGAACTACATTCAGGACTGTTAGATATGAACTTCACAAGTATGAAAAGAACCGTCATTCAAAAACCAGGCTCTGCAGCCATGCTTGCAGATGCTTAGCGAGCTGATGCCTCACTCGGCACAAAACTATTGTCTCATGAGACATACAGATGCCTATTATTAGACAAGATTTGCAATTCTAATATAAAGAAAAGCATACAATGAAGAAAACATTTCAGGCTTTATGTACGATGTAAAGGGTCATGCCCCCTAGCTTGAAAAAGCCTTTGAAAGTCACGTTCAGAGAAAACCCCAATTGTATATGCCTTCTGGTTCTGAATACGCTTCTCAGACTATATCTGCACCACAATCTAGAGGTGTGATTGCTACAGGCACATCTAGCAAGCTTGCACACTAGTAGCATAGCCATGGTAAGGGCTCTGGTGCAGGTTTGGTGCCCACGTATCACCCAAAGCTTTTGGCAGGCTTGCACTGCTCATACCACTGAAGCTTTGCTGCAGTTGGTACCTGAGCTAGATAGATCACTTTTGCCTACATGTGCTGCAATTGCAATTCCGGGAATAGACATACCCCAAATATGAATCAATGCAATATTGTCTTAGCTTCTCCAATAGCTAAGAAATAATATGCCCATTCATTTCAAAGGAACCTGAACTCTACAGTAATGGCAATTTGTCGATGCTAATTATTTCAGTGAGGGTTCAGTTTAAGCTTATACCTGCGCTTGAAATTTGCAGGTTTTCTGTGTTAAGTGATCCACAAAAAGTGTTGCATAGGCCAGGACTGCGTACAACATTGTTACCCAGCTGCACAACACAATGTTTGAACTGGTCAGACATCCAATGGTGCTTGCTCTGTTACGGTGCAGAGCAAACCTTGTGCATTGTAGATTTCCTTCCCAGTGGTATTTCTAAGACTGGTTCTAAGACTGGACAATCCTAATGTTGAAGCTGAGGGCTGAGAGTCATCTCTTGTTATGGCATCAGCTTACTATGGTTTGCACAACCTTCCTGAGAGCAAAGTAAAGAACTTTCTGCATGGAAGTGGGCACTTTTGGAGATGATTCTTGTCCTTTAATAATAACATACTTACTTGTATGCAGTGTGAGCAATGCATTCTTCTCATACTTAGTTTAAGGACAACTTGGGGACTATGCATATGTTTCTGCATAAGGCATTTATCAAGATTGCAGTGTCTGTTGTTTTGCATGTGTACTGATGGAAAGATTTAGTCATAGCTGATATCAGATTTGATTCCTGCTCTTATGTGTTCTTCGTAACAAAGTATTTGTTTTCATGCAACTGTCATGTGAATTTTATAACAGTGATGTTGCGTGTACTGAGACTTAAAATCACAAACGTGAAGATATGATCAGTATTTTTCAAAACAATACCTATGAATATACCATGCTGAAAACTGTAAGTATTTAATCATAATTTTTACTGACAGCAGACTTATGAGCCCATGTACTTAATGAAGGCCTCTCTACCATCTTCAGCAGCTGCATCAGTGATGTTCTAACCATCTTCCTTTCATTCTCTTCTTCATGCAGGTGCTATAAAGAAAGTAAAAAGATGTTACTGATAAAAGTTGTAGTCTCCATGCAACAGTGATTAAATATTACTTCCTCTCTCTCCTCCTGATTTTGAAATTCCATACCCAGGGCATTTGCCCAGGAGTTGCATAAACACCCTTCTATCCTTGTGACTCAGCCACATTCCTTATATTTGGACCTGTGAAGTGAGGGAATGGCTAGAGAGGGAAGTTCTAAGGCCTGGTGGCTAGCTAGACAGTAAAGCAGAAGCAAGCTAGTAATAGTTTATGTATAACTGCAGGCTGTTCACATCCTCTGAAGGATCTGGAAACTTGACTTTCTGTCTTTTCTTTTTCTATACGTACTAAAAGAATAGAAATGTTTTTCTTCAAAGAGCTTCTTGTTTAATGTGGGTGCTACCACCTTTTATTGTGCTGAGGGCTAGACAAGGAAGTCACTGTGCAGATAAGAAAGACCTATAAGCATTATGGTAGATGGTATGGGTGGCACACCATGAGCCTGTTCACAGTTTGCATACTTGCATAGTTGTAGAAGCAAAGCACAGAGATTTTATAAAGTCTCCATAATACAGCTGTTGTTTTGAGCAGGGAGGTTGTTATAGGTGGAGGCAGAGAGTAGGTGGATCAATATGGCTGTGTTTCTACAGTACACAAACACCTCTGAGAAAGTTGCACTGTAATGTATCATTCTGTACTTACTGGACTTGGTTCCCTCTACAACTTTAGTTCTTCAGCTGTAGTTCAGGCAGATTGTCTGGCTGTGGTTCAGAGTGCTCTTGGTTCTCTGTGATTATGTGTGCTTTGGAAGTTCACCAGGTTAAGGAGAGGCTGGCCTTGATGATTAGTCAAGGAGTCCACACAGCATGCAGTTGGTGAGTGGTGGTATTTCAAGCAAATTCCAGCTCTTCATTAGCTCACTGTGGCAGGGCACTGCAGGTGCCTGCCACTTTAAGGACCTGAAGCTAGCAGCCATCAGGTGCCTGATGAGGGCAGCCATTTTGGATCCAGGGCTGCCCATATAAACAGGGCATTTTGCTGCTGGAAGGCCAGACAACAGCATTGCCTGGCTGCAGGGCTGCTAGTAACACCCTGGCGGTAAGGGCAGGAGCTGTAGGGGATGGTCAGGAGGCTCCTGGTCCTGGGCATGACCTAAAACTGCACCCTGCCAGGAGTGGGTGGCCTGATGGGGCTCTCAGTGGCACAGGAGCCCCCAGGAAATGCCAGGCCAGTTACCACCCTGGTGAAAGGTGGGTCAGGGTGTCTTAACCCCAGCTCCCACCTTCAGGTGGGTTAGGACATTGGAGGTAGAGGAGGCCAGGCATGGCTATGGCCACCTGAGCCCACCCGAGGAGGATGTCGGAGTAGTACCATGACCGACTGCTCCGGGGGGGGAGTGAGAGTCCCCTGTTAGACCCTGGAGCACCAGTCGTGGTGCGAGTCACCCCATCTCCTCACATCCAGGGGGACCCGGAGAGAGTGTAGGGCTAGTGAGGCTGAGGGTAGAGTGTCCCCTCGCCTGGTCCATGCTGGGGCCAGGACCAAGAAGGTCAAAAGGGCCAGGTGTCCAGCATGAGGGGCACCCAGAGTTGTGGGCCTGGGACTCTGCCTGGCCTTGGAGGTGAGGCCAGAGCCTGTGTACGGCCGAAGGTCCTGAGTGGGGACAACGCCTGAGGGGGAGCCAGCTACAAGGAGCTCGGCAGTCCAAATGAAGGCGGCGTAAACCGCTTGAGCGGAGGGATCAAAGGAGGGTCCTGCCAGGAGAAGTCTGGAGCCGAGGGGGGAGGTGGTGTGACTGATAACATCTGGATGCCATCTGTGAGGCTTGGGCCGCGGTGAAGGGGTGGTACGGAGCTGTGGACACCCCCCCCCAATATCGGGGTGCAAAGAAAAACAGACAGCCTCCCGCCTTATTTAACAACTCATTAACTTTCCAACAAGGCGTAGTGGGTGAGACAGGCGGGCAGCATCCCCAGAGGCAGGTGGGAGGCCAGTGATGGCTAGCCTGAGTGAAACCCACTTTGTCACACATACCATGCTAGCTGCAGTGTTCCTATTGCAGCTAGTATTTCTAAAGGCCAGATTAAGTGTCTTTGCCTTATTGTACTGTTGAACAGTGGCCTGTCTGTGCCCTCTATGCTGCAGCTTCTGTGATATTTGTTTGTAGATTTATGCCAGGGGACTATGGTGTTCAGTTTGGCCACCAAGAGGCAGTCCACGGGGCATGGTGAAATATAAGGCCAGACTCTAATAATGATCCTACAAGCTGGAACAGCAAGACAGCACCTGGTTGCATGTCAACTTTTAAATATCTGTGAAGGATGGACACTGGAGTACAGAGATTACTTAGAAGTCAGCAAGGGTGGCAGATCAGTGGGAGGATCTGGTAGATGCCCTATGATTACTTCAGGTTGGACATGCATCTGAATTTACTTTCCTGTGAGTAAACTCGTCCCATGGTTAAATAAACCTGATTCTAAGATGGGTGTAACAGTATATGTCAGAGGTAGACAACATTTTTTGGCCAGAGTGCTGAAAAAACCACAATATCCATCTTGGAAAGTGCCAAAGTGCCAACATGCTGGAGCAGCTGTTTGCAGCCTCGCAGCTGCAGATGGCTCACAGAGCCCGGTCTGCTTGCAGCAGGGCTTGCAGACTCCCAGCTGCCTGCTGGGAGCAGCCTGGGCTCTGTGGCTGGCAGCAGCTTCTTAGAGCCCGGGCTGGTGGTTGTGCACTGAGCAAAATGGCCTTGCATGCCATGCTTGGTACATGTGCTGGGGGGTTGCTGACCCCTCGTATATGTTAATAAGAGAGATGTTTCACCGCAATCCTGGGTGAGGATGTACAGCACTTTAACACAAAAT
The DNA here is from genome assembly GCF_030867095.1 of Alligator mississippiensis. Taxonomy (NCBI): domain Eukaryota; kingdom Metazoa; phylum Chordata; order Crocodylia; family Alligatoridae; genus Alligator; species Alligator mississippiensis. The sequence continues at coordinate 56,613,532 of NC_081825.1, read as the reverse complement.
TCAAATTAATTGGTTACAGAAGCTAAGTTTGAACAAGCCCTAAGTGGCTCGTCACTGTTGTTGGGAGTATCTGCAAATAGGATACACTTCCTATCTGGCATTTTTAAATGTGCTTGTGCCATATAGTCTTGGAGTAGAGACCTCTCGGGGCACTTGCGCACAACCAAGGAGGCTGCTCTGATATGCTTTAATTGCAGTGCATCGGAGCAGGCTCAATTAATTGAGTCTGCTGGACCAGGGAAAGTACCACGCTCCAGCAGATTCCAGTCTCATGTGTATCAGCATCCCCAAGCTGAAAAATTACGGCGGGGCGCTTTGAAATAAAGCTCATAGAATGAGTTTAGTTCAAAGTGCCCTGCCACCATTTTTGAGCTTGGGAATGCTAATATACTTGACGCTCCAAGCGTTTTTAGTTAATTTTAAATTGACACAGCTTCCCCACCCCCGCCCCCCACCTGGAGCACGTCTACAAATGCCCTCAGATTCTCAGGGCCTGATTTTTTTTTTCTGAGATGCTAAGCACTTTTATTGACTTCAAGAGGAGTATTAAACACTTCAAAAATCAGGCACTAATGTCTGGGCCTGCCCTTCCACTGCATATCCTTATACCAGGAACTCCAAGAAACGCCGCCATACAAATCCTAGTACTTACACAGGACAAAAACAGTGGAAAAAAGCAACTGTCAAGGGCCATCCTGCCCTGCCTGTAATTGTCCTTCGAAGTGGGAAAAGAAGCAAGCCACCACCCAAATAACCTTCCTTGTGAAGGAGAGAGATTTTTCTTAGGGCATAAGTCAATGATTATGTGAAAAGTGGTTTAAGTTTGATTTGCTTACACTAAAGCCAGTTCTTCCTCATGCTTAAAAAATATGCCTGTAATATTTATCTATTTTAATACTGAAAACAAAATAAGAAAACAATCGACCAGACATCTGTTCCTTCAAGCAGTGCATGCACCCTTTGAAAGAAGAGCTGAGCAAAGTTTTGTTGAAAATGTTCACTAAAAATTAGAAAATGCTGGCTAATTCTATTTTTTTTAACAATATTGCTACTACACTGGCTTGTCTCCCCTGTTCCCTTGACTGTCGTCTTGAATCCTCTGCATGGACACACACTCTTTGTTGCATTTGTGTAATAGTGACTGCAAAGACTCGCATGCGTGCTTAATTTTATGCATCATAACTCATTGACTTCAATGAGAGTATTCACAGCAAGTAGAGGTAAGCATGTACAGGATCAGCTCTTTAGACTGTAAGCTCTTTCAAGGCAGGAACCATCCCTGTTTATGGTTCAGTGATGTGTCTAGTACAGTTCTGAATTCTATTAGATAGTATTGTGAGAGCAGAAATAGGGCTAATATGCAGATTTTTTTCTTAAACAACGTATCAACATCTAAAGAACAATAAATTGTGTTGTTCTAATGCCACCTTCTCCTGATCAATTATGGTTATGGTCCCCAGGCAACATAGCATACAATGAGATAAAAGAAAACAATTTCATTTTTTGAATATTGCAAGGAATTGGTGTCGAGGCTGAATTTTTTTTATCAAATGGGGAACAAAACACTGTACTTATCTGGAATAATATGCACTTTCCCACCATTTCAGGATATTCTTGACAGGAATAACCTGTGAATCCACTTTAACCACTACAAAGAGGCTGCAACCCTATAAAACATGCCTGAGAGAGGACAACTGCAAAGCTCTCAAACAAGTTCACCAAGTGCAAAACCTAGAACAACTCACAGCTCAGCAACAAATGTTTTTTTTGTGGGGTTTTTTGTTTTTTTTTTTAATTTTTTGTTCCTAAAAATTGAGGCTGGATGCAGTGGCTTCAACACAACTTTCTCAAGATCTGGCTTCTCCACTTACCTACTGCGTGACAGCATTGTACACCTAGAGGTAGAAAAAAGACCCTCATGCACCCTTCAGTCAAGATATATGCCCTCACCCCCCTGGTTAGGCCATTCAATAGGAAATATGAAAGAGGGGTGTAGGTCTGGAATTTCACCCCTCTTGGAGTTAGGTGGCCATTCCTATCTATGCTATTCCTTAAGGTAGCTACTACTTTCTATAGGTTTCTACTAATGTAGGATTCACAGTCTGAACCCCCACTTATGCTTAATTGTTTAATGACATGACCTTATTAAGTTATAATGTAAAACCACGGATTTGGGTGTCTATTTAGAGATGTAGGATCTGTTTTTGGCCTTGTCTCCACTAGACAAAATGGTCCAAGTGTATATGAACCTTTCCATAGTTGCTAAGTGCCTACAGCTCACAACTATAACATCCACGATCAGCAACTATTTTTTAAATATTTTGTCCTCCGTCTTTGTGTCTCTGATTTTCGAGCGTGGGGGACTGAGCAGTATGCACCTGTCCTCTGCCACCCCTCCCCTCTGCTACATCCCACTGCACAGCCTTCCCACCTGCTCTCTCATGCCTATATTCATCCTCACTGTAGAGGACACTGGGAACAGTGACAAGGGTAAGTGTAGGCTGTTTGGGTGCTCCAGGAGCTAGATGTCTGCAGCCTGCAGCAAGGAGATAAGTCGTAAGCTCCATGCACAGTGGCAAAAGGTTGGCAGATAATAGGGTTACCATACATCTGGGTATTCCCAGACATGTCCTCTTTTTGGGTCCTCTCATTTCTGTCCAGGCAGTTTTTTTTTTTAATTTCAGCAAATGTCCAGGATTTTGCTCTGTTCAGCATCAAAGTTTTTCCCAGCACTTCCTGGCTTGCACTAGCAAGGAGTTGCTTGGGGCTGGGGAGAAGGCAATTGGAGGGAGGGGGCATCATATGCATGTGGCCAGCATACAGCCAGGCAAGGGGCTGGGAGCAGCCCCAGCAGTTCCATGCAGATAAGTGTATGGAGGGCAGGGGTTGGAGGACCAGGGCTTGGGGACTGTCTAGGGGAAGCTGTCTGGGCACTGAGGCTGCAGCAGGGCGGGGAAGGTGCCTGCCCCTCCAGTGGAGGAAGGGGGCAGCAGGGATCTGCGGGGCTGGGCGGGGCTAATGGCACTGGGGCCAGTGCCTGTGTTCGCAGGGGCAGGGCAGCCAGGAGATGCTAAAGGGCTGGGGGGGGAGGGGGCTGTGAGTCAGGAGTAAGGGGCACCAGCAGGGTTGGGGGGCTATGGCTGGCGAGTGAGGGACACTGAGGATGTGGGGGACTGTGGGTTGGGAATGTGGGGCATAGGCAGGGCCAGGGGGCTGTGGGTCAGGAGTGAGGGGTGTCAGCAAGGGGAGGGGCTGTGAGTTTGGGGTGAGGGGCACCACATGGTCTGGGGGCCAGGGTACTGTGGGTCAGGAGTGAGGGGCAGCAGAGCTGGAGGGGCTGTGACTTGGGAGTGAGGGGCAGTGGCAGGGCACGGGTATGTCACTGCTCCCCCCACAATCAAATTACAGCCCACCATGTCCTCTTTTTTGAAACTGGAGATATGGCAAACAATACAGGCAAAGTAGTTTAAAGGGGAGCTCAATGTTTAGAGTCCTAGCCTAGAAGTCCCTGCTTAGTCACACACTTACTTTATGAGAAGCCATATGATCGCTCTCTGCCTCAGTTCCTCTTCTGCAAAAATGGCGATAACAGCATGTTCTTTCCTCACAAGTATATTGTGAAGATAAATGCATTAAAAATGATAATGAGCAGCAAGTACCTTAGTAGTATTAGAATTCCAATAAATCCTTCTTGTCCAGCAGTTACAGGTGCAGAACCACAACAATTCCCCTTCAGGAACTTCAGTTTTGTTTTCAGGTCATTTTGTTTGATTTTTTGACGAGGGCCCCCATCCTGAGATGTATTATATGCATTCACTCACTTGAGGCTTCATGGGTTTCAGCAGTGCCCCTTGCAGGCTACAGGTTACCTATGTTACAGGATCTGAGACTAAATCTGTAATTACTGTAAAATGTGTAAAAAGCTCAACCTCTTCCCTTCATGTCTGTATTCTAAATAAGAGTTAAAGAATGAACGCTCCCTCTAGCTTGCTTCCTGTAAAGCTCATCAGTGTACATTTACAAAGAAACAAAAGGAAGGTCAATGAAGAGTGATCATTTAAAAATAGAAGTGTAGGTTTCACCACAATTTCTCCAGGGTCACAAAACAGCTGGCAGCACAAAACAGCAAAAAGGGCAACATTAATGAGAGTTCAGCAGCAGTACCAACAAGGGCTCTGCTCGCCCTCACTTCTGTAATACAGTATTAGCACTCAGACCAACTAGCTTATGTTTTCACAGTAAATGAACAACTGGATTAGTAAAACAGTACTGATTAGCATAAGAGAAGTTCCGTGTTGATTTTAGTGGGGATTTTAGATCAGTTTCCATTCCATTCCATTCTCAGGCCATATCTCCTACCCTCAGTTAAAATTCTACCTAGAAAAGTGCAGATTTAATTACAACAATTGCATGTGCAGTACTCCTGTTCAGTGAAGGACACCAGGATTATGTCCCTTTCTAGTGAAAGATGTTGTCATTTGGTCATAATCCATTTTTTACTTTTTGACAAGGAAAACAGTTTTTCTGATTTTCACCCCCCCGAATTCTTAAAAGCAGCTAAAGTGGTTCTTGAAAGGCCTTCTAGCCAGACTGGACACTGTGATGTAGGACATACCAAATGAGACTACAAGGTTTCATGATCTTGTGGAAGATTAATTTTATACCCACTAAAAAATCACCAGAAAGGCCGATCCTGTTCTACCCATTTTGCTGTTGCCTTCTCACATTGACAGGCTTGTACTGAGCAAGGTGGTCAGCAGAGCTAACAGGTTCCTTTATGATTATGCCATAACAACAGAGACTCCAATTTTCATGTGCAGTTGTAATTATGAAATACCCTCAGGAAGCAGAATAAGAACGGCCACTTACTGGATCAGAGCATAAGCCCCTCTTGCCCAGTCTCCTGTGCCATGCAGTGGCAGGGAGCAGATGCTGAAAGTGAGAGTGAACAGGCCTGAAAAGGTTTTTCTTTTCTACTGCTCCTCTCTCACTTGCAGCCTCCACCATGTAAGGTCTAGGGGATGTTCTGATTCAGAGGCCCTGACTCCCATGCTCAGCAACAGAGATGCCCCTTTCCCCAGGCTATATCTGAGCCTTTTTTTTTTTTTTTAAATCTAGCTAACCCAGCCGGAGGCAAGGAGCCCCACACGCCAACAAGACGCAGCGTGAGAGAGACCTTGCTTTGGGTTCGTTTGAAAGGGGCTCCCTCCTTCGTTGCTCGCCTAGCTCCCAGCTCTGCTATCCTGAGAGAGGAAACCTTCGCCCTTTAGTACAGCTTTTCCCTCGCCAACCGCGGTCTTGAGTCCAAGCTCGGGCCTGGCCTCTCAGTCTCTCCTCCCAGGAGGCTCCTCCATACCTTGCCGCCCCTCCGGGCGTCACCGCGCTGGGGGTGGGCTCAGGCTCTCCTTCCCCCCGAGGGCCATGTGGAGGGCGCTCCCCGAGTCGAGCCGCGGGCGAGGGGCCGGGGCTGCGGGCACTGGCCTGGGGCAGCCGGGGTCGCGAGGAAACTTTGTGTCCCCCGCCCCGGGCCGCAGCCGCCCGCACAGCGCCCACAGCCGGGGGTCTCTTACCTCAGCGCGGCCGCGGCCGCTCCCGCAGCGATGCTCCCGCAGGCCGGGCCCTACCCCCGCCCCCCGCACGGCTCCGCCTCGCCGGCACCGCCCCCCAAGGGCATCCCCGGCCTTCACCGCCCTCGCGCCGGCTGCGGCCCCGGGTCGCGGGGGCCACAAAGTTTGCTGGCGACCCCGGGCCGTGCGCGCTCGTGCCCCGCCGGCAGCCGCGGGCCCCTCGCCCAGCCACGGCCTGGACGGTGCGCCAGGCTTTGCCTGCGGGAGGTGACCCACCTTGGGGCGAGGTGCTGTTTGGACGGGGTTGCAAACTGCCGCGATTCACAGCCATGGCTGAGAGCTCCGCTGGTTAAACTTTAGCCTCGCGTAGTCTTTGAAAGAAAAAAAAAACGAAGAGCCAAGAGCTCTGTGGCTGCCGGCCCACTGCCGGTGCGTGCATACCTGATCCCCGGCGCAGCTGGAGGGGCGGCGGGGACGATCACCCACCGGCGTGCGGGGCCTCCTGCCAGGAGCCACCGAGAGGCCCGGCCCGGCCCGGCCCGCGACGGGGCGAGATCTAACCTGCCTCGCCTCGCGTCGCCTCGTCTCGTCTCGCCTGCGGCTTGAGGAGCTGGGTCACAAGCAGCAGCCCCTGCCACTGAATGGATGGATGCCACAGGGAAAGCATGTGGGTAGTGACAACGGTGATGAGGCTGACAATAACAACCACAACAGCAGTAATAGGAGTAATAATAGCATAAATACCAGCAACAACAATGACAGCAATCATAATAATAGTAACAATAGTAATGAAAATAGCAGCAGCAATAACAATAGCAATAATAATAACGGCAATAGTAATAATAATAGCAGCAATAATAATAGTAACAATAGTAACGACAATAATAACAATAGCAAATAGCATAAATAATAGTGATATTAGTGATACTATTAATGGCTAGCAGTAATAACATCAATAGGAATAATAACAACAATAACCATAGTAATAGTAATACTAATTAGTATAATATAATAATAATTATAACAATAGTCATTGCAACAACAATAATAACAATAGTAATGGTGGTAGTAGTAGTTCCTGAGTTGTTCGTAGGGTGGGACAAATCAAAGCTGGGTCCCTTTTTTTTTTTTTGGTTTATGCAAACTGAAGTGCAATGAGTGAAAAAATTACTCTGACTGGGTATTGTGGTATGGGTGAAACTATCTTCTGAGTACTGTGGTATGGGTCAAACATCTTAAACCCAGGCACATCATGTTTGATCCAGCTACAAGCTGTTCACATATATTTGCCAGGGTACCAAACTCTTATAGTAGTCGTGATGTCCCCTAGTGATATATATATATAGTCAATGTGAATATAATTTCTAGCTAGCCATTTAAACCATCTTGCCATTTAAGCCAGGGCAGAGCTAATGGACACAGTGTTTATAAGATGCTGGTCCTAGCCTACAGCTCATGTGCACTATATCATGCCTAATGTCCTTGCTGTTGTTAGAGCTAAAATGTCTACAGTGATGGTAAGAAAGTTTCTCAAGTCTTTTTATAGACAAGGCCTCAGGTTAACCCCTCATGATCTCTCACTTCTCATTTAAAAGGAAGGAGGGAAGATAAATCCTTAACAATGCATTCTTCCTTCCAACTGATCACTCAGCATAAGTGTTAAAAATCATAGACAAAGACTTTAAAACAATCAAATTACAATTCTGTCTCCTCACTTCAGTTGCTCAAGCTTTAGATCTAATTTAACTGGTGCTAGCCTCATCATTAAAGTCTTCTAGCATTCTCAAAAGCTGAATTTCTAATATGAAAAAGTCAGAACTGCCCTTTCCCACCATATTTGCAACAGAAATCTTTCTCTTGCACGTGCGTGCACACACACACACAGTGCCTTTTAACAGTTTTTTTTCTGAGCAGGGGAAACAATGACAGTAATTTTTGCTTTGATAAAAGTTAATATTTCTTAGGTTTTAATCAGAGAGAAGCTTGATCATTTGCCAAGACAGTCTGACACTTAAGGCAGCTTGAGCCTTACAATCTATTAGACTTATCACCAACAAATCTTCCCAGTCACTAAACTAATCAACACAGTCAATGTCCCTTTTATTTCCCTTGGGTATGCTTCTGGCTATGGAGAAACTTCTGGCTATGGAGAAACACTATTTATCTTAAACAAACTATTTGTTCAGAGTTGACATGAGGAATATAGGTAAAACAAGGTTTATTAGTTCAAACAGGTTCAAAACCTGTGTGGGGACCCAAACACAATCCTTATCTTATCCCTTATGCAAGTGCTCTTCAGCCACTCCCTCCAAAATACAATTACCTTTAGGCAAATAACAGCTCGAATTAGGGCATTTCTTATAGAATGAGAAAAGATTCTTGCTCTCACTCTTCTATGGATGGAAAAACAAGTGAAAAGCTTGTTTAGGACATATGTACAGAACCTGTACATGTAGTGAAATGGGGTCCTCATCTTAAAGGGGGCCTTTTAGGCATTACTCAGATATCACTATTTGATTCATAACAAAAAGTCTGTATCAGTGCCATCCTGTCATCCACATAGTCATTCACATCCCTTAGGCCTCTGCATGGTGGTGGCTCTGTATGTGTGTGTGTGTAAATATATATATATAAATATATATGTCTACATGTGATTTGAATATGGCTAGGGACAAATATTCAAAAAGCTTGAGCCTGAATTGATTCAGTCTTTGCAGGTTAGTCTAACCTGCCTAGGTTGAACTGGTTTGCAACCATATAGACCAGTAATCACCAACCAGTTGATTGTGATTTACTGGTTCATTGGGAAGCCTCTGACAGTCCATCTCAGTCTGGCGGGAGCTAAGTACGTGCACATGTGTGCACACACTCAGCCCCCCCAAGACTGAGATACAGAGCTGCAGCTGCTTCAGGAATGGTGTGATGCCACATGCGTCCTGCCACTGGGCTGAGCCATGCCCCCTGCCACTGGAGCCAGGTTGTGAGAGTGGGACAATCCCCCTCCGCGCACTGCTGTGCCTCTTGCTGCCGGGTGAATGGGGCCCCAGCTGGGCAGTGGGAGGATTGGAGACCGGGCAGCTTGTTCAGGTGTGTGGGAGGGCTCCCACTGCTGCAGGCACCCCAGCAAAGGCCCAGGGGGCACATGCTACCCGCGATCTGTGTGTGGAGCGGAGGCATTTGCCACTGTGAGCTGGGTTTTGTGCCCTGAGCCCAGCTGCAGCTGCTCTGGGAGCAGTGCAACACCACATGCCTCCTGCCGCTAGGCTGAGCCACACCCCCTTCCCCGCCTGGCAGTGGGATACATGTGGCATCGCACCACTCCTGGGGCAGCTGCAGCAGGGCTCAGGGCGCAAGGGCATTATAGAAAGAGGGCCAAATCCTATTTTCCTATATGCCTAAATGGCACTTATTCAACAATATAACTGCGAGTTAGTTGTATAACTGCACAATGGCATGTGTGCCATGAAGGTGTATAAAGGAAAATAGGATTTAACCCAGGCGTGGGCTAAATATGGCCCGCAGGCTGCATCCAGCCCACCAGGCACTTTCATTTGGCCTGTGGGCACTCTCCAATGAACTGTACTTTGCCCAGATCTTCCATCCATGAGCGTGGGAGTGAGATGCCCACATATACACACTCCCACCCAACATACTCTATTTCACCTCACTCCCACCCTTGTGGGTGGAAGGACCCAGCCCAGCCAGCACACAGCTTCCAGGTGGGGCTACTGCTGACATTGCTGCAGTCACCCAGGGACCAGCTTGGCTTCCCTGGAATCCCGCTCACTCTGGGCAGCAGGTAGGGAAGCAGCATGTTGGGATCCAGAGGCCTTCAGGCCTGGGTTTGACCTCTGTGCTCAGCTCAAGTTGCATGCTTAGCTTGAATTGTGTCCCTGATTTAAAATGAATTAGGAAATTGGCTAACTAAATTGAATAGAAGTAATCTGGGCACAAGAGGAACAGTTAGAGCAAAACCTTCTCCCACCTAACAATGAAAAGATTACCTCAGAATAGAAAATTCCAGTTAAAGGTAACCATATTTGGAAAACAGAAGAAAGATTATTCATATGCATTAGGAGGAATGCTTAAGTTAATTTTATGTATTAAGAAATGCAAGCTATATGGTATATAAAGAGAGGTGAGAGAGTGTACCCTTTGAGACGCTCCGGTAGGAAGCCTGAAGAGATCTGGTCACCAATCCAAGATCCTGTCTCAACATCAGACGTGGGAGCCAGGAGCCCTGGACAAGACTTCACAGCCTGATCAACTAGTGAAGTGCATTCGCAACATTTTGGGGTGGTAAGCTTCTGCTTTGACTAGCTACAAATCTAAAATTTTTAACTGCTACTGCTATTCCAGTTTTAATTAGAATTGTATCTGTTAGGGTTCAGAAAACATGCTTTTAGTTTAGGACAACTGTGTCTTAGCCTCTTTGCCTGGTATAAGACCAATTCTAGCGTCATAGGGATGTAACAGGCAGGGGCAGGGGTGGAGGTGGGGTGTGGGAAAGCTGCCACTGGGTGGGGACAGGGAGTGTGGGGCTGGGGCTGGCAGCAGCATGAAGCCCGCGCCCAGGGGAGTGGTGGAAATATGGAGTTTGAGTGGGCAGGGTGTGGGTGTGAGGGAAGGTGGGGAGTGTGGGGACCCCCCCCACACTTCCTCACATGGCATGCAGCCCCCACTGCAGGGAACAACAGCTAGTGGAGATGTTTATGCCCAGCACAGGCACTGGTACCCAGCAGCATGCAGCTCTGGCCAGCGCTGCACATGGAGACAAGAAACACAGCCCGGCCGGCCTAACTCTATTGCAGGGCTCCTAGAACTCCTACACTCAGTTGCCACCAGGGAAAGCCCCGTGCTGGAGCCAGCTGGCTTTCCTGCTCCCTACTGTGCAGGTCTTGGGACTCCTCCAGGAGTGGAGGAGGGCCCTGCTCCTTGCTTCCCCATGGAGTCCCAGGACCTGCACAGCAGGGGGCAGGGAAGGCAGCTGGCTCCAGCACACAGGGCTTCCCCCAGTGAGGTGCAAGTGCAGAAGCTGCGGGCACGCTACATGGAGCGCCCACAATAGAGACGGGCCTCTATTGTCACTAGCCAGCTACACAGTCAATAATGAGAGACTTCTCCCCCCCCCCCCCGCCCCCTACTTCCCCCTCCCTCTCCTTACTTTAGTTTCTGTTTCCCTACAGGCAAGCCCAGCTTGAGCTCCAAAACTCAAAATGTTTCGAAACTTTCGAAACGTTTCAACTTGCCTCATTTCGAGGCTGTTTCGAAGCTTTCTGTTTTGTTTCAATTTCGCTGTTTCAACCTTGAAACAAGTCAAAACAGTGTTGAAATGAAACTGCCAGTGAAATTTCACGCAGCCCTAGTTAGGAGATATTAGAAGATTTTAAACCCATCTCTTCTGAGCTGCATAGGACTTTTTTGAAACATTTTCTGGAGAGTGAAGATGGACATCCCTTACTTATGCCACAGTAGGTTGGTGCCCTTTTGGACTTTAGGAATGAAGAATAGGCTTTGCTTATTTTCCTGGATTTTTAGATCATCCAGGAAAATTCCACTTGTCCTCCCAAAAGTCCATCAGAGAATCTCTAACTACTTGGAGAAAGTAAGGTTGTAGTGTTTTTGTAGCCATGATAGTTGAGGGAGTATGCTGAACAAGCTTTGGTAATATCTTTTGTTGGGCGTGCTGTACTGGTAGGAGAGATTGGCACAAAGGCCAGATGATATTCCATGTCCTGGGCGTGTAAATGGATTTAGGCATCAAATGCGGGGGTATGGGGGGAGTTGGTGGGATTGGGGGATGGTTGGGGAGCTCTGGGGTTGGGGCAGGGTTTGATGGGATTGGAGAGGCTAATAGGTCCATGGGGATAGGGCTGGAAGGATCAGGTGATTGGTGGAGTCTGGCGGGGAGGGGGTTGGCAGGATCAAGAGGGCTAGCAGGTCTGTGGAGCAAGATTGGTGGGATTGGGGTTTAGCGGATCCTTGGGGGTGTTGAGCTGGAAAAAGGAAGTTTATGCAAATTCTGCCCTGCCAGCCACTTAAGTGATTTGGTGAGCAGGGACTAATGAGTGTAACCCAGGCTTCTGGCATCTATCATGTAGATGTCTGGATTACTTGGTGAGGAAACGCAATCTAATCAGTCAATAAAATGTGAGGAAACCCAATCTAATCAGTCAATAAAATCTCCTCAAGATCAAATTTTAAATGAAACAAATAATAACAGTGTATTATAAATAAAGCTAAGCTAAACAACAATACCAACTGGCAAACTGTGTGGAACTACTAAACTATCTGACTCCTAAACAATATCTTAATTCCCACTATATACACTAATATTTTAGGGATACAGACAAGACATACTTACATGCAGCAATATAGGAAAGAAGGAGTGATATTCACCTTAGGAACTGCAAAGTGGTGTTACTGGGGAGGGACAAAACAGGTCCGGGACCAGTTCGAGCAGTCTCCTAATATGGTGTAAAGTGAGAACTGAGCTCCCCACAGCGTCGGTAGACTGGAATTGGCCACGAATTTGAAGGTTACTTGCTCTTTCTCTCTTTCTATCTCCCAGGCATGCTTTGTCGACCTCAGACACCACAGCAACCTCACATACTTCTACGCGCTGTAACTATCTCTCAGGCACCCAATAGCCACATGCAAGCTTTCTCTCTCAAGCTTCCTTTCTCTCTACCTCTAGCCCCCCCCCCCCCCCCCCCCCCCCCCCCAAACTGAGGCAAAAATCCTTTTCTATCCCAGCTGTACATGGCATACATGCAGTAATGGTCTTTCTGTGCATGGCACTCTGTTTTGTGCACAGCTCTCTATTTTTCCTCCACGTAGCCCACTACTTTTTGACTTGGCACTCCAGTAAAAGGCCGCAGGGTCACAAAAAGTTCAAATTAGACATGGGGGTTGGTGGGATCGGTGTGGATGAGATGGCCTGGTCATGTAGCCTTTCTCCTTGGTGGCCTCAGGGACACTTCCTGGAGAACGGGAATGGGGATCTCTCTCAGGGAGGAGGAGGGACCTGCATGGGACAGGACAAAGGGAGGGATGAACCTGGGGTGGGACTTGAGATTGGTATCCTCAAGTCTCTGCTTTTATATTTTCCTTCCCCCCTGATGACTTCTGATGACCCTTCATCCGTGGCTACCGCTGGTTGGTTATCTCTCTGTGGTCACACGTCCACATAGCTTGTCACATGCACACATACTGATTTGGTCTTTCCGGGCTTTCTCCTAGTTTGGTCTGTTCCCCCAAAACTGGGACTCAAGTCCCCTGCCCTGGGGTCTTGTTGCTGGTGTCGCTTTTTATCATACTATGGGACAGTATGGTGTATTCTCCCAATTCCCACACTGTTTTCTAAACTATGTGTCCTTATTGTGTTAGACCACCTGTCTGCCTTGAAGGCTGTGATCTCATGTTATGGCATGCCCCTTCAGTTTGAAGGCTGTGTCCATCTGTTGACATATGATAAATATTTCAAAAGAATTCCCTGTATTACTGAGGTCATATAGACCCAGTGATGCATTCACATTTCATATTGTAAGAGCAGTTTCTACTCTGTTACTTGTTACTAAGTGTTGGCACAAAATGAAATGCAGTATGTTTCAGTTTCTGCTTGTTTTACAGTAAAGGTGCCAAAAGTCATCATTGTTTACCCACAGTGCCTTTCCTTCTATCTTTCCAAAGGAAGCACTTGGAGGATGAGAAAATATTATTAAAATAAAACAAAATACAATTTCTCATTCAGACAAAGGCCTTGTCGATTCAGAAAGAAACAGCAGACAAGCAGACTTAATTTACTTTTTTCAACTCTAGTAAAAGTGAGGGAAATGAGTTTTCTACATTTTTGCATGCCATTAGAGCAGTTAGGCATGTACAAAATCAGAGAGTAAAATTCTGACCCTCCATATTCAACTGAATTGCCTAGCTAGACTCACAGATGTAAGGTCTTCCACCTATCCTAGGAGTAATCCCTCAGGTTGGCCCTAAAGATGCTACATGGCTAGCAAATCTTCCATGGGACATAGTCTGTGACTCTCACTCATGGCAGTAAGGATGTTGTAGGGGAATATCTTTATGTTGAATTTGTATGGGAAATATTGTGAACAGAGAAGACTGATATGGGAAGATTTGCTTAGATGTGCTTTATACAGTCAGAGTATGTGAAATTCAGTCTCTGGGAAACTCTACTGAGACAGAGCTGACTCTCTGAGGAGTTTGCAACAGTGAGAAACCATTTATCTTGTAAGCATATTGTGAGTGCTCATAACATCTCAGAGGAACCTATCTTAGTTATTCTTATAGTCTGCAACCTAGACAAGGCAAAAGAAAAGTATTTAAAATGTCAATTCAACTTCTAGATGGGTGCAGTCAAGGTTCCTGCAGCAGGTTGTCCAACTGAGGGACACTGGTACAGATTGCAGTCTAGGTGGAAATAGTCTAAAGCTATATACATTAAGCTTTTTTTTTAATTCAGTTGATTTAAAGTACCATGTGGATGCTATCTTTGGCCAGCTGCCATCTAAGAATATGGCCAGAACTGTCCCTGGAATAATAGTTTCTGTGCATTTGCTGAAAACCTTGTAGTGCAATAAAACCATTCAGAATCCTCTGTCTATCCAGAGGTCCAGATTACTCATACCCATGAAAATGACAGCATTGCCATGGTGCTTGCATTTATTATCCAGGGATTGAACCAAGAGAGAAACCTCCATAGCTGTACCTAGAACTGAGGGATAGTCTGTTCGACAGAGAAAAGAGCTGTTACATAAAAACATGAAATGATTTCAGGGCTCGAAGGTAAAAACCCAAATGGACAAGGATGTTCACAGGGAATTTAGGAAGGATCCCCTAGCCCTTCTTGTCACTTGTTGCTATTGTGGGAGACAGCTCCAAGGTTCTGGGAGGATACACCATACCAATTCATTTTAACAGAGAATAGAAACCGGGATGACATCACATCTAGAGGACACTGTAATGACCAAATTTTAGTGTAGTTCTCACTTAAATCTGAAAGAATGTAGGTAGCAGGATTTTTGGGTCACTTGCATCCATGGACACTTCTTCATTTCTTGGCTGCCATTCCTTGTATGAATAATGGGTCAAAATGTTGGTTTTGAATAGGGTATTCCTTTCATTACCATCATCTTTTGTCTTATACACTTTGTGGGGGACACTTGTCTGTCTTCCTCAGTATCAGGATATGTTTGAGGGGTTGACTCATTGATATAAGATTCATGCCTCAAGGAGATGGTTTCATATGGCAGCAACATGGGATTTCAGACACTGGATTTTTTTACTCTTAGAACATCAGAATGTTTCCATATATGAAAATACCTAGATTTTATGTAGACATTTTAGCAGTCTCCAAAACACTGAAGGGCAATTACGGCGAGGATGGAATAGGCTTTTCTCTGTGGTTGTAAGGGATAACACTCAAGGTACAACAGACTCAAGATACAGCAGAGTAGATTTAGGTTGGAATTTTTTGACCATGAGGGTAATCAAGCACCGAAACAAGCCAGCTAGGGAAGTTGTGGAATATCCATCCATGGAAATTTTGAAAAGCAGGTTGCACAGATGTTTGGCTGAGATGGTTTAGTCAGGGAGGATCATGCTTTGAACAGGGGGCTAGATTAGATGACTTTCTGAGGTTCCTTCCCTATGATCTTATGAACATTTCAACATTTCATAGTGAGGCACAGAGAAGTAAAATAACTTACTAAATATTACATGGTAAGCTAATGACAGAGGTAGGACTAGAACTCATGTGTCTTGAGTACTAATCCTGTATGCTGGACCACACTGCTTTTGTTATTCTCTGGTGCCAGGGTAGGATAAGATCTTTCATGAATGTATCTTTAATGTTATTCTTCATTATGCCATTTGGTGCATCTACAATTTTGCTATTACCTACAAGGCACCTCATAAAATGTATTTAATTGCTTCTTGGATGGGTTTGTCATTTAATCCATTTTCTCCCACGTGTATCAGAGAAGAATGAAATAAAAAAAGGGAAGTGGGCATTAGGTTTCTGTGGTCTTAGGTTGTATAAAGAGAATGGTGCATATGGATGAAGATCAGCTATATAGCCACCAGGAGAGGAATTTACAAGAGATCGTTAGGTAAAATGCTTCCCATTCAAAAGCTATCTGAAAATGGAGACAAAGATACCTGTACAGAGAGCCAAAGCCAAGAGGAGGGATGAGTTGGACCTCCCTAGAAAAGTGAGCACCAATTAAAGGTATTACAGGCTGCCAAGCATTTTCTCCATTAAGGAAGAAAATATAAGTGGGGAAATAAGGCTGCCCAGAGGAGTGGAGGGTACTGAAGAGGTTTATGTAAGTTTTGCCTTTAGTACTGATACTGATTTATTCCTATATTCTTAGACTGTTTTGTATATATCTGTCTATTCTACACAGAGGTGCATTAAGGTGTACTGTAGCCCTGGGCAAACACAAAATTGGAGTCCCACTCCCCCCATGGGAGCTGGGCTGCAGTGTGGGGGAGGGGTCTTCCCCTCCTGGTGCTGGCAGGGGAGGCTGGGTAGACCCTGCTGTGCTGGGGATGTGGTGGGGGGGCACATGCCCCCCTCTTCTCCCTGCCCCTCCCCCCATTCTATGGCAAAACATACACAAGCACACACATACAGGCGTGCACACAGGCACACACTCTACTTTCACTCACTCTCTGCACATGGACACACAGACACAAACACACACTCCCTGCAATAAACAGATATGGACACGCACACATACACACGCACATGCATACACACACACAAGTGCACACGCACACAAAAACACACACAGAAACAGATGTGTACAGATGCAGACATGCACATAGACACACAGATGCATGAGCACAGACACAGATGCAGATGCACAGACACAGATGCACACAGATGCCTGCACACACACACACTAAATCAGACAGACACACACACAGATGCACACACATATACCCAGCCACACATTTTCCCCACACAGGATCTCCCCCTCCCCCACCCTCAGTCACTCTGAGGCAGTCTGTACTGGCCCTGTTGCACTGACTGGCAGGGACCTGCTGCCTGGCTGTGTCTGTGCTGGTGGGTCGGCTCAGGCCGGGAGCACCATGCTGTGCCATGCCTCTGCAGGTGGGTGGTGGCGCTGGGAGGGGTGGCTATGGGGGACTAAGGTGAATTGCAGGGGCAGGGAAAGGAGGCACCTGCAGAGGCACGGTGTTGTACGGTACTCCCTTCCCAGCCCCAGGCATGGCACTGTGCAGCACTCCTGGCCAGCACGGCCCCAGCCCTTCCCCCCTCCACCCCAGTCCCACTGGGGGAAGGGCTCCCCTCCCAGCTACAGCAGGGAAATTAATGTGCCCAGTTTAAAACCCTGCTTTTGTTTAACTGCTGATAAGGATCCAGGGGCTCCGAATTGGTAGGGGCCCCTGGGCTCATGCCCAGCTGGCCCTTTCATTAATCTGCCTATGATACTACAAGAGAAACTGCAAGGTACTGTCATTGATAATATTTACCTTAGATATCCTGCTTTTTATCTGAAGTCAGTAGTTCTTCATCATGGTTAGATGTTATTATATTATAACCTGTTTTTTTTAAAGACAGTGTGGCTGAGAAAACAAGTTCATAGATGTATGACAGAACAGTGATTTGGCTACAACATAAACAGCATATGTGCTCTCAAGGTAATAATTAAATTACAACCGTCATATGAACCTTTAACTTTTCCAATGATTTAAGACTGATAATTTCACAGAACATATACTATGGAGACTAAATAACCAATAAAGATTGTTTACCAGTTCAAAGTTTAGTCAGGTTCACTTGTAAACTTAAGCAGTAGGTCTGAATGAAGAATTAAATAAAGGCACAGGACATGTCATTTCCTGTTTTCTTGGCACATTACTAATACAAAAGAACAAGTTTATATTTAAGCTTTTCTAGATTCCTGGTCTCATAGTCATAATGATTCACTGCTTACCATTAAGATCTCATCGTTGAAAGCAAAGTTTTTGGTGATTTTTGTTTTTTGTTGGACCACCTGTATACACCAGGATGCTCAACCCTCAACCTGTAGGCCAGATCTATCTTTCAGAGCCATAGCATCAGACTTACATGGCTTCCCATGGGCCTGAAAATTTGGTGGCAGAGGAACAGTGTCAGCATTAATTGCTGCTGCTCAGATATAAGATTTCCAGAACTGTGGACAGTCTTGCAGGATGGATAGGATGGCCTTGTGTGCTAGATGCAGCATGTGAGGCTGGGGCAGCACAGGACCTGATCTGGGCATGTAGGGCTCCATGTGAGTGGTGCAAGGCAGGATCCAGGCATACAGGCCTGGTGTGAGGCAGGATCTGGGTGACACAAGGCAGATTCTGGGTGACAGGGGCCTGGTCCAGGTGCCAACCCCATAGATCCAGTCCATAGACTAGCCTTGTACCACTCAGTCAGTCTGCAGGGCCAAAAGGTTGAGCACCACTGGTACAGATGTTTTGGGCTTCTTTAAAATGAAGGCAAGGCCCTAGACTTTGCTGTACTGCAGCAAGAAAACTGAGACTGTTATTTGGCATGTATAAACTTTCTAATGCAGGGTTTGGTCTGATCTGGTGCACATCTGGCCCATGCAACTGTTGACTCCAGCCCATAGATATGGGTCTCTGGTGGCATGGAGCTTCAGCTGTGGGCACTTTCCCTGTGCTGCAGTGAAGAGAAGTACCTGTTGTGAGCAGATTCTAGCTCCTTCTCACCCACCTCTGCCTCAACGTAGGTTATTCCAGCCTGCAGCCAGAAAAGGTTGCTGCATGCTGTTCTGGCATATATGCTTTAATTGATACATTTGAAACGTAATTGTTTAAATATCATTAATATAATCCCACCAAACATACAGGTAATTAATGGAGGATGGCCATTAATTAGTAGGGCGGCCATTGGTCCTGTTTTATACCAAAACATCCTGTTTCTAAACCCTTTGTCCCCTATCCATTTCTAAATGAGGAACAAACTCGTTCTGCAGAAAGTCCTATTGTTTATTTCATTGGTGGAAATACATGTCAACTATTTATCTTTGCGATGCTATTGGCTGTACCTAGGGGTTGCCAACCCACCAGGATTGCCCTGGAGTCTCCAGGTGTAGACCCCAGACTCTGGCCTTGTTGCTTATTGCACTGTGCAGTGTGTATGCATGTTCATGGCTAGAGGGCTTGAAGGTCCTAGAAGGTATGAATGTTTGCCCTTGATGATGTCGTGAACGACTTCCATTATTAATTCATCTTCAGCATGCATGGTCCCTGTTGGTCTTTCAGTTTGGCATCCCTGAGTGGACATTGAAAGGGTTAATTGAATTGTGTGGCACTTGAAATCACGCAAATGTCTATGGGACCCGAAGAGGGATCGAAGTTTTTGTTTGTGCATGGCTGTTCAGAGAACAATCAGCTCGAAGAGAGGCCGCCAGGTACTCTTGTCTGTTTTATTGTATTTTAAAGTGTTTTGTTAATTGGACATCAAGCTAGTGTAATAACACCATCATCTGGAAAGAGATTTTGTGTGCGCTGCCATTTTGTTGCTTATTCTCCCATATCGCAGTTACTGCAACGTACCATTGTTTTGCAATGTGAGGGCTGAGTAATTGATTTGGTAGTTAGAAGAATGGATAGCTCTGCAATTCAGGCAGAGATCCCAGCTGTTAGCGTGACTGAGAAATCTGAGGCATGGTTGGAACCTTTTCTGTGGCAAAAGCACACTTGGTCTTACCTTCTAAAAGAAATAATGCTCTGGAGAGAAGCTGACTTGCTAGACACTGAATTACCGTATGAGGTATGGTGTGACTGATGGCAGACTTGGATTTTAGATAAATAACAAAATGAAGGAGCATGTAAAAAGGTGATGATATCAGGGATTTTTTAATGTGTTAAAGGCCTGTCTGAAAGGGCTAAGAAAGAAGTGGTGCTGATTAAGAGTTTGAAGGAGCAGCCAGCAGCTGTAGAGGCGAATAAGTCAGACAAGATTGACAGGTTGCAAAATGAAGCAAAGGCGTTCCAGGGTAGTACCTGGCGAGATGTCAGGGAAAGAGCTCAGAGCTGTCAAAAAGGAGTTGGAGTTAAAATTAGACAAAAAGAGATTTTGGAATAAGGGAGGTGAGGATCTGGAAGCTGCTTTTAAGGTGATGTGTAAGCAGCATACTGAGGAGATGAAAGAGAGAAGTTACAGCAAGACAGGCTGACTCAGACTGTCATGCACTGTGAGAGACAATTAGAAAAACTATGAGGGTAAATAAAGTCTGTTAAGGAAAGATATCCTGCTAGGATTGCTCGGAGCGCAATAAGACTATGTGATAGTTTTGATGACTCTGAATCATCTTGTGGGAGCAGTTACAGTTTCAAGCAAGGAGAAACCTGCAGGTCTGCATTAGAGAGATCCATGCAGCCTGCAGTGGCCAATGGTACTGCTGCGCCTATGGTGCCATTGCAAGTGAAAGAAATCCTTCATCCAGGTCCTAGGGGAAGGAACTCCATTGAAACGGTGGGGGTACCCTTATTGGCAGAACAACTCAGAACTATTGGGAGGCAAATTGGACCTCTTAAAAAAGAAACAGATATCAGTTGGCTAACTGAGTTGGCATTGTTGGGAGAGAGCTCTGGTTATACGGTTGTGGATTTGGTAGATATAATGCATGACTGTCTAGATATGAAGGGCTTTGCTGCACTGCAATTGGATATTGAAAATCAAAAAGTCCAAAACACTGATATAGTACAGGATGAGATTTTAAAACTATTTTCCCCATCTGAACCTGTGGTGGTACTTTCCATAAGGAACGTCAAGTGAATGGTAAACAGCCAGAGGCCCATATTGAGGGAGAGAAATTGTTATTTGTGGCGGAAGGGCTGGCTCGACCCATGAGAAGTAGCAGTGGAACTGTAGGGATGAATGATTTTGATGTGCCTGAGTTTAAGCATCCCATGATTAATGGATTTAGTTCTCAGTTATGTACTTACTTAGGCGGAAATGTTATGGATGCTTCTCTGGAAGATATTCTACATTGGGCAAGGCAAGGATATGAATTAGACTTAAATAAAAGTGTGGAGATAAAGAGAAGAGGTAAAATATTTGTAGTCTCTCTGAAAGATTTAAGTGAAAAGGAGAGGACTTTGAAAAAGCGATGAAGGAATAGCGACTGAGTGTTTTATTTGATAGAGATAGCACTGTTAGTGAAAGAGCAAATGGCCATGTGAAAGAAAGAGTGTGAGTGTATGAAGTAAAGCAAGTACATAGCACTAAGATGAAGTCTGGAAAAGTGCAGGATAAGACAAGTGATAGAGAAAAGGCTCCAAGTAAGTCATCTGAGCTGTATAGATGGAATAACAACAGGCAAGGAAAAGAAAAGAGAGAATCTCGCTTTCCAAGGTCTGAGTTAAGAGACTATTTATGGAAAGAGCTTTTAAGAAACACATCTAAGGATGTGGTTAATGGCCTGCTTATGGTCAGACTACTTGAATTGTTAATGCAGTATAAGCAGCAAGACGCAGCTGCAACCTGGAAGGAAGACAAAGGGTTGCCACCACCCCTGGCTGCAATTTACAGCTCTGATTAGGACAGCCCATAGATTTCACAGACATTAGGGCTGGAAGGGACTTTGTGAGATCATTGGGGCCAGCCCCCTGCCCAAGAGGCAGGAAGTCAGCTGGGGTCAGATCATCCCAGCAAGATAAGCATCCAAAGTGTTTCTTAAAGGTATCCAGAGTATGCGCTTGCACCACTTCTTGGGGGAGTCAATTCCAGACTTTGGAGAGTTGGCCAGTAAAGAAGTTTTTCCTTATGTCCAATCTAAAATGGTCTACCAGCAGTTTGTGACTGCTAGAGCCTGTCTTCCCTTTGGGTGCCCTGGTGAACAGATGTTCTCCCAGTTCCTGATGCGCACCCCTTATATACTTATAGGCTGCCACCAGGTCACCCCTGAATGTTCGCTTCTCCAGGCTGAAGAGTCCCATGCCCCTCAGCCTCTCCTCGTAAGCCTAGCACTTTCTTTCTCCCAAGATAGTGATGACTCAGCACCAATTACATTTGATTCTTGGGGATGTCCTCTGATTTTGGTATATTTAAAGAATCAGGACAGGGAAGCCTAGGAATTGCTATTAAAGTTCACTTGATACCAAATTGGATGGGGGGCTCTGTCAATCCTTGGAGGGCTCTGGCAAAAAGAATCTTAGGGGCAACACCTCCCATTCTTTTCTTAAAACCATTAAGTTGTGGCAGGCGAGTAAGAGGGATATCCACCTCAGGCATTGAGGCTCTGAGTACCCAGTAGACCTTCTCCATGCACGAAATGGTTCATTGGCCAAGAAACCAACATCATTTCAGGGGAATAACCTCCTGACCCGGCCCTCTCAATCTATGGCAACATGCAGCCCATGATGGCTGCACACTTCAAGTTGCTTGGGCAGCCTTGCAAACTATGAGCCATGTCCTTGAGTTCCAGCAGCAACAGTTCACTAGGCAGCAGGAATGGCTCCAGCACATCCCCACCTTCTTCAAGATGCTGAAGATGACAAGGGATGATGATCCCAAACTTATATAGAAGTTTTTGAAAGGACAGTCAGACAGGTAGGCCTTGACCATATATACTGGGCCTGCCAACTCACTGCACTTGTAATTGACAAAGCCCAGGCAGCTTACAGAGCATTGCCATGAGATGAAGCTTGTGATTATGCGAAAGCCAAAGCAGCGATTTTGTACTGGCTTGACATCACGCTGGAACATTATCAACGTCTATTTTGAGCTAAGAAGCCCTGAGAGGATCGACGCCCCTGGATCCTGATGCCACTGCTGTGAGACTTGAAGAGCAAGTGGTTGCAGCCAGCGGTACATGACTGGGATGGTCCAGCCGACCAAGTTCTGCTGGAGCAGCTTTTCATAGATTCATAGATGTTAGGGCCGGAAGGGACCTCAATAGATCATCGAGACCAACCCCCTGCATAGGCAGGAAAGAGTGCTGGGTTCTGATGACCCCAGCCAGATGCCTATCTAACCTCCACTTGAAGACCCCCAGGGTAGGGGAAAGCACTACCTCCCTTGGGAGACCATTCCAGATTTTGGCCACTCTAAGTGTGAAGAAGTTCTTCCTAATGTCCAGTCTAATGTCTGCTCTCTGCTAGTTTATGGCCATTATTTCTTGTAACCCCCAGGGGCGCCTTGGTGCGTAGAGCCTCACCAATTCCCTTCTGCGCTCCCATGATGAATTTATAGGCAGCCACAAAGTCGCCTCTCAACCTTCTCTTGCGGAGGCTGAAGAGGTCCAGGTGCCCTAGTCTCTCCTCATAGGGTTTGGCCTGCAAGCCCTTAACCATACGAGTGGCCCTTCTCTGGACCCTCTCCAGGTTATCCACATCCCTCTTGAAGTGTGGTGCCCAGAATTGCACGCAGTACTCCAACTGCGGTCTGACCAGTGCCCGATAGAGGGGAAGTATCACCTCCTTGGTTCTGTTTGTCTTGCATCTGCTGATGCATTATAAAGTGCAGTTAGCTTTGCTTCTAGCAGACCTTGAAGAAGGGACCCAATGCTGCATGTGGCATCATATGCTGCATAACTGCAAAGAGGCACTTCATCTCACTGAGGCTTTTGCAGTCTCTGAAAGGGAGTATGGTACAGAATAAACAACCCCTGCTGCAAGAGCTAGTGTTAGTATGTGATTGGCCTCCCATCTATCAAGTTATTAACCAAGTCAGAGAAGTGAAGATGGAGTGCCAACGATTGCAGAGCAAAGATGAGTGGCTTGGGGAGGTTGAATCAGACCAGGAGGAGGCTTATAGGGAAGATAAACCCATGAGATTAACAGATGTAGTGAGTGCGGCCCAGTTCCAGGAAGCTCAAGAGGAGGAGGATGAGATACAGTGGGTCTGGGAAGATCAGATCCCAATGGCTAGAACCCCTCCAGAGCTAGCACGGTGAGCATCCTGTTATGAGGTGAGGTAAAACTTGTTATATTAACTAATAGCACAACAGGAGGTGGGAATTGAGAGGGTCCAGCTGGTAGTCCTGTAACAGGGAACCCTAGCTCTCTTACCAGAAGGCAGGTCAGTCCCTTTAAGACCAGAACTTTCCGGGCACAGCCTGCTGACAGGGTAGGGGTTAAAAGCTGAGCCAGGCCAGCTAGTCAGGGGACCGGAAGGGGGCAGGCCAGAACTATAAAAACCCTGGGCTTGGAGGCAGTAGGGGGCAGTGGCCAAAGGGGAAGGAGGTTGTGTGCGAGAGCTCCACAGAGAGGCTTGGCTGCTCGTCTGACTGCTGTGAGAAGGAAACATCTGTGTTGATCCTCAGAGAAGCAGTGGCAGCACCACAGGGAGGAACGTTACACACAGCGGGGAAGCAGAAGTACCAATCTATGAAGAAAATGTAAGCTGGCATGCTACCTTCTTTAATTTCTATTTTTTGTGACAGACTGTGTGTGTGTGTGTGTGTGTGTATATGTATATATATATATATATATATATATTTGTTGATTGAAAGACCGGCGGTTTGTGGATGAGGAGGAAGCCTCATCAGTGCCTTGGGCACAGTCATAAAAGATACATGCTTTTGGGTTGAGCCAGTGGGGGTTCAGGCTGCTGCCCAGCCTTGAACTTGCAGATCTCTAACTATAAGACCAGTAGACAGGCCTCTAGGCCAGAGAACCTGGGCAGCATATTGGAAGCAAAAGGAGGGCCACAAGCCCCAAGATTAAGGCACTAGAGCCTCGGAGTCAAACCCTATCTGGTAGGTTTAGACTGGTAGGCCTAGCTAGAGAAAGACAGGGGGGCAAAGCCCATGGTGGCTGAGAAAACCAACATAGAAATACAATAGGTAATCTCCCTCTTGTAAGAACATCTGTATAATATTTCTATCAAGAAGTGGCAGAAGAGTAAAAGTGGGATATGAGAAGCATTAAGGGACTTCAAGGGTTCCCCTCATAGGTCACAGATAGCAAACAGAAGAAAAAAAATGCTGCTGGGGAGGGCAACCTGTTACAAGTCCCAAAGCCATTTTGACAGGTAGTGTGGTGTATTGCCCACGCCACTCTTGTGGGGGATCACCTCAGCCATGATAAGATCATTGCAAGGATTATTCAGTGGTTCTTCTGGCCAAACTTATATGACCAAGTCACCAAGATGTGTTCAGCCTGCCTGGAACGTCAGGAGGTTAGGGAGGTGAGGCTCCCGTAAGCCCCATTGCAACCTATACCTATTATTGACATACCTTTCTCCCGTGTGGCATTAGATGTAGTTGGACCCTTGCCTGAGAGTAGCACAGGTAACCAGTACGCCTTAATATTTAAAGATTACATCATGCACTACCCTGATGCCACACCACTCCACTCAGTTACAGCCCCTTGCAGATGTGACGGGCTGGCTGGCAGTGACCTAGCCCAGGGGTTTTGAAAGGGCAAAAGATGATTGGAGGACTTGGGATTCCCTTTCCTCACCAATCAGGCCCCAGAGATTCACCCCTCATGTCCCCTGATTGGCCCCTTGGGTCACCAGGAGGGGGATAAAAGGTGCAGCATGGCTGACTCAGGGGAGAGACCAGTGAGGGACCATGAGTAAGGAGCTTCAAAGAACTGGCAAGAGCTGAGCCAGTGGGGCGGAAGCAGTTGCCCCAGAACAGCCTGAAGGAGCAGGACCTGCAGGCAGCAGTGGGACCCTCAGCAGCATGCCATATGGCCTGCAGGAGAGGCTTTCTGCTGGGCTCCAGGATCCCCTATGAGAGGCTGTGGCCAGCAGGAGAGGTTTCCTACTGGGCTCCAGGATGCCCTGCGAGAGGCTGTGGCCAGCAGGAGGATCTGAGCAACGACTTGAGGGGTTCCCAGCTTGGCTTCCAGCTCCTCCAATCAGAGACCAGGAAGCTCCACATGAGGCCAGGGCTCCAGGAAGGTCAAGACCCCTAGCAGCTTGGTGCTATGCTAGCACTGGTGGCTGTGTTCCTGCCTACCATGTGGGAGATCTGAGTTCAAGTCTCAGTTTTGGTGCCTTGGAGTGAGTGAGCTAACGAGGAGAAATTCCTCTTGCAGTAGAAAGGAGCCATTGTGTTTTCCCCCTTTCTGCCCCTCCAGGTACCTAGGCCCTATATTTCTTTGTCCTTTGACATTTTGTATTTTGTGCCTTTTTATATTTCCCCAACCGGTATTGTTTGCTCTGCTGTTTGTGTTTTATATTTTGTTAACCCTGTCTTTTGCCAATGATTGTAAGTGTCTAACCTTTGTTGAATCCTGCCCCCCTTGGGGCACTGTGGTGTCCACTATACCCCCTGATTATGCCTGTTATGTTCCCAGTATTGTTCCCTCATTAAAAGGTATATGGTTAAGTCCCCAGTGGTGGTCTGGCTCTGCTCTATAGGGGGAGGAGAGTCCCTACACCTCCCACAGTGCTTGTGCACCTGCTTTGATCCCTTCAATTGGAGAGGGGGTACCTTTTGGAGTACCGCCCAGGTTACACATCACCAAGGAACTGGTCAGATGGATACCTCGAATGGGCATCCCTCAAGAGATTTTGACCGACTAGGGGCAAAATTTTGTCTGGCATGCTACAAGTGGTCTGCCAGACCCTTGGGGTCACACATCTCTACATGCTGGTGTACCATCCACAGACCAATGGATTGATCTAACAACTCAATGGTATGTTAAAGAGAATAGAGACAGTGTGCCCAGACCAACCTACGGGAATTGGACATGATGCTACTTCCCATCCTACTTGGAATATGAGATATACTGCAAGACTCTTAAATGCTCCCTGCTTGAGCTAGTGCTCAGTGTCATGGGATGGGGATCTGCAGGATGGCCATGATCTCCTAAGGCACCTTACCATACCAAGTTGGCCCAATGGGCACCCTTGATTCTCGCCCGCCATGTCTTTGATGGAAAATATATATAGTAGGGAGGCTGCCTTTATGTCCCCTTGGACACAGTTTGCTGTACTCTCTGACCCTGTGGGCTCCCGGACCCCTTGTAGGTCCCATTTGCAATGGGTGTTTTGGGGCACCCTAGCCTTATGGGCTATATACATGGCTCCAACCGCCCCTTTACCATGCCCCAAGCCTCTCTGATGGTACTGACATGGTTTGGTCTGGGCCTTATTATAATTTGGCCCCCTTGTCCTCCCTGGGCTCTTCACGGCCCTGGTTCGCTCGGCGGTTCGCGAGCGCTTGGGCTCTCCACAGCCTTGTCTTGCTTGACGCCCCACTGGCGCTTGGGCTCTCCATGGCCCTGCAAAGTGCTGCACCCTCTCTGGCGCTGGGGTTAGTGTGCCTCATATGCTGTGCCCTCTCTGGCGCTGGGGTCCTCGCGCTGCTGTGGGTCCCCTTATGAGGCCTCCTCCTTCCCCTAATAGCCTCACCCAAACCACTGATCTTATACGACAATAAACAAAACACAAGCCCCTGGGCTGTAACATAAATCCAAGCCACTTGGCTATAACCTCCTCCAAACCCTACTGGGGAATGCTCTGTCCCTTAACAGTATCGGAGGCTGCTCCTGCAAACAGGCCTCTCCCCTTTGCCTGCTCTGTGAGAGCTCCTTCCCCTTTGGCTGCTGGCAGGGAACTGCCCTCCCTGGGCCCAGTCCTGGGGTTTATATGGGCCCAGAGCCTTGCTCCTTCCGGTCAGCTGACCATGTGCAGGTGCAGGCTAATTTACCCTCTGGTTTGTTGCCCTGGTAACCTGCATCTGGGCTTCTGTCTCTCTCCCTCTGGGCCTCTTCCCAGGCAGCCTCCGCCCCTCTAGGAGCAGGGCACCTTTGTGCCCTGCAACACTCAGGCATACAGCAAGGGGCCCCTTGCAGGTGATGAGCAGGGGATGGGAACAATTGGATGGCACCAAAATGACCACCAGGGCTTACAAGAAAGAGTTTCAAGAGTGTATCCATGCCATGCCATAGTACTCAGAGATGTTGCTTCCATGTTTTTGTAAATATGACCACATTGTCAATGTATGCTGCAGCATGTATAGCATGAGGCACTGACATGTGATCCATCACCCTCTGGAATGTTGTTGCTGCACCATGTAGACCGAACAGCATACAGACAAAATCATAAAGTCCCCAAGGGGTGCCAAACACTGCCTTGGCCTGGCATGGCAGGCTGCGGAGATTTGCCAATACGCTCTAGACATATCCCATATGGAGATGTCCTGTGCCCCACCATTCTAGCAACGGCACGATGTTGGGCATCAGGAATGCATCAAAAGTGGTGACAGCATTTAGCTTCCTACACAGAGGCGAATCTACACAGATGTGAAGTGACCCATTGCTTTTCATTTGGGATCACCCTAATGATGGCCACTCTGACCTGTCTACAATGAGGAGGAGGAGGATGGCTACCAGTTGTTTGGTTAACAGCCAAGGAACCAAAGGTTGCAACGGGAAAAGAGGAGTTGTCTGTTGTGATGACCATTATCTAGTCTTGCCATCAAAAGTAGTCACAGATTTTTGCCATAACTAGTTGGAGCATCTATCCTTTGGCATTGCTTCAGGCACGTGGGGCTAATGTTACTGAGAAAGGAGTGCCAATAGTGAATGAGCCTTGTAACACTAACCTGGAGGTGCAGTGTCAGTTAGATACTGCTGAAGAGCTGGATTCCGAGAAAATAGATGCATGGGATCATTACAGACAGAACAATTGGATGGTAGCACACCAATGTCAAGCACAAAGGAAGTGTTCAATACAGTTTCAATTAACATCCTCCATATCAATTATTTGTTAGAATGAAAAGTTTGGCAACCTCGCCATTATGATTGTTTGGGGGGGAGGGTGAGAATGCACCAAATCCAAACAAAAGGAGATGGGGTGCACAGAATTAACTTAGTATACTTCCTCCCAGATTTTGATGGGAAGAACTTTCCAGTTCTACATTCATTTTAGCATTCCATTGGATAAGTCATCACAGATTCATAGTACAGTAACACTGCAGGCTCCCTCGCCTGTGGATTACACATTCAGTAGACTAAAGCAATTAGCAGACTTACTGCGGAACAGTTGTTGTCATGTAACAAGTCTTGGGGAAACTGTACATATGTTAAAGGTGAAGAATTTTATAAATATATGGAAATTAATATGATTCGAACTTAACTGGGTGGTGGTTGGTTACCATTGGTCAATTTTCAGAAGTGTTTATTTTTTACATGCAATAACCACACCCATTGTAAGACTCTCAAGTCTTATCTATGTCAAGTTAGATCAGTCACGTTACCTAGTAGTCGAACCAGTGAAAGCACTTATGGAGAATAGAATTGAGTCTGAACCACATGAATGTGGGATTGATAAATAACCAATGTTACCAATACATGAAGCCACTTAAGGTGGGGTGGCATGTCTAGGAACAAGCCGTAAAGAAAGTACAACACCAACATCGTCTCAGGAGAAGAGGTGTTTCTGGTGCAATAGGTGTGGGAACCAGGAATATCAACTCAATGGACACGAAAGTCCTGGCTAATAAATTAGCAAGTGTGTCTTGTGAAATAAAAAAGTTACAAATGCCCATAACTTCTGCATTGTCTAAACTTGCGCTAGAAGAATGGTTCACTTCAAAGGTCTTACTAAAACGGAGAGAACTAAATGAAACAGAGCACTTGTTATTACTGAAATCTATTGCCTTGTTACAAAATGACACCTCGGTCTTGATGACGTGTATTCAGGCACAGTCCTCGATGCAGGGTATAATGATGGGAATACTAAGGCAAGAATATTCAGATGAAATTCTCCTGGAAATTGGCCAGATAGTATCGGAACAGGTCACAGAAATGGAGTTGCAATTAAAGGACTGGTGGAAACTCATTCATTATGAATACGATTCCACCAATCAAGTGATTTTTTTTTTTTTTTTGATTTTTTTTTTCAGGAATACTTACAATAATATCTGCTGCTGAGGTGATGATAATAAATCCCATTTCATTAGGGGTGAGAGTGACTCATTCATTGCTAATGCCTGAGATTGAAAGAAAGTGAGCAAGATTTCATAATCAAAGATGGAGATCGGTAGATATTAGTAGTTGTACTGTAGGAAGTAGTTCAGGATTTACTTCTCCTGATCAGAATTTAGGATGGGAATTAGATTGTTTGTCTTTAGACATTGCTAAATGTGATTATATGGTTAGTAAGGGAAGAAGCATTAACCATTCCATAATACACCAAGTGTCAGAGAACTGTATCTATGTTAATACTTTATGTTCTGAAGTTATTGTTAATGAATGGTTTATATTTCCTGTTTTGTGGCACAATCATACCTTTGTGTCTGCAATGTTATTAAGACTTCAGGATGTGACTCCAAAATTAGTTTGTCACAGATCATGATTCTAAACATGAAAAGGAATCTTACAATTTTTTCAGAACTTTGACGTGGGGTGTAACTAGGGGACCTATCAGGTGGGCCTGTCCAGGTGAAGTTGAGTAATTATCCCCCAAACTTCATTTGGCAAACAAAGTCGATCATTCTTGATTGTTTGATCAAACAAAATCAATCATAGTTTCTTAGGTCGGAAGGGACCTGAACAGATCATCAAATCCGAACCCCTGCCCTGGGCAGGAACGAGTGCTAGGATCATAATAACCCAGCCAGATATCTATCCAACCTCTTCTTGAAGACCCCCAAGGTAGGGGAGAGCACCTTGGGAGCCCATTTTAGAGCCTGGAAGCCCTAACTGTAAAGTAATGCCTCCTGATATCAAGCCTGAACCTGCTGTCAATCAATTTGTGGCTGTTATTCCTTGTTATCCCAGGTGGTGCCCGGGGGAACAGAGCCTCACCTATTTTCTGCTGGTCCCTCCTGGTGAGTTTATAGACGGCCACCAGATCCCATCTCAGTCTTCTCTTCTGGAGGCTGAATAGATTCAGGTCTTTTAGTCTATCTTCGTAGGGCCTGGCTTGCTGCCCCCTGACCATGCAAGTGGCCCTCCTCTGGATCCTTTCAAGGTTAGCCACATCCCTCTTGAAGTACAGTGCCCAGAACAGGACTCAGTACTCCAACTGCAGCCTGACCAGCGCCGCATAGAAGGGAAAGATCACCTCCCTGGACCTGCTTGTGTTGCATCTGTAAATGCACGACAAGGTGTGGTTAGCCTTACTGACCGCTTCCTCAAATTGGCGGCTCATGTCCATCCTGGAGTCAACAATGACACCAAGATCCCTTTCAGCCACTGTGTTGTTGAGAGAGGTGTTTCCCAGTCTATAGGTATGTTGCAGGTTCCTTCTCCCTAGATGCAGCACCTTGCACTTGTCTGCATTGAATTCCATTCTCATCTGCCCACCTCTGTAACCTGTCTAGATCTAGTTGGATTCTGTTCCTCCCCTCCAGTGTGCCCACTTTTCCCCACATCTTTGTGTCGTCAGCAAATTTGGACAGCGTGCTTTCCATGCCCACCTCCAAGTCACTGATAAAGATGTTGAATAGCACAAGCCTGAGGATCGAGCCCTGGGGAACTCCACTGCCCACATCCCTCCAGGTCGAAAACAACCCATCCACCACCACTCTCTGGGTGTGACCATCAAGCCAATTTGCCACGCACCTGACTGTGTAGGCATCAATGCCACAGTTGCCTAGTTTTTTTATGAGAATGGGGTGAAAAACAGTGTCAAAGGCCTTCTTGAAGTCCAGGTAGATGACATCTACCTCAACATCTGCATCCAAGGACTTTGTGACCTTCTTGTCCCCTTCTTGTAAGTGGGGACCACATTGGTCCTTTTCCAGTCCTCTGGGACCTGGCCAGAGCACCATGAGCGCTCATACAGCCATGCCAGGGGCCCTGCTATGACCTCCACCAATTCCCTCAGTACCCTCAGATGAAGAGCATTTGGACCTGCTGATTTATACATGTCCAGCCCCTCCAAGAGTTCCCTAACTAGATCATCCCTGACCCTAAGCATGGCATTGTGTCCCCTGAGCCTGTTCATAATCCTAGTGGGGAAGCTGTCCCGATCCCTGCTCAGAAATATGGAGGCAAAGAACTCATTGAAAAGATCAGCTTTTTCCTTTGCTGCAATCACCAGAATGCCAAGCATGTCCTGTAGGGGTCTCACATTACCTGGTGCCTTCTTCTTACTTCCTGTGTATTTGAAAAAGGACTTTTTGTTATCCTTAATTCTGGTTGCCAGCCCTAGTTTTGTCTCTGCCTTGGCCTTCCTAACCGCCTCCCTGCAATCACGAGCAACAGAGGTGTAATCCTTCTTGGTGATTGCCCCTTGCTTCCACTGATTGTATGCCACCTTTTTTTGCCCCCTGAGCCAAGGGGGCTTTTTAGCATTCTTTCTCCCTTTAGTTTATGTTAACTGACTCCCTCTGAGCTCAGAGGATCTTCTCCTTAAGGAACAACCACCCGTCTTGTACTCCCATCTCATTGAAGCTCCGAGTTCCCAGTGTCTTTCTTACTAATCTCCTTATTTCATTGAAGTCGGCCCTCCTGAAGTCAAGGACTTTTGCCTTACTGCTTGCTTTCACCACCCTATGCTGTAAATTCCATTGTTGTTTGATCAATATCCCTTTATTGAATACAGCGTGCCAACAGATGCTATATTTTGCTATCCCTGCAGAACTTTTTAGTTCTTCTAAATACAAAGCTAACGCTTTTACAGAAAAGGGGTTGCAAGACTGGAAAAAGATAAATGAAAAGCTGAACAGTCATTCCAATTGTAAGGTCCACTTGGAAAATGTAAGTAAATCGAAAAATTACCAGGCAGCAAGTAAATCGGGCTCAGTTGTATACCACCTGTCAAACTCTCACAAGATGACTGTTCAAGAAAACTGCTTGGAGAATTACCAACTTGCTGCTCCATCTTTAATGCCAGGGATTGCCCCTTAGGGGTCATGATGAAAAGAAAAAGTCAGAAAACAGTGGGAATTGTCTTGAGTTATGCTGCCTTCTTGCAAAATATGATGAACTATTTCAGAGGAAACTGCATGGCATTTTTAACATGACAAGCCATGAAATTCAAAATGCACTCCTGTACACATTGAGACTGACTCGGTGACGAAACAAATAGCTGAAGACATGAGGAATGCAGGATTTTATTGTCTGATTGCTGATGAAGGGTGGTCTTTTAAACAAAAGCAACTTTTGATCTGTGTGCATTATGTGGACACTGACTTAAATTTGTACGAGCAAATAATCTCATTTAAAGACAGTTCACAGTTTAGAAATGAAGAGGGGATCTACAATTGTCTCAAAGAAGATATAGAGAAAGCTGGACTAAGTGCTGATCCAATAGTGGGTCAAGAATACAATGAAGTGAGCATTATGTCCAACGACACAAATAGAGTCTAGCAGAAAATTAGGAACAACCACTCAACAGCTATCTACACCTACTGTATGGCATGCCAACTTAATTTTGTAAATGGTTTGCTGTACCAAGTGCAAAAAATCATTTTATCATCTGTTTCATTGTTTTTGAGAACCTACAGTCAGTAATTCACGTCACTCACAAGGCACTGCAGTCCTCACTGTCCACAGAAGCAAGAATAGTTACTAGTAGGGCTGTGCAAAATGGCTGTGTTGTGATTTGTTTTCGAATTCAGCCATTTTGGAGGACAGTGATTCTTTTTGGTGTTTCAGATCACTATCCAATTTCACTTCAGCCGAATCTGTTTCGAACACGCTGCAAGGGAAGCTTCGCACAGCCCTACCCAGCCAGGAAGGGCTTGGGGCCCCAGTGAGGAGCAGGACGGTGCATGGGTGGCTCGTCTGGGGGAGGGCTGCTGCCCTCCATGCAGGTGAGGAGACCCCCTGCGCAGATTTCTGATCCCTGTTATGCCGGGTTACAGGGCAGGGAAGCAGCGCAGAGTGGCAAGCAAGCCTGCTGGTTCCTGCTGCGCGACTTGGCTTTGCAGCCATGCGACTTGGCTTCTCAGGGAGTAGAGATGCAGGGCTGCACAGGGTGGGCAGCAACGGGGAGGTGAACCCTGCACAGATCTCTGCTCTCTGCGGAGCCAGGTCTTGTGGCAGGGGTCTCCCAGCCCCTAGTTTGATCCCCCAGCTCTCTGAGAATTTCAGAGTTTCAGAGCTGGGCTTGCAGGGAAACAAGAACTAAGAAGAGGGAGGAAAGAACTACTCTGATATTCACATCTAGCTCCTGGTTCAATTTCCCAGCTATCTGATCACTTCCCCCAGCTCTTCTCGGGGGGCACGGGCCCCTGGATCTTCATGCCGGGTTTCAGCAGGCTACCACTGCAGCTTGGGGCCAACGGCGGCACTACAGTGTTTCCGATACTCGGCATGGGCTGTGCCAAGCAGCTGCCACTGGCCCCAGTCTGCGGCAGCAGCCTGCTGAAAGCCCATGTACAGATCAGGGGCCTGCACTCCCTGGGAAGAGCTGGGAAAATTATCAGAGAGCTGGGGAATTGAACCAGGAGCTAGATGTGAATATCAGAGCAGTTCTTTCCTCCCTCTTCTTAGTTCTTGTTTCCCTGCAAGCCCAGCTCTGAAACTCTGAAATTCTCTGAAGCCTTTCCAAAACATTTCAGAGCCTTCCAATTCATTTCAGAGCCTTCTGTTTTGGTGTTCTGGGCGTTGAAATGGCCTGAAACACTTCCAAATGAAATGGCTGCTGAAATTTTACACAGCCCTGGTTACTAGCACTGCCACAACTTTGAAAAATATGATAAATGAAGGGCAACTGGAGAGATGCCCTGTGATATGGGGGAAAATGTAAGAATAATTCTTGAGCGGGACAAAGACAAACATGTTTGGCATCCAAGGAAGACTTTAAAACTAAGTGACTTTGTTGTGGACTCAAGCTGTGGTGTGAAAGAGCACCTTCCCTTGGAACCACAAAATAATAAGCAAAAGTGGTATGTGCAACTTTTTTTACCAGTTGTCAGTGCTCTAATAGGGAAAATTAAAAGGAGGTTTTTCTGAGGAATTTTTAATGCTTGCCAGAAGTGTAGATGGCATTCTAGCCTGTGAAGCTCAAGTAGTTGATAAGATACTGGACATGTATGGGAAAACTAAGAGTCAATTCAAGTTTAGCTAAATTGGAAATGCAGATTGCACGCACTGATATTGAATCACAGAGATTGGTTTTGGGACTAGAAAATTTAAGAGCTGCTGTGACAGCTGCACAGGTGGTGTCTTCCTACTTCTCCCTTTCTTTCATTTTAATCCCCTCTAGTTTTTTTTGTGCAGGGCTCCCTCTGCTGTTCTACTTTGCTCTTGGTGAGAGGGGTATGCCTGTGTGGCCTGATTTCCTACGATCTACAACAGCAGTTTTCAACCTTTTTTTTCATTTGTGGATCCCCCCTGCAAAAAAACATTTTTGAATGAGGGTGCAGACCCCTTTGGAAATTTCAAATGGAGGTGCAGACCCCTCTGAATGGCAAGTGTAGGTATTCACATACTTTTGATTGATCATAGTCATCTGTAATGGACCCTAGACATAGTCTGCAGATCCTCCATGGATCACAGGTTGAAAACCACCGATCTACAACAGCTTGCAATTGTTTAAGGCTGTGAGTCAGATTGACCCAGTCTGGGTCAGAGACAGTCAGGTGAGTGCTAGGACCCAGCCACTGCCACTGCTTTTTGCAGCAGCAGCAGCAGCAGGGGGAAAGTACCTCTCATTACTACTCTTTGTGGTGGTACTGGGAGAGCCTGTTCTTTTCCATGCCGACAGGGGGCAATGACTGCTGTTGAAGCCCCCTGTGGTTGCATGCCACTGAAGACCCATTGCCAGATTAAGGGTAATAGGTTGTGAAACTCTGATTTACAATGCAGTCATTGCTGCATCCAAAGCTATAAGTGGAAATTCTGGGAAAAAAAGGGTTGGTCATTATTACAAATGTCTTTAAAACAGAATCTCTTTATCTCTCCTGTTCCACCAATAGCATGAAACACTATTTACACTTACATTTGAAATACATTATAGCTTTGAAAAAGTTAAGCTGCTATTTCTGATATTCTCTTTTGCTGTCATAGCATGAACGCCTGAGGCATACTCTGGAACTTTACACCCCTCCTGCTCCTAACATAGCCCAGCATCACAGGGCCTGCCTCAGTACCACTCTACGTCAGAGGAACATTGTACCAGATTTTTATATTCCTTGTGTCTCCTGGAACTTAAAAGATTGTCTGAAATCTCCTGAGTCCATGAAGAGCTTTGAAGTTAGGGGCAGAAACCTTGAACATGATTTTAAATTGTGAAGGATGCCAGTGTCGGAAGTTGGGAGGAGGAGTTTGATGTGCTTACAGGAGCTTGTGTTTCTTCAGTATTCAGTACAGAATGGAGTTTCTCAGGAAACACAGACTTCACGTCTACATATATTTATTTCTCTGGTGTACTGAAGAGGTGATGTATGTGAGGAGCTGAGGTCACTTTGTTGCATACCAGGATGGCATGTAGTTTAGTGACCAGCTAGAAATGATGGAAGGTATTATTTATGGGTGCTGTTATTTGGCAGTTGGCATGGGTGACGGATGCAAGTAGGTTCCTTATATTACTGACTGAATTGACTAATTGTGAAATGTGTTTTTTAGCTGCAGACTTCAAAACTTCTTTGTACAGATCAGTTTCACCTTTGTATTGCTCCAATTCAGCTTTTGCAACTTCATTTGCCCATGTTAACTGTATACAAACTGTAACTATGTATTTTGTGACTAATTGTGTTTTGTTTAACTGCACCAGAAATGAGAAGAGGAAGCAGCTGTCAAAGGGCTATTAGAAGCCTTGAAAATGACAAGAGCTAGTTATTCTTCCAGTTGCTCTCTTGCCTCATTTTCAAGGCTTTTAATAACAGCCTTGAAACTGACTATTTAGAAGCCTTGAAAAATGACAGGAACTTGTCAGTTTTGTGGCTGCCAGTACCACAGCATTGACAGTGCTGTAAACAGGGCTTGTTAAATACATAGCACTGTCAGTGGTGTGGTGTTAGCAGCCCCCAAATTGCCTAGCTCCTTTCATTTTCAAGGCTGCTAATAGCAGACCTGAAACTGGCTATTAGAAACATTGAAAATGTGGGAAGCTAATCAGTGCCACTGTCTCAATACTGGCAGTGCTGTGTTCTTAATGTTCATTAAATTTTGGTAAGCACATACTTCAGGTAAGTACATGAGGGAGGGGTTTCAGTTCCAATGCTATGTGCTTAAAAGGAATGTATTTCACAAATTAAAATATATTTCCGCAAGCTCAATTATAAATTGAAGTGATGGTCAGAAGTGCAGGACAGAAAATTTTCCAGTGCTTTATTTTTCTGTGGGAAATTTTCCATTTCTAAAAATTTGTTTTATAAAATTCATTATTAACAATGAATGGATGCCAATACAATATTAGGCAAACTTGGCAGTTTCAAAGTTGGAATTAATGTTTTTCAGGTAATTATTGCTAGGAAGTGTGTGAGAGAGTATATATACTGACTTGTAAACAGGAGGGTAAATATACTCACATAATCCAAACCAAAAATCAAGTTATGAATTCACTTAATTGGCTGTGCAGGTCAAATAAGAATTTTAGGTTTGGTTTTTATTTCATCTCAGACTGCAAGTAAAAGCAAAACCAAAACTAAAACTGTAATTAATTTTTGTTTCACTTTCAGTTCAGCAAACACACAGAGCAGTATCTCATTTCTTTTCTTGAGTTGGGGAAGTTGGAAGTGTTTGCATGAAGGTACTATAAGCTATGAAGGGAGCTGGGAGGGTCAGATTGGGGTAAGAGGTACAATGGGGGTGGGGGTGGGGGAAAAAGAGGCGACAAGGTATGTAGCGGGACAGAGGCTACGCGGAAAGAGGTGGGGGTGAGTGGGCCACAGTTGTAACTCTGGCCACACCCTGGGATAGGGCCAGATCCAGAGCCCCTTCCCTTCTCCACCTTCCACTCCTTGCTGCCTGATTCTCAAATCCATTCAAGAGGCATTTTTCCACAGATTAAAAGGGGGAGAGGGGGAACTTGTCTTGGAATTCAGCAAATATGGGAAATCTAATGTAAACTTCTTTTCACTTGAATCATTTCAGGTCATTAAACATAATTAATTACAAGACTACATGTTTGACATCATATTGGCTCCCAGCAGCATAATAAAGAACACTTTTCTAGACTGTAATCTGTAGCAATTCAGGAATTAATGAGTATATGAAGTAAATAAAAGTTTTGTGGAAGATGAAACTCAGTCAAATAAGGCAATGCAGAGTTTATCTGCATCTTGTTTGAGACTATATTTTATAAATGTATTAACAAAAATGCATGTTATTTACAAATGATATGTTTATAAAGTCTGTAAGTAAGTTATTCAGAAATCTTAATCTGTATCAAAATAATATAGTTTATATTGTTGGGACAATTTATACATGTAACACTTTAGTGTGCGTCATTTAGATGTTATATTTGGTTAATATATTGATGATTACTTCAGAAAAGGCAATGGCTGCTTATGGTTGCCACCACCATGAAGTATATCAAAGAGATTAAATATTATTCAAGAGGTCAAAATTGTCCTTTAGGAATAATGAAGTTTGATCTGTATCTTAAGTATGCCAAAATGTATTCTTGTAGTTTTGATTGAAGAGCAATGAAAATGGTTAGGGGGCTGGGGCACATGACTTACAAGGACAGGCTGAGGGAACTGGGTTTATTTAGTCTGCAGAAGAGAAGATTGAGAGGGGATTGATAGCAGCCTTTAACTACCTGAAGGGAGGTTCCAAAGAGGATGTTCTCAGTGGTAATAGATGACAGAGCAAGGAGCAATGGTATCAAGTTGCTGCAAGGGAGGTTTAAGTTGGGTATTAAGAAAAACTCTCTCAATAGGAGGACAGTAAAGCACTGTAACAGGCTACCCAGTGAAATTGTGGACTCTCCATCCTCAGAGGTTCCTAAGACCTGCTTAGAAAAAGCCTTGGCTGGGATGATCTGGTTGTGGATGGTCCTGCTTTGAGCAGGAGACTGGACCGGATGATCTCCTGAGGTCCCTTGCAACCTTAATTTCTATGATTATCTTCACCAATATCTGGATATACCCTCAATTAAGACAGTGTTCTCAAAAAGATCACCCACTGTTCCAAAAAGGATTGAGGCCATAAGGTTTTCTTAGTAAAGACTGCCAGTAGTTCCATTAATCAGCACTTCATGTTGCTCTTCTTGGCCTCCTGAGGGTGTGAGATTCTGTCTCTTCCTTGAGGGCATCTTAACTTCATTTTCAAAGAAGGGAGACATGAAGAATCTAATGTGCCTTTAAAAAATAGCTCTTCTAATCTAGGATCTTGAATACAAATACAAACGATAACTCCCATCTTAAAATAGAGGGGAAGGTAGCAAGTACTATAGTTGCAGTATGTTGCTTATTGGGAAGCCTGTTGGAGCTGTGGGGAGTGACCACCTTGCTTCCTTGTGGTAGCATCTCAGCAGTGGCTGAAAGCTGCCAGTTACCCTACCTGTGGTTCTTGAGTCAAGGGTTGACCAATGCATTCTGGTTTGTTTTGTGATTCTAGTTATGTCATTTAAGTTCACTTGTAAATAACCTTTCCTATTATTCTTGTTTTGTAAATAAAGTGCAAATAGTTAAATCAGTTAAGTGTTAGACCTTGGGACCACGGGCTGCTCTGTGGGGAGCAGGGGTTGGCTGCAAAGTAAATTGGTGCTGGCCGGAAGCCCTGCCCCACTCTCACCACACCATCCCTGATATTGGGCAGGGGTGGCAACTATTGGGCCACCACCTGGGTTACATAAATATAAAAATTATTACATGAAGGCAATGTTTTCTGTATCAACTTTTATTAGTGGACTCATTTTAGTAGCCATAATGATTCTAAGAATGTCCTACCACAAGGCTTTCACCATCTGATATTCAACATTTGTACTAATGTTCCAACTAAACACCACATTTTCTAATATCTGACAGTATGGAAATGAGAATCAAATTATTGGCAAGCTCTTCCAGTCCTTACTCAGGAAAAATTCCCATTGAGATCAATGGAGATTTTGTCCCCAAAAGTTACTGCAAAACACGACCCAGCAGCATATTTTTAATATGAATTTCTATAGCAGTTTTTGTACTTGACCTTTTTAAAGATATTTCTTTTTTTTTTTCTTAATTTCTCTGATTTTTATATTGTGAAACAGGTATTGGTGATTGTGTTAACCTTTGTTTTGGCATCATATTCATAATAAATACCAGGAATATATATATACAATAACTTGGGTGTGTTCTTCATTGCTGAACTCTCTAGATTCAAATCACTAGGTAGCAGAGCAAACTGTGCTGTATTTCTTCCTGACTGCAGTTCTAAATCTTGACTCCCTGATTACAGATGTAGTACAGCTGACTGAAATAGTGCTATAATATTTCTTCAGGTCCTTGTGCCTCTTCCCTTTTTGTACCTCTTCCTCTTCTAGCTTCTTTCGCATTTCAGCAATCTTTCCATTCTCTAACAAAGCGGAAACATTGGAGACTGTAAGTTTTCATTAGAGATTAATGTTTAAAAATTCCATTGGACTTTGTCAGTAAAGATAGGTAAGCTGTGTGGATCAGCCTCAATTCTAGTCATAAGGAGGTACTGATTTCTGCCTAATACTATAAGTTTTCTGGGGCAGAAAATGTGTCTGTATTAGCAGAAAGTGGTTATTCCTGATTGTTATTGTAATGGGGCCCAATTCTGGTTGGGGTCTTTAGGTGCTACTGGGATACAGAAAATGATGCTTTTATTGCTAATCTTTTCCTTCTTGTCTCTACATTTTACTGAAATGGTAGAATACATAACTTTCTCAGAAGCTGCCTTTAAATACTGCTTCATTGTTTTCCAGGATAGAAGACAAAAGGCCCTACAAAGTACAAAAAATAACAATAAGTAATTTTTGTTTCACCCTCTGACTAAAAATTGATAGTGTGTTCATAACACATTTTGGGGTAGATTCTGATCTGAGTATCACAACAAAAAAACGGAGTCAATTTCACTGAAGCCAATTAAGTTATTCTATACTTACAACAGTATTAAAAGCAGTCAATGAATAAATCTTTTAATGTCTCTTCTGAATTTGGCTTTCCAAGACAGCGGCCTTTTCTATCACTAGCCAAACAAGTGGTACTCCTAAGCATGGGGCAATATTGACATCATAACGGGTAGACTTTATTTGTACAAAAATCATTCTAAAATATACACAGACTACATTTACAGTTGTACCCAGCAACCCCACTTTAGCTTTTGTGCCGTACAACCATGTGCTAGAAGAGCTTAACCCTATGCAACTGTTATAAATGGCCAGGAAAGTATTTCCCAGGCAAGAAGATCAACAATGTGTTAAGGTACAATAACGGAGCTGTATAGAAAAGTTTGTACAGCATCTTCCTATGCCAAGTCTGACTCCATAGCGCTACAGCTTCTCATCTATATGGGAAGCACAGTCACAAAAACAAGAAAAGAGCTGTTATATGCCTTGATGCTTTATTGAACATTAGGAAGTTACCTCTGATGTTTCTGGCCTGCAAAAGATGTACCCTAATGAGTAACTCATCCTACTAAAGCAAATGCAGGTCTATGGAAGGGATTTGGGGAACTCCAGTTCCTTGTTATGTTGTTTTACTTTTCTTTCATGGAATGATTCTGCAGCAGTGCCTTTGGGGTAACTAAAATGATCCCTTGAAACATGCAGTGGATTGAAAAAGTAAACTACAGTAGTCCCATCTGGGCTACAAGAGCCATTATACTAATCCCTATA
This sequence comes from Alligator mississippiensis, assembly GCF_030867095.1. Taxonomy (NCBI): domain Eukaryota; kingdom Metazoa; phylum Chordata; order Crocodylia; family Alligatoridae; genus Alligator; species Alligator mississippiensis. The sequence continues at coordinate 56,572,321 of NC_081825.1, read as the reverse complement.
GATGAAGTATCATATAAGAAATATGTCTGTGACATTCCTCCCTTCCCCAACTCCATAAGATGAGGGACTAGGAGACTATTTCTGCAGTAATGGATTCTACTTTCCTCTCTAATCTTTCTACAAAATTATGTCCCTCTGCCTACATACATCTCATTTTTCCAGTGTAAATATATTAGCAGATGTCTTAAATCTCCAGTTGTTAATTAAAATATTTGTAAATATGACTTCACTACTTGTGAAAACAAAAAAAAATGTTGATTAGAAGTGTAGGTTAGGCATTGTTAACCATAAGAAAGCCTGAATGTCTTAATAACATGAATTAAAACTATGCATCTTTTATTGGGTTAGATGCCAAAATAACTATGCAAAGTGTTCTGGACTCTGTTAAGTAGTTAGATTAGAAAAGCTAACACTCTTTTCTAAGCTTAAAATTTGTGGGTGGGAACCATAGGTAGCATAAATAGTCATGGCTTCTTTGACTTCATTGGTCCTATAACAATTTACAGCTGCAGCAAATCTCCTTTTAGTAAAAATGAAATGCAGCCAAGAGTTGGGCATTCAAAAAAAGCATATAGGAAAATGCTGACTGTAAAAATAAGCTTTAAACAAATAGATCACTGTGGTAATGAAATAATCGGACAGTAGCATTTTAATTGGTTTAAAAGAAGGCATGTTTATTACAGTTTCTCCAAATCAAGAGACTGTTGCAGTTTAGCTGGAATTGCCTGAAAAAGAAAAACAGTTTTCTTTTAAAAATAGTGGGAAGAATTTCTTTCAGTACCTAATTAGGACAAAAAAGAGAAATGGCCCTGAAAGAACAATTTATCACTTTAAAGGTCCAATCTAAGGGTCATCTATTTCAAAAGGAAAAACTCCCAGGCCTTCAAAATGCTTTGGATAAAATCCTCATTGTGGTTTTGTTGTATTAGAAAAAAATGCTGTGGTATATAGAAACTTTTTTTCCAGAAACAAGAAATTCTTAAAATTAGAAAAACAAATCTTAAACTGGTCCTAGAACTTCCCTAGTCAGAAAACTCAAACAAATATTCAGATATGTTAATACTTTTAGTCAATAATTTTATCTGAAAAGCTACTTGGGTCTAAAATGAGGTAAATAAAAAAAAATAATAATAATAAAATACCACTAGTCCACTAAGATCTTGTAATGTATGATACACACCTTGTGGGTTATATACTAAAGCTGTACATTTGTAATCAGAAATTTCTTCACAAATATCCATGGAATATGTAGAGTGAACTTTCTCCTGACTCCCTGAAGTATATGTGTATTTACATTGCTCATTAACCAGGGCAGTGATTTGGTCCTGCAGATTAATATAGTCCTTCTGCAGGTGGCGGACTTCAAACTGCAATACATCCCTCTCATTTTCTATAGTTCTTACGTGGTTTTCCATTAGTAAGTGGTCCTCATTGAGTCTTCCAATGCTAATTTGATATTTGGAAACATCAAGTTTATGGTCCTGTATTTCTTTTTTAAGTAGCCGATTTTCCTCTGTGATGTTTCTGACAACAACTGATAACCTGTCCTGGTCTCTGTCCACATTGGCCAAATTAATTTTCAAAAAGTCAATTTCTGCTTTTGCATTTCTAAGTTCAGTAAGGAGTTTCTCCTCGGCATAAGTTTTATCTGATTGGACTTTCTCAAGCTCCTTCTGTTGCATTTGTCTCACATTAGCACATTCCTGCAATGCCATTTCAAGGTTAAACTTTTTTTCTTTAAGTAACTGCACCGATTGAAGAAGAGTCTCCTGTTCAGATTTTGTTACGTTTTCTTTTTCTTTCAGTTGCTTTATTTCAACCTGATTTTGTACAAGTTCTTTTTCAAGTGAGGCTTTTTCTTGTATAAGCTGGGATGTTTTTGTTTCTAGTTTCCGATTTACTTCTCGTAAGACCAAAGATTCCTTTTGCAAAGAATCCAGTACCACAGTGAGTTTATCTTTTTCAGCAGTAGCAGCGATCATCTGTTCTTGTGCTTCCTGATTCTTAATTTTAAAGTCGTCTAATGCTTGCCTCATACATTGGTTTTCAATACAGAGTTGGCTTCTCTGTTCTTGGAGAGTTTTCTTTTGGTTCTGAAATTCTTTACATTTTCGTAACAACCTTTTCACTTCTTTAATACATTCCTTGCTGTCTTCTTCTGATTTAACTAATCTGACTTTCATGTTTTGCTTTTCTACAGCCAGAGCTTTAATTTGCTTTTCATATTTTGAGCTTTTTTCTCTCAGAGACTGTATGATAACAGTAAGATGTTTCACTTCAGCCTTGAAAGTTATGTTTTCATTCTCAAGTTGCAGCATTTTATTTTGTAAGTGTTCAGAATATTTGGAGGAATTTTGTGACACTTCAATTTTTTCAGAGTACTCTGACGCAGCTTTGATTTCACTGAATTTAGGATTTCCAGGGTCTAGTATTCTTTGGCTTAGTATGTGCAGTTGGTCTTCTTTTTCTCTCTGCAGTTGTTCTATGTGATCAAGCATTTGTAACTTATCCTTTACTGTTTTGGAAAAGACATTGAACTGAAACCCTTCAACACCACTGTTAGTGCTAGTGCTATAAAATTCATTTTTGTTTTTGCTTTCAGCTTCTTCTTGGGTACTGCATGTACTTTTAAGGGCAAAAGTCCATAAGTTTTCATATTCAGATTCTTTATTAAATTCTTTATCAAGATTCAGATTATTTCCTTGAAGAGAAACCAGTGTAATATGTGATTTGTCTACTGTTTCTTCAGGTTTTGAAATTTCTATTGATTTTGAGTCCTCACTTAATTTCTTGCAAGATAAAAACAGAGTTGATATTTTGGGATCTTGTTTTAGCATATATTCAGAATCATTATATTGACCACAGGAAACATTCTTAAGTTCAGATGCATGTCCTAGTTCCCGTTCATGAGGCTTTTGGAGTTCTTGTTTCAACTGTTTGGTAGAATAGTTAAAGTCTGTTAAATGAAGTTCATCATCATATTTGAGGAAACTCAAAGGAGCTTTAGGTTCATCCAAAATTAATTTATCATTAGCAGGAGTAATAGTTGCAGCTTCTATACTAGTGCAAGGTAGAAAACATTTAGGTTTGACAAAATCCTTCAAAAAATATTCATTGCTTAGAGTATTCATAGTTTTGATTTCATTTGGTCCTAATGGTTTTTCAATCTTTCCTGCTGTTACAGTTTTTAGTGAAATCTGATGAGAAATATTTACATCACCGACCACATTTCCAAGGAAAATATTAGAACTTGCCTCCAGGGGCTGATGGGTGCAGAGTTTCTGATCGTACTGAAATTCCTTCATAGAAAACGGTGATTGTGGACTCTCTGTAAACTAGAATAATCCAATAACAATCATTCTATAAGGACTGTTGTTTACAATTCTAGAGGCAAAAGCCAGCCAAATGGTTGCCAAGTTTATGATGCATCATGTAGCACTGGTAGAGATTATATATACTAATTCTATTTATCTCTCTAACATAAGGAAAGGAAAATGAGTAAGAACAGATTTGAGTGTGTCAGTAAATTTAAGAAACTATATTATGAGCCATAATTAATTTAATTAGGTCTTTTGTTTTCTTCCTGAAGTCTACTAATATTTGTTAAGATGCTTAAATGTTTTTAGAGAGCAAGCATTTGTATCAGAACCTAGAGAGGAACCATTGCTTTAGAAAAAGGACCTTTTCCATGGCCTGTTTTTTCCAATGACCCTCATCAGGATTGGAATAACTCTAAAGTACTGACTTAGCCCACTGAGTTCTCTAGGGACATTTGCAGCTGGGGAAAGACAAGTTAACTAGTGAGCTGAGTCTTTTGAGGTCAAATGTCCACTCATGCCTAACAGCTTATTGGACCAGAATGGTTAGGGAAACGCACAGAACCCATGACAATCCTGTAATGCACCCAGGGTTTGGTTCTGAGTCTATGTAATGGTTTATACATCATGCTACAGAAGTAAATCCATCTATCTGACCATCCTACCTCATTTACTTTAAAAGAAGTTGAAGCCCTGGATTCTATTCAGTGAACCAATATAGTTTGGATGACCTGGTTAAAGTCTTATCTACAACAAAAAGGAACAGAGCTTTCACTAGATTGGAGAAAAGCCTTGTTAAGTCCCTCAACCTGGCTTTATCTTCCCAGTTGACTTAAATAACAGTTCTTTTAAGACTGAATTATGGTGACATCATGTAAATGTATATTTTTAGTGAGGAAGTTTTTGTGGATTCTTTTCATGTACAGAATAACCTTTGGCTTTGGTTACAGTGCTTTATAGCAAACCGAATTATCAGGAACAGCAGTCCAGCACAATCTTTTTATATATAACTTCTTCAGCGATAAGGATTAAGTGACATACCACAGGTGTTTTGGCAGGTGAACTAGTCATCAGAAACTCTTTTGAGCTACCCTGTGAAGTTTTCACATCAACTACACTCTTGTTCAGTATTTCACTGATTTCAGACTGTACCTGAAAAAGAGAAGTATTAAGACTGTTTTTCTTTCAGAGACATACGTGAAACCATACATGCAGAAATATTTCATTTTTAGAATATATCCTGTCAGCAAAGGGTTTGTTTTTCTCCTCACATGAAAGATAGGTTAGACAGCAGTATACTGCTTTGCCCTGATATATGAGAATGAAAATTGTTGATTTCACTGCAACTACCCTTGAAAAATAAAATTAAGTGTATACGTAAGTCTGTGCAGTGCTGGAGTCTTAGATTTTACATTACAAAATGAGGTAAAATTATTGAAAGGGCAGAAAACTGTTCCTGAATAGTGGCTCACTATCTGGAGGATATGGCAGTTTAAAACTACAGGATGGATTCTGCTTTTGTTTATGCTAATGTAAGTCAGGAGTAACTTCTTTGAAGTCAATGAAGTAACGTTTCCTTTATGCCAATGCAAATGAAAGAAGAAGAAACTGATCTTGTCTCATTTTCTATTTCACTGTTTCCTTTTCCTACAATGGCCTGTTTTCAGGTACTGCTTGTCAATCAGATACCATAGTGACTGGAGCAGTACAAAGTTGTAGACAGACAGAATAAACTACTTTCTGGTGATCACCATACATTAAATTTATATAAGTGCACATTTAACATGTACAGTAAGCTCAAAGTAGCAATAGTAAGCCAAATGTTTAATTGGCTTACTTGGTCCAGTGTTTTGGATAAAATATATTTTGGCTCTTGACAATACTTTGTATCAATGGCTATGTGTATTTACTTTATAAGACTTAGGAAATTCATTTTCAGCAAATCAGTATAACTTCTGATTTTTTAAATAGGCACCTACTATTAAAATGCTATTTTACTTTATCAAGTTTTGGTAAAATAAAAATGTGTTTGATTTGTTTACATTAGTTAAAATATTATGGGCAGAATCTAAAAACTAGGAGAGTATGCTGAGTTTTAGATCAAAGTTTTTTTTCCCTTATTGTATGTGTACTTTAGGTTCTGCTTTTACCATGTTAACATTCTCCAGAGTCTGTTGCCGAAGTGCCTGAAATGAATCCAGCTGTTGTTGAAAGATCTAAAAACAAAAAAGTTGAGGTTTTACACATCAAGATGAGCTGGCAAATTCTCTCTATTATTTCCCCTTCCAGTTCAGGACTGCCAGTTTCAATCTGGCCTCAGTAACTAGCCATTTAGGCTAAGTACAGACAGATAAAAGCCTGAGGCTGAATTGATTCAGTCTTTGTAGGTTAATCTAAGCTAACAAATAAGCAAATGAACAGACATTCACTTTTGATTCAGGAAACGCAGCCACATGTCTGCAGTGGCTCAAGTCAGAAGCTGGGGGGCACTACAGCACAGTTCTCTGAAATGCAGCCAGCATAGGCTGTGTGTTTGCTTCCTCTTCCTGCTGCTCCTGAGGTCTCTAGGATTTGCAGTCCAGACTTACAGTAGCAGGACTCCGGAGATCTGCTCTCATTTCTTCTTCCTGATTCCAGGTGCCTCTGGGATTTGTAATCCACAGTCACAGCCAGCACTAAATAAGCAGTGGGCCAGCCCTCACTGCTCCAGTTAGGGAGCAGAGGGGCAGGGCCAGTCCTGCTCTCTGGAGCAGACAGCCCAGCCTAGCCAAGGGCTGCAAAATGCTGGGATGCTGGGGGACTCTGATTTAACTTGAACCAGGAAGAGGTCTGGGACAGAAGTTGCATAAACTGGTTTGACCCAAATCAGTTAAGTCTGATACTACATTCAACCAGGTTTACCCTAAACCAATTTAAGCCATTTTGAAACTGGCTTATATGCACTGAACTTCTGTTCTGTTACAGGTTTAAACCTGTTTTTGATCATTTAAACCAGTTTATATGTAACTTCTTTCTCTAGCCTCAATGGCTAATTATTGGTCTGTTTGAAATGATTTGTGGGTTCCTGTATAATTCTTAGTAAGTAGTTAGCCACAACACAAAATTGCCATTACAGTTAATATTAACCAGTATCTCACTGTCAGGGTGAGCAGTGAGGCCTGAGGAATGAACTCCCTTCTCACTTCTAGAGATGATCTCTCAAAATCAAAACTAGGCATATTGGTAGTGCAGTATATGGAAGTTCATGCTGCCTATAATCTACACCAGGTAATAAAAAGGGAATATAACTCTTCTGCTCTGTCAAACCATGGTTACCTTTCCCAAGATCTAAAAAGATTTAAAAGGAAAAGAATCTAGTGTATGTCCTGCTGCACAGAACGCAGAATTCTTTTTCAATATTAATCTCAACTTAATTCCTTTGCAACTGGTAAAGAAAATGTACAGGTATGTGGCGAAGTATTCCTAACTTCCCACCCTTTTTGCTGTGGATGAAAGGGTAAAACGAGGGAAAGAGACATTGTATCTATGACATGGTTTAAATAGTCTGTACCTTGTTTTAAGGTTATCTTTTTTTTTTTTTTTTTTAAAGGAGAACTTCAGTTGAAAAGCTGGGGGGTTAGTCTGCAGTTAGTCTTAAATTCTATCAGCAAACTGAACTTCTTGTAAAACATCAATAAAATAATAGCTTTTATTGGGTGCCATTAACTCTATACACAATTATGGATGTATTGAAACAAATAAACAATGGAGTCACATATATTATACTCTAACTCGTGCATTCTTTGTGAAAGTTGAAGAGATCAACTGAATGTTAATGACATGGACTAGTGAGCCTGCGGTGTGGACTAGTGAGCCTCTGATGTTTGCAATTGTTGTAGCCCTGTGATAAGGCTTCTTTAATTATAACTGGTAGCTTGGTCTGTTCCTGCTGCTGAGGCATAGGGCATAAGATATGAGCCAGGTTGATAGGGGCCTCTCTGCTGTCACATGATTAAACAGGCAATCTAGTGGAGAGACTGATTAGACGGTCAAATAAATATACGGTGCTGAAATCCTGCTAGACAAATATGAATGTCTCTTTTTTTAGTTCTGGTTGCTTTACTAATGTGTAATTCCTATGCCTAATTCTTATGCATTTATCCATGGGGAAATTAAACTTCAAAAACTTGTGGTGTTTGGTAGTAATAATCAAAACCAAAATAACTTACTTTTAATGCTGATTGTGGCTGGATTTGAATTTCTGTTCCTGGTGTATATTTATCTAAAAATAAAAGCAACAAACCTTCAGTTATAGCATCTACAGTTCACTGGCAGACACGTAAAATCTCTAGACAAATACCACTGTAAGAGAGGAAGAAAATCACCTCTGCACTGGGCCTAGGAATGAGGAGAAATGGCTTAATGTCCTTTACTATCCTAAGCTTGGTTTGGGGATTGGGGGGAGGAATAGGGATTTTACTTCCTGGTATAGGACAGGAATGATACAACTATGATTTGAGAATGGTCTGGTTGTTTCTATGTGAAAAAAGTTCCCAACACAGGATTATGAAAGCAGGGAAAGGTGAGAGATGTGTCCCAGGTCACACTTCTTCCAGAAATGCTATCAATTCTACTTCCTCTTAGACCACGGGTGGGCAATTATTTCGGGCGGAGGGACGCATACTAAGTTTTGGCAAGCCATCTAGGGCCGCATGACAGGCAGCCAGGGGCAGATAAATATTAATTTTCTAAATTTTTTAGGGGCCCCACGGGCCAGATAGAATGGGCTGGTGGGCTGCATCTGGCCCGCGGGCCGCATTTTGCCCACCCCTGTCTTAGACAAACGAGGGAGGATATCAGCTGATTTCTGTAGGGTCCCTTCATTTAGCTGCATGCTACTGATGCAGGAGTGTAACTGAGGAAGAAGGATAAGTGAGGCATCTGCCCTGGGCTGTCATAGAAGGAACACCAGACTGCCCCCCCTCCATTTGTGCAGCTCAGTCACAACAGGTGAGCCCAGACATCGAAGCCAGGCAGTCCGTATACCCAGTAGTGTGCATGGGGGACAGGTCAAGTGGAATGGCACTCCCCCCCTGGGATTTTTGCCACAGGAGGTGCAGTAATGTACTGTAGGTGGGGGAGGGCAAGGAAGCAAACAATGCATCAGGAAAAGCCCCATGGGAGCCTGCACTATGGAGCTATTGCAGCTGAGCCCTGCATGCTGGCTGCAGCAGCTCTCTGTGGCTGTCCTGGTGCCTTGTGTGCTCCCCACTGCCTCCACCCCACAGGGCACATGGCTGCCAGGCCTTCTAAGGCTGGGCTGTGCCTGCTGTAGCAAAGACTTTGGGGAGGGGGGGAGAATTTTGGTGCCCTCGGCTGAAGTTGGTACACACGAATCTTGTGTTTCAGCTGCAGCAGCAGCTAGTACTAGTGCAAAGAGAACCAGGGCCAGTAACACCCCCACAGGTTCTCCGGCATTTGGCATTGCTCTACACAGGGCACTGTGGGAGCTTGCTGGACCTGTGCAGGAGACAGGAGAATGAAGTCAGGGGGTGGGGGGTGCAGACTCATCTCCTGAGGAGCATGCTCTCATGTCCCGTGATAAAAGCTTGCCTGTTTCCTCACAGAGCAGAGTGAATGTCGCCATAGAATCGTGGTTTCCAGTCTTTCTTGGCTGGGGCCCCACTTGCAGGCACGTGACCCAACATTCATTCACCACAGCTTGTGCTTCCAGTTCTGATCTAATATCACAACACATTATGGTATGTGGAATGTGATGACATCACAGCATGTCACAGTATGCAGATGTGATGACATTATAGCACATTCTGGTGTGAGGATGTGATGACATCACAGCTCCTCGGTATTGGGATGCAATGACACCACCATATCCTGGCATGACATCGCAGTGCATGATGGTGCCTTCCTGGGTCTGGGGCAAGAAGATGGCTCTCACCTGGCTGCACCTGCTTGCAGCCCGGCAGGATGCCAGAGGAAGTGGTGACCCTGGCTGGGTCCGGCTTCTCCTGTGCCACACAGCCATCCTCCAAAACTGCACTCACCCGCGCCGCTTCTGGACATGTCCATGTATGTGACTTGAGGTACCCGCCCCCCAGCCACATCCCAAGCCACGCCCAGCTGCACCCGCTCCCAACTGTGGCTGCCACCTGAGTCGCGCTCAGCTTCTCTGCGTTGCTAGGCAATGATAATGCGTAGGCGGAAAGGCCAGGCAGGCACCTCCGCACTCCCAGTGTTCGCAGCACACACCAGCGCCCCCTGGGGGCTGGGAGGGACGCTGCCACCCAGTGAGCAGCTGGGACAGTGGTGCCTCCTGGTGGGGCCTTGAGCCCCAGCAGGGTTTGCTGGAGGGTTGTACAGTATAGACGTGCATGTGGAGCAATGCAGCACACCATTTTGCAGTGCCTTGGGGGCACAAGCCCCATCCCCCCCCTCCAAAACACATGGCAGCTCTTACCCGCTGCAGGCCCCAGGGAAACCATTGGAGAGCAAAACTGAGGCACGGGATGGGTCTGATTATAAATTGTCTGTTTTCCCCCTCCCCAAGAACCATGGGAATCCCAGGCTACTTACCTGCAGGGCTGCCTTAGGTTTGGGGGAAAAGGATCTTAATGAGAAGATGACCCTGGCTGGAACCCTGAGGGGCTGGGCAGCGTCTGGTCATCTGCCCCTTTGCAGCGGGTCACCTGCTTTGCTGCCCCCTGGCCAGAGCAGATGACCCTGCAGTGCACCTGAAGGCCAGGGATCATAGGCCTATGGGGCAAATGGTCATTGGTTCTGGCAGGCTTGGGTCACACAAAGAAGGGCCACAATGGCTAGGTGACCCAGCACCCTCCTGTTCCTGGGGATCTCCCTGGTCTGCTTCTTAGAGCAGGAGGCAAGCAGGGTAAGATCTCAGAAGCCTAAAGAGCCCTGTAACAAGCTGAGACTTTCAAACACCCTGGCTTCACTACTGAGAGCTGAGAAAATAACCTTGACTCCTCAGCTCTGAGACAGGTCACCACAGGAGCTACAAGTGAGGACGCAGCTCACAAGGTGGCTGGCAAAAAACCAGGTGGAGTTAGATACACTTTAGAAGTGTGGACATTATGTGCGTGTGTATACAAGCGTGGACATATATATATTGTGTGTGTGGAGTGTGTGTATTATATATATAATACACACACCCACATATATCTATACACACTATTTAATTATTTTGCAGTGAGCTGTGCATTTATTATCTGGAAAGGACCAGCATTCCTGAAAATGTCTAGCTCTGAATTAAAAAAAATAGTCTCAGGGTAAATTTAACCGATTAAAAAAGATAGCAATATATATCATCTTCCAGCATGAATGTCTTGAGCCCTCTGGTGACTGGGGAGCCCAGCGGTGGCAGGAGCCCGGCGGCGGTAAGTGGGGGTTAGCTCCCGCACCTGCCGTCAGTACTGTCGGTGGCGAGAGGGTGGGGGTGGCAAGCGCCGACCAAGAGTTGTCAATCAACTGCAACTGCCACCGGCAGCATGCGCAGAGGCCAGCAGTGGTGCTGGTGGTGGGGTGGTGAGTGCTGACCGCCTGCAGGCGCCTTTTTGTAGGGGGTGCACTGCCACAAGCAGGGGGTGCACATGCACTCACGTGCATGCCCTATGCGTCACCCCTGCCTTTCAGGATGCGAATTGGCTGAATGAACTGTGCTCACACTTTTAGGAAAAGGGCAAATCTGAGCTGATACTCAGGGATACTTGGAGGATACTTGTATATTTTGATATTTTTAGTCCATTTAACCTTTGGGGCCTTTTCTTGGTTATTTGAGTCTCCTGTGGGATTTCTAAGGGCAACAGCAGTTCAAGGATTTTATCTGTAGTTCAGTCATATTTGGGGAAAAAAAGCATTTCCTAAAACTAAACTGAAAATGCAAGCCTGACATGAGCAGTCAGTTTATAATCGGAACAATACAGTAAGTAAAAAATATCTAGAAAAAACTGGATCATAACCTATAGGCCTTGTCATGGGTTCATTTGAAACAGTTGCAACTCATTGGAATGGTGTGACATATTAAAGTAAATATGTTTGGAGATAACCCTTGCTTGAAAGGGAGCAACTTTGCAATGCTGTGCTTTGCCTTCAGTGGAGTGCCTCTTGAATTACACATATGTAAGGGAGAGCAGAATTAAGCCTGTTGTTTTCAGCAGGTAAAATAGAGGGAAAACATTTCCCCCAAAGTCTCAATTACAGTTTATTAATAGTTGTAGGTTTTAATAAATCATTTATGTTTAAATTTATATTGTAAATAAAGTTCTTCAGTTTTGTGTTCAGCATTATGCCAAGGGCAAATAATTACTATTAGGTTGAACAAATTACCAACCTATCTAAGAAATTATTTTATGATATGAAATATCTGTGAGGAAGTTAGGGGGCTGTGCTACAGAGCAAGATAGCAGGAAGTAAAACAGTTGCTTAGGTTGATGATATTAATAAAGTTCTGGGTCTTGTGGAAGTAAAGTGAGTTGAAATCAGTGGCTTTTGGTTCTTGTCCTTAGGAACCTGGTTCTAAGTCCTAAATGCATCTATCAGTTGGTAGTCACAGCGATTCCCTGAGTGTACTACTTGCTAAGATTACCCACAACAGAAATTACAAATGATGATACTAAAGAGCATTACTGTGAAATAGAAAAGATCCTTGGAAGTAACTTCTTTAGTAACTTTTTAGGTGATACCTGTCCAACCTAGTTTTACCCAAGAGATCCCTAAGCTTCTGGTAGAACTGTAGAACAGTGAAATCCACGCATGCGCCATATGACTAGAGGTGAGAAGTTTCTAGAGGGTTTGAACTCTCCACCTTGATGAAGTCATGACCTGCTTTTTAAGGTCTGGGCATGCGCAGTGTGTAATGGTAATGCAACTGTTTAGCAATGTTGATATGTTAATTATGATCATGTTGATTGTATGGAGTTGAAACAGTTTGAAGTGATTGGTCTTTTTAAGTATTGCCCAGATTTGAATTTGATTGGGTATTATGCAAAGAGCAATGATTGGACCATTGGGTGAGTGACAGGTGGCCATAAATCCTGTCCAGAGCAGCCAGCAGGAGCTTTGGGAGCTCTGGGAACATAGGCTCTGGCTTGGGCTCACTCTCACTCTGGCTGGACAGTCCTGACTCTGGGCTCTCGGGGGGCAGGAGTTCATCGAGCGCAGGTTCCTTGCTGTGACCTGGTCATTGGGATTGGGCTTGCTGAGGCTGACCTGTCTTGCACTCTTTCCTTTGGGCTTCGTCTGTGGAAGCTGCAGTTGGGTAAAGTATCACCTTTCCCTATTTGAGGTGCTGAGTACCTAAGTATGGAAAAGCTAGAAATCCTCAGGGACTGTCAGAGGGCTTCTCCTGCTGACTAGGACCAGGGTGTTATTGCTGCCATCTGTGGTTTCTGGGTTGCCTGAAGTTGTACAGCCGTTAACTGTGTAGTGATCAAAGCTCATTGTAATGTGTAGTTGATAGGTTGTGTGACCAGGGACATTGGGTTTGGGATGTGCGTTGAGTTATTGTCTTGTCAAGTGTATTTTATTGTGTTGCGGCTTGAGTGTTATGGAAATATTGCGTCGAGTAGTTGTTGTGCCAGTTTTGTTTTGTAATACAGCTTATATTGCTCAACCTACCTGTGTTTGTAGTGTGTAGCTACTCTTCCTAACTCTGAGTGGGGTCGGGCAGTAGATCAATGCTCAGGGAAATTAACTTACTTTTAATGCCTTGAACCTGACTACCTGTGAGTCGCAGAGGATTATTGACCCTCTGGATTGATGAGTTAATTGGCATCCCCATGGGCAGTCCTACAGAATGAGCAGGAAAGGGTGTGTCTACATATAACGCTACATCACCATAGCAGGGCACTACTACTGTCCCTGGGCAAGAACTGTGATTCTGCAGCTATGTTACCATAGCAACGCGCTCCCTCCTTATAGCTTGTTGCTAAAAAATGTAGCAGCTAAAAATAACTGTGTGCCATGCCATGCACATGGCACAGTATGAGCTGTCACTGCACCATCATTTAGTACTTCCAAAAGGAAGTACGTTATGTCAGTGCAGTAACAAAGGCACCATAGGGACACGTGTAGACATGTCCGAAGGGCATGGAAAACCAGTTTCTCAGTTGATGGAAATTGCTCGCTTACATCAGCAGAGGACTTGGACTGGAGCTTGAGATATTTTGTGAGATTCCCAGATTCACTGGTATAAAGTATGATCAGAAAGAGTAGTACCCTTTTTGGACCCCTGGAAGGACAAAAAAAATGGTACCTATAAATGTTCTAAAACTCTAAACTTCTCAGCTATGAAGAAGCCATTAAACTAACCCTATATGGTCATTCTGTGATGAGGGTTGTGTGAACTATCTGGGAGGGCTTGGCTACCTAGGAAAAAGAAACTGGCACCTTTGAAATAGTTGCTAGTAGCCAGGGACCTGATGTACTCAGGGTTGGTTGGATGAGTCACAGTATCTCTCTTGCATCATAATAATTTAAAATGTAAAATACATAATCTGAAGGTGAGGATTAAATCTTTTATGCTTAAACACCTGTTAGGCATCCCCTGTTCACCTCTTTTTTCTTTTTTGTTTGTTTCTATAAGCAGTTCAATACAATGAGGAATAAAAGAGCTGGGAAGATTTGAAGTGTGGCCTTTTAGATGAGTCATGGTTAGCACAGTGTAGCTGCTTATCTTATTGATTCCCAGTCTCCCTATTGAGGCCTGAAAGGAATGGAAACTTTTCTCAATCCTGGGCTTTCAGTATCCAGCAAAACCTCAGAAGCTGAACAGCAACACATACTCTATGTAACACAGAGCACATAGCCATTGCAGTTTAGTGAACAGGGACTTCGGCAATCTGTGCTTCATTTCTGGCTCTTTCATTGGTCTGATGGTTAACATTAAGCAAGTAATGAGGGTAATGATGCCATCTTCCTTTTTTAAAGCACTTTGTGATCTGCTGATAAAAAGTGGGATAGAAAAGCATTGTACTATATAACTGGAGCTTCAAAAGAATCACTAAGGATTATACAGAGGAAGACTTTTTGTCAGATTGCAGGGGTGACCCAACCCAACCCTATGGGCTGGGAGAGGATCTGGTTGCTTCAGGGATTATGCATTCTTTCCATCATGCGTGGTAGTGGAATAGTGATGGGTGAACTGCTTTGACAGAGTGTTATTGGCTCTGATATTGGCATCTTGATGCATTTGATGCTCAATCTTCACTTCTGTCAGCAGTGAGACAATAGACAATACCTGTAACATGATACTAACAGATCGAAGGCATTTTACACAGCCGCGGAAGAACAGTGATGTGGGTTCCCATAACTAAACTGCTGTCCTGGCAACAAATGCCTTTCCAAAGTGCTGGTTCTGGGATTTCAATCCCCCACTGTCCTTACATAAAATGTGCAGTAGAATGTTCTGAACAATGAATGGATTTAGGTACCCCGTCAACTCCTATAATGCAGGCACAAGGAAGGAACAGCATTAGTTGTCAGTGCTTTCTGTATGGCAACTCTGAGAACTTTAATCTTGTATCTACTATGAAGGCCTTCTGTGTCAGCAAGACTTGTTATTATTAGAAATAGACGGTGGGAGATGCATAGAAAAGGTAATTCACAGATAAGGGAGAAGAGTTGACATAACTGAGGCAGGAATGCAAAAATTAGAATCTAGCATTAACATCAAAGCAGCCTTGAGAGTCTAAATTCTGGATGCCCAGGTTTGCACTTCCAGTTAAAATGGAGAAAGAAAATAAAAATCTTGCCTAACATGCAGGGCAGAGGTGACACCCTAATGAGGGAAAATGAAAGTATGGAACAGAGAAGAGCAAATATGTGGGGTCTGAGGCTTTTACATTTCATATAATCTTGGAGATGAAATTGGTAGGAAGCAGACAGAAACTGAGTCAGTTTGATAAACAAGGTAAGTGCTTACAGCAAGGACCTTTGGCTATTGGTGTTGCCAGTGGTGTACACCTGGTTTCATAGTAGCTAGGGTCAGGAGGGACGTGAACAGATCATCTAGCCTGACCCCCTGCCACAGGCAGGAATGAATGCTGGGTTCACAAGACCCCAGACAGGGGATCATCCAACCTCCTCTTGAATTTGCCCAAGGTAGGAGCGAGGACCACTTCCCTGGGAAGTTGGTTTCTTTACCTTTTCCCCTGGATATTCTTTGGCCGTGCTGAATAGCTCTACTTCCTCCTACTCTCTTTTTCATTACCTTTTTTGCTTCAGGCTCACTCTCCCTGTGTCTGTGCTTGTCTTCTTTAACCTAACTTTACCCAGAAACATCCTTTCTGTCTTTGTCCTTCTTTTCAGTTGATCATCAATCTGCTCCCAAAATTAAAGATACAAGTAGACAAATCAAAACGCAGTATGAAATAACATGAAATAACAAAAAGAATGGTAAGACCAATGTGCCTGCATAAAGAGCTTCTAGTATGCCTCAAATGCAAAAGGAAAGCATTCAAGAAATGGAAAAATGGGTAGGTCACCAAGAAAGCATACCAGAAAATAGCAAGAACCCATAGGGGCAAAATCAGGAAGGCAAAGGTAAACAGTGAGCTGCGCCTGGTGAGGAAGATTAAAGACAACAAGAAGAAGTTTTGTAAGTATGCTGGCTGACCAAGGACCACTGTTAAATAGCCAGGGTGAACTCTTAGCAGAAGATGGTGGAGCTTCTTAACAGCTACTTTGCCTCAGTTTTCACAGAAAGGTGAAGCTGTAGCCAGATACCTAAAAAAAAGATTATTTGGACCTCCTGTAGCAGGCAAACTGAGTTATGCCAAGGCTTTTTAGCCATTGTCCAGGCCGTCCTGGCACTAAGCAACAAAATTGAACAGAGTGCCTTTTGTGGCACTGGACGATGTAAGTGCTGTGACTGGGCACTAGGTGAGCAAGGCACAACAGTTTCCCTATAAGGAATGTGGCTGGCATAGTGCCAGGGGATTGGTGCACCATATAAGGAATGCTTGGCACGGAGCCAGGCGATTGGACAATTTGGGATTAGAAAAGTTACAAAAGTGATGGACAAACAAAGGAACAAGTGTGTTTTGTGTTGTGACCCTGGGGAGACAGGAGCAACCTTGGAATTCTTGTTTGAACGAGGAATCCAGAAACTAACATCCCACGCACCCAGCAGAGGATCTGAGGCCAGTACCCCCAAAGGTTGCTGCTGTAACGTCTAAGGAACCACTTGCCAGGTCGTATTATGGGGAGGAAACCTGTAATAATAGGGATTGCTATTAAAATTCACTTGATACCAAATAGGACTAGGGACCGTGTCAATCCCTGGAGGGCTCTGGCAAAAAGAATCCTAGGGGCAACACCTCCCATTCTTTTCTTAAAACCATCAAGTTGTGGCAGGCGAGTAAGAGGGATATCCACCTCAGGCACTGAGGCTCTGAGTGCCCAGTAGACCTTCTTCATGCACAAAGTGGTTCATTGGTCAGGAAACCAACATGTTTCAGGGGAATAACCTCCCGACCCGGCCCCCTCAATCCATGGCAATGTGCAGCCCACGATAGCTGCACACTCCAAGTTGCTTGGGCAACCTTGTGAACTATGAGCTATGTCCTTGAAGTCCAGCAGCAACAGTTGACTAGGCAGCAGGAATGGCTCCAGCACATCCTCTCCTTCAAGATGCTGAAGATGACAAAGGATGATGATCCCGAAGCTTATATAGAAGCTTTTGAAAGGATGGTTGTACAGGTGGGCCTTGATCGTATATGCTGGGCCAGCCAACTCGGTGCACCTGTAAATGGGCAAACCCCAGGTGGCCTACAGAGCATTGCCATAAGACAAAACTTGTGATTTATGCAGAAGTCAAGGCAGTGATTTTGTACCATCTTGACATCATTCTAGAATACTAGTGATGCCTATTTTGAGCTAAGAAGCCCTGTGAGGATCGACAACACTGGATCTTGATCCCACTGCTCCGAGACTTGATAAGCAAGTGCTTGTGGCCAGCAGTGCATGACTGGGATGGTCCAGTCGACCAGGTTCTGCTAGAGCAGTTTCTAGCAGACCTAGAAGAAGGGAACCAATGCTGGGTGTGGCATCATATGCTGCAAAACTGTGAGGAGGCACTTCATCTCATTGAGGCTTTTGCAGTCTCTGAAGGGGAGTACAGTAGGGAAAAAACAACCCCATGGGCACGGAACAGCGGGAGCAGTGATAGCTAGAAAAAGTGGTCCCTAAGTAAAGGCAGCATGAGAGAAGTGATGTGTTTTCAATGTGGTAAGATTGGACACATGTCCAAGGATTGCTGGAGTAATACAGGGGACTGGTTGAGGCCAGAGGTAATACCATGACTGCTTCGAGACAAGCCCCATCCCATAGACAACACAGAAGCCATGAATTACAGCTACAGAAGAATGGATGTAAATGTGAATTGGTGTCACTCTGTTGTAACGGCCTGGGTTAGGGGTCAACATATCTGGGCTGCACTGGATACAAGTTGCTCACAGTCCCTGATTAGAGCTGATATAGTTCTGCAAGAACATCTCAAAGGATCCATCCCCATTAGGCTGACATGTGTCCATGGGGAAGCAGCACACTGTGAAAGGAAACTCATGCCCATAAGAGTAATGGAGGTTAGGGGTGAATTGAGAATGGGGATTGCTCCTAAACATGCATGTGAAGTAGTGTTAGGATGTGATTGGCCTCCCATCTATCAAGTTATTAACCAAGTCAGAAAAGCGGAGATGGAGTGCCAATGATTGCGGAGTGAAGATGGGTGGCTTGGGGAGGTTGAATCAGACCAGGAGGGGGATTATAGGGAAGATGAACCCATTAGATTAACAGATGTAGCGAGTGCAGCCCAGTTCCAGGAAGCTCAAGAGGAGAATGATGAGATATGACAGATCTGGGGAGATGAGATCCCAATGGCTGGAACCCCTCTGGAGCTAGCAAGGTAAGCATACCATTATGAGTTGAGGCACAACTTGTTATATCAATTAATAGCATAGTGGGAGGTAGGAATTGAGAGGGTCCAGCTGGTAGTCCTGAAGGCATTTTGACAGGTAGTGTGGCATATTGCACACACCACTCCTATTGGGGGTCACCTCAGCCATGATAAGATCATTGCAAGGATTACCCAGTGGTTCTTCTGGCCAAACTTATATGATCAAGTCTCCCAGATGTGTTCAGCCTGCCCAGAATGTCAGAAGGCTAGGGAGGTAAGGCCCCGTGCAAGCCCCTTTGCAACCTATGCCTATTATTAATGTACCTTTCTCCTGTGTGGCATTAGATGCAGTGGGAACCTTGCCCTAGAGTAGGGCAGGTAACCAGTATGAGTTACTATTTAAAGATTACACCACATGCTACCCCGATGCCACGCCGCTCCGCTCAGTGACGGCCCCTTGCATCACCGAGAAACTAGTCCCAGTTGATTATGAGGTATTTAGACCTGGCCATAAGAGAGAGAAACAAATCTTTCATGTCTTTCATATCAACCTGCTCTGAGAATGAAGTTTCACAGTGTTAATGCTTATATGGGTGTTTAAACACTGGGACTATTTGGCAGGAATGTCCCCGGTGATTTTATAAATGGTACTCTCACCTATAAAATATATTATTTCTGGAAAAGCAAAAGACTCAGGTGTTTCATCACCTATTTAGCTAAATGGACTATTGCTTTGCTTATCTGGAATATTAGCACCAAAGCTGTATCACAGGCACCTGTAGCACCATATGCCTTACTAACTGAGGGCAGTGAACATGAGTGTCCCCTTCCTGTTGGTAATCAAGATCCTATCAAAGTTGTATTTAAGGAAGGAGTTCCATACAGTAATCAAGTATTATGTGACTTCAACAAAGTGTGGTTCGTTGATGGAAATTGTTCCTATTTTGAAGGATGTTCACAGATGGGGTATGCCGCTGTATGAATTGGAACAATGGGTGATGTCACTGAGACTGTGAAAGGGAAGTGTCTTCCACATTCTGTTCAAGCAGCAGAAATCATCAGCTTCACAGTAGCCCTAGTAAATACACCTAAAGATGAGTAGTGTATAATTTATAGTGATTCTGATTGGGTTTTATGTTTGTTGTTAGAGTTGTTGCCTGTATGGAAACAGAGGAAGTTACACAGTTCCAGTGGGAAACCAATTAGGTATGTCAAATTGCTGCAATATGTGTTACCTTGGTCAAGGTTGGGAGAATCCAGTCATGCTGAGTAAGGTGAAGGCACACCAAAGGAAAGCAACATCTAATGGGGTCCTCAACAGTAAAGCTGACCTAGCAGCAAAGGAGGGGGCCAGGGTGGGGCCTTTGTGGGGAATGCCAGATACGGTACAGCTTTTACAGCTATCCTGTATCCAGGATTACAACACCCATGTTTGATGTTGCCAATTTGGTTGGCCTGAAGCTCAGGATTTAGGCCTATCCAAACTGGTCCAAATTGGAAAGATCGGAGATTAGTGTGTGTGGTAGGATCTGACAAGTTTCATCCTGTTCAGAAGGGGTGAGGAGCCTCCTGATGGGTTATTCCTAGCCAGTTGAGGGTGGACTGTGTCCCGGGGTACAACTACGGGGGAACTAGAAACTGTCCCCACAGCAGGACCCAGGACAGGGGCTGCACACTCTGGGAGAAAAGACCCTGAAATCAGAGGTTACTTACCTGCTACAGGACTCCAGATGCAGGACAAGTGATGAGAGAAGCCCATGCGGTTCATTAGCCACGCATATCTACAGCTGGAGCTGGTGGCTGACGCCAGGAGTGATCACCAGCCAGCCGTGATAAAGGTGAAGACCAGCAGAGAAGTGCGGAGTGTGGGAGAGGCAGTGGAGGCTGTGGAGGTTCTCCACGCTGGCAGCAAGCAGTGCCGGCATGTAAAGGAAGATCCCACTTGGGGAGAAACATCTCAGGAGGCAATGGCCACAGTACACCCTCACGCCGGTCACAGGCAGCACCAGCGTTTAGGGGAAGATCTCGTTCCAGGGAGAGCAACAGAAGCACCGGAGACGACAGAGGCTCTCCACACTGGGCTCCCACAGCTCTGGGTCGCAGGAGAGAGGCTGACCTGGGGAGGAACGGAGGACGCTGTCAAGGGAGGCAGAGAGTAGAGTAGTGTCGGGGGGCACAGTCAGGCACAAGCTCTAGGGCGGAGAGAGAGCAGGAGCTGTTTAGCCTGATCTCTCCTTTCCTATCCACCCTCTTTCTTTAAGTTTTTTCTCTTTTGTTTCCTCTTGCCTGTGTGTAGTTCTTCTGTTGTTTCTTATGTTTTTGTCTTTTTCTGCTATTAAGTTGTTAAGCCCACATCGAGGGGGTCTGACTGACACCCTAACACAGGGGATGCTCACGAGACTCGACAAGTAGCCAACACACAATGGGAGAAGTAACCAAGAGGGGTGAACCCCAGCAGACCCATAGCCTGCTAGGAAAAACAAGGATAATAACTGATACCAGTGAGGGTGCAAAGAGCAAAGACCATCAAAACTGGAGGGCCAGCTGTATCAAGATCAGGTGGCCCATTGGAGACAGGCATTAGGAAGGGGTGTAGGGGAGGTAGAGCCCCACGAATATCTGTCGGGAGGAGCAACCAACCCCGAGGGACCTTCCACAGGAGACCCCACTACTGAAGATACACTCAAAGTCATGGCAGGTGAGTTCAGGGGTCTCCTCTGAGGTGATCAAAGTCCCTTTCAGTGGTCACATGAAGCCTCACCGTGCCCACCACCAGGCGCCCGTGCCAAGGCAGTGCGTGAGCAGATATTCGAAGCAAGGTGGTCACAGACTGTATTGCTTTAATATATCACCAAGGACATCTTGGCATTAATAAAACTTTAGAGATTGGAACTTCTTGGTTGGTGGCCTTCAGCCAGGAGTGACGTAACCAATTTTGTCAACAACTGTTTGCTATCTGTGACAAATAATCCAGACAGAGTGACACAGAAGGGATTGCTTAAACACCAGCGCATTGAGGATCCATGGTCTCATTGACAAATAGATTATATTGATCCTCTGCCTAGGACTAAGAAAGGAAACTGTTACTGCCTTCTGGTAGTAGATTGCTTTACATTCTGCAATCTATTGTACAATCTGTTACAATGAGGTTAGAGCTTTCCCTACAAGGAACTGTACTGCTTTGACTACCACAAATATTAATCAAGCATGTATTTTTATGATGGGGCATGCCAAAGTGTACTGACAGTAACCAAGGCCCATACTTCACAGGGCAAGTGATGCAGGAAGTGTGTAGTGCTTTTAATATAAAGCAGCAATTACATATCCTGGGAAGGCCCTAAAGCTCTGGTCTCATTGAAAGAACAAACCAGACTGTAAAAACCATCCTGAAGAAGGTGGCAAATAATTTGGGAAATTATTGGGATGAACAATTACCAATCATTTTGATAGCTGTAAGGGGAACCCTGGCAAGCCATGGATTTACACCATATTTGGCCATGATGGGGAGAAATATGTGGTCACTGGAACACTGGTAGACAGACAGGGATGCACCCAGCAAATAGCAGCCCAAGGTCCTCACTGAGCTGTGGTTAAATAAGTTAATGGAAAACCATCAAGAGACTGCAAATCCAAGTAGCACTCATGCTGGGGATAAACAAGATCAGAATGAACAAATACTTTGTCTGGCAAAAGGTACTTATAGAATGGGACATGAGGGATTGAGTCCTGTACAGGTCTTTCTCCAAGAAAAGGCATGCCTTCTTAACAATGTGGCTGAGGCCACTGTATATAATTGACGAAGTGATCCCCACTACCTATGCTTTGGAGCTATGGAAAAATAAATGCAAGATTAAGAAGTGGTTTCATTGCAGTTAACTCAAAGGATGGAAAGGAAATTGGGATGTTCAAAATGTAATGAAGAACTAGAATAATTATGATACAGGCCATTGTTGTTTTCTGTTTTCTTTTTCAGATGAGGGAGGGACTGAGTGTCGTATGGATCACCCTAATGATGACCACTCCAACCTGTCTACAACAAGGAGGACGACGACAATGGCTACCAGTGGTTTAGGCTCCAACCAAGGAACTAGAGGTTGCAATGGGAAAGGAGGAGTTATCTGTTGTGATAACCATGAGCCAGACTTGCCATCAAAAGTAGTCACAGATTTTTGCCATGACTAGTTGGAGCATCTATCCTTGGGCAATGCTTCAGGCACATGGGGCTAATGTTACTGAGAAAAGAGTGCCAATAGTGAATGAGTCTTGTAACACTAACCTGGAGGTGCAGTGTCAGCTAGAAACTGCTAAAGGGGTGGATGCCATGAAAATAGATGTATAGGATCATTACAGACAGAACAACTGGGTGGTAGCACACCAATGTCAAGCATAAAGGAAGTGTTCAATACAGTTTCAATTACCATCCTCCATATCAATTATTTGTTAGAAGTTTGGCAACCTCGCCATTATGATTGTTTGGGGGGAGGGTGAGAATGCATAAGAATCAGACCAAAAGGAGATGGGGTGCACAGAATTAACTTGGTATTCTCCTTCCTGGATTTTCACAGGAAAAACTTTCCAGTTCTATATTCATTTGAACATTCCATTGGATAAGTTGTCATAGATTCATAGTACAGTAACACTAGAGGCTGCCTTGCCTGTGGATTACACATTCAGTAGGATAAAGCACTTACCAGACTTATTGTCAGAACAGTGGTTGTCATGTTACAAGTCTTGGGGAAACTGTACATATGTTAAAGGTGAAGGATTTTATGAATTTATGGAAATTAGTATGATTCGAACTTAACCGGGTGGTGGTTGATTAACACTGGTCAATTTTGAAAAGTGTTTAGTTTTACATACAATAACCACACCCATTGTAAGACTCTCAGGTCTAATCCATGTCAAGTTAGATCAGTCATGTTACCTGGTAGCCGAACCAGTGAAAATACTATGGAGAACAGAATTGAGTCTGGACCATGTGAATGTGGGATTGATAAATGAAAAATATTACCAATTTGTGAAGCCACTTAAGGTGGGGTGGCATGGCTGGGAACAAGCCATAAAGAAAGTACAACACCAATATAGTCTCAGGAAAAGAGATGTTTCCAGTGCAGTAGGTGTGGGAACCGCGCTTGTCAACTCAATGGACATAGAAGTCCTGGCTAATAAATTAGCAAGTGTGTCTCATGCAAACAAAAAGTTACAAACACCCATAACTTCTGCATTGTCTAAACTTGCGCGAAAAAAATGGTTCACTGGAAAGGTGTTACCAAAAATGGAGAGAATTAAATGAAATTGACCACTTGTTATTATTAAAATCTATTGCCTCATTGCAAAATATCACCTCTGTCTCAATGACGTGTATTCAGGCACAGTTCTGGATACAGGGTATAATGATGGGAATACTGAGGTAAGGATATTCAGGTGAAATTCCCCTGGAAATTGGCCAGATATTATCAGAACAAGCCAGAGAAATGGAGTTGCAATTAAAAGATTGGTGGAAACTCATTCATTTTGAATATGAGTCCACCGATCAAGTGATTTTTGCAGGAATACTTACAATAATATCTGCTGCTGAGGTGACAATCATACACCCCATCATTATATGGTTAGTAAGGGAAGAAGCATTAACCATTCCATAATACACCAAGTGTCAGAGAACTGTATCTATGTTAATACTTTATGTTCTGAAGTTATTGTTAATGAATGGTTTATATTTCCTGTTTTGTGGCACAATCATACCTTTGTGTCTGCAATGTTATTAAGGCTTCAGGATGTGACTCCAAAATTAGTTTGTCACAGATCATGATTCTAAACATGAAAAGGAATCTTACAATTTTTTCAGAACTTTGACGTGGTGCATTTAGGCATGAATTTGGATATTGTTCAAAAGCTGTTACAACATCCAGATCTTGCAGTACTGTTACAGAAAAATGAAGATGCAGCACATAAATTAGTCCTAGAAATCTCTCTTGGCAAGGAGAAAATTAAGATCTTTAACAATGTGGATACATTTGGTAGGCATGCATGGTGGGAGTAATTTTTCGGGTGTTCTCCTATGGCCGGTGGTGAATGCGATGCTACACCCAGTGATTGCTGTGTTGATTTGCAAAATTGTAACAGTATGCTACATATATGGTGTGTATTTACTAGACTATATATATGGGTGCGGAAGTTGATTGGAGAATGAAGTGTTGTTAGTGTGCTATGTGAATCACTGGAGTTTTCTTTATATTGTTACTTTGTAATAATGCCCAGTTCAAGATGTTATCCAAGGCCAATATTGCATTGCTGTGAACTGTGAAGAGGCTCACGGTGCCTCTTCACAGAAAAAGGAAGATCCATACCTGGATTTATCAGCAGGTGCAGTCATGACACTGGGGAGGGATTTCCTGGTGTGTCCGGACCTCTACTTATCACGGTGCCAAGTGACCCAGATTGGATCTTCCTGGGAAGCCATAGCTACTTCTGGCCAGAGAGAGAGTGGTGAGAGGCGAGAACTCGGGCAGGATGGAGGCTCTCAACAGAAGTTGATGATACTGAACCCTGGGAATGGGGTTCAAGACTTAGTCCAGGTCAATGAGCTCAGAGGTGCTCTGATAGAGCAGCATTCTGCCAAGCGTGGCAGCATCAAGGGTTAAAGCCCTGGGAGCTGAGAGGGAAGGAGAGACCTGAATAGGCATGGAAGTTTCTTTTCTTTTGTGATTATTCTGCCATGGGGATTCTGAGACTGTTTAACTCCCAGAAGGGCATTAACATTAATCAATTAGGGAAACTGACTGAGTCCCTAAAGGAGAAGGGCAGATCTAGCGAAAAATGTGTCTTAAAGGGACCACACCTTTGGAGCTGTAAAAGTGAAAGCTCCTGTGTTTTTCCAGTTTGTTTCTTTGTTTTGATGAAGGGAGAGAATCCTCACTGTGACGGATCAAGCCAAGGCCTAAAGCCAAAGAAAAGAGAAAGATAAGAGCAAAACAAAAAGGACTGAGCATACAGGGATCCACCAGGCTCAAACTCAGTAAAGGGGTTTTGTCAAGGTTACAAGTGCTAGTGGGAAATACCCGCCAGTGTTTGACCTCTTTGGGACATACTCAGAACTGCTTTCCACCATGAAGGCAACTAGCTTAGCGTGACGACAGGCAGCCCGGTGATAAAAAGAACTGTGAAGAAGATTGAGCAAATATGATCCTGATAGTAACTGCTAATAAGATAAGGTTGGCATAAGGTTGGGGTGAAACAGTAGGCCCAATAGGAGTGAGCCTTGTGCCATAATGATAAGACTCAAACTATGAGATCATCTCCTGAAGAACATGTTCCATCAAGTCATCCCCTTGTAGGGGGAACTGAGGGGTAGGAGGGGAACTGTAGACCCCAGAATCTGGCCCTGTTGTTTATTACATTGTAGAATGTGTATACATGTACACAGGCAGGCGGAAGGCTGGGGCTAACAGGGCCTAGACTCCTCACGTTAATTTTGGAGGGGCTAAGGTAAGCTAATTCACAAACTTTTGAAGTCTTGACACAAACTGTTACTAATGATGCATAATGAATGCCTAATCAAAATCACTAACCATGCAGCGTGCAGCAACCTCTGTTACTGTGCGTGGGTCTCGGCTTTTGACATGATGATGCATGCTGCAGTTTGGTTGATAAATTCAGTACAGTGGCGTGGTGCATTCTGTGCCTGAGGTGGTAAAATGGCAGCAGAGATAATGAGATTTTTTTTAAACCCAGACAGTCAAGTGCAAATTCAAATACAGATAATGAGGAAATTCAACCAATGTTGATTTTTACGGCATTGTTTGAAAAAATAATAACACAGACATTGTGGAAATCGCTCATCAACATGAAAGAGAAAAAAACCCACAGAGGACATGCACATCATTGATAAGAATGTAAGTGCCTCTGCTGCTGCTAGTGTTTTGATGGATTTGAAACTAGGGGACCTATCAGGTGGGCCTGTACAGGTGAAGTTGAGTAATTATCCCCAAAGTTCATTTGGCAAACAAAATCAATCATTCTCATCATCACTGTTCAGTTGGTATCCCTTTATTGAATACAGCGTGCCAACAGATGCTATATTTTGCTACCCCTGCAGAATTGTTTATAGTTCTTCTGAATACAAAGATAACATCAGACCCCAGCACTCTTTCCTGCCCAGGCAGGGGGTCAGACTCCATGATCTGTTGAGGTCCCTTCTGACTCTATGAAATGCTTTTACAGAAAAGGGATTGTGAGATTGGAAAAAGATAAATGAAAAGCCGAACAGTCACTCCAAGTGTAAGGTTCACTTGGATGTGTGAGTAAATGGAAAAAATTACCAGGCAGCAAGTAAATCGGGCTCAGTTGTATGTCACCTGTCAAACTCATGAGGAATGTGGCATTTTATTGACTGATTACTGATGAAGGGTGGTATTTTAAACAAGAGCAACTTCCGATCCATGTGTGTTATGTAGAAAGGCAGAGCGGATGTACAATTGTCTCAAAGAAGATATAGAGGAAGCTGGACTAAGTACTGTTCCAATAGTGGATCAAGCTTATGGTGGAGTGAGCATTATGTCTGAGGATGCAAACAGAGCCCAATAGAAAATTAGGAACAACCACCCAACAGCTATCTACACCCACTGTATGGCACATAAGCTTAATCTTGTTTTTGTGGATGCTTGTAAAGTAAACAGAACTGTTGTGATTTTTTTTTTTTGTTGCATTTTAGAGTTACTGTATTGTTTTTTCTCCATGCCTGGGAACCATGCACTTTTTGGTGATGTACAGCATACCCTAGGTGTAAAATTTGTGGAGTTAACAAGTTTTAGTGATACATGTTGGGCATGCAGGTGGAAAAATGTCAAAGCATGCAAGTCCAGTTTTTAAAGGTTGTTATCCAATGTCTAACCAAGCTCTCTCGGGATGGAAGTAACTGGAATTTTGTTAAGGCAAATGGATTGCTGTACCAAGTGCAAAAAAAAGCAGATTCTATCATCTATCTCATTGTTTTTGAGAACTAATGTTATTAATTCATGTTGCTCACAGGGCAATGCAGTCTGAAAAGGCCTTACTGTACACAGTAGCAAGAATAGTTACTAGCACTGCCATGACTGAAAAATATGAAAAATGATCAAGCCTAGAACAGCATCTGGGGAGATGAGCTGTGATATGGGGAAAATATAGGAATAATGCTTGAGGGGGACAAAGACAAACCTATTTGACATCTAAGGAAGGCTTTAAAACTGAGTGACTTTGTTGTGAACTCAAGCTGCGGTGCAAGAAAGCACCTTTCCTTGTAACCATAAAAATACAGGAAACCCTCGCTATTCACAGGTTCAGCATTTGCGGTTTCAAATATTCGCGAATGCCAAACCTGCATTTTAAATACACTTTATATACACTTACAGGAGCTCCTCAGGAGCTCTGCGCTTGCTGCTGCCAGGCTCCCGCCACCACCACCGGAGCCATGCCCCCACCTCCAGCTGCCCCGGGCACTGCATGCCTTATTTGTGTATTTTGCCATGTGAATGGCGAGGGTTGCCTGTAATAAGCAAAAGTGGTATGTGCAACTTTTTAACCAGTTGTCAGTGCTCTAACAGGGAAAATTAAAAGGAGGTTTTCTGAGGAATATTTAACGCTTGCCAGAAGTGTAGATGGCATTCTAGCCTGTGAACCTCAAGCAGTTGATAAGATACTGGAAATACATGGGAAAATTGTAAGAGTCAATTCAAGTTTAGCTAAATTGGAAATGCAGATTGCATGCATGATATTGAATCACCCAGACTGGTTGTGGGACTATAAAATTTAAGATCCACTGTGACAGCTGCACAGATGTTGTCTTCCTACTTCTCCCTTTCTTTCATTTTAATCCCCTCTAGTTTTGTTTTGTGCAGGGCTCCCTCTGCTGTTCTACTTTACTTTTGGTGAGACTGGTATACCTGTGTGGCCTGATTGCCTATAATCTACAACAGCAGTTTTCAACCGTTTTTCATTTGTGGACCCCCTAAATTTTTTTAAAATGAAGGTGCAGACCCCTTTGGTCATTTTGAATGGAGGTGCAGACTCCTCTGAATGGCAAGTATGGGTATTCACAAACTTTTGATTGATCGTAGTCAACTTTCATGGACCCCTTAGATGTAGTCTGCGGAACCCCAGGGGTCCACAGATCATAGGTTGAAAACCACTGATCTACAACAAGTGGCAGTTGTTTAAGGCTGTGAGCCAGATTGAACCAGTCTGGGTCAGAGACAGGTGAGTGTTAGGATCTAGACACTGCCACCACTTTTCCCAGCAGCAGCAGTGGAAAAGTTCCCCCCATTACCACTCCTCCCTGTGGTGGTACAGGGAGAGCCTGCTCTCAGTGCTTTTCTCCATGCCAACAGGGGGCAATGACTGCTGTTGAAGCCCCCTGTGGTTGAATGCCACTGAAGACCCATTGCCAGATTAAGGGTAGTAGGCTGTGAATCTCTGATGTACAATGCAGTTTTGAACCAAAACTAAAAGTGAAAATGCTGGGAAACAAGGGTTGGTCATTATTACAAGTCTTTAAAACAGAATCTCTTTATCTCTACTGTCCCACCAACATGAAACACTATTTACACTTACATTTAAAATACATTATAGCTTTAAAAAAATTAAGCTGCTATTTCTGATATTCTCTTTTGCTAACATAGCACAAACGCCTGAGGCGTAGTCTGGAACTTGCACACCCCTCCTGCTCCTACCACAGACCAGCATGACAGGGCCTGCCTCAGTACCACTCTACGTCATGGGAATGTTGTGCCAGATTTTCATATTCTTTGTATGTATCATAGTGGTTCTCAACCTTTTCAGATTTAAGGCACTGCTTGTTATAGTTAAGGCATTCTCCCTTGGGAAATGCCAGCTTTTAGTCTTCTGTGTGTCTTTGACTGGCACAGATACGACCCTTGGAGCCCCATCATCTGGCTTCCAGTGCTGCCCCTGCTCTAGACCAGTGGTTCTCAACCTTTTTTTGTACCAGAACCCACTTGTAAACATTGCTGGCCAGTCCTGACCCACTGCCCCTCGCAGACCAGGACCAAACACGGAGTGAGTGGGGAATGCGGGACCCCAAGCAGCCTCGTGCAGGCTGGAACTCTGACAGCCTGCAAGGGAAACACAATTCCCAACATTTTTCTTCTTTAAAGGAGAATCTGTTTTTAAAGTTTGTTTGCTGCCCTTTAACACATTCCTGCAAGCCACAGGTTGAGAAATGCTGCTCTATAGTTGGCTCCTGTGCTGCGGGCTAGACCAGCTGTGCAAGGGGGCCCAGGACATACCCACTCTGGCTGGGCCCTGACCTGCACAGCATGTAGCACCTGCCCCAGCTGGTCTAGGACGCTGGTTTTCAACCTTTTTTTAGTACTAAGACCCATTTGTAAACACCAGTGGCCAGTCCCAGCCCAGTGCCTCGGTGTGTGGGATGGGGGGGGGGGAAGAGGGATGGGGCAGAGGGGGATCCAGCAGCCCCTCACAGGCTGGAACTCCGCCAACCTGCAAGGGAAAAGCTAGGTTTCTCGTGCTTTTCCTCATTAACGGAGAATCCATTTTTAAAGTCTGTGGGTCCACTTTTAGATTTGTTTGCAACCCTTTCATCTGTTCTTGCGACATACGGGTGGTTGAGAAATGCAGGTCTAGGGCACGCCAGGCGCCCACCCTGCCTGCTCCAGACCTGGTGCTAGACCCACCCCCGAGCCGCTGGGCGCACCCCGGACCAGGGGAGGGGGCGGAGCCCGGGTGGCCGCCCCTGATCGGCGCGCGGGAACCACCCAATGCGCCACTGGCCCCGCCCCTCAGGCCACGGCCTCGTTCTCAGTCCGCGCTGGGCCCCGCTCCTGGCAGAGCGCATGCGCCGCGGCGCTCTACTCCCTCTCCCGAGTTCCCTCCTAGCGCCGCCGGGAGGGCGAAGGGCGTGGCCGGTCGGTGGGTCACGTGGCGCGGACATGCGGTTGCTGGAGAAGCTGCCGGCCGAGCGGGCGGCCAAGGTGAGGGCGGGGCGCGGGCACAGGGGCCTGGGTCTCGGCTGCGGCTGTCGCCCCGCGGGTTGTCCTGACTTCACCTCCTCCCCCCCCGCCCCGCCCCGCGCGCCCCTGCGCTCCTGCCCGGCCCGGCGGGTCCAGGCTGCTGGGAAGGGGGTGCAGGGCGCGGGGTCTCCTCGGCTTTGCCATGGGAAACCTGCCCCGGGACTGGGAGCCGGGGGCTCTAGTCTTGGCTCCTCCATCCGCCTGCTGAGTGGTCACGGGCAGATCTTTTCTACTCCCCACTGCCTCCGTTTTCTCCTCTGTAAAATGGGGGTAGTGAGACCCACCTCCTGATGGCCACAAGCAGGACATGTGGCTGCCCCTGTTCCTCTCGGGTGAGGGTGTGAGGTCTGTGTTGCATCAGGGCTGATGGTTCTTTAGTGTAGAGTTTAGGTGAGGGTTTGGATAGGGATGATCTTGGCGCAGGCAGAGGGTTGGACTGGATGACCTCTGAAGGTCCCTGCCAGCTCGACTTCTCTATGATTCTACTGAGAGAGAAACCAGAGGCTTTAGGAATAGGCGAGGGGGCTGGCACCCTATTAGCCACATAGAGTCATGTTTGTTTTAGCTTTGATCTTTATCTGTGAAATCCTATGATGTGTGAACTTTCATTTCTACCCAGGAGAACTTTTACAATCTTTTCTCCAATGCCTGATGAAGGGTGTTTGTGCCTGAAAGCTTGCAATTAAAGAACATTTTTTTGCAAAAATCTTGTTGGTCCAATAAAAGAGATCGTCTCTACTACAAGTCCCAATTGATTTTACTATTGGAATGTGAACTCATTTGCAACAGATTATAGAAAGCTTTAAAAAGTATGCACATGGCAAACCAGACTAAAATAGTCACGAGAGAGTGTGGCGTTAGTTATTACAGTTACATACATGTAACGTCCCTGCCTCATGAAGCAAAATCTGTCAGTTGAGTGCTAAATGAACAAGGCATCGGGATGGCGCAAAGAGGCCCTCACGTGGCATCAGGTGTTTTTATGGAGCAGCTGCAAAACATGTTGAGGACCACATGGATCCATTTGTCTCCTTTTGTGAACCAGACTAAGAAAAACCAAATCTAGTTTCCTTGTGTGTCTTGACAGTTCCTCCAGTACCTCCCTAGCAGTCATTTCTATATCTGAATGAATGCTGCCACACCTGAGTTAAAGTCTTTTGCTAGAACTAAAAATGGTCTGCTGGGTGATTAAATAGGAAAGAAACATTACCAGGACTGGCTAAGAGACAGCAATATTGTAGAAAAGCAGATAGTTTGAAGAGTAGACTATAGAGACCATTATAAAGGATAGTTGGATCCATCCATGAGTGCAGTAATGGTCAAATATTCCTTAATCTCAAAGAAAGTAGCTTCTACAGGGGGTCTTAAGGACAGAGTAATGAGGTAATGGGAACTGTCAGGCTTCTGACTGGGGAATGGAAAACGGGTAACATAAGAAACTGACTGAGAAATGTTTTATGCTTGTTTACAATTTCTTTCATTCTGAAGACTCCCAAGTACTTCACAAAAATCACTATGTTCCTCTTTGGTAAGGTGCAGGTACTGTTCAGATGCATGTCAGCACTGCACACTGCAGGAAGAAAGATAAAAAGAAACTATCCAAATGAAAGTTGAAAGAGGCATTTTGTAATGACCCAAGGGACTGGGCTAAGGGATGAGAGTTAAACATCAGTATTGCTCACAGAAGGAGACATGTTAAGGACCACACAGATCTGTTTGTTTTACAGCTGTTCCATAATAATGCCTTACACTGCATGAGGGCCCCTTTTTGCTATGTGGATGCCCCATTCATTTAGTACTCTGCTGAAGGAAGAATAATAACCATTTTTTCCCTGGACCTGAATCTGCTTCCTGTATGGCTTACTAGTGGAGCAAACACTGCCTAAACTTTTGTTTTCATTTGTTTCTTCCAGTTCCTTCACAAAGTAGTTGATGGTATATGTGGCCGTGCATATCCTCGATACCCAGATTATAGCAGTGTTTGGAATTTGACAGGATGGATGGAGATTGTAGAAGAAACAGCAACATATTTCAAGACTACAGTTGGCAAAAATTTGTCAGACGAAGAGGTAAGATTATCGTCATTGAAAAAGTTTGACTTTCAGTGACTGAGCTTGGTGAAATTGATATTCTAACTTCGTATACCCTGAATTTTTTTTTAATATAACATCTATATAGTAATAAAATAGATCAGATCTTTGCCATTGTGATGTAAGGCAAACAACATTTGGCCAGATGTGTAAATTTCAGCTCTATGAAATTCCAAACATGTATGAAGATAGAGAAATAGAATTTAGGATTTATAAAAGTCCTTAAATAACAGTTGCATAAATAATACTTTAACATAACTGAAATAACTTTGTAAGTGCTTATCTGGTATCAAATGACATTTTGCTTAAGACACCTTAACAGAATTGAACTTGTCATCTGTTTATGTTGGTGGAGAAAAGAAGTAAATCATTCATTCATTCACCTGTCCTATCTATTTTGTCTCGATACTATGCCCATCACTGTAAGATATGAATAATTTTAACTAGTGAATAAAGCAATGCGACTGCTAAGTATTGTCTTTTCCCTCATCTTCGTCCTCTATTCCCTGTGCAGGGGAGTGTTTTTATTTTAATAGTAATACACATATTATTTTGTTTATGAAAGAGAAAGTATTGAAGTTCAAAGATGCAAGCTTTATGTTTGGAATGGAAGGTGATGGAGTTTGTAATGGTTCCTTGGTTCCTGAAGAAATTTGTTCCACAGACTTGAATGGGCTCCAGGGAAACTTTTGCCTGACACACAGATAATCTTTATCTCTCATTATGAAGAAATCCATTGTGCCTGAATGTATCAACTGTGGTCTTTCTCCTGGAACTTAAAAGATTGTCTGAAATCTCCTGAGTCCATGAAGAGCTTTGAAGTTAGGGGCAGAAACCTTGAACATGATTTTAAATTGTGAAGGATGCCAGTGTCGGAAGTTGGGAGGAGGAGTTTGATGTGCTTACAGGAGCTTGTGTTTCTTCAGTATTCAGTACAGAATGGAGTTTCTCAGGAAACACAGACTTCACGTCTACATATATTTATTTCTCTGGTGTACTGAAGAGGTGATGTATGTGAGGAGCTGAGGTCACTTTGTTGCATACCAGGATGGCATGTAGTTTAGTGACCAGCTAGAAATGATGGAAGGTATTATTTATGGGTGCTGTTATTTGGCAGTTGACATGGGTGACGGATGCAAGTAGGTTCCTTATATTACTGACTGAATTGACTAATTGTGAAATGTGTTTTTTAGCTGCAGACTTCAAAACTTCTTTGTACAGATCAGTTTCACCTTTGTATTGCTCCAATTCAGCTTTTGCAACTTCATTTGCCCATGTTAACTGTATACAAACTGTAACTATGTATTTTGTGACTAATTGTGTTTTGTTTAACTGCACCAGAAATGAGAAGAGGAAGCAGCTGTCAAAGGGCTATTAGAAGCCTTGAAAATGACAAGAGCTAGTTATTCTTCCAGTTGCTCTCTTGCCTCATTTTCAAGGCTTTTAATAACAGCCTTGAAACTGACTATTTAGAAGCCTTGAAAAATGACAGGAACTTGTCAGTTTTGTGGCTGCCAGTACCACAGCATTGACAGTGCTGTAAACAGGGCTTGTTAAATACATAGCACTGTCAGTGGTGTGGTGTTAGCAGCCCCCAAATTGCCTAGCTCCTTTCATTTTCAAGGCTGCTAATAGCAGACCTGAAACTGGCTATTAGAAACATTGAAAATGTGGGAAGCTAATCAGTGCCACTGTCTCAATACTGGCAGTGCTGTGTTCTTAATGTTCATTAAATTTTGGTAAGCACATACTTCAGGTAAGTACATGAGGGAGGGGTTTCAGTTCCAAGGCTATGTGCTTAAAAGGAATGTAGTTCATAAACTAGAATGTTGTGTGGAATTGAAGATGCTTTAGAAAGTGGTGTGCCCGAAGCAGGGGTGATGCTGGGGGGGCAGGGCTTGTGGGGGCTATAGCCACCCCAATTCCCTGTAGCCACCTCTCCCAAGCACTGCTGCCACCGTCCGCCTCAATTGCAGCCCGTGGCCCAGCCCCTGGTCCCAAGCCCGGAGCAGGCAGCCCGCCCTCACTCTATGTACAAATCGGCATTGGGGGTGGCACGTGCCTCCCCTGGGGGCGTGCATAGAGGCAGGGAGCTGCCTCACCTCCCCACCCTACTCCCTGCACCCCGTGGATGAGCTGCCTGTGGCTCCATCTTGCTCCTGGCCCTGGGCCCTGGCTGGGAAGTGCCTGCCCCTGCCCCACACCCTCCCTCACCATGGGGGCCTCGATCTGCCCCTCCACCCCCATGCCTCTTCTGTCCCCTATGCTCCCTCCCCCACACAAACTTACCAGGAGGAGAGTGCTCTCCAAGCTGCCAGGCTGCATTCCTGGCTGCATGCATGCTGCAGCTGTGCACGTGCACACGGCATTTATTGGTGACGTTATCGGCCAAAAAAAGCTGATTGCCAATAATGTTAATTTTCCTGTTATTAGTGCTGATCCAATATATCAGCGCACCTCCTATTTTTAACTCAAAGTAAAAATGTTAACTCAGGTATGGAAACACTAAGTCAGGTGACTGTCAACTCAGGTATAGAAATAACTTTCAATGAAGCGTTGGATGCACTGTCAAGAAGCTCAAGAAGGCTACATTTTGTTTTATGAATCTGAAAGCTTTTTTTATTCTAATAACAGGATTAAAGAAACAACATATTTCGATTTTTTTTTTACCTTGTTTGTTGTGTTTTATACGTGATATGACAAATTAGTGCACGTTCCAATGAAGTTATATTTGTTTTACTTCTATCCTAACCTGAATAATATAGCCCTAGGCCCCTAGCATATCAGTAGAGATTCTAGTTTATTTTTACCTGGAGAAAAATGTGTGTTGGGTTATATATGATGATGCACCACAGTATCTGCCCCCCACTTTTTTTTCCCAAAATCCTAGATCTGCCCATTCTGGTTTTTATTAACAGGATTCCAGGATTTTATTGTGGACAGGTTATTAACTTGCAAATAAAGGGAAGTGTTTCTTCTTCCCTGTTTGGCACTGATGAGGCCTCACCTGAAGTATTATGCCCACTTTTGGACTCTATACTTCAAGAAGGATATGGGCAGATTAGAATCCAGCAGAGTGACAAATATAAGAAAAGCCTGGGGATCAAGACTTATGAGGAAGGCCTAAAAGAACTAGGTTTATTGAATCTGGAGAAGAGACGACTGCAAGGAATTTGATAACAGTCTTCAAATACCTGAAGAATGATTACTTAGAGGGTGGAGATGGGCTTTTCTTTGCCAGTAGGGGATAGGACTAGGAGTAGTGGTCTTAAACTTTAACAAAGGCAATTTAGACTGGAGATTAGGAAGAACTTGCTGACTATGAGGATGATCAACAGGAAACAGCGAAGTTGTGGAATCTCCATCTATGGAAACTTTCAAGAGCAGGTTGTACTGACACTTAGCTGGGATGGTTTAGTCAGGGATGATCCTGCCTTGAGCAGGGGGCTATGTTAGATAATCTCAAGAGGTCCCTTCCAGCCCTATTTTCCTATTATCCAGAGTACAGCTATTTCTAAGAAATTAACTATTTGAATGCTACACCTACTAATTAGTTTTCCAAAAGTGAAAGCATACCGATTTCATTAATATTTTAGTAATTTTATATTTACATTTGGGGTTTCAATAGTTTTCTGAAGACTTCTCTGGCTATATACTTCCCTCTGGATCTCACTTGTAGTGGGGGATAGATGGCTATCCTCTTGTCATCATGTTACCTAAAGGGAAGAGTTTAACCAGAGAGATTTCTTTACTTTGCTTTTTCCTTTTTTATTCACTTAGCTGAAGTTTAGCAAACACATAATAATAGCCACAACTTGCAACTATGCAACTTGCAAAACACATGGTTTTACCTACATTTTAAAGGAACTCTATTCTTATGGATATCGTTGGGAGTCTTCATTCCTTCATCTCGTATCTAGCAGATAACAAGTAGAATGCTAATTCTAGAGCATGGGGGACAGCTGTGCAATTAGATAGAGACATGACCAGATAAGTGTGTCCCTTCAAACCAACACAACCAGCCTGGGTTCTGTTGTGGTATACACAAGCATGTTTAGAACTGCTTTGAAGTATATTAAAAGAAGCTTTCTTTGAAAGAGGCTTGTGGACAGGTTAATAATGTCTGTCTGCCATCTTGTTTCAGGATTTGTGCTTATACACAAATCACATTGTATTTAATAAAACAACTAAGATACTACTCAAACAAGGAAATGCAGTCATGTTTGGAAGAATACAGGGAGGAAAATAATTGAAGGAAAGGGAAACTTGCTTTAATTCAAGTGCCTGGTATTTGGTCTTAATCAGTATTAGGCTAGTAACAGTGGGGACCTTTCTAAATTTCTCTGGCGTTGGTAAGGTTTTTAATGGAAAAAGATAGTGTATCTATCCCTGAGTTTGCTGTCATTGTGACCTACTGGGAGAGGTAGCACTATAATTTCAAATACGACTTCTACCTGGGTATTATTTTGACTTCTTACCCAGTACTGCTATTTTGTGTTATAAAACTTAGTTTTTTTGCTTTATGATTAAAATAATCTTCTTGCTGGCATTTTTAGGCTGCTCAGCAGTTGAATGAATTGAATTCAAGTTATCAAGAAGCAATCATAAAGTGCTTGAAAGCCAGAAAGGAAGAAATCAGGCCTGCACTGGTAGAAAAAATAAATGCAATTTCTTCTGCACAGCTACAGGATTTTGACTGGCAGTTAAAGGTAAGACTGTCTCCATGTCTGCTGTTCACTGAATCTGTGTCATGGGAAAGTATTTCAGGACCTAAAAGGTTGCAGATGCATGGTTTGTAGCAGGGTTGCTTCTTATGAAGTAAGGTTGGACTTTTATGGATGCCAGAAACCCAACTGCATGATGATAAACAGTGGCGTCACTAAAAAGGCAAACTGCAGAAAATCACTTCCTTTTCTGTGTTCTAGTATCACTATTTCTCAGGTGTTTGTGTGTGTATAATATATTTCTTCACTGATTGTATTTACTTTAAATGAAATAACTTTTCAGTACAGATGAAGGCCCAACTGAAATTGTTTTTACTTTTGTTTAATGGGGAAGAAAACCTCTACTTAAAAAAATAAAATTATGGTAAAACAAGATTAGAATTCCCTGTTTCATTTGAAATCCCCCAGAACTATGCATTAACCTTTTCCTTGAAGTTTTGTTTTGAAAGAAGTTGCATTTAGATTTATTTTGCTAACGAGACCAATGTTGCCAAAAAATTGAATAAAGATCTATGGCTTCAGCAGAAGGACTTATCTGAATAAATGCCTTAAACTACCAGAAGTGCGTTATGGAAGTAACGTGGATAGTACTGCTTTATATTTGTCCCTGCAAGCTGTTAAATAATGGTACCAGCTTTTTGTCTTTAAAAAGAGCCTTAGGTAATTTACTCAGAAAAAGTATTTGGGAACTCCAGATTTTTCCAATTGGACCAAATTTTAGAGGAACAAGTAGCAGCAGCTCATATGAAGCAAAACAAGATGTGATGCTAAGTATTGATCTGTCTTGCTGACTGAATTTGAATTAAAAAAAATAGTCCATATATTACTTTGGGAATGGCAGCTGTCTCCAAGTTATACAAGACAAGCTGCCTTCTCCATGTCATAGGATCAAGATAGGTCCTAGACAGTTTTTTTCCTTTTCTTCTGTGTTTTTAAAATGACATTCTTTGGTAACACCCACAAGTAAATGTCATAATGCATTTGGTGCCTATTAGACGAACTGCGAAATATCTGAGCCACTCAATTTCCTTCGGTTTCCAGGAATAAAATAATTGTGTACAGTACTTGGTTGTAACATTGTCTAGTATTTTACTGTTTAATACATTTGAAAATAATTAATCATATTGGGGTGAAAAGATAGCAAAGATCACCCTTCCTCCCAATGTTCACTAGTTGACTAAGTTTACTTGTATTTGCCATATGCTGTATTTGTGAATATACAGTATTATACAGCTGGTCGGAAACTTCAAAAAAGTACTTATTCAGCAGATATGTAAAACATTAGAGAAGTTGATTTTAGGAGTGGATATAATTGACAAAGGAAAGCTGCTACTCATTGTTTTTCCTGATAATTCCTAATCAAGGTAAATCATATACGTCTTAACAAGAAGACCCAAAACATTTAATTATCCCAATTTTAAATTATTTTAATTCATTGCCCTGTACAGCTTGCTCTTTCCAGTGATAAGATCTCCATGCTGCAAATACCACTTCTCAACCTTGATCTGGATGTGAGAGAAAATGGTGAAATTAAGCCAGTCTCCATAGAAATGAATAAGGAAGAGCTACAGAATCTAATAAACGCACTGGAAGCAGCTAATAAGGTGTTTATTACTGACTGTCTCTGTCTTTGTCTCATTCTTTCTCTCTCTCTTTAAATCAACTCTTTATTAATGCTCTTTGATGTCTTGCCAACAACCACTAGCAAAATAGCCTTCTGCTATAGAATTAGAACGTATTTTTTGAAGCAGATTTGTACATAGACATCTACTTGTGTATAACTTCAGCTGGCTTAGTTTATCTCTGCCTTTGTTTTGTAAGAATCATCATTTCCTCCAGTGATCAGGTAAAATCTTCCTTTTGGAAATTCATTCTGGTCAACTACTGCTCATTGAGCTAGTGCCAAGTGCCTTGACCAGTATGTATCTTTTGTTTTTGGGGTAGCTGTCTGGTCCAACTATAGCAGGGGCAGGCAATTATTTTGGGTGGAGGGCCGCTTACTGAGTTTTGGCAAGCCATTGAGGACCGCATGACAGACAGCCAGGGGCAGATAAAAAATTAAGAAAATTAATATTTAGGGTTCCTGTGTGCCGGATAGAATGGCCTGGCGGGCCCCATCTGGCCCATGTGCCACAGTTTGCTCAGCCCTGAACTATAGCAACAGCTCCCTCTGGGTGTAGCTCCTTGACAGGTGGAAGCATCACCTCTTTGGACTTTCTCCACCTACTTTTAAAGCTGAGTTATAGGAGCCACTTTTTGAGCAGAGTGTATATATTGAATTCTCACCCAAACCAAGCAAAAAGGGTCTCCTCAAATTTTAGACTACACCTGTAAAACTTCAGCCCAGGCTTTGGTAGCCTAAAGGTTGCTTGGATTCTTTATGAGGGCTCCACACAAAGAAAGGGGATAAGTGCCATCTTTCATTCTTGTTCATAGCACCAGAGTGGAGGGACTTGGTCTGGGAATGGTGCTGTAGGTGCTGTTGTATAAGACACACCGGGCACGTCTACACAAGGCGTTTACTGTGCAGTTGACTAATTAGCTGCCCAGTAAACATCTTGTGTCTACACGTGCACAGCTATTAGGCTGGAGTAAATTAATTTACTCTGCAGCCACACATGTTTGTAGATGCTGCTTGGGAGGGCTGGGGCTTGAGGGAGCTTCTGCGCAGGAGTTGCCTGCCAGCTAGCCCTGCACTGAAACACCCTCGTGCTCTAGCCAGTCCCTCTGCAACACATGGAGCCAGGGGAAGCAGTTCCAGGCTGGCACGCTGACCCCCGGGGCCCCCTGCTGGTCAGGGCTGCTCTGACCTGACTTCAGATGCTGCGATCCCGGGCACACATGCAGAAACATGCCCGGCAGCAATAAGCTCCAGAGCTTATTGCTGCACATTAATAGGCATGTGTATACACATCCACCCTGTGGTCCACCAGCCTATTTTTCTGATCCTGGACTGTCACTCCCTAATATAAAATCAGTCTTTTAGCAACGTTCATTTAGTTGTCCAAGCCTACTGGTCAATAAGAGAATGTTGTGGACAAGGATATGTACTTGTAAGGGCTGGGAGAAGGGGGTAAGGAAGGAATGGCATGCTCCCTTATATCTCTTAAATGAAGATGCATGGAGGCACAGGTGCCATCTAGTATAATAGTGAAGACTGTGTAGTGTATTGCCTAGGCATTTTGAGTCTTTCTCTTACTAATTGTGGTCTTATTTCTTCGTTCACTTGCTTTTTGAAGTTTGTTTTACAGCTGAAATGATGATTCTGATGATCAGAAGAAGAGACTGGTTCTGTAAGAGACTGAAAAAGAATTAGAGATGAACTCTACAAAATGAAAGAGTAATCATGCCGTTAAAGGACTTAATTGAACTGGCAATGAGATACAAGACCAGAAGAGCTCTCAGACTTGATGGAAATAGAAAAATCTAGTAACCATTAGACCAAAAACATATCCACAGTTGCCTTGCAGAAAATGCTGAAAGTTATCTAGACTTATGACACTATTGTAGCATTTATGAACTGGTTAAGAGGCATGTTCTGTTTTGTTGAACTTTGTCAGATATTTTTGCCAATCTCCATACACTTGCTTTTGTTCAGAATAAGAATTCTTGCCTCCACAATATCTTATTGCAAGATAATATCTAAACTGCTGCCATGGGAAGGATAAATACAGCAGTATCTTCTAACATATGTTTTATACTTGTAAATAGCAAAGCAATAAACAGTTGCTGCTTCGTATGGATAATTATGAGTGGCTTATTAATTTAAAAATCTTGATTAAACTCAGAGCCCTTCTAATGTTTTCCTAAGGGTTTAATGTGGCGTTGTTAGTCTGGGAATAGATTTAGAACATACTGAAGTTGAGTCAAACTCTGTTAAACTCTGACAATTTAAAAAAAATTAAAAATGAAGTTCAAAACCTACGAAGTCCACAGTCATCTTCCATTGAATCTAGATAGGGCAAGCTATTCATGCTTATGGCCCTGTACATGACTTGTGATTGTGTAAGCTTTTGAGACTCGTTTAAATAAGGAAGGGCCATAAAGAGTGAAATTATTAATGATACTTCAACTTTACTTAAACTGGCAGAATACAAGCAAAGACTCCCGATTATGTTTAGTAATTGTTTTTATTATCAACACTTTTTTTGGGGTAAGAAAGCAGATACAAACAGGCCAAAACCTAATTACTTATTTACAGTGCTGAAAGTAAGAAACAGCTGACACACAACTTATTTCAAACAGATAATACTATCAAGTCAATTCTGCACATCATTTTGAGAAGACAGTTTCATCCACTTGTTTGATCCATTTTTACAGTTGACAAATATCAGGAATACATAAACAACAAAACGAAAAAAAGTTTACAAATGCTTAGAAGGTCTGTATTTAAAAGGGTGTATAAGTTGTCATGATAAATTTATACACAAGTATGTTTCTGAAACAAAAGTTCTTGCTGGTAACATAGTTTTTACAAACCAAATTCTTAAAATATAAAGAAATCCTTCAGAACCATGGTTTTTGTCCTTTTATATTAAAATAATAGCAAAAGGCCACATAAGAATTTCAGGTTCTACATTCATCTAAACTATAAAAAAAAAAAAATGGAAAACTAACATGTTTCTGGCTCGTAAAAAGTAAGTTTTTAAAATGTAAGCTTTCTAAAAAAAAATTCTTTTGGTTCTAGGAATACATAGGTTAATAAATAAAGTATATACTTATATTTTGTATTATGTTTTTGAAGCTATGCCAAAATGGTTTTATAAGTATGCTGAGGGTATGTGATATTTACTGTTCAGTATTTTTATGTTTTATGTTTGTCTTGCCATTTCACTGCAGCATTTAACAGGAAAGGCTGAAAAAATCTTACATTTATTATAAAATGAAGAGCCATAGTTGCTGCTAAGATACAGCGATAATAAAAAGTAATAGCAGCTTTTCTTTATTAGATTTTTATAGAGAACCTAAAAGTGCTAAGATCAACAAAGCTGAATGTCTGCACACTGTAGTCATTGTGCTTTGTGGATCAGAAAAGAAAAGGGTGGATGGGGGAACATTGGGTAGCATCAAGATTAGGAGGCTAGAAAATAAGTTTTTTTGTTTTTGAAGAAAACAGTCCAAGCCTACCATCTTTAGAAAAGACCAACCATCCATGTCTAAGGCACAAGGTTACCCACAGTAAAATTAAATGGTCCAAAAAGGAACTAGGAGAGAGAGCACGTTGCTCTTGAGCATCAGGCAGTATGTTGGGCAATGGCATAATTCTGTCTGTGCCTTGCAGCAAAAGGGCTTAAGAAAAGACAAGCAATCACACCTGAGGGGAGGTGTGTGGAAACTGAAACTTAGAAATTCTACAAAAATAACCCTGTAGAATTTTGTGTGGTCATGCCCCTCTAGTGCTTAACCTCTCATTATATATGTCTTGGAGTATGGAAGAAAGCATTATGTCTGCAAGTAGGTTCTCATACAGAAAAAAACCAGGCCTTCAGTACATTTTGCTGTTGCTATCTATGTACATTGCAAGATATGGCCAAATGATGTGAATACCAAAGAAACAGCACAGAGAAGTGGTCGGTTACATAATGAAATATGACAGAAAAAGATATTGCTTTCATCACCATCCAAATCACACAGGACTGCCGTGAGAGAGCAAAGTAATTCGCACCAGGATCCACAAAAATCCATCCTGAATGTATAAGGCTTAAACAATGGAGGGGGAAGAGAAAGGAGTTTGTATTCTCCTTGAAAACTGATTCTTCTCTGAGCTGTTATTTTTCTGCCACCATCTATACAGTAGTGTTAGAATGACATTGTATGTGATGATCCAGGGGTTATGGAAGAGGCAAGGATTTCTTAGGGTGTTATCTTTTGTTGGACCAAGTACATAGTTGGGGCAAGTTTAGACAAGCTCTCAAATGCAAGATGTTTATCTGGTGACCTGATGATGACTAGCTTGCCTTCAAAACTTGTCTAACTGTATCCCAGCTATGTACTTGGTCCAATAAAAGATACAACCCTAATAAAACCACATATATAAAAACTGACCCTCTTTGATATTTTCCACATTTTTCTGCATGTTTTCAGGCCTTGTGGGATTTTTTTTTATTTAGCTACTTATATGATGCCTATTAATATGGTATTTTCATACCATACATATCATTCCAACAGATGATCTTCTTGCATCTTACCCTTTACTGTCTCATATGCGTAACTCTTTCTTTTAAAAAAATTCACATTCTTTGAGTATTTATTTGTATATGTGGATTTCACCTTGTGGACACATGTACATTGGAAGTGAAATTCACATGAGTAAAACATTTCAAAATATTACAGATCCTGAGCTATGCAGGGTTCCTCCTTGGCTAAACTGTAATTTTACATGTGATTCCATGTTGTTTTGACTAGCTCATGAGTATTTATGCAATTTGGTACAATGTGACTCTCAGAACTGACTTAGCCAGAATTTCCATTGAAGTCAGTGGGAATTTTGCCAGAAAGAAGTGAACATGGTTTGGTCCATCTCAGCTTTGTTGAGTCACTATGTAAGTCACAGTATTAAGGGCTCTACAGAAATGTTCATATATCAAAATGTATTTCAGGAAAATATCTCAAGTAAAATATTGACAAAAACCCTTGTGGCAGCAAAGTATTCTAAATATAATGTGCAGACCTCTTAAACATATAATAAACTGATATAACTAAAATATTTGAACAAAAACCCCTAACATAAAGGGTACGGATAATGCACACACTGTATGAAATTTTGTTTTCAACATGTATAAAGCATCTACAGAAATTCACATTGCATTGACACATCTGCAGTTTGAATCAGAAAATGCAGCATATCTTGATACAAAGTAGAAAAGATCATTACAAAAATAATTAGTCTACCTGTTTTCACTTGGCATTTGTTAAGCATATTTTTTCTGTTTTGTTGAAATCTCAAGATTTCAGGAAGGAAGGAAAAAAAAAAGCAAAATAAAAAAAATAGTCATGGTTTTCTTAGGCCTTGATCTTTCACCTTTAAAGTGGATGGGAGTAGGAGCAAACCCACAAGAAGCACGTCTAGAAATGATTACTGCAGTAAAACTGTTTTTGTAATGAAGTGACTATGTTAAAAAAATACCGTAATTTAAAAATATCTGTTTTCATGAGTCTGTAATTAAAATATAAATTTCTGTTGTAAGCCTTTTGGGCAACAGCCCAACTTGAAATGCACTCAATTCTGCATTTTGTTAATTTTTTCTTGATATAGAACTCTACGAATGCATTGAAATTACAACTAAAGAATCAACGATGGGATTTTTTACTTCATTGGGTCCTGGAAGAGTACTTGGGTGTATACAAACCAAGCTAGCAAAACTTTTGATTCATATAAATCTTATTTAAATACTTCAGTCCTCGTTCTTTTAAAGGACCCTTTACGTCACCCTAGAAGGTATGATGTACACCCATTCCAAGACCTCTTTATGCTATCAAGACTGATTAAAGGGCCGGCAATGCTATCAAGAGTGATTAAAGGGGCCATATTGAGAGTAAGAATCGGCCTTTGTGTTCCTTGTTTTTAGGTCTATGTTACTGAAGGTCCTACTCTTGCAATGGTCTTTGGCCAGACAGACTACTGTGCTTCTGCAGAGTGCATTGTATGTTAGGGTGGTTTGTAAAACAAAATATGGGATGTTCAATACTTTGTGTTTGCCTTCAGATGTTTATATGCACAACTTTCAAAGTTTATGGTCATGTATTTTTACTCACAACATCCCACAGTTGCACAGCTGTTACCTCCAAATTTACTTTAACG
This sequence comes from Alligator mississippiensis, assembly GCF_030867095.1. NCBI lineage: Eukaryota > Metazoa > Chordata > Crocodylia > Alligatoridae > Alligator > Alligator mississippiensis. The sequence goes on along the minus strand of NC_081825.1, from coordinate 56,527,458 downwards.
TGTTAGCAGTGGAAGGAGCTTCAGAGGAGGGAAAGTGGTTTGCCATCATAAAAATCAGAGGATCCGAGTAATACTGAAGGCCTTCTGGAGCTTTGTCTTTCTGTTGATTCTTACAAGTGCAAACTGACATTGGCAGCAGTATTTTGGAAAAAGAAGCACTGGAAAAAAATTCCTAGCGGAAGTAGATCTTAGAAAGGTAACGGGCGCATCTACGTGAGACATTTTACTGTGGAGTTGCCTAATTAGCTCCACAGTAGTCAGCTACACGTGGCCACAGTAAACTACTAAATGCCACTGTAGGTTAGTATGTGTAAACACAAGTTTACAGCTAGTGCAGCAGCATTATTTAGTGTGCTGCAGTGTACGTGTAGATGCTGACAGGCCTGGCTGGGGCATGAGGGTGCTTTAGTGCAGGGGCTGTCTGCCAGTTAGTCCTGCACTAGAGCACCCTTTTGCCCCAGCCAGCCCCTCCGCAGCGTGTTGAGTCAGGTTGGAGTAGCCTCAGGCTGGCAGGCAGGCCCCCTGTCTCCTGCTACCGGATGGGGCTGCCCCAACCTGGTTAAACATGTGGTCCTGGGTGCACATGTAAACACAGTAACCAGGAGCAATAACCTCTGGTGTGAACTGTGCTGGAATTTACTCAATCGCATTCATAGCATGTGTAAATGCACCCTGTATGAATCAAATGCCTGATCTGCTATGTTACTATGAGTGATGGGACGTTTCTCTGCTTGTTGGAAACTTCACTGTCTAGTTACCAATGACCATTCAAGTCGATGACATTTATTCTGTTGATTTCAACTGGAACAGTAGGAAGCCCTAAACTAAGAAAACAGCAACAGTTGTTTCAGTGTGGGCTCTATCCTACATTCTTTGCATACCCCATTCAGGCCTGTGCCTAATAACAATGGTTAATCACTACTTCCTAAAGCCACCACCTCTTAGCGCTACATTTTAGTTTAGATGCTGGTCTAAAAATTCTAAAAACTCGTTGCAGGTTATCTTGTCTTTTACATCAGAGCTGAACAGCTGTGATTTTTTTTCTTAAATCTGAGAGGGGAGCAAATAGCCTTCTGCTGATCCCAGGAAACTAAAGATTGAAACAATAAAAACCTTATCATGACAAATTCTTAATTATAATGGTTGTTGTTACATTTTAAATAGTTCTTTACAACCAGGAAAGTAATGTTTAAATATGTTTCCTTTTATAGGTAGAGAGTAATGTATTTACATAAATTAGGGGTTAGAAAACTTCCCTGGGATTCCCACCCCCCCCCACAAAAAAAAGTAGTTGGGGGCAGAGCAGGCATCAGTTCCACCCATGGCTGGAAGACCCCAAACAAGCTATACAATAAATGCTAACTGAGTGGACAAAATACACTTTACTCTCAGCTGTGAGACCTTTTAAACAGCCCAAAGTAAACCCATTTGGCAGATTTATGACTGCCCATGCTACTTTAATTTCATCCCCTTGTATATATGCATTGTAATTTACTCTTAACTTCATGATTTATCTACTGTTTTATTACAGGTATTCTGTTTTGTTCACATGATGGATGCCAAAGGGGCAGAATGAAGTTTTCTTGGGTAACCACAGACCTGGCATTCACTTGCTTTCAAATACTTAACTGCAATGTAAATAATACTTTTTAATGTAGTTTTTTTTTTGCATGCAATTGATTTCATACCACAAAGTAGTCCCTCCATTGATTAATACTCCCATGAGATTATTAACCATATATTCTTAGCATCTGAGCACTCATGGAGGCCCAAGGTAAAGGTCAGACAGTAGAGGGAGAGAGCAGCACTAGTGGCTACACATCACAGCTGTTTGCTGCCATTGTCTGCTAACATAAACTATTACAGAAAGTACATTAGGGGTATCTATTGCATGACAGATTCAGTATATCAGCACAGCCATTTTCTTATAGAAACATTTTTATGGCTAGCACAATCATGGCACAATGCTGTGGTAGGACTGATGGCCTTAGATGTCCATAACTTTTCTCAGATTTTAGTCTTAAATGTTATTCATGGAACTTCCTCTGAAGAATTAGGTAAAGGAGATCAATTGGTTTCTCAGGTGTAGCCACTCATGTGTGGCCATCCTAAGGATCTACACAGGGACTTTTAATATGAGATATACTAAGTATAAATGTAAATTTATAAGGATCTAATAGCAAAACTCATATCAAATTGTTACCCATGCACAACAGCAGGCTTCAATGGTCTCTAGGACTTAATCCTAGCTAAATTTTTAAGAATAAACTAACCACTCAATGCTGCTCACCAAACAATACAGATGTGTGTTACTAGTGTCTGGCTATAGACTCTGATCTCCTTCCATTTTTTGGTTTCAACCAATCAGACAACTCCATCTCACCATGCAGCCTAAAAGGGAAGTTGTAGTGCTGTTTCTCTTGTAATTCTGCATTTCAAACACCAGATGGTGCTTTCCAAAGGTATAAATATAAGTGCTTACCACCTCCCCACAAGTCATTTCAAGTGGAGTTCAGGAATCAGCAATACAATGGACTCCTTTGGCTTTAGAGAGAACTCCACCCAAACATTGCCATGAAGTCAGAATGCCTATTGCTACTTTTCAAAATAAAAATAGAAGGAGAAAATCAAACTAGCTCTGTAATACACACCCTCTGTCTGGATGTGCTCTTTTAATATATAGCTTTGAGACTTTTCATATAACTTAATAATGGGGTTTAATTTGCATGATATGCATTACCTTTTTCACACATACCCTTGTGTTTACATGTTTTTTAGGACAGATTGTTGTATCCAATATTCTTTCTGCATTTGCTTTATCTTCATAAATCAGCATGTTGCGCAAATAATCTATGAGAGCTGAGAGGAAGGAAACTATAGTACTGGTGACAATTCAGATATTGCATCTTGAATTTGATTGATGAAATCCTGTACTATTGTTATAATAGAAACAATGTGTTTTTTTCCCTTCCATCATTACATCATGGAAAATCCCACTCAATGAAGTGCCTCTAAGTGAAAGATTGCTTGGTAAAAATGGTTTGGCTCTACCTGGATAAAGAGTTGAATGTTTCACACTGTGAGTTTGCCAAAGAAAAGATGGCCTCATTCTTTTGTATATGAGAAAATTGGAGGGTAGAATGGAGGAAATTTGTATCTGCCCCATAGGTTTTCCTAAACAGTGCATTAAAGCATGCTATTTGGTTGCCTTCTCTTTTTAGTGTATAGGAAAGAGAGAGAGAGGGAGGTAGTTTGGCACGCTAATGACATTCAGCTCCATGACCCACTTTCCTTAGAACTCCGTGATGTTAATAGCTTGTCCAAGTGCCTGGTGTTTGGGTAGGAACTAACTGGATCAGGCTTAATCTAGCATCCTCTAGGTTTTATCCAGGAGTTTATGAGAGAGAAATGATGAAGTACTATCTATTATTTTAACAGGAGACAAATGTCTCATGTTTATTGCTAAAATGTATAATCTAGGACTTTCCTGGGATTTATCGTTGCTTCTAGATATCCATATAACAGCTGTGATAATGAGTAAGTCCTTTGTTGTTGGCAAGGAGGTTACAACCTTTCCTTCCTAATACAAACCTTGTAGTTATGATTTTGTCTGTTCCAGATGAAATTATCAGAATATGCTCTAGCTGAGCCTATTTCTGAAGACCACAGGGGAATTTCAATTGATAGAGACTGGTAACTATAAAGATGTTTCATCAGTGGAACATATTACACTTGAACTCCATAGGATATATTCCCTCCTTCAAATTATTTCCAGGTCTAACTTTAGTTTGAGTCCTGGGTATGCTAGAAACTTGTGTTCTCTTCATGGACCACCCTTCCCCCCTCCTCCCCCCCCCCCAAAAAAAAAAAAAAGAAAAAGAAAAGAAAAGAATCTTAAACTGACTGCCCTTTTCAGGGTATATGGGTCTAGTGGTCTGCTTCTTCCAATTCATGCTAAGGAGCTCCACAGCAGAAAGAAGGGAGTAGCTGCAAGAAATAAATGAGAACTTGGGCTCCATTAACTACATATAGTTTTCTTGTATGGCCATGTGCAGGAATAGAAAGCCTTGCAGTCTCACTACTCAGTTCCATCCTTCCACCTCTTTTTTGCTCTCCAGTCTTAGGGCACTGACTTTGCATAAGACTGGTTGGTCTTTCCAAGAATGAGGTTGGTCTTTCCACAGTAATTGTGGGAATTGGTGTCCAAATCACTGGTGATGAATCTGCAGTGCAGACTGATCAGTTTAAACATGGTATCTACTGATTATGAAAGCTTGCCTTTGCCTATCAGCGGGCGCATCTACACATGCCTCTTACTTTGCAGTTGCAGTCTTTTAGTACTAAAGCAAGTACTAAACGACTGCGCAGTACCAGCCGGGACTGCACAGTCCCAGTGGTGCACGGGTCATTTCCAACTCTGTCACCATAGTGACAAGCTACTGCACAGTAGTGCCTAGTGTTTGGCTGGGAACTAACTGGATGATGCACCTGCTTATGCTACGCTGTAGTATGTCACTATAGCAACATAGTGTCTTGTGTAGATATGCCCAGTGGAAGGAACTGTATTTTAATTTCATCCAAGTTGATTGCCACCTATCTCCAGTCTTTCTATGCAACAGAGTGGTTAGTCAGTGTTAATGATACCAGATCAAACTATTTCCTAGTTTAACCTCTGCAAGCTCATTAAAGTTCTAGTCTGGGAAGCCTTATTTTTAGTCATCATCTAGGCAGAACCTTCACTGAGGCCCCAGTTCTGCTATTGGTTTTTATATCAAGCCAAGATATGGCAAATGCATTGGAAAGCAATGAGGCCTGTACAAGGCCAGATTAACCCTTTAGTGGGCCCTAGGCAAACAAACTTGTGGGCTGGTTGAGACCCCCTCGTCCCATCCTAGTGCTGCTGCCTGCGAGGCTCAGAGCCATGGCTAGGAAGCAGCTGCTGTAGGAATGAGGCTGGCAGAGGGGAGGGGAAGGGAAGGGAGGTGGATGGGGCCATTTGCACTGCCACCATGGAGGAAAGGACTGGGGTCCGCTGCAGATCAGGGTCCTAGGCATGTGCCTAGTTTGCCTATGTGTTAACCTGTCCCTGGGCCTATATCAAGTAGGTGAGCAGGGAATCAAGTCTGAAGCATCTGGAAGGACTTTGGCTATGTACATGCATTCAAATAACCTGGGTTATTCTCTTGGGTTTCTTCTTCATCTAGAAAAAACTTACTCAGAGCTGTATGTACAGATATTCAATGCTGAGGCCCAGAAGAGTGGAGAGCTTGCACGGTGCAGTGGGGGCTGGAATGGGGGTTGGAGGGAGGACCGTGTTGTGCATATATCTCAGCATGCTGTGCAGGCTTCCTTAGTCTGGCTGGCAACAGATCAGAGCAATTCATAGGGTAGCCCTGACTGCTGATGCTCAGCCTGTTTTTCTCTACAGCACAATGTGGAGATTGTGAAGGGGGAGTGCTTTGGAGCAGCAGAGTCCAGTGAGTGACACATTTCTCCCTTGGGTTGGGGGTGGTGGTGGTAGGGAAGAACCATATTCTCTACTGAGAGAAGCCATGGCATGTACAGACATCTGCTCTCCCAGGGGAAACTCTTCAGGGAGTGATTTAAGCCTGGTTGTCCCCAGGTTTGTTTACCCTGGTAGAAAAAGCCTGAACATCTATACATTTGTGATTGAATGTCTGTACGAGGCCTTTGGCTTGTAGATTACTTCTTCAACTGGTAGCTGGGTTCAATGCATATTTGTTTGGTTCTAAGTAGGATGAACAATTTAGTGTTTGTGAATTCTTTGGACATACAAGGAGCAGTTCAGCTCAAACATTGTCTACTCAGTTAAGAAACCCGTGCTTTCATTTAAGATTGTACATGTGGTATTCCAGAGGGTTTTTGTTACTTAGTAAGAAAATAAGCATTAGCCAAAATATATGGAACCCTTTATTTTCTGCACTCTGTTATCCTTGGTGAAAGGAAACATTATATGCTGATTTTTATTTTTAAGTGCAAAAGCAGTGTGAACCGTCCATTGCAAGGATAATTTTGATATTATTTTCAGGTAATGGTGACCATAACATTTAGACTATGGTAAATTGATTTGAGAAATATTTATCTGAAAAAAAGTCCAAATAAATCTGCAATCTGGTCAAAAAGCTATCTAGTTCATCAAGTAGAATGTGAATTTTAGGTCTGATTCTGTACTTTGCCTCTTAGAGGTCACAGCAACAAAGCCACAGCCCTTTTGAAGTTGGATACAGAGGTGAATTCATGTCTAGTCTTTGCTATAGAGTTCTCTAGTACTGCCAGCAAAACTGCTGTACATTTGCACTCAGATCTCTTGGTGCCTGAAGATTCTTGTGCAAGAGTTACTCCATCACTACTACGTAAGCCTTCTGTTGCCATTAAACAGCTGGCTGAAGACATGTGTAGCCTTTCTGAAGCTTTCGGCCAGCTGTCACAGCCTTTTATCAGCTAGTGCCTTCCAAGAGCGCACCTTGCTGCTGAGTGGAGACACAAATTGCTGCTAGAATATAAATGTGCTCCAACAGCTCATTGCTGGCAGCTTCTCTCTGATGCAAGATATTCTGTTGATAGGCTTAAATGGCTGGCTGTGGGCTGCTCCACAGCTATGATTTGCTGTGGAAAGAGTGCTATAGCTAATGCTTTTCCACCATTGCGGTCTAGGACTGCAAGGCTCCTTTCATATGTTAGGAAAATTTCCTAGAGGCTCTTTTGCAACTTTTTTATACTGCTGGGGTAGAGGAAAGAGGTTTTAGGTTTATCTCGCCTATGAGAAGGATCAAATCTTGTAGAGATTTTGACATTATGAATGTAAAAAAAAAGTTATTTTAGATTTCTTATTGTTGATCATCTGAAAAATGACAGAAAGTTGCCCAACTATTAATAAAGTCAACAGATGAGAATACTAATCCAGTTGTGACAGGTTTTAACTGGTTCCCATTAAATATAATCTTTGTTAATCATTAACTTTAATCTGCATATTGTTAACTGGCATATAATTCCATATTTCCTTCTAGGGTAATGGCCATTTATAAGAATCACATCCAAAGTTATGCAACAGTTCTTACCCTGTATGTTTTGCCCTTTTGAAAAAGCTAATTATCATCTTCAGTTCTTCAAGGAAATAATAGTTAGAGCAAATCAACTAGTTGGTAAGTAGAATAGGGTTGAAAATCCGAAATGCAATAAGCATATCCTTTAGTGAGACTTCCTCAAAACACTGGTATAAGCCACTCTTAGCATAAGTACTCACTCTTGAAAAAATATACTCCTTAAAGGACTCCTTTCCTGCTGTTCTTTGACTTCTGTCAGTGCTGGAAATCTGTAATGTACCAGCTGCTCTGTTTGACAGGCAGCCTTGTTAAGAAGGCGTTACCTACTAGACTGTAGTGGGGAACAAAAGAAGATTGGTTTTAATTTTAATTAAAAAAACAGATCAAAGATGTTAGGTAAAGGTTACTGAAGATGCAAGAATTTTTTATATAAATACCAGAGAAGTGCCTATTTTTAAGCTGAAGTTGCTCTTTAAGAGCAGATCTCAAGAATAATAGTATGCTTGAATAGACATGGTACTCTTTTGAAGTGCACATGGTTAAATTGTTTGACGTTAAAAAAATCCTATAACCATTCAATAGCTGAGTATCTTACCTTGAAAATGTAGCATTAGAACTTCTGCAGTCCTTCAGGATAAACAAAATTTAAGAAGTAAAGAAAACAAGTCTAGGTATGAGTTGATCATTGTGTAAATTAGTGGACATAATAAAGCCAATAAACAACATTGAAAAGAATGAATGTGATGGGAAAGACCATCCTTGACCATTTGTCTATGGCGTTAACGTCAGTCAAATCTGGGATTTTGACTCTGAGCTGTGATGCCCTTCTCTTCAAATGCCCCTTTTTATGAACCATATGCCTATCCAAAGTGCTTCTGCTGTAGAGTTCTCTGCTGGAGGTGGGTCTTCTGTACTGGATGCTGGCACTGTCATATGAATACATGGTGGCTCTTGGATCACTGATACTTGTGAACATTTCTGAGTTACTGTCCTCGTTTCTTATTTCAAGTGAAGTAAGAAGAATATTTCCATGAGCATCAACCTGTGTCAAGAAAGGAATGCACATTAGGTTTTTCAGTTAGCTAACCTTACTTGGGTGTCTTTTTTTCTCTCTCGCAAATTAACAAATTGCTTTTGTTCTTACTAATGAGTGAGCTGTTTCATTTGTAGTAACAGCACCAAGGGGAGTAGAGCAAATGTATACATATTACTTGACTGCATTTGTACTTTCCTCCTTTACCTGGTATCCAATAGCCCATTTTATATTTAGTTGTTAATTATTTTTATCCCAAGACGGTATCTTGGTTTGGGGATTACTTATTTCAATTATAGATTTCACATAATAAAATTCTGCCAGTCTTGCCTTTAAGCCTCAGAATCTATAAGAAAAAGCCTGAATGAACAAAGTGTGTAACATCATCTGCCAATGTCATATACTCATGTGGAAAATACAATTCTTCTGTCTTTTATACAGTGATAGTACTCTAGGCTCATTTTAAAAATGTATAGGGATTGTGATAGTTGACTTCTTTCACAGGAAGAAAAAGCAACTGTGTGTGTGTGTGTGTGTGTGTGTTATCAGCCAAGCACAGTGAAATACTTATTAGGAAGAAATTTTTGTAGGTATAGAAATATTTGTCTGTTTATACTTCTCTGAGTAGTTTTAAAGCCTTGGTATTAGACTACTATGATTGAGGAGAAGAGCATTTCATAGTGAATGTTTTGTGTATGAGCATATGAAAGGATCTTAAGGCACTCCAGGGTATCAAAGCACCCTGGCTGAGAATCACTGATATAGGCAGGCACACAGTTCTGTAAATAGAAAATAGTCATTTTCTGATATCAGTATGGACAGAAGGCAAACAAAATGTGGCAGGATTTAGACCAACCTGAAAAATAACTCAGAATTCATGTCAATATTTACAAACCACTTCTCACTTTTTCGTCATCTCAAGGATGAACATGCTTTTGTGTGACGAGGCCTGTATTACTATAGGAAGGCTTTTAGTATTTCCATATATTTTTTTTTTCGTCTTGGAAAATTTTGGGGGACTTCTCAAATATATATTCTTAAGCAGTTTATAATAGACATAGACACATTTAAGGAACAGATCTTTGACTTCTGTCAACTCCACTTTTAGCTTTGAATATCAAACAGTGTTCTCTTTCCATTGATTAGTATGCAGCCAATCTAGATTGTTTCTCAGTGCTCCAAGGAATGAACAGATTTTATTTATTTATTTGATTTTTATGATGCTCCCCTCAAAGGTTTCTGAGCAACTTACAATACAGACAGATACAATAATAAAATGATATGCCAGTTCCCCCAAAGAATACCTGGGACTTAACCTCATCTACTAAATTAAAAAGCCAGGAATTGCTTTTTAATTTTAAGAATTCAGTTACAAATGTGAAAGTGTACACAGATTAAGATGATTCATGGAAGAATTCTATGTATGCAGTACAACACTGAAGTAACATTTGATTTGCAAAACATTTACAATTAAAAGCCAGTTCTGGGTTTGTGAAAACAAATATAACATTCATGATATACAATAATGATGTGATTCTACACCTCTATAACATTGTGGTCTTGTCCAAGTTAAAGCCCTTTTCAGAGAGATATAGAACTTGTATTATATAACTTGTTTCCAGTTGAAAAATAAGAGCAACACTTAACAATGCCATCCACAGTCCCCCTATGAGATAGGTCAAGCAACATTGACTTATCACACTGGTGCTTCATCAAAAGCAGTTACAAGTGGGTTTAAGAAATAGCCCCCCCATGCAGAAATCTAGTCTTCAGGAGATGCAGCAGTGCAAGGAACATCTGAAAAAGTATAAGCTGCAGTGAAATGAAGAAAGGCTGTATTGTTTCCTGCTGAAGACTCACCATTGGACTGAAATGTATTCAAACTCCCAAGTTGTTAGTAGGAATAACAAATGGTGGAAAATCACCCTCAGCAGGAAAGGTACAATCTTCAGTATATCATCTGCTTGCTTCCACTAGATCTGTCATTACTTTTTTTATATGGATGGAGCATCAGCCACTTCACTTTCATCGGTGCATCACACAGTAGGGATGGTGATCATTTGAATTAGAAAGGATTCCATTAAGTGTGATCTATGTCTGGCTGACACCACAACCCACCTCGAAAGATGATGCTGTTCCTGCCCTGAAGAGCAAACTGTCTGTAGAAAAAGGCACAAAAAAGAAAGGCTTTGAGGGGAAAAAAGGTTTTCTTTTCCCTCTGCAGAAACAAAAGTTCTCCTGGAGTTTTCTGAAGGAGATGAATATTAAAGCTGTTTGGGTAGTGTTGCAGTGATGTTTGGGAATGTTTTGATGAAATATTGAAACCAAAATTACCTGTGGGCTTGCATCAATTCAAAACTTTTGTGGGGGAAGCCCATGTTATAGGCATAAGAGGAGAGAGAACAGCCAAATGACCACATCAAACGGGTTGAGATACTCACCCAGGGTGTGGGACATCAACATTAAAGCCTCTGGGCTGGGAGTTGCTTACACTCTGGGTGAGTGCCCTTACCAATCAGTTATTTTCTGTTTTCAAGTAGTTTGCTTTTTTATTTAGCTTTCCACAACAAAACATTTAAATACTTCGGATTTGTCCTGAGGTGGAATAGGATTTAAAAACATTTTTTTTTAATTTCAGTTTTGTGGGACCATTCTTTCCCCTAGGTCTATGAAATATCTCTCTCAAGCTGTATAATCCTATGTGTAAATGAAATGACAGTTTTGTAATGTCATTGCAGCAGCAGTGTAAGCATCATTAAGTTGTTATGTTTTCTTCTTGTAAAGACAAACTACTCACAAGTGCCTAAAATCTAAATTGATGAGTCATATGGGTTCTTCCTTTTAAACTAATATATACTCACAGTTTATTTCAAGCCAAGTGGCATATGAATTATTGCTTTAATTTAAGTGTTAAGAATGAACCTGTTAGATTTTAAAATGAGTTTTTAAGTCATTTTAGACCTGCTGATTTGAATAAATCATAAAGCAATTCACTGGCTTTGAATTATAGGTTTTACAATTCATAAACTTACAATTCATGTTGATCTTTAATGAATTAATGCTCGTCAAAAGAGAGGCATTGCAGTTAATCTACTATAGCTGAGCCAAAATTTCTGCTTGGGTAATATGAAGCTAGTTCAGTAGATGATTCAGCATCTGTATCTTTATTAGAACTTTAAAGGTGTACTAAAATTTCCAAATAATGTTATTTTTTAATCAAGCCATATAGCTAAAGTTTAATTACTGAGGTGTAGCAGGAGTCTAGGAAAAGTATGTACGTGCTATAAGAAATCCCCAAAAGAAGCTTGTTTGCAGAACAGTCATCAGTCTTGACAACATTAATTTTAGAAGTAATTTGTAATAAGTATTTGCAAAGCAAGATTGTATAAATTTAGTATATTAAAACAATTTCATCAGCAGCACCACCTAACAAAGGATTATATAGGCTTGTCTACAACACTGGTGTGCTCAGCCCAGCTAGGATATGCTGTTTCTGTGGTGTAGCTTTGTGGCTTTTTCATAAGCCTAATATGGACAAACATGCTGCCAAGGTCAGCCTGGGAAGCTGATTCTAATTCAGTCATAATGTTTTGAGAAACATACCTAATGACAGCTTTATATCTTGTGTTGGGTAGGCCATGATGGGGCCAACAATGCATATTACTAGATTGTAGGGGTGTGCAAAACAGGCCATATTCAATGCATGCTCGGCAGGGGGCCCTCCACTTCTGGTCCAATTCTGGGTCCACCGGGGAGCGTTCCCTGTGCCCCCTAGCTTAGCAATTGGCTGCAGGGGGACCCCAGGTGCCCCTCCCAGACCCAGGAGGCACCAGTCACTGAGCCAGAAGGGTGTGGGGGGGCCCCCCATTGTGCTCCCCGGTGGACCTGGAAGTGGACTGGAAGTACTTCTGGTCCACTGCTGGGTCTGCTGCTGAGCGTGCTGGGGAGCTGCCCACGCTTCTGTGGGATGCTCCATCTGCCCCAGCATTGTAGCATTCACGAGCTGCCTGGTACCATGAGGTATGTAGAAAAAACAGTTAAAGCTGTGTCTATGTCCAAATCGCCAAATCTTTCCGAATCTCTCTGAACCAATGTTGAGGGTTCTGATTCGATTTGGAGAGATTAAAGGGTCTCTTGATTTGATTTAGATTTGGTCGCTGCATCGGGCCAAATCAAATCAGGGACTGAAGCTTTGCATAGCCCTACTAGATTGGATTTAGTCTCAGTGTAAACCTTCAACTATTTTGCAAACTGAATATATTTGACATTTCTGAGGTGCAGCATCTCGAGTCAAAATTTTATGCAGCAATGTTTGCTCTTTTGAATTGCCTCTCCACTCCCACTGAGGCATCCAAAATGAGCAGTCACTTTTAAAATGTAAGCTGTGTAGAGTGATGGATTTTTGACCTTTTGTTTAGTGAATTTCATGTATAGTTGCTCTTTTAAAAATATAATGTAACTATAATTAAATATTTAGTGCACATGCAGATCTGTACAATCTTAATCCAGTGAGTAGTCTTAGTGACTTCCTTGAATTCTTTTGTGCGTGAACAGTTACAGGATGAAGAGCAGATAGACAAAGGACACCCTTATAGTTAAAATACAGGACTGCCAGGAGAGATGAATCAATCCCCGAGTTAACTTGGATAAACATTATGTCTAAGTTGCACCATCTATAACAGGGTGATAACATTTCCCTGCACAACAGAGATAACTGTAGCCTGAATTAATTTTGGTGACATGCAATGTGAGACTGCTTAAAGTAGCTAGGGAAATGGAAAGTATTGTTACTCTATTTGTTGTCATCCCAAAGGAAATGAAAGGATATGTAGGCAGTTATAAAAAATATAGTAGAGCTGATATACTATTAGTTAACCCATCTTTCTACATAGATGTATCAAAGTTTAAATATTCTTCAGATTAGTGAGGTGGTTTGCAATGACTATTTTTATAATAAAAACATCTTAATATTTTTGTCTATGCCAGAGTAATAGCTTCTGTATGTGAATACTCCATTTTCATTTTCAGAAAGGTTCAGTAAAGCTCTCTGCAACCTATACCAAGATAAAGCACACATGCATGACTCCTCACTGCTGACTGACATCGCTACAAACTCAAAGAAACCCAGGCTAGTACTTTTATCTAGAGAGCGATGAATGCTGTTCATGCTTCATGGCTCCTAAGCAATACTGAAAGTTTTGGCTGCATATACAAAATATATTATATACCTGCAAAGTGTGGTAAGTCAGATTTATAGGAATTGCTTACTATGATTTTTTCTCATTGTAGTTTGTTAGTAGAGCTGGGCTCTGAAATGTTCAGTATTTCTAGAATGAATGATTAATTTATTTACTTTATATAAATAAGTCGACAGATGCAGTAATGCATTTTGCTATGATTTCCTGTATTTTCTGTGCATCTTAAGATGAAGGTTTCTGGCCAGATTTTGAAAAATTTCCTCTCAGTAGTGAGTCGCTTCTCTCACTAATAATCCTATTAGAGTTAGCACAATAAAGGCCCTCAGAGCAATAATGCTAGACAGAATGATAACGAGAAGATTACCTGAACTTCACAGAAGCAAAACGTAAGAGCTTCCTAAGTGATTAATGATCTAAAAATAAGTGCCGGTGAAACAAACATTTGCATACAGGGACCCTCTAAATATTTAACTCCTCTGGATGTTTTTATTCCAGTTATCTAAATCTATGACCTCCCTAAGAAGTGACATCTTGGTTTGACAAAAGGAGGACAGAGTTATAAATCACTTTTAAATGTTTTATTCAGGAAAAATAAGAAGCAGTTTTAATAACAATGAAAAAATGTCCTCTGTGTATAAAGAAATTAAAGTAATTAAAAACAACATATTACTGTGAGACTGGAGGGGTCATGGGTTCCTCCTCCTTCCAGCTATGGAGAAAACAGCCATGTATGAAACATTACAAGGTCATTAAACTTGTCTTCCACATCCCGTGTCACTTGCGAGATAAGGTTGCATGCATCTCTCAAGCGTATCTAACAGCATAGTGTCTGATGCAGGGGAAGATTAATTCTTGGTACCCAAGGCATAGGTAGGAATTAGTAACATATTAACCTGGTCAGAAAAGAAAGGAAGAATTGTTACATCTACACCAGGGTGCTTAAAGTGGTGCTTATGTGAATATATAGCATGGATCAATGTATTATGAGTGAGTCACATCTCATACTTACTGATGCTCTTTTCCTATTCTCCAGAAACAGTTTCCTGTATTTTGGTATGAACCCCTAAGGAATCACTGGAACACAAGAGATAATTGGATCAGATGAGTTATTCCAACCTATTGGCCCCTCTAGCCTGTGACCCATGTCTTCTTCCTGTTAAAAACTGAAAGGTAAAAATTACCTTAGTTCATTGGTATTTTCCATCCTGCAAGCTAAAGCAAGGCCATGCATATAAGGACATTGATGGACTCCAGTGGGATGATGAAATGTATTAATATGCATAACTCTTAATCAGTTCAAACTTACGCACATCACAGGCATACTGGGCATGTCTACACGTGCATTTACGTCACAATAAATTTACTGTGTGATAAGCGGAAATAGGCCAGCATCTACATATGCAGGCGCTAAAGTGCATTGATGCTGTGTGTGGTCTGACTTGGGACTAAAGTTAGGCCCAACTCAGTCCACACACACAGTGTTAGTTCTCAGTAACGTGTCTACACGTACGTGACTGCGCAGTAACTAATGGAGTGTAAATTTGATATCTACATGGTGCCCAAGTTGGTGTAAGTTGCCATAGTTACTGCATAGTATGGGCATGCACATGTAGACATGCATCCATACTGCACAGTAATTTAGGTTACTGTACAGTAAATGTGCATGTGTAGATGTGTCCACTGTGTGTAGAAGGCAGTTGCTGGTACAGATATCCTCCATTTCTCTAAAGACTCTTCCAACTTATGATCTAGATGAGAGTTTTACATCAGCTATTGTGAACCTAATCAAGATATAACTACAATTTACAAATCTTTAGAAAACCATAACAACTTACCTCCATCCCAGGAAGCACCTGTACAAGTAGTCCATTCTGAATTCTTCACTCAGTGAACTGGAATCCACTGAGCCAATATGGATCTTGAAGCATCTCCCTGCTTTCATTGTGGATGCTTGCTGTCCATGTTCCATTCTACATCACAGTACCTTAGGAGTGTGGGCCTTTGGGCCTTTGAAGCTGGCCTCAGTATATTTGTGTGTTTGTGTGTCCCATCTCATCTGAAAGTACAAAGTTTGTGGACTTTCCCTTGAGTCAACAATCTGTAAAGGCATAGGTTATCTTACCTTTGTGGGGGCAATATTTTGTGGAGCACCTGTAGGCAGTTAAGAGTCTGAACACATTTGCTTTTGTAGTGCAATAGAGCCATTTTTTGTTCTGAGCAGTAAGTGAATAATATATGTAAGTCTATTTTAACTTGCTCAGTGATGATTATGAGCATATTGGTACTGAGAACATGGTTGCCCACCTGATATTCTGTGGCTACTGGGACATGGATCTTCCAGTCAAGGGCCAAATTGGCATCTGTTTCTGAAGTGTGAATGTATATGTAATTACAGTATCTCTCTGATGGCTCATCTGATAAAAAATTGATACATCACTTTTTCAGTATTTTCATATCATCAGCAGAAATTAAGTCCAATTTAGTTTAAAAGAGATTTTTTCCCCCCAAACTTTACTATATTTACTCAAATACAAGACAAGGATTCCCCCCAATTGGTATGCAGAATAAAAGCTCTTGTTCTTTACATGCAAGGAAATCTCACTAAATACAGTCATTTCATTAAACTGCTGCCAAAATCTGCACATGTTCAGCAATTGAAACCAACTATGAAGTTGATTAAATGAAGCTGATATTAAGCATATTGTAAAATACATGGCCCACACTGGGCAAACATGCTGATTGGAACATAGCACAAGAATAGATTAGTGTAAGACGACAGGGGAAGGCTTCCAGGGGAAAAAGTTGTGGGGAAGCAGAGAGCAAAGGGACTACCTGACCCCTCAGATTTATTTTTCCTGCTGTAGCAGTGGGAGAGGGACAAATTCAAGGAAAATTATAACATTTACAAATTTTCCATGTATGAAATCTAATTATTGGGGGTCATCTTATTATCAGGGTCATCTTGTGTTTGAGTAAATGTGGTACTTGCAAACATGACTACTGCTTTTTATAAGCTAACCCAGGTCAGATCTCTTGAGCACTTGAAAGAAATTAGAAGGAAATCAGCATTCAGCAGAAAGTTATATTTCTGATTCAGTGATACACTTTCATGTGAGGCAGTCTGGGCCCAATATTTCTAGCATAAATGTATATTTATCAACGTTTTTTGACAAAACTGGAACAGGTTTACAAATATTTGAAATTGTTCATTTTTAAATCTAAATTATTTTATTGTAAATTAAAAAATGTGTTGATAGTTGAAGAATTTCTAGGAAGCTTTCTAGAATTTCAAGATGGATGGATTAGAGATTATTTCAGTTCTGTTTCTTTACTTGGCTATTACCTCATGTGACCAGGTGGGTTAATTGAAGCCAATTTGACTGTTTTCCAGAAGGAATAACTCTAATGCTTGTGCTGTTTCTGAACCAAGGGAAGGCAAAGAAGAAGACAATGTCCAGCGGTGAAAACCATTACAGTGGAATGAGATCTCATAGTTAGAATTCAGTTGTGTTGGGCTTTTCTGAAATGCAGAGTCTTTCCATTGCTTTCCATGTTTTTATATGAGGTTTTTTTTTTAGTTTTTTCTGTCTTGAAAGCCTTTCATATGTATATAGAGTATATAAGATTTTATGCTGTTACTACCTTATATCCTATTCTGGATACTTTGTTGTCCTGATACAGTAGTCCTTTACTGCACAGACATTATCAACAGATACATAGCATGGAAATATAAAAAATGTATCTATACTGCAAAAAACTCCATCCTGCCTGGGGGCAAGATGATAGCTTAAGTGACCTGCTGAGGTCCTTTATAGCATTATTGGTCTGATTTCCAGTCCTCAAACCTAACACTTGCTGACAGAATATACCTACTTTTTTCTGTTACCTACTATTTATGTTGCTATTTTGTGAATGCAGAATAGCCCCGGTAGGTTAAATATGAGATGAGACAAATCATACCTAAATGTAATGGTACACTACAGTTTATGGAAACATTTTATTAATTCTTTGTCATACTTTTCTTACTACTTCCTCCCCCCAAGATTTCCAAGCTTGCTATAATGGAAATAGAAAGCATATGAAAAATCATCTTGAATCTGTTACCTGGACTTTTTTCATTTCCAGTTTGCCCTTCTCATTAGGAGTCTGGCCAGCTTTTTCAGCGGCCTTTTTTTGACGCTGGGGACCTTTTCCAAAGAATATGTAGTTCACAAAGGCGTATTCCAGCAAGGCCAGAAACACAAACACAAAGCATCCCATTAGGTAAATATCTATTGCCTTTACATATGGAATCTTTGGCAGCGTCTCCCTGAGATGGGTACTGATTGTGGTCATTGTCAGCACTGTTGTGATTCCTGTGAACAACAAAAAGATAAGCTGACAAAGACAACTGATTAAAACCATTCTTCACTTTTGAAAGGCAGCAGATTGGTGCTGCAACTCGAACATATCTCACTTATGACGCTGGGTGGCTTATTTAATTGATTAGAATAGTGTAACAAAATAATATTACTGCTGATCAAGGCCATTTGTTCTCTGAACATGTTAATTTACATGCTTAAACTGCAGGTGAGAGAAGTCTTTTCTTCAAATGATATTGCATAACTCATGTGCCTCCCTTCTCCCTGGCCCTTTCCATGGGTGGAGGGTTAATTGATTACCTCTATTTATCTCTGGTTTGCTCTTCTCACTAGTAGCCTCCTCTGACATTTATGATACAGCAGACCTTTGCCAAAGTGATAATAAAGTGTTTTCCGGTGTTGGCTGACAGCCAGGGGGAACAGGTGTGTTATAGAGGGAGCACACTTGGTTTTTTTAGATAAGGGGATGTTGCCCAGTTTATTTCTTGCTGTAGTCACCTGGCCAGATTCACCTACAGTGGAGTAAAATTGACTGGCATCCTGGACACAAAGTAAATATTATCCAGAGGAAAGATATCATTAGTGTAATTTCTGAATAGAGAAAGAGTAGCTCCAGAATGTCATGGTGGACAGTGGCATAGGGCACTCTGGGTATCAGGGAGCAGCATGGATAAGGAAAAGAAAGGTCTTACTCTGGTGGAGGTGGTGGCTGCTGCTCAGCGTCAGCTTTCCCAAGGCTCGGCTTCCTCCAGATCTCAGTGTCCCATTCTCATTGCCTCCTCATGTCCCACATATACACATATTGGGAGCAGGGCTATGTGTGCTCTGGCAAAGGCTCCTGACAGGTTACCATTATGCTTATCCTACTTGTCCCCTTGCTGCACAGACATCCTGTCTGATGTGGTGCTACTCTGTCTGACTGCTGTGGCTGAGCAGTGGCAGTGCAGGACTTCCCCTGCCACTGAAAGGTCCCTGGAGAGTGGCAGCAGAGGGAGGGGAGCACCATCCTACTTGCTCTACTCCTCTTACTCCCCAGATGGACTGATTGATGCAGCACTGTCCTGACTTGCTCCTATGGTTGGGCAGGGGCAGTGTGCAGCTTCCCCTGCTGTGTCAAAGAGGACCAGAAAGGGAATCCTGGTGCATGCCCCGTTCTAGCTGTGCTTTGTGCTACTGCTGGTGGACAGGGAAGTGGTGTGCCCAACATAAGGTAGACCTCTTTACTAACTTCTAAAGGGATCACCTTGTTGTATGAAATGCAGATTTTCATGTTGGCAGTTTTCTAATCAACCAACCATTAATTTTTATTTTGTTCTACAAGAATGGAACTTTTTTCTATTCTGTTCTGAGCACAGATCATTAGTGTACCTTATGAAAAGCTCTAGACTCATTCAGGCATAATGAACTCCATTTAAAGAAGGCAATTAGAATTTAAAAGTAGACTTAAACATAGATGTCTGTATAGACTCTACTCGCAGATTATGAACAGGGTAAAGACCACATTCCAGTTTCCTCAGCTGCTAACATGGTGTCACATTCTGGGCAAGCAAATGGGTGAAATATAAAGCAGGGTTTGCATTTGGTATAAATTGGTAACCAGCCCCACTTGAATTGATGGAGCAATGCTGATTCTTATTGATTTGAGCCATTGTATCAGTTGCACGTTCTAAGATGGAAATGCCTGATATCAACTTTTGTGCTTCAGTACAAAGGACCAAATGCTAGGGGCATGATCCAAGTCTGTTATGTTATTTGAAAGTTGTTCAGGCCCAAATTGCAGAGCAAAAGTTTCACCACAGGCATGCCATGGCATAAATATCTATTTTTGAGGACTATACTCTTTGCCTCTTCCGAGATAATGAACCAGACTGGATAGATCTGTAGTTGGATCCAGTATGGCAATTCCTTTGTTCCTGGAGCGCTGAGAAAGAAGGTGTTAAACATTGTGATGTGAACTTCTGCAATAAAGGAACAAGGAGCTGCAAGACAAGTGCTATAATTATATTCTGTTGTACACAGCAATTCCTATGGGTTAGCGAATCTCAGGTATAACACAATGTATTTGAAGTATGCAGTACAGATTTAATCCCTATAGATTTTAAAGGATCTATATCTTTATGTACTGTACTACACATGCTACTGGAAAGATCATACTAAATTAGCATTTCCTAAATTAGCCTTATGTAATTTCTGTAACAAACAACTTGTTTAAATGCTAGCAGTACTCTCTCTCTTTTTGATAGACCTGAAAGTTAGTTACCTAGGGCAACTCTGGCTGCAGATGCATCATAGTTGATCCAAAAAGATACCCATGAGAGAATTGTGATCAACGTGGAAGGCATATATGTTTGCAAAATGAAGTAACCTATGTTTCGTTTAAGCCGAAAACTGAGCGATAGTCGGGGATATGCTCCTGTAAAAAGGAATAAAGTGGCATTAATAATTCAGCCATTGACTCCTCTGTCTTGGAATCACTTTTCTGAGAGGTACGGTGCATACCCGTTGTAAATTCCACTCTTTTTGTTACCATCTTGTAATCAACAATTGAGAACTGTGGGAGCTCAATGTTATTAACTCCTGTTACTGCAGATTCTCCTCCATTCCAGTAAAACTCGATATCATCGGTTGTGTATCCATCTATAAGCAAAGAAACACAATTTGAAAATAGATATTTGTCAATGTTATACACCGCTGTTGTTAAAGGAAGAAGCGATTGTCATTGGGGATTTGTTTTTGAAAACCTTTTCACATAACGGCAAATGGAATTCACAGTTACATTTATATGTCACACAAGTCATTTAGTTCTCCTTTCAAGAAGAGACAATATCTCAGAGACTGGATATTTGGAAGAGCAGAGAGAGCAAAATGCAAGATAAGATTAATTCTAGGCAGTGTTGGTAGTACACAACTTCCCATTAGACCTTGCTTTCAGGATGTACAACTTTGTAGAATATTAGCTATCCAGATTAAAATTTTCTATGCTGGGTTCAGGCCACACTGTGGTCCCTGTGCTTAGGCCTCAAGCTTGACCTTTTTTGGCAAGTTTCAGGAAAAAAACAATTCAGCCACATTGAGGGATAAGGTTAGGGAAAAATCCATTGCTGTGTTCAAGTTAACACAGATTTAAATCAGTTTGTTTAAAAACGTTTAGTTGAAGCTCCAGAAGCCTATGCTCAGGAGCAAGGGCTTGAAATTTGTCAGGGAGGAATCTTGTACTTGGGAGGGGTTGGGGATGTACCTTTTGTTGTTTCTGTGAAAACCAGTAACTTCAACTGAGTTACTTGCCTTTTAAAAGGCAACTAATTTCCATTGTTTAGGATGCACTAGACATGTTCTGGCTAAAATGACCAAGTAGGACTTGTTCTGGAAAAGCTGTTCTTGGCTATTGGAGGCTGCTGTGATGCTAAACATAACTGGTATCAGCAAGCCTCTTTCCTACATTCTCAATGCCATCCCTGCTGGCTTCAATGCACAGTGGCAGGATAAACTATCCAATTTGAATTTTGACAGCTGGATTCAGGTAAGAAAGAGGTTAGAAGACTGGGGCATGCATGTTAAGGCTGATTTTGCAGCCTTAACATTCTTTACTAGTGATTTTGGATATAATTATATTACTGGTAGGAGTCTTTCAATTAAGGCACTGGATTGGGACTGGGGCTGAGGAAAGCCAGATTAAGTATTTTACCAAACAATGCACAGAACATTTGTGATAAAAACTGGGAAATTAATCTCCTACAGAAAATGGCAGGTGTAATTCAAAAGGAAGATACTACACAGTAATAGTAAGGATAACAGCATGTAGCCACCAGACATTTGTGGGTTACATTAATTTTTAATTAGTCCACACCTATTTTAATCTGTTCTTGTAGCAGAATTATATTCCATCTCATCCAAATCCTGCATGTATCCTCTTTAATTTGATGCTAACATAGATTAGTTTATCTATTAGGGTAGATCAATGTGTACCAGTGTAGTCTCCGATGTCGTTCACCCATGCATCGTGTTCATAGGGCTTTTTCTGGTTTCACCTTTGCTTAAGGGAGAGACAGGACTGTTACTGGGTTAGAGCTTGGAAGGTTACCCAGAGGGTCTCGACTGCCACATCTTGCTGGAATAAATTATTTTAATTGGGAGGAAGATGGTTTGTCCCACCCTTCCTGGTACTTTCCTTCAATCTTCCTGACTCTTTTTTCTACTTGTGGCTCTGCCTCCCCTACACCCCACCTAATGCAAACCAAATATGTTGTTTCTGGATTGCTAGAGTGGGTACAGTATAAACTCTAGTGTTCCAGTCCTCTGAATTTATGATGGTCGGATTAGGATGTCACCTCGTCCAAGTTTTTCCCGACTGTACTTGGTCCTGCCTAAGCGTCTTCCCAACCCCGGGTTACCTTGCTCCCTGGTGCCTCTCTATCTCTCTCTCTCGGCTCAATACTTGCCGCGGCTCAGACGTCCGTCTCTTCTTCTCCTTTTAGATCCTGTCTGGATCCAATCTGGGCTGGAGGTGTCCAACGTCCACGGTGCTTCTTTAGGTGAGTCACTCAGCCTTGTCTGGCTCTGCTCATCTTGGAAAGCCCCTTCCTGGGGCAGCCACCGCATCACTTCAGTGGGGCTCCATTCTGTTCCAAGCCGCTCCCGGCCTGTCGAGGAGCTCACTTCTGGTTCCCCAAGTTGCTCTTCCGCCAAGCCTTTTATGAAAGTCTCAGGTGGCTAGCCCGCAAATTAGCCCCAGCACGTGGCCATAAAGTGTGCCCACGCCAACTTGGGAGCTGACCCCGACTCCTCCTGGCTCATCTGTTCTTTTTCCTTTTTTCTTTTAATGAGGGATTTTCTCTCACTGCGGTTTCACTTTCGCCGGGTTTTTTTCCCTGTCTCGGTGTCCTGCTGGCTCCGCTCCTTGCCCAGTTGGGGTAAGTCTTTCCTACCACAACCAGCCATTTTATACCATTTACAATATTAGCATTAATACTGTTATTAGCATTACAAAATAAAATGTGGTTAAACACTTTAAGATGATTAAAATTGTAGAAAACTGACATTACGATGGTAACCATTGTAACCAACAGTAAAAATTATGGCTTGGATATGCCATAATTGACAGGGCTGCAAAATGTATGTAAATGGAACCAGAGGAAGAAATAGCAAATCTCTGCTATTTTTAGACAAATTTTTTTTTTCTTGAAGAGTTAAAGATTTGGGCAGGCTTAATTTACATAGCACAGATTAAATAGAAACATATGTTTGAATTCACAGCTTTAGAGCACAGTTAACTGCAGCTTTGCCACGGCAAATATACTTTATCATCAAACACATTATCTACAGATTTAAAAACCTGTCTTGTGTGCCAGCAATATATTTGCTTTGTAGAGAAATTACATTTGTGATGTCTATTGCTATTCCAGTGCCTTATGATCGCTTAGTCTCTGAAAGGCTGAATAGATGCCTGGCAAGGGTCTAGTTTCCCTGGCAACAATAATCACACAAGAGCACTCAGAACTTGTGCTCTGACTCATTGGACTGCTTAGCAATTCTGAATTTACAGAATAAATATCTTTTGATGCAAATGCACTGTGATGCATTGAACAAGGACAAATGCTTGGCTATTTGTGTATTGCCCAATGCTACTATTTGCTAACCACCTGAATCACTTTGAGATACTTTAGAACAGTTTTAGTCCAGATCATTGCTGTTAGGAAAACTGGCAGCCTCTCAAAGCTGTCACTCTTGCTCTTTTGTTCACCCTTTTTGTGACCCTGTTGCTAGCAGGGATGTACCAGGTGCAAATCTCTTTCAGTTTCTACTCATTTCAAGTGGGAGTTAAGGATACTTTGCTTTGCAGGATCAGATTGGTCAAAATTAAAGAGGAAAAGAATTTTGCTAAAGGCTAGGCATTCCATGATATTTTGGGGCCTGTTACCAGAAAATAATATAAATATGAATGTAAATTTAGAGAAAATGACTTTTAGCCTGGCTTTAGACAAGTTCTAATCATTCCCGCCATAATAGCAAGCTCTTTAGTGCAAACTCACTAATGGGTAATGAAAATTCCCTAACTAAAAATTGGGACTCTCTTACAGATCAAGAGTGTACATTATTTTTCAGATAAAATCTTAGCATAAGGACTATTTTATTTCATCTTCTGACTATATTTGTAGATAATAAGGACATTAAATGGAAAAAAACCCCAGCTGTTCAGTTTTTTTGTTTTTTTTTTTAATGGAAAGCGTGGGCAGAAGCAAGACAACATTAAAAACTAAACCAAAAAACTCCCCAAACAGGAGTGGATTAAGAATTTGAGCTGATAGGGAATTTGGAACTGTTGTACATTCTACATGCTTTCATACATATTTAGAAGTAGGTTGGTATTAAGCATCATGATGAGTGGGTTTTGACTGACTCAGAAGGGGTAACAAAAGGTCAGTAGAAGAATATTTGGAAGTGGTCACAAGCGATACATTTGGCAGCTTAAAAATATTGTCCAAAAATAAACCACTCCTAACCCACTCATTTCTGCAGAACTGCTAAAAACATTTGCATGTTATGGATGAGAATTTTCATTCTCCATCTGAACATAGGGACATAAAATACCTCCTTCAGCCCTTTGCATGGGTTTCCTACTCGTGGTAGGATGAGACACGAAGAGCAGCCTCTGTAGGGCCACTACTCTCCTTCCTATAGTTGTGGTTTAGAGACCCCACCCCTTAAATATGTTAGCTAGCGCAGCTGACGTGGTGCAGCAGGGGGAAGTAGTGTGCTGCTGTGATAGATCACTACCAGACTACTAGAGGGAGCCAATGAACACATCATGCTCAACAAATAGTCCTAGATGGCTCAGTATCTAGTGCGAAGGAGGTATCAAGTGCAGTTCCCCAGGGGTCTGTCCTGCATCCAGTATTGTTTAACATCTTCATTAATGATTTGGGCAGTGGGATTGAATGCATGGTCAGAAAATTTGTGGATGACACCAAATTGGGTGTATTTATAGACACCCTGGAGGGTAGGGCTAGGGTTCAGAATGACCTGGATAGATTGGAGAAATGGTCCACAATCAGTCAAATGAAATTCAATAAGAAAAAGTGCAAAGCCCTGCACTTGGGACAGAATAATTACTTGTGCAAATACAGCAATGGCTGGCTAGGTTGCAGTGCTGTAGAACCATATGTGGAAGTTGCAGTGGACCATAAGACGATAATGTGCTCGTATTGCAAAAAAGGCCAACACAATCCTGGCTTGTATTAACACAGTGATTTCCAAAGGGTGTGCCATAAGAGCAACAGAAGTATGCCATGAGATCCTACTGTATGAGGAGGTAAATGCTCTCCTCCCCTGTCCAGCACTCTGTACCTGCCTCAGCTACTCTGCTAGCACTTGCGGCTGCTTCTCTGGGCAATGCTGCCACTTTCCCTTGCCCTTTCTTGCCCCAGGCAGCCTCTTTGCTGCAAGCAGGTGGGTGGGGAGATGCACAGACAGAGCTGTGCTTTCTAGCCTTTCATTCCCTTCACTCCTCCCATGCTCTCAGGGGCTGTGGGAGGGGGCTGCGGGAGGGGGCTGCAGGGATGGTTGCTAGGGATGTGAGACCCTGGAGGAGTAGCCTCAGCAGTGGGGACTGCCTTTACCTTCTGAGGTACAGATGAGGGGTTAGGAGGTGATAGGAACTAGAAAAAGTAGGACGCACCAAGGTGATATCCTGCCTTTGCCATTCTTAAGTGGCATCAGAGAGATTATGATTCTCAGTTTTTTGGCCTCAAGGCCCCCTTCCATATCTTTTCTGAATTTAGATCTATCTTGGTGATTTTTTCAGCTAAGATTCTGTGAAATTCAGTAAAGTTATGCAGTTGCGTTGTTAACAGTACATCTTAGTTAGCACTGGTATGATTATATCTGGAAGGGGACTGGAATATGATTTGTTTTGGGGGAATAATCCTTTTGGGTATAAGTGAAGTGTGCCACCAATTTTAATCCAGAAAAGAGTGTCCTAGCCATCAACAGTTTGGGAAACACTGTATTAACAGATGTATCACTTGCAAATGAAAGGAAGTAATTCTTTTGCTCTATTCAGCACTGGTGAGGCTTCACTTGGACTACTAGGTCCAGTTTTGGGCCCCACACTCCAAGAAAGATGTGGATGGATTGGAAAGAGTCCATCAGAGAGCAACAACAACAAAACGATTAGAGGCCTGGGAAACATAATTTATGAGGAAAGACTGAAACAACTAGGACTGTTCAGTTTGGAGAAGAGAAGATTTTGGGGGAGCGGGGGGAAAGGGACCAGGGAGGCAGGGGTGCATCTTTTAACAGTCTTCAAATACCTGAAGGGTGATTATTAAGAGAAAAGAGAGAGACTATTCTCTATAGCTGTGGGGACAGGACTAGGAAAAATGACCAAACTGCAGCAAAGGAAATTTATGTTGGAGATTAGAAGCAACTAAGAGGGCAGTCAAGCATTAGAATAGGCTACCTAGAGAAACTGTGGAATCTCTATCCCTGGAAGTTTTCAAGAGCAGGTTGGGCAGCCACTTGGCTGGGATAACTTAGCCTTGAGCAGGGTGTTGGACTTTATGACTTTGGGAGGTCCCTTCTAGCCCTACTGTCCTATGAACATATTGTGACTGTCACAGTGTGGTCCCTGGTCCATTGCTGAGTATTAGTTTGATTAGGCCTTTTGGTTACAAATGACAGTTGCAAAAATTTTAGACAAAAAGAGCTTCTCTCTTAAAGCCTAAATGTAAAACCAAAATCAGACCTCCCTTTTGCCTTTCCAGAATGCAGGTTATGTGTGTGTAGATGGCATAAATTGTGAATTCAGAATTCAGTTGAAAATAGATCTAATTACATTCTCCGGATCTAATCCCATCCTTTAAAGCACAAATGAGTACACACAGGAAAAACAAAACAAAACACAGCCCTTACTTGAGTATGCAGTAGGGCTGTGAGAAATTTTGCCACCAGTTTTGTTTTGATGCTGTTTTGACTCATTTCAAGGTTGAAACAGCAAAATTGAAATGGAACAGATATGGTCAAAACAGCCTCAAAACAAAATGAGGCAAGTTGAAATGTTTCGCTGTTTCACCACTGTTTCAACATTTTGCCTATAGGCTATAATGGGGAAGGTCGAAACAGCCTATAACTTTGTCATTTCTGTCCAGATTTGGAGGAAACTTATAGAAATGGTAGCCCCTTCTGAGGACATGAAGCCTGCCACATTTTCAAGGAGATAGGTGCAGGGGGCTTGGAGAAACTGCACCCCAAAAATCTTGAAAATAAAACTTCTGTCATGTGTAAGTGTTAAGCCACAGAGGGATCAAAACTGCAGGCATGCTAGCCCCTGCTAAGGCCACAAAGCCTGCCAAGTGCAAGGAGATAGGTGCAGGGGTTTTGGGGAAACTGTACCTCAAGCTGCGGACAAGCAAAACTCATGACGTGGGTGACACGGTATGTGTTAAGGCGCAGCGGGGTGAAAGCTGCAGGCCTCCTAGCTCCTGCTGAGGTCACGAAGCCTGCTAGCTCTCAAGTTGGCCGACCTAGTTATAGCATCGCACTGCCGGCTCATGTTCATACTGTGGTCAATTATTACCCCCGGTCTGTGATGGCAAGTGATGGGGGATCTTCAGTCCTGCTGCCTGATGCACCCATGTCAAGAGTTTTGCCTGTCAGCAGCTAGGGGTGCAGGGCCCCAGAACCCTTGCACCTATCGCCTTGAGAGCTGGCAGGCTTCGTGACCTCAGCAGGAGCTAGGAGGCCTGCAGGTTTCACCCTGCTGCACCTTAACACACACAGTGTCACCCATGTCACGAGTTTTGCTTGTCTGCAGCTTGAGGAGCAATTTCCCCGAACCCCCTGCACCTATCCCCTTGAAACTTGGCAGGCTTTGATTTCAGCAGGGGCTAGCATGCCTGTGGTTTTGACCTCGCTGTGGCTTAACACATACACGTGACACAAGTTTTGCTTTTAAGATTTTGGGGTGCAGTTTCTCCAAACCGCCTGCACCTTGACACTTGGCAGGCCTCATGCCTTTATAAGGGGCTACAATTTCCTCAAGTTTCATCCAAATCAGGCCAGAAATGACAAAGATATAGGCTGTTTTGTCCTTCCCCATTATATCCAAGGGCAAAATGTCAAAACATTTTAGCCGTTTCATTATCACCGTTTCGATGGAACGGAACAGCTGTTTCGAATTGAAACAAAATTCAAAACGAAACGCTGTTCCGTAGAAATGCCAAAACACTGGTCGAAACAGAACGCTGCCATTTTGCACACCCCTAGTATGCAGATGAGTGAGACAGCTGTAAGGTCCCATTTAATCTTCTGTCCAGGAAATATAGGGAAATTACTGGCCAGGTGCCTGGTACTCTAGGATGCAAGCAAAGCATAGATAACCAGGGAATTCAAGAAGCCCTAATTCTGCCCACAGCTTGTTGGCCAATTGCTCCCTGGAAAGGGGCAAGGAAGCTAACAAAACAGCAAAAAAAAATAATTCAGAGTCTGAGTTCAACATGACCAGCCTAAGGGCATGGCAAGTGTCACACAGCCAATAATACTTTTCCCCACTATGATTTTAATTAATGATCTTCTCTCTCTGTCTCCGTCTCTCCCTCGTGTAAAAAGAACTTGCATACGATTCTGAAATATTTCATAACGTGATTATATTTTAATGCATTTTGTGAATACCTTCCTAGTTTTTAAACTCAGTGCCTAGAGCTGGGCAGTGAGGGGCAAGGAAGAGTGTTAATGCCAAATGCAGGCTCCACCCCAGCTGCTGCCACTTCTGAATTGGTGTTCAGGACTAATGCCCTTCTCCCCCCAACCTAGTTATGCTGCCAGTTTCACAGGTAATGGCTGCTAGCAAAGGAGTGATGAGACTTGGGAGGCTTGGGCATCATTCCAGGTTTTTGGAGAGAAGTGTGCTCTAGCAGGAATAGGCTTTTTTGTTCATTGCTCAAATTTGACCTTTTCTGCTACTACCCTTTCAACCTGCCCTTGTCTCTATTATATCTCTTCTCTTCACTCCCTACCACTTGGCTCAGTTACAGTCATACTCTTGACTACCTCATCCTAGTCTATCTTGCTGAGGCTTCTTATTCTGGTCCCAGGACATCCTAGTCTTATTCCTCTGGATTTATTCTTCCACATTCACTGCCAGTCACTGTGCAATGTTCCCAAGCAAAAGCAATCGGGGAAACAAATCGTAGTCCCTCTCCCCACCTTCTCATTCAGCATGCATCCTCCCTGTTCTGATAGGTTCCTAGCTGTAGCTACCCTCCTGACTCTTTACCCCAGAATTTTGTTAAACTACCCCAGTTCTTTATTCCCTGTTCCCCAGCTCTTCATCAAGCTTCTCTCACCACTCTTCACCCCTGCTTACTAGAGGTGCACCAATACATTGATTTGATATTGGATTGGCACTAATATAAAGAAAATTGACTGTATCAGAAATTGGCCTGATGTGGTCAATTAATTTGGCCAGTAAATGGCCCATGCATGTGCGCTGCTGTAGTGCAGCACGTAGGTGGCAAGAAGCACAGCACCTTGGAGAACTGTGTCTAGCTGGTAAGTTTGGTGTGGTGGAAGGGGAGGGGAAAGGGGTAGATCAGGCTTCCAAGGTGAGAGAGGGAGTGGGGCTGGTGCTGGGGCAGGTGCTGCCCAGCTGGGGTGGAATGGGAGAGAGGACTGGGGGGTGCTATGGCAAATTTTGGGGTGGCTGCAGCCCTGCCCCCTCCCCTCATAGCCGTCCTCCCAGTGCAGCCACTGCCCACCCTGAGCACAACCCGGCCCAGCCCCCACTGGGAAGAGCTTGGTGCAGCCCTCGCCCCAGCTCCAGCCTTCCCTGCCCCATGCAGATCTGAGGGACACATGCCCCCCATGTCTTCCCGGGTGCATGCAGTGGTGGGAGCTGCCTCATTCCTCCCCAGGGCCCCCTAATGAGCCAGTGCAGCTCTGTCCCATGCCTCACCCTGCTGTGGCTGGAAAGTGCCTGCCCTAGTCCCACTCCCTCCCGCACCATAGGGCCCTTGATCTGCTCCCCCATGCCCCTTCCCTCCCCCTTTCCTTTCCACCACAGCAGACTTACCAGCTGGATGCAGCTCTTCAAGCTGCTGGGCCAGTATTGGAAATCAGACTGGTATTGGCCGATATACCTTCTTAAAAATTGCTATTGGTATCGACCCCTAAATGTCTATTGGTGCACCCCTACTACTCACCATCTCCTTGTTCTTGGTCCCAGGTTGCATGTTCAGCTAGGTAGTCCCCATTCATCTCCCACCCATGCTTGTTTTGCCCTCTTTTGTGCACTTAGTTCTGGTGTTGTCTTCCTGTAAATGGCCAGAGCAGGGTGCTTGCTAGGAACACACCACAATTCCTGATTTCAGTTGAGGTGCCTGTGTCAAGTCTGTGGCTCTGGATGCAAACAACCCATAGCTGCGATTACAGGCAAAGTTAGTTACTATAGATAGAATCTTTGGGGAGTTTAGATACAAAAATTGAAGTTGTATGTATTAAGCATGTTGAATAATATTTCAAAGGTTTATAATTTGACCACATTTGGGTAGACTTCTGCAAGGACAGCCAAACCATGTCCCCGATGCAGAGGCTTTGGCTTTACCATATTTCAAACTACTGTTACAGTCTTGGGGATACAGAGTTTTCCACAGAAAAGGCTGCCAGAATTTTTTAACATGAGAAAAACAAGTTTTTCCCTACCTTCATTCTTGGAAACGGCTAATCATTTCATCTGGAACTAAAGCAGTGCGAGGCAGACATCTGGCATGGAAAAGTTAAGCCTAAATGGTTAAAGTTTTGTACAGTTAAAGGAAAATGGAAACATGGTCCTTTAATGAGAAATGTGTTTGTATAAATAAATGCCTCCCTCAGTAGGTTCTTGATTCTGATTGTGGTCCCTGGAAGGCTGCTCTACTATTAGTAATACATAATGGGATGCATGTATTTTAGTGGACAACACAGGTTGCACTGATATCAATTTCATCATGCTGTGCATCTTTCATTATGTAATATATGCATTTCAGTTGATGTGTGTGAATGGCACTGTTTTTAGGATTAAAGATTTCTCAGAAGAATAAGGGGTTGAAGGTTTTGGCTCCAGCATTTCATGTGCATTGAGTGTCTGATTTGGAAAGCCCAGGCAAGATCTAAGAAAGGATAAGATTAGGAAGAGCTTAAAGAGTGAAACTTATTTGTAGCTCAGGACTGAGAATTAATCACTGAACTTGCCTAGTAAAGTATCTGGGACTTTCAATTTCTGGTGAAGAGCTTTAGTGACGTGAAGTAAGAAAAACTGAGCATGGAGCAGCCAATGTTTCTGGTTGGCAGGTAACAAGAAAACGTCCTTCCCCACAGCAGTACACTTTTAACCTTCCCGAGTGCAGAAAAGGCATAAAAATAGCAGAAAATGGTTCTGGGGTGGATTTAGGCCAGTACTAAAATATGCCGATTTGTTCATTGAGCTTATCTGTTTGTGTATTCCCTCAGCAGCATTTTTTCCTCAAGAGTGTGATTCCCCACCCCCCCCCCGCGCGCGTGCGGCAGAGTCACTGTTTGTAATGGCTTGAATTTTCTTGGGGAGCGAAGTGTTATTTATAATTAAAAGCTGCCCAAATATAAACCTAGTGAAATCCTTAAAGGATTATAAAACAAAGTCAAAGACTGGGGATCTGAAGTCCTAGGCAGTATATTTCCAATAACTGGCAAGGATGATTGCACTTTAAGCTAAAATGCTGAAGTGACAGCATGACTAGAGCACATGTAAATCTTTTTCTGGATATGTGTATCCTAGTATGTTGGGAAGAAATTGATTACATTTTATTGAATTTTAAAATGCATATTAATCTAATTCAATTTGTTTGAAAAATGCTGCTCTGAACATGGGTCTTTCCAAATATAGTGAATAACAGTGAACTGGTTTACCAGTACACGGACACATGACATTTAAAATATATTTGAAGAATGTGTAGCAGAAGGATTATATGAATTTGAGAAACTTGGCAATATTATTAAGCCATAATTAGCTTTATCATCTCTTACTGTTGTTAGTCCATCATTGAGATGAAATAGAGGAGAGGACCACTAGGGGGCACTTAAGATCTGCTGTACAGGTTTCCTTCACTTTATGCTGTTCATGTGTTCCTGGAAAACAGCACATAACTCAAATTTGCACAAAGGGAACCCACTTTACAATGCAACAAATAGGGATGTGTTTCAAGACCTTGACTGTACTGACCCCCAGACCCTTTACGATTTTTACAAAACAATTTTGGTACTCACCAACAGTAAACAGTACACACAAGCACAGGGTGATGGTGAATGTTACCATAATGGGGATGGGAACTATAGAAACGTCGCAGACAATGAGCGAGGAGCACAGATCCATACAGGAGGCTATATTTTGGAGTGTGTCACTTCTACAATGCAGTGCACAAAGCAGCTGACTGCAGGCTTCTACCACACCAATCACATCACAGTGAATTTAACCTTGCATGTAACAAATTTTTGGTATAAAAAGGGTTATTGTATAAGAGTGAATTCACACATATAGAACTCGCATAAAGTGAGGGTAACTTGTAGTTGTTGCAGATCTTTGCAGAAACCAGTTGATTGCATTAGTGGAGTTTCTGCAGGTTTGAGTTTTAGTTTAATTTATTCTCTACCTTCGTACATTTAATCCTATATGTGAATTTAGGATTTACTGAACCTTAAAAAGTTTGTATCTTAAAGGATTACAATAGCAATTAGTATATGTTAACAGAGCATAGGATTTCAGGATAAAAATGTATGTTAAGTAGTTAAATATATGCAATTGTAATTAACCACTAAAATGCATATAAAGGATTAATTTGGGTTTAACAGTTTTTCTAGATAGTTTCAAAGATGTGATCTGATTTTACACTAGAAATAATAGATTTTTTATAATCTGACTTTAATATTTTAGATGCAGTTATCTAGTCAAAAGAAAAGTTCTTACATAACACTGCTAATACAACTCTGGATTTCTCTTCATTCTGTTCATATTCTTGAAAATAGGTGAGGCCTTTCCCCCCCTCATTTGCCATGAATATGTTTCTCAGTACACTATAAAATGACACACACTGTGGTGCAGTGAACAGTAGCTCAATGCCTAAAATATTGCTGGGAAATGTATGATCCAATGTGTCTAGCTGGGAAAACAGAAGCCCTGAACATTTCTTAAACTGGTTCCATCATATATAGTTGGTTCATCACAAAGCCAATCATTTGTTTTAGTTTTGATATAAATATCTGACTTTCATGCTTTTCATTGAGAAGTACAAACTGATGCTAAGGAGGGTGTATTGTAGTGTCTTGTAATAGAAGGTAGGTTGGAACTGAGGGCATAAGTTAGGACGTGGAGCAACATGTTTCCAAATGAAGACTGAAGGAGGACAGTTGGCTGACAATCAGAGTCTAACAAGGAAAGTAGTTGTCAGTTATTTAAAGAGATGGTGTAATTCTTGAACAATAATAAATCTAACAGATGTAGCAATATGCAAAGTTCTTGTGGTCTAAAATGAATAATACTGCAGTATGTTTTTTTCTTTTAAGGTCACCTGTTTAGCTTCCCAACCTAGACAGGCAATGAGTTATGACCATTGCTTACTGTGAATTAGTCAAGGTTTTTACTATTACTTCATTCTTCTTCTCTCTCCTCTTTATTCTCTTCTGTATGTCTTGTTCCCTATCATGCCTCAGTGGTCCTTGAAGCAGGGTCTGTTTTCCTTTTTTGCTTAAAATCTTTTTCATACCTTGCATAATGGGTCTCTGGTTCCTTACTAAGGCCTTCTAGGTGTTACTGTATTCACAACAGATGAAAACATTGTTCAGTAGAACATGTATTGTAGAAATGAACAACTAACACTTGTGGCCTCACACAGGAAATGCTGGATCTGAGTATTTACTGCCTTGCATTGCATTTATGGTAATGACATCCATGGAGTTACACTAACACAAAATGTATGCAGTGGAATGGACAATCAGTAGTTCATAGGACATTCAAGTATGAATGCCCTCATCATTACAGGACATCTTATGATACTCTTGTTTTTTTTGTCAGTCTTTCCCGACAAATATTTCTTCTGGAAAACAGAAGAGAAACCCTTGCTGGGTCACTCCAGCTAACATATTGATCTTAATATATCATTTTCCTTTGCTCCGATATCTACACATCTCAGACACTACTTCTTTGTGCAATATCTTGTTAACGCATGATATTGCGTTTTTTACAAAACCCTCCCTATGTCTACATGTTCCATTGAGCCAACACAGTTAAAGCAGCCCTGTTTTAGTAACCAGTGACAAATACTAGGGTGATAGCACTATAGTCACATCTGGCTGCCCTTGACTCTCCAAACCAAATGGCTGGCTACTCATCACAGCTGGGTTGAGTGAGGACAGTTTTCTGTACAAGTGTGTATCAAGGCTTGAAATCATGCATCTGGCATTGTAGGAGAGATGTTTTAATTATCTGTCTTAGTTTTTTGCCTTTGTCGTATTTTCTTTGTGGCTCAAAGAAAGATGACAGGTAACTAGTTCTTCAGAGTTCTTGGGTCCACACATCTCTGAGTAATTGAGTTAAGACTTTAGAGAGAACATTTATCTTATTATGCTTTCACATTTTGCTAATCAATGAATGAGCCTGATCTAATGATCATTCATAACCCAGCTGCTAAAAGATCACTGAAAGCTTTAGAAGCCTTTTTTTTCACATCCAAATGAATCTTTCAGCAGGTATTGTCCATTATTAACTTCTATTTAGAAGTCATGTTGATTCAGTTACCCTCCCGATATTAACAGTAGCAAAATTTGTTACTTTCTTAAGGTTTTCAAATAACACAAGCACACAAGTTGCACACCTGGCTCGCATACTGTATTTATCCAAATCCAAGATGACCATGAATTTAAGATGACTCCCCAATAGTTATATTCTATGCATAAACATTTTAAAAAAATTAGATTCTATACATGGAAAATTATAATTACTTGAGGTCATTTTAAATTTGTCCCCTGCACCACTGTAACAGGGCAGGTGGTACAGGAGCCAAGCATCCTGACCCTTGCCCCTCCACACCTTGGGAGCAGAGGTGATGGGGTGGCAGGGGCAGGATGCAGCTGTGGCTCTGACTCTGACCCTAAATCCTGGTTAGGGTCAGAGATGTAGCAGCTGCCTACCCCATGCCTTCTTCCCCCACTACCTTATACTTGAATCCAAGGTGGGGATTCCCCCCCCCATGTTAAATGGGGGAAAGAAACTTTGTCTCGGATTCAGGTGAATTTGGTAATACGTTACATATCTACCTAATTTGTGTAACTGGGATAATTGTAAAAACAAGATCCGTGCATAGTTTCATACTTAACATTTAAGTTGGTCCTCATGTGTAGTCTTCATCTACTTATTATATAGACTTTAAGTCTTTAGCTGGTAATTTCTTATAGCTTTCGTGACTTCTATAGCTTCATTGGAGCTATCGCAGTGTACGCCAGATGAGGTCCATCCCTTGGACCCTCTATCTTGTTTTGTTCTCTCTTGTTAGGGAGAACAAATGCAATATGAAGTTCTAAGCAGCAAAACAGATACCTGTTCTGTAATACAACCATTAATTGGGGCAGATTATAGAACAGTAAGACTCTGTCCCCTCCAAAGGATTAAGCAGTCCTTCTGTCTCCAGTTCAGCTTGCACTGCCCGAGCATCCCCAAGTTATTTAGCTATTCCCTTTCCAGTCTGCTTAACCACAATCCCCACAGCTGCTTCCCCAGGCTCTTTCCTTAGACACTTTGCTTGTTCACCTTTCCATACATATTGTCATGCTTATCATCTTCAGCTTTTCTGAAGCTTCTTGGGTGTTGTTTGTCATACCACCTTTGTTGATGTGGCAAGAAAGCTGTTCAAGCCTCTGTTAATGCTAGAGGTCCATCTTGTCTACATGTAGGCTGCTCTCTTAATAGTAGAGACCTTATTAACTCTTTTTTCCCCCCATGCATGAACTTTACAGGTAAACTGAGGCATACAACATTGTAACAGCATGAACACATTGAAACAGAAAGATCACAATAAAACCTGTAGGCTGTCACAGCCTTTGCCTGGCCTCACTTCAAACTCTGGTTTACTAGGAAACTAGCTCCCCTATTGAATGAGTATTTGTGCTGGACACCTGTGACCTGCTACATGGCAGCAACTTGAACTTAACTTAGTAACCTGCAATGGAGAAAGCAAACAAAAACAAACAGCAGCAAAACCCAACAGCACACTTGACATCCTGACTGTGGCAGGAGCGATGTCAGGGTCACTGTGCTTTCCCCTGTTGCCTCCTTTACTGTGCCAAGCTTCGGACTTGCACCCTCCTATTCTCGCCTGCCACGACTTTGATAGGATATGAGTTTTTTATAGGGAGGTTACCTTTCTTTTGCTTGGCTACAGTTCTGCTGCTTTTACTGTTCTGTGTACCCAAGCCTTCCGGCTTATGTGTGTACAACACTGTCTTGGCCTACACCCCTCTGACGCTCGGGCCCTTCTCCGTACACCGTCCTTCTCACAGGGGTCCTTCTCCGCTCAATAATGCTGCCCCTCTCCTGGGGCTCTCTACGCCCACACTGGGGCTGGGGTCCTCACTCTGCCGTGAGCCCCCTATGAGGCCTCCTCCATCCCTTTATAGCCTCACCCAAACCACCGGTGTTACAATAGCAAACATAAACTGTAACATAAACACTAGCCTGCCCCTCCCTCCCTCCCTCCCTCTCTCCCTCTCCCTCTCCCATTCTCTCTCTCTCTCTCTGCAGGAAACTCCTTCATCTTTAGCTACTGGTAGGGGACCTGCCTCTGGCCTCCTGCCTGTGCTTTATATAGGGGCCAGGCCCTGCCCCTTTCTTCAGCTGGCTAGGCAGGTATAAGCCATTAGCTCCCTTTGGTTGCTTCAGCAACTGGCACCTGAAGGGTTATCCCCACACTTCTAGTAGCAGGCACCCTAGTGCCTGGCTACACCCACCAATGTTGTGGTTATGGAAAATGCTTTAGCACAATATTCCAGTAAATGAATTTAGCACAGTGGCCCACAACAGAGAACAAAATCTGCTCCTCTGCTGATCCTGGCAAAGGGTTATTTACCTGGGGGGAAAGAGGGCTCAGCCTGGTAGACTGGGCTTATATACAGCATGCTTCATTTATAGACAGACCAGATAAATGCAGAATTTACATTTACATTAAGTACAGATAAGTGCATACTCTGGGTCCTAAGGCTCTGCACTGAAACAGAGTCCACTGTATTCCTTTTTCCTCTTCTTGGTATGCACTGGTCTGTCCATTGGCCCTCAGCTATCTATTTCTGCAAACTCAAAAGAAGGCAGAACGCCTTAAAGAGGCTATTTATTACCCCTTCCTTCTTACTTTCACACAAAGCCATCCTGCCTTTAAGGTTGCCTATAATATAGTCTGCATAAAATGATGCAAATCAAACAGAAATTCTTACTTTTTCCCATCACTTGTCTCACGGACAGATAAAGGGTTCTTGGGCTCCTGAGCCCAGACAGCATGAGACCTGAAGATCATTGCCTTGACTACCACCCATGATAGCAAATGGCCCATATTTAACTATGCAACAAAATATGAAAAAGGCATAAATACATGAACAGGCTGCATTCATTATATTTTAAATGTCTGGTTTACTGTAAATTAAGAAAGAATGATCATACTTCTGAGCTTGGGAGTCTAGTAAGTACAATTTTACTCCCATTATTCTCTCTTGTAGGACCTGCTAACAGCCCCTTCTTTCCCACACCCCACCAGTGGTCTTGGCAGTGGTGTGAGCTGCTCAGTGTCCACTCCACACAGTCCTGGCAGCTGAAGGAAGAGCAGGGCCACCTAGTCCATCTGCTTCTTTTTCTCCTTCCCTCTGGCTGTGGTACCCTTTCCTGTTAGGGGTTTGTACAACACTCCTCCTTCCTCCTGCCCCGCAAAACTTCTGAATCACTCACTGTAGTAGCTGCTGGAGAGAGGAGGCTGGTCAGTACCAATATTGCTGTGTGTCTCCTTTCTCAGATTTGGCTGGCATTGCACCCCTCTCTCTCTGGCAATGATGGCACAGGTCCCCTGGCAGCCAACAGAGTGCTGCCTGCTTTGACTGAGCTGTGCCTGCAGAAAAACAGTAGCAGTGGTGGTTTCCAAACTGGTAGGGCCCTCTGCTTCAAGGGGGCCCTGGGTCTGGTCTCTGTGGGCCCGTTCATTAATCTGCCCTGGATTTGCCCCGTCTATTCATGTTTTCTTCCTCATTTGGGGTTTCCATCTTCTGCTGTTTGCAACGCATGATTATATCTTTGAGCCATGATTCATATTTATTCCAACATCAATTGCTTTACAAAGCTAATAAATAAATGATAGTAAGCCTCTTGGAAAGTATATTCTGTAATCCCTGTCAAGGATTCAGTTGTTATTGCGTGGTCCATAGTTTTGTTTAGTTATACAGGTGTGTCTACATGTGCAATTAATTTGAAGAAATAAACTCTGGTGCATATTGTGAAAAGAGTTTATTGGTCTTGGGCACTTTGTTAACATGTGCACCCAGGACCACAGCACATTGAATCGGGGTAGTGCAGCCTCAGCTGGCACGGGACCTGGGGGACTGCCTGCCAGCCTGGGGCTGCTCTGATCCTGCTCAGTGTGCCATGGAGGGACTGGCTGGAGCATGAGGGTGCTTCAGTGTGGGGCTAGCTGGCAGACAGTCACTCACACTGAAGCACTCTCATGCCTCAGTAAGCCCTGTCGGCATCTATACGTGCATTGCTACGCTGTAAGGAACTCTGCAGTATGATAATACTTTGTATTTGTACAAGATAGTACTTGTATTTACAAGTACTGTCCTATGGTGGATTTTTAGTTTACTGCAACCTCATAAGGCCTCACATGTTAGACACAGAGACTTTAGTGTGGAGCTAATTAGGCAGCTTCGCAGTAAATGTCTGTGTAGAAGCGCCCACTGTGTACACATCTTGCCCTTTCACTGGACTAATTAATATCTTCCTTCTAAGCTCTTCATTTGGTTCCCAGGCAGATTTCCCTCCCATTTTGATACAGCTGTCCTTTTGTTTTATTGGAATCTACGTCCATCTGTGTTGTCTTCTAAGTAAGTAGGGCCAAAAGCTGTTTGCAGTGTATTGATACAGAGTATGAATCAGTAGTATATCTATCTGCCTGACATTTATATGTTTGGTTATTATTGCCACATTTATTTTAGTTAGTTCCTTAATTTAGTTGCTTACATTTTAATGGAAGGTTACCTTTAGGGCAACTGTTAGCCTGATGTCCTGCTAGCACAAGGGTGCTTTATGGTAAGAAGGAATAACAATCACTTGACAACTTCACTGGGATTTCTAAGTGAATAACTGGCTTCTTAATGAACTGGCAACTTTGAAATGTTGAAGAAAAAATGTTTTGGTCAACCAAAATTCTTCAATTTGACCTGCAAATGAAATATTTCATTTTGAATGCCACAACTGTATCCTGATTTTCCTTAAAATTAATTTTAAGTTGAAAAATAGAAAACATCATTTGGCATGAAATAGTAAAATGAAATAGTTGGAATTTGTTTGACATTTGCTTTCTTAATCTGTTTGATATTTGCAGTGATATTTGAATATAAATCAAGTATTGTCATAAGTCTGGGAAGCCAAAAAGGGCGAAAGTGGAACAGGAGAACCATAATGAAGAAAACTGTATTTTAATGGCATCATTAATGCTGTTGTTGCTTTCAGTTTAAGAAATTTAGTATTTTCCTTTCTAAATAAAAAGACCTGTCAAGAATGATGAGACCAGACCAGAAATCTTGAGTTCTGGTGGTTGTCCTCTTTGAGGCCATGAATGTCAGATTTTGTATAATGTGAACTTTTGGCACAATTTGGCACATCTGGAAAGACTCTGTAGCTCTCAGAGATTTGAAAGTCTTCTATAATTTCCGTATCCAGTGACCACTGGAACTGCATTAATTTGCAAGTCCTAAGAATATCCTCTGGAGATTTTATTTATTTATTTATTTATTTAATACATCTTCATCCCCCAGAAAAGGTTCAGGGTGGCTTACACTAAAAACAAGATAACTTATAATGTATTAAAGTATTAAAATATAGTTGTAAATAATCGAGCAGTGACCCAGACAATACTCCCAGAATTTAACTCTTTTCACTAGATGACCAGGCTTGGACCCTGACAGGTCTCAAGGGGAAGGGAGTTCCAAAGCTAAGGAACAACTACTGAGAATGACCTCCTAAGTGTTTTCCCTGAGTAAACTTGCTGGAAGTTGCTCTCGTCTGATCTTAGACATTGTGAAGAAACATAAGGGAAGAGGTAGTCGCTTAGGTATGAAGGACCCAGGCCATTTAGGCTTATGTATATGGGTTATGCTTTTGCAAATTCTGACTTTCCGGTGCATGTGTGCATCTTCCACTGAACTCACAAACAACTATGAAACCGATTAGAATTTCTTTCTAATAAATAGTTTTTAATCCTATGTGTGTGGGGGTGGGGGGGGCGGGGATCTTTTCTGTTGTTCAGTCTGTATTCTAGCCCTTTGGATCCCTGTTCCAAGTAATCAGTTAAAGTTTTCTTGTCAACCTGTCACTAGTATGGTGCCATAACATAGCAACCTAATTTAAGGCCTTATTGAGCTAATATAGAATGATCTCTGCTCCTGCTTTTTATACCTTTGTGACCATCTCAAGACAGTTTAGGTTTAAGGGAAGTTAGATTTACAAGCTAGCAGCTGGTAATTTCCAAATGCTGATTGCTAATCTAGAAGCACTAAAACACTGAAGCAACCTGGCCACAGCCCTCCACATCTTGCCTTCTGTGATGTGGCTATAGAATCTCCTCTCTCTTTTTCTGCTCTTACAGATCTCAAGGGCCTATAATCACCTTAACTACCACCTTCCTCTTCTCCTATCTTGCACAATCTCTTCCACCTTGTTGCAACTTTGCCTATTTGATCTAGGTCATTTTGTATCATTACTTTGGTCTATCTTGGGGTTTGATAGCTTCTGCCTCTGCTTCCAAAATCTGCCTTTCATGCCTTCTTTTGTTATTTCTTGTGATATACCCTGCCATTTCATTTTCTGTGCTCTTATTTTGCACAAGAATCAGGTCTTTTGTAAAGGTCCACATACTCTTGATTATGTCTTCTCCTCCATCCTGTTTTCTTGTACTGTACCAAATATTTTCCTTAGCACTTTGATTTCAAACACTTGCAGCCTTTCTCCATTTGCCTTTGTTAGTGTCCAGAGTGCATATTAGTATAAAAGGATAGGTTTAACAATTGTGCTATATAAGGTTTCTCGAGATTTTCTGTGGTGCCATTGTTTTATCCAGGTTCAACTGACATATATTAGCATCAGTTACAATGACTGTTTCAATTTAAATAAATGCCTCTCTTGGGGCATTTATACATGTGCTGGGGAGGGGGGGGGGGCACTTTAATTAGAGTGGCTCCAAGAGCCACTCTAATTAAAGTGCCTGGAGCATCATGTGTATCAGTGTCCCCATGCTGAAAAATGGCAGCGGGGTACTCATCAAACACGCTTTAGCTAAAGTGTTCCTGCCAGCATTTTCCAGCATGGGGACACTGATACATGTGACACTGGGGTATGCTGGAGCATGGTAATTACGACGCTCCAGCTTTTGGGGGACTGGGGCTGCTTTTGGGGGATGGCCTGTCTTCAGTGTTATCCCTTTAAACCAGTGGTGCCCAACTTTCTATCCTCACAGGCCAGATCCTTTATAGGGTTGGTCCATAAGTGTGATCCAGCTCACCAGCATGCACCAGTCTGACCACAGCTGCATGGTCTGGATCTGGCCTGCAGAGCAGAGGTTAAGCACCATTGATCTAGACCTAGTAATTTTGCTACAAATTTCTGAGTAAAAAAAGTGACAGACACAAAGAATAACACACTGAGGAGTGGCTGGGAGAAGGAAGATGAGTGTAGCAATAAAAATCCAGAACAATCTGATTGCATAATGAGGGTCAGTGCAACGCATGATGCAGAGGTTGCTTTAAAAATCTCATTAAATGAATGCCTTAGTTGGCTTGATTCACAGTCGCCCCATGGAGTGCTGCACAGTTAATTGCAATTACTGCATTCCTGGTAATTACTAACCAGCTTTCCTATTTCAAGCATGCAGGTGATGAATCTACTTTTTTTTTAACTTGTTTTAT
This sequence comes from Alligator mississippiensis, assembly GCF_030867095.1. NCBI lineage: Eukaryota > Metazoa > Chordata > Crocodylia > Alligatoridae > Alligator > Alligator mississippiensis. The sequence goes on along the minus strand of NC_081825.1, from coordinate 56,485,592 downwards.
GCTCACTACTTACTGTTTTTAAAATCCTTATTCTACCAAATGTGAAACTTTGTTGAAAATAAATGTTAAAAGAAAATGTATTTAAAACTGGACCACTCAGCATTTTGGTACCACTCACTATAAAACTAGAAATATACTTTATCAAGAATAAATTAAATGCAAGCTTTAATCACTTCTTGGTGAAGGAAGAAATGGTCAAGAAAAGAATGACAGAATAGTTTTGTGGCTTTTTACTAGAGCAACTTAGGGAAGTGTGTGGCTGTGGAAAGGACTGCAGAGTTATGAGCGTTACAGATAATTTATTTCTTGCTTCTACGGCTCATCTGAAAATTTAACACCCTCCCCCGCTTCCCTCCCAAAACAAACAAAAAAACCAAAACAACCCAATAACCCCCAAAACACCAAAACAAGCAAATTCTGTTGTGGTTTGGCCAGCAACACTTTTGCCCACCTTTACTTTATATATTTTCCTCTGTGGCATATTTACTGACCTCACTCCAAATCCTTTCTGCCTCTACATCTTCCTCATGGTCTCGTCTAGTCTAAATCATACCTCACCTCCAGAAGTGCTCCACTTTCAATGCCATGGGGAGGGGTCCTTCACAACTGACTAGAAGGGAATAGGATAAGTCTCAATTTTTGAACCATAACTGAAGTGAATATTGATCCAAAGATCTCTACTTTAGCAGTGAATTGAATTTCTGTGGATCATTATTTTGAAAGTGGGGCTATGTGAAAATTATGTTATAGAGCAGGGGTACTCAAGCTCTGGCCCCCAGATTTCTGGGGAGCTCTATGGGCTGTGGCCCTGCACGCTAAGTTCGGCATGCAGTATGGGGCTCTGTCCTGGCCTAATTGGGGGGGCAGTGCGGGGCCCAGTTCCAGCTATGAACTGACCCTATGCCATTCATCCAGGTGGGGGAGCCAAAAGGTAGAGCACTACTGGAACTGGGTACTAGATTTATGATGGGGTGCTCCTGAAAAGGGGGGGAGAGGGGTTTGTATTGAGGGATAGGAGGTAATGATGAGGTGGATGTTGATGTGAAGGAAAGGGTGATACGTTAACTGACAGATGTGTGTGGATTGACCATTGATATGAATTGAATTACAGCTCGCTTACAGCTGGTGATGAATTCAGCACAATGGCTGACAGAATTTGCTGCTTTGGAGGATTGGTGCTGCTCATGCCTGGACGAGAACTTCCTGAAGCACACAGAAAATTAATGCATGTTGTCAGGACATATTTATAGACTGTACTTGCAGAAGATTCCTTCAAAATTAATAATGTCAAATATAAAATGAAAATGCAACTAATTGAAACTGGAAATATCAATATTTTAAATAACATTTTTTTAAGTTAAAATTTGTTCCGTTTTAGATCCTCTTATTTTCTAGTCTCCAGTTCTCACATTCTCTATACTGCTGTTTTTTATATAGACCTATGCATAGCATGATATCTATTAAGCTTATTTGTAGCCTCTACTCAAGCCACAAGTGCCTCAGAAAAACTCATTTCTGTCACTCTGCTTACAATCTTAGACTGATTTGTATTGAAATTACTTATTGCTTTCATTTCCCATGTTTATTTTTCTGAATGGCCAGAGAATCAATGAACTCTGTGAGTCCATCAATGCAGAAATTCTTGGAGTTCTTGTGCTTTTGAAAAGTGCTAATTACATAATGCTAGCTTATGGCCATTATTTCTTGTAACCCCCAGGGGTGCCTTGGTGAGTAAAGCCTCACCAATTCCCTTCTGTGCCCCCATGATGAACTTATAGGCAGCCACAAGGTCGCCTCTCAACCTTCTCTTGCGGAGGCTGAAGAGGTCCAGGTGCCCTAGTCTCTCCTCATAGGGTTTGGCCTGCAAGCCCTTAACCATACGAGTGGCCCTTCTCTGGACCCTCTCCAGGTTATCCGCATACCTCTTGAAGTGCGGTGCCCAAAACTGCACGCAGTACTCCAACTGCGGTCTGACCAGCGCCCGATACAGGGGAATTATCACCTCTTTGGTTCTGTTCGTCATGCATCTGCTGATGCATGATAAAGTGCCATTAGCTTTTCTGATGTCTTCGTCATACTGACGACTCATGTTCATCTTGGAGTCCGCTAGGACTCCAAGATCCCTTTCCGCTTCTGTGCCTCCAAGCAGGTCATTTCCTAGGCAGTAGGTATGCTGGACATTTTTCCTCCCTAGGTGCAGCACTTTGCACTTCTCCTTGTTGAATTGCATTCTGTTGTTTTCTGCCCATATGTCCAACCTGTCCAGGTCTGCTTGTAGTTGTTCCCTGCCCTCCGGCGTGTCCACTTCTCCCCACAGTTTTGTATCATCCGCAAACTTGGACAGAGTACATTTCACTCCCTCGTCCAAGTCACTGATGAAGACATTGAAGAGTATCGGTCCAAGAACCGAGCCCTGTGGGACCCCACTGCCCACACCCTTCCAGGTCGAAACTGACCCATCCACCACGACTCTCTGGGTGCGACCCTCTAGCCAATTCACCACCCACCGGACTGTGTAGTCATCCAAGTCACAGCCTCTTAACTTGTTCACCAGTATGGGGTGGGATACCGTATCGAAGGCCTCCTGAAGTCTAAGTAAACGACGTCACCCCCTACTCCTGCGTCCAGGTGTTTTGTAACCTGGTCATAAAAAGATACTAGATTAGTCAGGCATGATCTACCTGCTACGATCCCATGCTGGTTTCCCCTCAGCATAATTTTTCCTGCCGGGCTCTCACAAATGTGAGCCTTGATAATTTTTTCAAAGACTTTGCCTAGGATAGAGGTGAGACTGACTGGCCTATAGTTGCCTGGGTCCTCCTTCCTCCCCTTCTTGAAAATGGGGACCACATTGGCCCTTTTCCAGTCCTCCAGGACTTGGCCCATGCACCACGAGTGTTCAAATATTCCTGCCAGTGGCTGTGCAATGACGTCGGCCAGTGCCTTCAGCACCCTCGGATGGAGCTCATCCGGGCCTGCCGACTTAAACGCATCCAGTTCCTCCAAGTGCCTCTGCACCATCTCAGGGTCTGTGCTTGGTAGTCTGGCGCCCTGCTGCTGCCTCTCTACAATCCCAGTGAGAGCCTTGTCTTGCCCCTCGCTTAGGAAAACTGAGGCAAAGAACTCATTGAGGGGTTCGGCCTTGTCCCCCCTGTCCATCACCAATTGCTTATGCCCATTTAGTAGAGGTCCTATTCCACCCTGGGCCTTCCTTTTACTCCCTATATATCTAAAAAACAATTTTTTGTTATCCTTAACTTGGGATGCCATCCTTTGATGAAACAAAACTGAACAGTGCTTCAAAACGAAATGATGAAATGAAACACTGTCCTTTTCAAACAGTGAAGTGGAAGTCAAAATGAAACACTGCTGTTTCACACAGCCCTAGAAAACAGCAATAAAGCTTTTTGTTCTGGAAACACAGGCTCCCAGATGAGCAGAACCAAAAAAAGTTGGGATTGTGTATAGGTAGAGTTATTCCCAATTTTCCACTAAGAATTCATGTGCTGCTCTTTCTGGATGCAATTCAAAATGTTGACTTGTAACTAACAAGCCTTGTCTGGTTGGTTTTTATGCCACCAGTTCCCTTCCTATGCACCATCTCTATGCTGAGGGACACTCTTTGCTTAAGTCCCCCCTAAGGCTGGAACTTTACAGGCTCGTGGTTGGCCTTTTTCAGTGGAAGGTACTTGGCCCTAGAGTTCCTTCTTTATTATGAATTTTCTAGGAAAGATGCAAGAATAATTTTGTAACTTGTGCTTGTCTGAGAGTTGGTGACTGAGGTTGAATTGTTTTTGGAAGGGTTTTTTTTTTTTTTTTTGATGAACTGTTCTCAATCTTGAGATCTTTTAAGCATATGTATAACTCCTCTTGTGGTAGTGACACTGAAATGAAATACATAACTGGAGTACTTGAGTGTGTGAAGTAGAGAAGACAAGGTTCTTTGGGTGAATCTGATATCTTTTATTAGACCAACTTAAATAGTTGGAAAACAATTATTAAGCAAGCTTTCAGGTTCAAAAACCCTTTGTCAGGCTAAGAAAGTTTCAGCAGTTGGTGTGTGCTCTTCCTGGATGGATTGAAAAGTAAAGAAGCCAGAGGCTGGTTTGGTATGCATACAAGACAGGCAGTCAGTGAAAATGTAGAATGAGGTGTCAATGGGTGAGAGACAGGCTGGGTGGGAGGAAGAGAAGGGGGATGAATAGTGGAGAAGTACCTGGGAAGTTAGCTGTCAGTTATGTGTCATAAATCCAATGTCTAGATTTAGTACATGATTCTTGGTATCTAGGAGGTTGATGAAGTGGAGTTCATAGGCTTGTCTCTGGGAAGTGTTTTGTAAGTTGCCTTTGAGGATCAGAACTGAGAGATTGGAGATTGGAGAGAGAGTGTTTGCCGCCCAGCCCAGCCCCTGGCTTGTTTACTTTTCATTCCATCCAGGAAGAGCACACACCAACTGCTGAAACTTCCTTAGCCTGACGAAGGGTTTTTGAACCCGAAAGCTTGCTTAAATATTGTTCTCCAACTATTTAGTTGGTCTAATAAAAGATATCAGATTCACCCAAAGAACCTTGTCTGCCTATGTCCTTAGACCAACATGGCTACAGCCTACACTCCTGAAGTAGAGAATATGTATTAATGTTTTCAGACTGGGTCTTTAATCCGTAAGTAACATCCTTGTTTTTATTGTTTGTGCTTAGAGGTCTACTATGGACTGTTTCATAAAGGCTACTAGATGGTAGTAACTAGAGAAACAGAACATATTCCATGAAAAAAATTACTTTGTGAGACTGACCATTGCTCTGCTTCTCTATCACAAAGAGACACAAAATTTCAGCATCACTTTATAGATTTGAAATAATTCAGAGGTAATATGTTTGTCAAATTTAATAGAACTGGATGGGAAATGGTTTCTTTGTCTTATGAAACTTTTTGAGATTTCAATATTTTTTTAATTCCATATTTGGACTGATCTTTCATTTTTATTTTGTACCTGCCAAAGAGTGAGCTGGCGTACTTCTGGCTTTCCACCTCTCTCCAAAAATAACCTTCAGGCTCACTGGAAATGGGAGAGGATCAGATTAAGTTCCCAGCTCTGTCATTTTTTTCTCTTTGCATCTGAGTGTCCTACCAACTAAATTATTGGTATGTTTGGGTGAATGGCTCACAATTTTTCCTGTTGGGGCTGTTCTACTTGTGTAAATAAATATTCATTGGACCAGGAACTTCAGCATGGGGCTCCCTAATTCCAGGTGAATACCCTAATCATCTAGCTATTTGCTGTTCTGATAGAGCTATTTCTTTCCCTTTGACCAGAAATTTCATCTAGGATCTGAGAAAATTGCTGATGGCACAGTGTGTGTGTCTGTGTGTGTGTGTGTGTGGTGCACACGCACATGTATTTAAACAGATAAATTCCCATTAAGTTTTAGTTCAGGATGAAAAACATTTAATCAAAAAATTCCCAAGCTGCTCTGTACACAAGTCAGTGTTAGGAACTGAGTGATGACACGCAAGTGTGTATGTCAGATCTCTGTAGAATCCCTTCAACTATGTATGTAACACTGAGAAAAGCTGACAGCCATGACAGCGCCCAGACAAGTGATATGACATGCATACAAATCTCTCTAAAATTTCTTTTTGGAAGATTGTGCAATCAAGACAGATATTTTCAAAGAATGATTTCCTGTGAACAGTTGAGGTATACGGAAGAAAAAGGCAATTGCCTCCCAAATTTTTCATAGGGAAGATAAGTTAAGACACAATAGCATACTCTGATTTATGGACGCTTGTGAGCTGCTTAGCTATTTTGCTCTTCGGGGTGCAACACATGTATTCAGAAGCATAACTGGACCATATTGCATTCCCATCCCTTCCCCTCACCCCACACCTTCCCTACAGTAGCACCGGAGTGGGGAGGGCACAGAAATAGCGAAGGCAAAAAAATCACCAGTTTTGGGCAGCAAATAAAGGAAGTGATGTCTCCCTCAGCATCAGTGAACTTCGGGTTCCCTCGCCTGCAGCATACACCACCATTGCTTCTTTGCCCTCACATTGCCAGAGGTGCTTCAGGGAAGGTGCAGGGGGATGAAGGGATGGAGGAAGGGAGGGTAAGGAGCCTCCATAGCTCCATTCTGATGCCTCCTCCAATCTTAGGCAGCAGCCAGGGCTTGTGCCCCACTCACCCACCTATGGCTATGCTACTCCATATAGAAATACTTACTTGGAATCCATCATCTCTGGAAAAATAGCAACTCTGCCAAAAGTGGTGTTGTGTGTTAATGTGTCTGTACTGCCCATGTGTTGTCTTTGAATAATTGTTCCTGCTCTCCAAACACCAGCTCCTACTTGTGAGGCAATGGAACTACCCTTGAGCAGTCCCAAGCATGTGTTTGGAGCTACCCCTCTGTCTTGAACATACTTAGGGGGCTCTGTTGCCTCATTTCTGTGCCTTGCTCTGTGTGTGTGTGTAATGGGAGTGAGCAAGGGGGTTGGTATGTGGAGGATATTTCATGGCATGAAGGCTGTATTATAGACACTGGGTACATCTACATGTGTGCTTGACTAATTAGCTCCACAGTAAAGCATCACCACCTACACGTGCATCCATATTAGGGCACAGTAAATTAATTCTGTAGGATAGTATTGTCTGGCTAGCCCCACACTGTAGCACCCTCATACCCCACTTCCTCCACCTGAGACTGCCAGCTGGATCCTGGGGCTGACCCACTGGGCTCCTTGCCAGCCTGGTGCTGTTCTGTCCTGGCTTTCTGCAATTCTGGGAGCAGCTGACTTGGGTGCAAACTGAGCCAGAGTTTATTGCATCGGGGTAATTGCATGTGTAGATGCATCTACAGATGGATTGGGATAGCTCCACACCTTGGGCAGTGGCAGCATATAGGGCAGATATCCCTCCCCCCCCCTCCCCCTCCCCCCAAGGTAGCATCTGGAGCTGCTGCCCTGGACATCCACTCTGTTACACTACTGTGATGCACAAACAACTTATCTACAAGTGAACTACGATTCAGGTCCCACAGCAGATACAATGATTGACTGTGCAGATTTGTTTACAAAATGAAGAACACTTAAATACTGAAAAAAACCCAACTTATTTGCAGTCTGTCTCACTTTGGGGGTGATGAGGAGATGCATATTGCTCCTGCAGGTGAAAAAGGAGTACTGGGTACGTGTTGTGCGTCAGAAGCCCTTTCTCATCCATCTCATCAGTGCAATGGGAAGGTGCCATTCACGAAGCATCTGGGAATCTCTGTGGGTCTGAGAAGTCAGGAAAGTGAGGCCATGCTCCTACCTTTTTTCCATCTCTCACCTCTCACCTCCCACATTGGATGATTGTGCACAGGGGGGGTTCAGAGACATCGGAGTTGTACCTGATCGAAAAAGGGCCCTAGCAAAGGCAATATTCCTTGGCTCACCCTATTCCTTGTGCACTTGCCTTGAAGCCAGGAAAAATTTACCTGTAAAATGTCAAGTGCAAATAGAAACACTTTTCCATGCCACTTCTTTACCTGTTCTTGCAAAGTGCAGTATTTGCATGTGCACATATGTTGCTCGAACTTACAGATGCACTGAAATTGCATGCACACAATTCCACCTGTCTGGTTTTGGGAACATCAGCTATCTAAAATGCACTGAGTAAGATTTAAGATTTTGGAAATTGAAGGTTGCAGGTTCAATCCCTGGTTGGACTAGATGATCTCATGGTGTCCCTTCCAGCCTTACTTCTCTGTGAGAATATTATGTTCAGCCTGGGATTTCAGCCTGCTGCCACATAATAGGAATACCTGGGGGTACTTAAAGAAGTTTCAACTTTTTAAATATTATTTGAGGGATCTTTGGAGAGTTGTAACATAATTGGAAAAGGATTAACATGTAGAAGACCAATGGACAGATTTAAAAGTTTAACACTAGATCCTAGTTAACACTGGGGAACAGAAAGAAGGGCTTAGACATATCTAGAGAGAGACTGGACCGTAATAAGCCTGGTAATGCTGCTAGTAAACTTACCCAGCCCACTTGCTCCCAGTTCATGTGTACCAAAGTTGGGAAGTTAGGTAGCTGTTTCAGAGTGGTCCTGAGCATGTGGGAATAAGCACATCTGAGGTGGAGCGTGACCCAGGTTATAGCACCCCTTTAAACAGCTATGTAGTGTCATTTCCAGGATTTGGCTCTCCTGGAGAAGGAGAGAGTGGGTCTCTTGGACTCACCACAGAGGCAGTGTAGATATAACGGCTGTGTAAAGCTTTGGGTGGTGATTCGATTTGGAGGAGATTTGGCCTGATTTGGTGGCCGAATCTCTGAATCTGAATCGAATCAGGGGACCAATTTAAACGTTCAAATAGATTCAAAGCTCTCCGAATCTTCAGAAAAGATTTGGAGAGCTTTGATGATTTGGGCAGTCCCCAGTGGCTGCAGCAGGGAGCTGCAGCTGACTCCGAGCTGGTAAGTATTAGGGGTGGGGGAAGAGGGGCTGGGGAAGGAGACCATGGGGGGACCCTGCCAGCCCCCTGACCCCCCTGCTCCCCCAGCCCTCTGACCCCTGCCTGCTCCCTCATCCCCCTCATGGCTGCCTCGCCTGCCCCAGCTCAGTGCATTAAAAAAAAGCCCCAGTGCTCACCCAGTGCTGCCAGGTGGGAGGGATGATCCCCACTGCCCCCTCACTGCCCCATGCTGCATGGGGGGCTCTGCATGAGCCCCCCGACCCCTCCTCGTGCCCCGCATGGGCCAGCTCCGGCCCTTTAAGAAAAAAAAGCTGGAGACAAGCCCCAGTACTCACCGCTCCTGGTGCGGCCTCCTTGTAGAGCCCACCACACAGTGGGGGGCAGCAGGGATCTCCCCCTGCTGGCAGGAGCGGTGAGGCTGCGGGATTTATGGCTTTTTTTTCTTAAAGGGCTGGAGCTGGCCCAGGTGGGCACCCGAGGAGGGTTGGGGGGCTCATGCAGAGGCCCCCACACAGCGTGGGGCAGCAAGGATTGCCCCCCACCCAGGAGCACCTAGTGAGCACCGGGGCTTTTTCTTTTTTTTTTTTTTTTGCACAAATCCAGGCAGCACATGCCCGCCGGGCCTTTCCCGAGGTGTGTGCAGTGGTGGGAGCCCGGCCCCCCCGGACAAGCTGCCTGGGGTCCGACCATCCCATGACCTGCCCCAGGGCCCCATTCACCCCTGCCTCTGCCCCACTCCCTCCCTCCCTCACTGTGGGGGCCTCGGCCTGCCCCTCCATGCCCCTTCCCCTTCCCCAACTTATCTGCTGTGGTGGGCAGTGCTCCTCACACTGTCTGGCTCCAATCCTGATTGTGTTCAGGCTCCGTGTCTGTCTGTGTGCACCCCTCCCCCACTGCTGCAGCTGCCCAGAGCCCATGCCCAGGCTGCCCTGTGGCCCTCTGCGCTGCCCCACATTTGGTGGGGCTAAGCCCTGTTAAGCCCAGCCTTCCGCTGCCTATGCTCACGACCGTTAAAAATCGTGGTGTGGGGTGAATTTCATGGTTTCCATGCAATCCATAAAATCATAATTTTCTCAGGGCCTTACTCATGAGGTATAACAGGGAGAGGGTGTTCAGGTACACCAGAGGCCTAGTGAATTCCTGCAGTGCCCTGGGCAGAGTGCTGGCCACTGGGGAACAGAGAGGGGAAGGGCGGAGAGTCTTACCTTCCCCATCTCTCTCCACACTTTGGCGGCAGCTCCTTCAGCCATAGTAGTATGTGTTCACACTATTGCAGCTGATGAGCAGGCTCAGCAGAGGACACCAGAATGTCCCCTGGGAGTCTTTGCTACTGTAATCACAACCCTGCACTACCCTGCCTAGAAGCCCTGGCAGCCCCAAGTGCTGTCATGTATGGCGGGGGATAGGTTTGAGATGAATGGTACCCCTCTATGGGATTTTTGCCAGGGGAGGCATGGCTCTGTGCCTAGTAGCAGAGTATCAGAGTGCGTAGAGGGACAGGGCACCTGGAACAGTCCCTAGAGAGCCTGTACCACAGAGCTATTGCAGCTGGAATGGAGCACTTGGCTTCTATAGCTGGATGGCACAGGGCTGCACCTGCTGTAGAAAAGCGGTGATTCTGGTGTATTCTTTTAGTCAGTGCCTAGGGTGATTGCCCCACTTTCCCCCTAGTTACGTTACTGGGTTACGTGCAGAGGAACCCCAAAACCCAGCACATGTGGAAGAGGAGTACATGGGACAGGCAGCTTTAATATCCCAATTCCTTTCCCTTGTCATGTCACCCCACCCCCAATACCTCTCTTCACACTCCCTCTTATTCCACCTCTAATCTCTCTCATTTCCCTGCAGGGACTCACATAAGTAATTTGTTTTCTTTTTGGAAATAGTTCAAGCATTTTTTAAATTTTCTGCTTTACTTGCATTGCATCTTCCCAAAAATAAAGACCTCTTTTGGCATGCTAACTGTCCTCTATCCCCACAAGATGCTAGCCTTTCTTTCTGCAAGACTTCTATGAAAGTCAGATTCAAAGTGATGCTGGCTGGGATGCAGGTCAGGTTCAATGGCTACTGTATGTTCCCTTGAGCTATAAGACTGGCATAGGAAGGCTGGCAGACAGGAAATGTTTTTGGGTACTCCATCCACACTTACACAATTTTAGTTTGTTTGGTTCATGAATTGATCTCATGCTGATCTAGAGAGTCCTAATCTTTCCTGAATACCTTATTTTTTTCTTATAAAGGGGAAGTGAGTACCATGCAATAGCTGAACAAATGTTGAGAGAACATTCCCAAAATTAGCCTCAAAATTGCAATTTGGGTCCCATGTATGTATGAATAGACAAGGTTGATACAATTTGTCAATTGTAGAATTGTTTTTTTGCTTTTTTAAATTTTTATTTTGACTGCCAGTATCTCAGGAACCCCTTGCTCAAATTTTCCACAGTTATCCTACCCTCAGCTCTACAAGGCACAGTACATTTCATGGCAGTTTGAATAAGCATGTGGATTTCTAGAACACTGCTTCTCAGAAGCAGTCCCAGGCTTAGCAGGGAGATGGTATAAAATTGGTCTAAAAGTTAACTTTTCAGTAGAAATGGATTCTCAACCTGAGCCAGAGCAGAGTTGGCTCTCTATTGTAGTAATCAGAGATAACCAAAGTGGAAGAACATAATACTTATCTCTATAGAGTCCAGAGTGATGGGAAACTGATGGTTAATGAAAGAAATATTTGACACACTTATTTTTCAAGCAGGGCACTAGGGAAGTGGCACCAGGGCCTTTGGCTTGTAGCCTACATAGTACATCTCATAGGTGGATTGTCTGATAGCAGGATTCACCTGAGAATCATTTTGTTGACACGGAAGGATTTAAGAAGCCACAGGGGAGGGGAAATACTCGCTGTCAGAAATGTTTAAATAGCAGATCTGAGATTCTGTTCCTAACTGGGAAGGGTTTGGGCCCTCCAATTTGTCATCCATGTGTGAGCAAGGATGCGGATCCCGGAGCAGTGAGGTGCTGGATCTGTGCTCCATGGAGGTCCCGAGAAAGGTAACTATGAAAAGTGTAGGTGATTCTACAAATGTGCACTTGGCACAGGTATAGATTATGCTTTAGGAGTGACTGCTGCCCTTGGTCACTATTTGGGGTTATGGGCATTACCCAAGTACTCAATTTCTGCTGCCTGCAGACAGGAAGGTTCTGCTGTCTGTGAAGTCTTGAATTTAAAGCAGTTCTTCAGCTCTAATAAGAAAACATTTTTGTCTGAAGCATAGGTTCCTACATCCTAGGTAGTTCAAATGCAATCATCCTGTGGATCAATGCAATCTTGTCTCAAGCAGGGAGCTGCGGTAAATCTGTTCAAATCTCATTCTGTCAGAACACTCTATGCCAGCAGAGGTGATAATGAAGGTTTAGCTATGAACACAGTTGTTGTTTTTTCTGGCACCACACCATCTAAAGATTCCAGTAGAATATTTTATTGATTCACTGCACTATCACATTAAATTGGCTGCTGTTTCATTCAACCATTGCATGTATTTAGTGCTATGTCTATTTCTATATGAAGCAGAGATAACTATAGAAATGTTGGAGAATAATAGACTATTTTCTTTCCTCAATGTGAAATACCTTTTCTTTTTGCTGTACTTGCCGAAAGAAATTTCCAGAAATCATTCCATTTCTCCCAACCTTTTCTGTTTAAGTTCTGTTGAGTTTTACCATACTGAACAATCTGGTTACAAAAAGACAGGCTTAAAATATGGTTCGGTGTTGCAATGTAGGTGGATCTTAACCTCATTTTAATTGCATTTTTAAATCATGCCGCAGCCCTATAGTTGTCATAGAAACATAGATGTTACGGCCAAAAGGGACGGTTCTGATAATCTGTTCAGACAGGCTGCATAGCACAGGCCCTGGAACCTCAACCAATAATCAAGTTGATAATTTTGCAAAATTTAGTTGTGTCTGTCCTACAATCATAAACTGTACTTGAGTCATGTTAGAGGACTGCTGCAGTATAATAGTGTCTCTCAGTAGTGTGATTTACAGATGAAGCAGAAGCCTCTGCCCATTCTTTTTCTGGCTGAATAAGGGCCAGGCACAGACTTGGTTCATGTGCCCCTGCCATGCTAGTGGTGCTGACACAACTTCTTAAGGCACTGTAAGTTATATAGCAAGAATGGGATCCTACCCACTCTTTCTGTCCTGACTTGCAGGGTTGGATCAGTGCAACATGTTAAACTGAAGCAACTGGGCTTGCATTGTGCCCTCTAACATTGTGTCTTTATGGTACAAGGCAGTGCTGTGCTGAGACACTACACTAACCACAGTTGGCCATGGATATGGAAGCTGCATGGTCAGCACTGTTAATGAGCTCTGGAGAGCTGCACTGGTCAGCAATGCTGCTTCTGGTTTGGGAGCTAGCCCATGTGTACAATGCCATAGCACAGGAGCAGTATGGTGCTGCCTTGGCCCTGATAAATATACACTAAGTGAGTTTGCAATCCCCAGGTGACTGTACTTTACATGTAAAATCATATAACTCTACACGAAGATGTATATGTGAAACTTGTTTACTTTGGCTAAACATACATTTTTTTTGGTAATTGTCTAGATGAGTGTGGGACAACTTTTTTGGCAGGTGTCCCACAAATTAGCCTTGCATTCTCCCTGAGTGCCCTGTTTCCTTCTCCTTTCTTTGTGCTCCCTGCCTGATATCCTGCTCTGCTTTCTGTCCTATTTGCTGCTGTGCTGCAAGTCCCTTCCCCAATCTGCTGCATGCCACCCACAGAGGCTGCCCTGACCACTTGTGGCATTTATGCCACAGATTGGCCACCCCTGGTCTAGATGCTGAATAATGGATAATACTTCCCTATGCAGACAGTTGGGCAAGATAATTTTATAAAATCTTCCAAATATTTTTTTGTAAAGTATAGAAATACCACTTTGGCTAATTCTGTTCCTCTTTGACATGCATATTTCTGTGCTGGCCACCAGGTTAGGTGGTGGGCCATGGTCTGCTTTGTCTAGTTTGCCCTTTCTGTACAGTATAGCTGTTGTGTTGTCTGCAGCACACTGCATTACTTACTTTGTAAGTATCAGTAATGAACGTTCTTGGCACTTTCGAATTTCAGAGGATTGTGACCACCTAATTTTTCTTTGAGACAGTGACTTATGGGGCCTTTTTACTTTGACACATTGTAATGTGTTTGTCTCTCATATGGATGGCTTAGAGGAGGTTATCTCTGATATCTGATTCCTATGGGCAGTAGGCTTTACTGTTGATGTTTCAGCAGCCAGCCACAATGAGTACGTTACTGGTTGAGGTATAGGACAAGGCATACGAAGTATGGAGGCCACATACTGCAGAGCGCTGCATAGTTGCAAGCAGGAGTCTAAAATATCCATTTTCCATTAACTGTCAGATGAGTTCTGCAAAATCAGTGAAGTTTAAGGAACTGTCCAGCTGCACTGATGTCCCTGGCTGTTGGACTACAAGAAGAGGTTAAAAAAGAGCAAAACAAAACCCATGAATTGTTCATAATGTTCAAATCAGAAGTGCATTTCAGAAGAATCTTGACAGCTTGGCTGGAGCTAACAGGATGAAATTCAGTGCTGACAAATGCAAGGTAGTACACCTTGGGAAGAATAATCAAAAATATAAATACAAAATGAGTGATGACTGGCTGAAGGGCAGCACTAATGAGCAGGATCTGGGAGTCTTCATAGATCAGAGATTCAATGCAAGTCTGCAGTGGGATGCAGCTGCACGAAAGGTGAATGTGGTTTTGGGCTGCATCTATAGAAGCACTAGGTGCAAGACCCAGGAGGTGAGAGTGCCTCTTTACTCAGAACTCATTGGGCCTCACTTACAGTATTGTGCACAGTTTTGGGCTCTATATTAAAAAAAAAAAAGACATGGAGAAGTTACAGAGGGTTCAGACGGGGGGCAACACGAATGATAAAGGGCTTCGAAGGCAAGTCATACGAGGAGAATTTGAAGTAAATAGGCATGCCCTGCTTGTAGAAATGGTGCTTAAGAGTGGACATGATAGCAGTCTTCAAATATTTGAACAGTTGCCATAAAGTAGGAAAACACCTTTTCTCTCACTGCAGAGAGCAGAATGTGGACCAATGTGTGCAGCTGCAGCAAAATATATTTAGCTGGCTATTAGGAAAAACTTCTTCATTGTGGAGACACCTTGTCTCAGATGGGATGCCAATGAAAATACCCCCTCCTCCCTGCTTCTACTCCACACCTGCAAATGCACTGGTGAGGCTGCTCTGAGCTCATGCCCAGAAGCTGCTCTCAAGTATGCCAGAGACCGCCTCTCTATAGCAGCTCATGAGCCCCACTCCTCCTGTCTCTGTCCTGCCTGGATAACAGCTGGGCTGGAGCAGCCAAGCTGTGGCTCCCTGTGAGAGGGGGGTTATGGGGGCTGCACAGGCAACTGGGATACTAGTGGATAGTGACCTACCTCTATTCACTATCAAATCTGGCACTAATGTTCGATGCATCAGTCCAACCTAGCTCAAGAAAGTCTGATACTACATGGATGCAGGTCTGTCTTAGACTGGGATCTGACATTTTGAAACCAGTCTATGTTCCCCAACCTTCTGTTTTGTTATGAGTATAGACTAGTTTCCGACCACCTAAACTGGAAAAGTGCAATGTCAGTACCTAGCACTAGTTTATCAATCTAGAGCTAGTTCTATAAGTCACATGTTGTCTCAATGAATGACTTAACGTTTATCAACTTATTCTGTCTCAAATGAACTTTGGTTCTGTCATTGAAAATCAAGAAACCAAGTTCCCTGTTGTGAATTTTTAGACCTACAATGTGCCATTAGTTTGAAAGTTCACAAATGGTAAGGAGGTATAAATAGTCCAAATTGCAAGCTATATACTAGCAGGTTCTTATACTCCTTGAAGAGTGCTAGTTCTGACTGGATTTTCATACTCAAATCCTTTCCTAGCAAGCAGAACTGAGGAACTCATGACTTTTCAATGGGACTTGTTAATTTTATTTACAGTGCACTGTGAATATTTTTATATGGTTGCAGTGCTAATAGTATGGTGAAAAACTGTGGCAGATCTCAGAGTCATTTTATTGAGAGTCAAGGGGTGAAGTATTTTTCAAATGTACAGAGTGTGGGGCTGTTTATTTGCAAGCCAGGAGATGAGCCTAGCAGCAAGCAGCATTAGACAGCATGTTTTGTGCCAGAAAGGTGGTGAGCTGGGAACACAAAGCCTGAAAACTAGTATGTATTAGAGAGAGAGCTGCCAACTATAATGTGAAGCATTGTAGGTAATGAAGGAAGGTACAAGTTAAAATACTGTATTATAACACTCATGAGGAGCTTCCCAGTCCTTTCTAACAGTTAGTTTAGTTGGAGTTCTGTGCTGCCACATGCAAGTATTGCTACTCCTTCAGCAAAAAAAAAAAGAAGAAAAATGATTGTCTATGCATGAAGGAATAAAGAAAAGTGGGCAGAAATCTGTGACCCTTTGAATAATCTTGGGGGGGGGGCGCTAACCAGATGTAGGGAATGTTAACTGAATACTTGTGCTAGGCAAATATATTAAATAAGATATCAAATAAATGCAACCTCGGGTCTACAGTGGTGTATGGCTAGTATATCCACTCAAAATGACTACTCTACATATGGTGAATAATGAACAATGAATCATTGTTTATGGGGAATAGCACTTGGAGCTGCTGAGACATCTGAGACAGGATCTAGATAACTATGCCTCCCCTACCTAGGTAAGATGTTGATCCTGCAGTGTCAAAACAATTGGTACTTACAAATAAAAGATGTAATTTTTGGGTCTCCATAGTAAATGTGAACACATTCTGCTCAAAACACACTGTAATAAAAACAATTTTCATGAAGCCTGTTGTGTGTGTTTGATTAGAATCCCTTGTTAGCTGAATAAAAGCTTTATTTATTGTTCTTACTTTCCAGCAGACTATTCATAAAATCATGATAAACTGACTTTCCTAGAAAAAACAGCTACAGCTAATAATTCTTGAAGAAACATTTCAAGTTTCTTACCAAGCACTTAAAAGCTAAATGAAAAAGCTGCATTTTGATTGATTTTATACTAAAGTTGGTATTGATTATGCATTTAGAAAGAAGGCACTTTAGAACTGAGGGTAATTTTGAAGGTATGTGACAATTTCACTACCTGAATTGTTCAGGGCACAAGAATGAACATATTCTCATTTATAATTTTTATAATTTTATGGCAGGATGGACCTTTTTATGGTGTGATAGCTAATTTGTACATGTAGCCGGTCTAAATTAATTGCAGTTAATCAGGCAATTGTGTAATACGTATCACATGTAGAGGTGACCAAATAGACTGTAGTCTTTGGCAAAACTTTTTTGTAGATTTTAATGTTGCAGGAGTATGACCTTTTGTCTGAGGATCTCAAAGTGTTCGGCTTTGAATTAACCATTTCAACTTCCCTATGAGGCAGAAACAGTCCTTTTTATAGATGACTAAATTGTGATGATGAGGCTTTACCAAGATTTTGTGGTGAGAAGGTTATTCAGATTAGGCAAATTTTTGCCCTGCTTTAGGAGCTGGGGGATGGTACCCCTCATTTGGCAAGAGATTTTTCAAAGGACTTGATAACCTTTGCTCAGCAAAATATTTTGAATTAATTATGGCTTGGCTAGGCACTGAATTTCGTAAATGTATTATATAGTATTATACATACAAACTGCTAGGTATACAAGAAGGCTATGAGTTCTGTCATAAAACAACTATATACTTTACCTAACCAATGAATTATTTTCAATCCAGTGATGCTGTTTGATCAACCCTCTCCCTCCAACAACTTACAACTTTCAATTTCTAGGGTGCAGTTTTGTTCATCCAATGGGTATCTGCGTAGATCCATCATGCAAGCTGCTGTTGTTGTGATTCTGTAAGAAAAACCAGATATTATCACAATACAAATCCATGAGGATGATGCCAAATATCTGACTATCTGAACAAATAGTTTAGGTTTTTTTAATGCACAGTAGTCATATAACCTAGCTCCTGGTGTTTTTCAGAGAGTGTGTAACACACAATTTGGTATGTCGGATAGCAGTAGATCCATAAAATGAATGTTATATATGAAAATGCAATATGTAAAGATTCTTATTTAAAACTATAACTGAACACACAAAAGGTCTGTGTGATTTTTTTTTAAGTGGTTGTCAGTGAGCATTCTACTTGTGTATGCAATTTAAGATCCTTTAGACTTAAGTTATCATCATGTCCATTCATGCTTTGTAAATATTAGTTAAGGTACAGCCTTGCATAAGATGGCATGTGATATCATTGTTTATCTGTGATAAATAGATCCAGCTATCCCCAAAATGGAACCATGCCATCCAAAGTTAATATACTATAACAAAAAGATAGCATTCTCTTCAAACAACTGATTACTGTGATAATAGCCTTGATATAAGCTAGATTCTCCATTGTCATGCTCATTTATGTAGTCCCATAGAAGCCATTGCTTATGACCCGACAAAATGTTAGAGAGACAGTGATTGTTGCTATAGGGAACAATCTTGTATTTTCAGGGATGTAAACTAGTTGAAACAGTAAGCTTTTTCAATTTCATAGTTGCCTGGTTCTATGATTGACAAAGAATGAATTCTAATCTCTGAACTTGGGGGTATGTTTGAAAGTTATCAAATAGGAAATGGACACAAAAATGAAATGGTAAAATGAAAGTGAAATGGGTGATGCTACTCAGGTTGTCTGCTTTGTGTTGCCAGTACATTTTAAGGTGCTATGCTAAAAATGATTTCTTATGTTTATGGGTTTTGGGGGTTTTTTTTGGAAAATGAAACATGGCTGCTGTAGCATGCATCTTTCTCCAATATGGGCTGATATTCAGTAATTTTACTTCTGAGAGCTTTTTTGGTAGATAAGTTTTTGTGATTACAGGGAGCTGCCTCCTTTCTTTGAGTTTTTAATTCAAAGTCAAGGAAGTTAGGAGAGCACTTAAGGACATGCTTAACATTCAGTGTATGAAGGCAATGAGACTAATGTCAATTGGAGAACTAGCCATGAGAGGCTGATCTAGTTCAAATACACCCTTACCCACAGACTCTTTGTCTGATCTTGGAAAAGTCACATAAAATAATGGTTTCACAAGTACTGAAGTGAATTAGCAGCCTAAGGGTAAAGTTACACAATACATTTAGACCACACCTAAATCTGTGGAGCCTTAAAGTTAGAATGTGCTGTGAGCAGTCTCACCTTAAAGGCTAATACAGTTTCTTGCCTGCACAACTCTGACTTGCCACTAGAAAGCTAGCAAGCAGGGTCCTGGCTAGGAGCCAGGATACCTGGGATCTATCCCTGCTTGGCAGAGATAGGGAGGGCTGGGAGCAATACATCCTGGGATGCTGGAGGATTTCAAATTGATCATTTCATCTCCGTGGTGCAGGCTGAAGTTAACCTAACATGAGCTAGGTAGCGCAACCCAGCGTTAACCCTTGCCTGAAGTGACATAACTTTGAGATACTTCAAGGGCAATTAGCCTGACTTAATGAGCTTTAACATGTGGACATTCACATTTTAGGACCATACTGAGGGCATTTTAAGTGTTCTCAGTATGGTCTAAGTGTGGCATGTAACTTCACACTAAGTCCTATTGACTTGCAATAAACTTGGGCTCACAAATGCTTGTCACTTTGGAAAATGGAAGTTGTTAGATATGAAAATATTATCTATAATTGCTCTGCGCTTCTATTTCCCAAGCAAAAAATGGAAATGGTTTTCCTTGCCTAACTGGGGCATCATGGGGACAAAATCCATTAATATTATAAGGCACTCAGATACTTTTTACTGACATAAAAAGATACCATATTTGCTCAAATCTAAGACAAGCCTCCTCCACAATCAGCATGGGGGGAGGGGAAAGCCGCTCATCTTAAGATTTGCATGTAAAGCAGAGTGAGGGGCAGGTGGCTACTGTGGCTCTGACTCTGATCCTGAGCCAGAGTCGGACCTGTAGCAGTCCCCTGCCCCCTCCACTTGCCCTCTGCACATTTTGCCTTCTGTACCATCTTTTCCTTCTTACTATAAGGCACAGCTCAGTTCCAGTTTTAGGCTGGGTTCTCTCCCAAGCACGGAGCACATGGAAACTCTGTCCCCTGCCTGGCCAGTCAGCAGTGCTGACACTTGCATTTCCTGGCATGGGCTGAGATTCCACATGCTGTGCTCCAGGAAGGGAAGGAGCCCAAGCAGCATCTGACAGTAAGGAGGTCTGGGGAAGAGGCAGAGACCACAGGAAGCAGGGGAGAATGGGCAGAGATTGTGGGGAGGTGGGAGAGGGGTAGAGGCTATAGGGAGCTGGGGGTGGGGGAGCCAAGAAGGCTTCAGGGGGAAGAAATGTGTGTGTATGGGGGGGGGGGGGGGCGGGCGGGAGGAAGAGCAGAGGACAATCTGACCCCCAGCCACTATTTTCTTTGCAGTAGCAGTGGGAGGGGGGAAAATTTAAGACCGCTCTCCAATAACTACGTTTTATTAGACTGGAGTAAAGATAGTATCTAGACATAATACCATTGTGCTGAAAGCTAAGCTGGAATTTAAATGCTTTTCTAAGTAGGGGCAATACATCCTTTTTATACTTAGCCACAACTGTAAATATGCTGCATGTTGTAGTGTTGCAGCATGTTTTTGTGTTGCTTCCAATTTAAAAAAAATGGTATTTACATTGTAAGCTTAGAAGACTAGGTAGACAGCATGATTATGTGTATTAATCCATCACAGCATCTCGGCATATTTTAGATTGCCTACTTCAAGGTGGAGTGGGAATATTATCTTTGAACAAATCATGTTGTTGTTGTGGTTTTTTTTTTTTTTGGAAGGCTGGTTTCAAGAGCCAAATATTTTGCATAGTAAACTGTACTGCTTGTCTTTTAGTAGGGCTGTGTATTTGTTCTAGAGAAGGCCTAGGACTTAACGGAGGTACGACCTAATTTGTATCATCCCTGTAGCAGAAATAATCCATGCCCAAGAACACTTTGAGACTGCACATGATAACACTCCATTTTTCTTTCCTACTTGCTAATTCTTACAGTTAAATACAACTGCAAATATTTATGTGAATGACAGTAATCATTTTTATGAAGGTTTCTTGGAGCAATTTTTTTAATCCTCATTTAACAAAGTGACCTTGAGGGCAACATAGTTTGTGTTGATCAGTAGTTTTATTTTAAAAAATGTACACAAAATTAGGAGTCAATACAATTTCCCTGAAGGTGTGGTGATTACAGAACTATGGTGACCAGCTGGATTTCTTATGATTATTGTATCCGATAAAAGCTAAGTGACTCAGAACTGACAGTCAAGGGAACCTATGCTCCTGAATCACCTAATCACTTTCAAAACTCCTACTTTATGCACAGTTTTGAAACTTTGGTTTTTACTGTAAAGTTTATTGTTTCAGTAATTTTCTGCCAGTGCAATTAATCCTTTGTTGTTTTTGGACAATTATTCTATAAGGCTTAGTTTTAAATGTTCCATAGAACAACTTAATTAATGCAGTGATACAGTAAACTTATTTGTGAAAAGAACATAATTTCATTATAGTATGTATACTGCTGAATGCAATGAAACCTCCGCTATGACTAATACCTTAAAAACTACAAATGGTTTTTATTAGGGCTGTGCGAAGCTTCGGGTGCTGATTCAATTCGGAGGAGATTTGGCCTGATTTGGCGGCTGAATCTTCAAATCTGAATCAAATCAGGAGAGCAAGTAAAAGGTCCAAATCGATTTGAGGCTCTCCAAATCAATTTGGAAAAGATTTAGAGAGCTTCGGAGATTCAGGCAGTCCCTGCTCGCTGCTGCAGGGAGCTGGACCTGGACTCTGTGCTGGTAAGTAGGGGGCAGGGGAGGGAGGGCTGGAAGAGGTGAGAGGGGACCATGGGGGGACCCCTGCCAGGCCCCATCCCCTGCCTGCTCCCCTGCTTGCTCTCCCAGCCCCCGCACCCGCCATCCCTGCTCTGCACAGCCCCAGCTTCCAACTCTTTAAAAAAAGCTCTGACTCACTGGCTCCTGCCAGGTGGTGGGGCAATCCCCATTTCCCCACACTGTGTGGGGGGCTTTGCCATGAGCCCCCTGCCCACTCTCCCAGTCCTTCTCCATGGCTGCCTTGCCTAGCCCAGCTCCTGGCTCTTTAAAAAAAAAAAAAAAGAAAAGAAAAAGCCCTGCACTCACTGGCTGCTATAGCAGCCATCAGGGCTTCTGGGGGCTCATGGCAGAGCCCCCCATGCAGCATGGGGCAGTGGGGGCCAGCAGGGATCACCTCCCTGCCTGGCAGCAGCTGGTGAGTGGGGGCTTTCTTTTTTTTTTAAAGAATTGGGAGCTGGGGCTGGGAGAGTGGGCAGGGTATGGGGGCTTGTAACAGAACCACACACATGGTGGGGGGCAGCAAGGATCACCCCCCTACCTGACAGCAGCTGGTGATTGCTGGGCTTTTATTTCAAAGAGCCAGGAGCTGGGGCCAGGCGGGGCAGCCATTGCTGGGCTGGGAGAGTGGGCGGGGGATGGGGCCGATTTGGAGATTCAGCCGATTTGGCAGTGGCTAAATCCCTGAATCAGATTTGGCTGAATCAATTCAGAACAGTGATTCAAATCACCAAATCAAATTGCTGTTCCCCGAATTGGCCGAATCTGAAGCAAATACTAGCCACTTCTCACAGGCCTGGTTTTTATCATTTCCTGTAGTTTTGTGGTATAGTAGTAAGAAACTATGGGTGCTGACAGAAGTGACAGTTTGTCACATGATCAGGTCCCTGAAGTGCTCTACAGCCATGGACTGACAGAAGTGCATGGCTCCAAAGCACTTTAAAAATGTCTGATTGTGCGATGATCTGAACCCTCATTACATGATGGTTCAAATGAAGGCACTCCAAAGTAAGTGCCTTCATTTAATGTTTGTCAGTGTGTGCTGGGAGTAGGGCTGGACTGAAGTAGCCCATTCCTGCCCCCTATGCTGTCTTTGAAATGCGAGTGGTGGGAGATGGGGGCAAGGCTCCAATCCACCTGCCCCAACCTTCAGCGCAGGTTGGGCAAACCTAAGATGAGTTCCCACCGTGCCCTTCCCCCCTCCCATTCTGAAGAACAGCACTGGAGCTGAGCTTGGAAAGGGGAGGAGTGGAGCTAGGGGCGAGCAGCCAGTAGACACACAGCCACTCCAAACTGCACCTTGATCCCCAAAACCACCTGCCTCAGACCCAACAACACTGTCTGTTGGGTCCAGGGGATTACTGTAACTCATGGCACTTCCTGCAAAGTGCCATGAGTTATAGTGTAGAGCTGCACATCTTTCACCACCCTATATTGTTGATTTGGAGACTCGCTTAGAAAGGAACACTTAAGCTTATACAGGAGAGGAAAACTTTCTCTCACCTTTTTAGCTTTAGTGTTATTTTGTGGCAGTTAGTTCAACATCATCCATCAGTTATTTCTTTCTACAGGAAACCCTTATTATTCGCAAGTTTGGCATTCACTGTTTCAAATATTCACGAATGCCAAACCCACATTTTAAATACACTTTATACATTAACAGGAGCTTGTTGGGAGCTCCATGCTTGCTGCCGCTGGACTTCTGCTGCTGGGCTCCCGCCACTGCCAGAGTTGTGCCCCCACTCCCCTCCCCCAGCTGCCAGTGGCATTGCGTTCATGAATGCAGACTGGGTTCTTGGGTCTAAGGCAGGTTGATACTAGGACCTAGCAGCTGCCACTTCTTTCCACTACCTGGCTATGGTGTTGCTGGATGCCACTGAAGCCCCCTGGCTTGGTGAACATGTTCATCAGACTGGATTCAGCCTGCAAGCTGTAAGTTAAGTCATAGAATCATAGAAAATTAGGGTTGGAAAGGACTTTGGGATGTCATCTAGTCCAACACTCTGTCATGTCTGCAAGACATCATATAATATGTATCAGTTGCTGTATTAGGGGACAGTTTTCAATGTGACATGGACTAAGGCTTCTTCCTTTCCTTGTGGCAAGTTGCAGAATTCTTTTTTTCAGGGGTTTTGTGGCTGTGGTAAGGGGAAATGGGTTAGGGTGGACCACCTTGTGGACATAGCTAAATAAACCGTGTAGATTCAGTTACCTGGGAGGCTCCCTCCAGTCTTGTTCTTTTGCATAATTTTTTCTTCCTTTTCTTTTTTCTTTCCTCCTTTTTGCTATAACAGCAACTCTGAATACTAATCAGGCAATCCTTGGTGTGATACCAGGCAGTCATTTTCAGGTAATTAGTTGCGTACTAAGTGCTGTTCATTACTATTCATTTCTACTGAGCCCAAGTGATTCATGAACCACTCTGAGAATTTGAAAAGCAGTTTGGGAACAAGATAAAGAAGAAAAGGGAAGAATAAATGACAGGATAATTGTGACAGTCCTGGCTGAGTTCCCTCTTGTGGATGCTCTTTGACAACCAGGTTTCAGTGCAAAAGGTGGAGCCAGCTGTATCTAAGTTCCCCTGGATCTAGGCAGGCTTCAGCCCCATTTCCTGGTTGAGACCCTTCAGGAGCTGTTTATACTGAAGTGAATGCATGACTGTGATGAAATATAGACATGACTAAGTTAACTTGGGTGCTGGATATCCATGTCCCTGGAGCAACATGTTGCTCTGAGTGGACTGTAAAACCTGCTTAAGCTGAGTAAATGCTGCTTAGCCTATGCTGAGCTTCTTGCTGCTGTGGCTAGGCTGTTAGCAATACTTGAGCTTTAAATCTGTGTTTCAGACTAGCTTAGGTAAGTCTACCTCATGTCAAGTCACACCTGGGGCTTCAGTGTAGATCACGGTCTCGGGTATACTTTCCATGTGCATGTTCAGTCTGTGCCTTCTTGGGAAGGGAGATGCTGTCATCCAGCTGCCATTTGCTCAAAAAACAGTACAGGTACTCTTATGCACTCCAGTTGCTTACAACCACTCTCAGATGTACTCAGTTTAACTCTTCAGAGACCCATGAAAGCTAATGCAGGTAGAGCAGACTTTGCAGAGGGCCTTCTAAACCAATTACTCTTTACTCCTAGGTAAGGCACAAGAGATGCACAGATTTAGGCAAAATAAATAATACCTATATGCAAGTCTCTCCCTTAGACTGCTCTTGAGTTTTGGATAGTGGCTTTGGGCTGGAGGGTCAGTTCCCCACTCCTGACCCTTACTCCCCCTACTCTGTCGTCTTTTACTGATTGGGGAATTTTCTTTGACTCTTGCAATTTGCTTTTGTTAGTTTGTTCAGGCCTGGCTGTCCATCGCTGGCAGCTCAGAAAGCATACTTTGTTTGTGTCCTCTAGATTTCCCCTTTCCAGTAGCCACTTCAGACACCTGGTTTCTTTGTTCCTTCTTTTCTATTGCAAATTTTCTACTGTTCCAATGCCTCTGCCTACAGGGAACCTGGGAAGAGCAAGCTTTCCCATTAGGCTTCAACAGTTCTATAGCTCTAAAGTGATCTTGTTTGGAGGGAATACTCTTTAGGTTAACGATCCTCAATTGTTTCCAGTCTGGAAGATGCATGAGACAAGCCTGGTAGCAAATGGCTGAGCCAATGATACAGCAGTTTCATAAAATCAAACAGAATTTATATGTTTCACTTGGGCAAATTATACAAACTCACATCATTAGTTACTAACTGCCTGTCAGGAACTCATTCCTTAGCCTTGATCACATCCTTGCAAAGGGTGTCTCCTTGAGTTAGAGGGATGGATGACATAGTCTCAGCTTTATGTCAGTTTTCATTTATTGTCCTCACAGGCAAGAGTTTCTCTCTACTATATTAGGAATTTAATATTACTTAATTACCAATGTACTAAAATAAATATTTGGAAGCAAATGAGAGAGCCTGCTAGCTAGGCATGAATTAAAGATTTTCTTAACTGAAATTGGTCATGACAGCAAAGTTTTGTTAAAACAAACTTTTACAAAACCTAAGATCAATATGAACAGAGTCGTGATTTCCCTTAAACTTCATTAGAAACAGTTGCTATCATAACAGCCAAGTAAGAACTGTCTCATAGTTATCTAATGTCTTGGAACTCCCCAGGTGCTGAACTTGTGATGACTTTGTAAGAAATGTAGTTTGAAATAGACTTCACTGGAAGCAGGATCAGGTACTGGGTGCGATATCCTATGCTCAAGACTTCTCAAGAAACTGTATTGTCTAAGACAGGGCTGTCCAAATATGTGGGCTGCAGGTAGTGTACAAGTGGTTAATTCATGGTCCACAGGGACTGAAATTCTGTGGTGGGGCAAGTGGCAGCAGTGCAAACCCTGTGTGCCTACCAGAGCTGCTGTGGTGGCAGGGCCAGCACCTGGGATATTGATGGCAACGATGTATACTCTACAGCAGAATTTCTGGATTGAGATCTTCTCTTGGTAATGACTTTTGGCAGCAAGGAAGTGACAGCAGCATTGTAAGTGTGGAGGGGTTAAAGCCACTACTGCTTGCCACAATGCCACAAGAAGCCCTACAGTCTGGATCTGGCCTGCAAACCTTGTCTAGATAATATGGCTCTGGACTGGAGAGTCAGCAGACCCAGGATTAGGTCCCAACTCTGTCACCAACCTTGCATGTGACTGACTGAGTGTTAAACCACAACTTCTTCAGGACAGCTGCTGCTTGTCATGCTTATACTATATCTTGCCCAATAGGGTTTTAATTTCTCCTGAGGCCTTTAGGTATTGCCATAAAACAAATAACTCCTGTATGGACATGTCTACACAAGATAAGTTAATGCACATTAGCTTAATTTAATGTGCATAATGGGCACGTGTCTACATGTATGTACCCTTAATGTGCATTAAAAATGGCAAAATTAAGCTAATCATGCCTAAATTTGATACCTTCAAATGCAGGTATCAAATTTAGATGTGATTAGTTAAAGCACATTAATTCACATGTAGAGGTGATCCAGCACTAACTTTAGTGCCGGGTCTGCCCAGCAACTAGGGGCACATGGCAGTGCTGTAGGGACTTGGTACTAGCTTTAGTGCCAAGTCTCTGCATGTGCAGACACCTGTCAAAAATCATTTAATGCACATTAGCTTAATGCGAATTAAATTTAGTCATGCTTAAATGCATGTGTAGATGTGCCCTATATGAAGCATCACGCCTTATGATGCAGAATTAATTTATTTCTAACTGAATTTCACAGATCATCCCCAGGGAAATGGTACTCATTAATGGGCTATTAGAATTATGTAATTTTCTGTATCTTTCAGTTAGACCAAACAAAATAGAAGCCTTGGGATAGGAAGAATTATTCTGGTACTTTGGAACCTTAAATTTCTTGTAATTTTTAAAAATTTAGCTAATTATAGTAAAATATAGTAATGGAACAGAGTCGGCAGAGTGCATCATTTCCTGCTCTCAGGGCCTTGTTGCACAATAAATTTAGGTGACGTCTAGAACTCTTAACCCCTGGACAGGCTGCACATTATCACAGTTTGGGTGGCCTAAAGCACTTGTTGTTACTTTTAAATTATACCATTCCAGGGCAGGGTTATCTCCAATCTTCCTAATTTTGTTCCTGTTCCATTACCATGTGGCCACTTTCCACAGCTATCTGCTGAAGTTAAAGTCCTCCAGTATCCTAGAAAGCAGCGGCCCCATCTGATTCAGGGTGACCAATGACACTGGGGTGCAGCAGGGCTGGGCATGATTTCTCACCAGGCAGAGCAAGCAGTGCAGCTCTGGATCCTCCTGCTACTGCTGCCCAGACCGGCTCTGCTCCCTCCATCAGCAGCAGTGGGGACAGAGGCTGCCTGAGCTCTGGAGAAAAAAGGATCAGGCTCCTCAGAACCCAACAGCCCTGGAGCTCTGGGCTTGCTGGAATTAACAGTGTCTCTGCACTGTGACAGCAGGGACACTGATTATATCATTATTTGCCTGAGGCACAATAATGATATTGTGCCTCAGCCAAAAATAAGAAATGGTTAAATTGAGAGGAATAAATCAAAGACTGTACAAAATCAATGCAATTCTTTTGTTGATTAAAACAAAATCTTTTAAAACCTACAATAACACAGTAAAATTAAAGCAAACTCTGCTCAGCTGCTAAGCAGATCTGCAAGCTCTTTTGAAACAAGCCTCCAAAATCCAGAATACAATAGAACATAGCAGAGAAGTGCAGCAGTTGGAAGGAAGGACAACCTGAATGAAATTTGTAAGCAGGGAAGTCAGGCCTAAAAAATCTCAGTGAGCAGATCTCTCTCACAATGCCAGATAACGGTGGGAAGTACCTGTAAAAATGCATATAGTGGTAGTTCTGTTATTTTCAGAGCAGCTGTTCATGTGCCTCAGTGTTGAATTTTTCTTTTTTAATTCTCTTCCTACTCTTGCCTGCTGCTTTTTTTTTTTTTGTATTTTTGGTTTTTTTTTTTTTTTTTAGATTGTAAGCTTATCAAGTCAAAACACATCACTTTCTATATGTTAGTATGGCGCACACAGGACCCTGATATCAATTATAACCTTCAGGCACTGGTTAAATACAAATAATATACCATATTTTCTTACATACAACACACTCCCTCCCCCCACCCCAATTCAACTGATAGAAATTGGGTTGCACATTATAATCAAGTAAATATAAATACAGTAACAGCAATTTCTGCCAGTTAACTTCTTGCCAGGGGAAAAAGAAAGTAAAACTGTTTGTACTGCATGCAGGGCTCCCTAGCTTCTGGCTGGGGAAATTCTCTCCACCTCTTCTTCCTGCCTCCCTTCTCCACCCCTTCCCTGCCACCGCCCAGTTCCTTGAATCTCAAGGATCTTTTATGCTTCTTTTTGCCTTTCAAAAACAAGGTGTGTATTTTATTTGGTTGTGTTGTATGTAAGACAATACAATAATAAGATTGGGCAGAAAGGTATTCAAGAAACGTAGGGTTGTCATTACTTACGTTGTTTAAGTTTACTGTATTAATATTGAAACATGCTGAGGTTCAATTAATTCTGAAATTGAGTAGCAGAGGAGCTGATTTATTTCTTCTTTCAAACATTAAGTAAACTCCTTTGTTTTCCAGGAAAACCCATCCTTGACTCCATCCAAAAAAACACTTGACCTCTATTTGAATTTTCATTAAGATTTAGATCAGACCTTATTTTATGTGGATTAATTTTCCCATTCTGACTTAAATTTGAAACTCTAAGCACTGTATTTTAATATTATAACCAGAAATAACCAATCTTTGCAATCCAATTATATAAAGCAAAAGCATACCAGATTTGCAAAACTGATTTTCATTACTAGTTTCATTGACAGGAAGATGGACTCTGTGCTAATATGTAGTAATGATTATTATTTTTGATTATGTCTGTTAGCCTTAAGATACAGACTCAATAATATGAAGTGTAGCTTTTGCTTAATACCTTGTATTTTATCAAAAAAAGCATTGTCAAAAAGCTGTTCCTCCCTTTTCTGTAGAGAAAAAGAAGTAATATTTAACTTGGTATGAAAGATTAAATGTGGAGAAGGTCCATAGCTATCTGATACAAATCCTGTTATGAAATGTTTCTTCCCACTTGGAGTAGAGGCATAAAATTTTAATGTGTTCATGCCTTTTCCTTCAACCAACACTGTATAAATTAAAAAGTAATGTGAGGATATGAACTGGCAAAGACTAACTTCTTTTTTTATACATCTCTAATGGAGATCTTTGCTTAATTTTCCATTAAAAATATAATTCTAAAAGAGCATGTTTCATGTTTGACAATTAGTTGGATGACTTTGGGGGGGAAAAATTGTGGGGGGAAAAATACTTGAAAGAACTTTCCACATGATTTACAATATAAAACATGCCTATATCTGCACATGCCACATACAAGGCTTTTGTTCCAGAGAGTTATGGTGGAGTCATGAATAAAGAAAAGCCCCAGAAGACTTGTTCATGGGCAGGAGAACCCCAGGACAGAACATAGGCTTGGAGCCTGCAAACATGCAGATGCCTAACTTCATATACTATGAGTTGTCCTATTGACTTTTGTTGCTACTTGTGTGCTTGGAGTCATGCAAGTATGTATTTGTGGGCTTAGGCCAAATAAAATATTTGGTTAAAAAATCTGTTTCCCTTAGTTTACATATTGCTTCTCTAGTCTCGCTTAATATGGCAGGTGTCACAAACCTGTTTATGGGGAACCCTCAGAGCCCTAAGTTTTTCACCACTGTGCTGCCTTTTGTCCCAAGGAACAGACTGAGGTTACCTCGGGATAACTCCTTACCCCCACAGGCCTCAGCTCTATTGTTCCCATACTGGACCCCAAAGCTGCAGCAAGAGAATCTCTGCCAGCTCCAGGTGGCCTCTCCTTTGCGTTGTGAAAGCAATCACACTTTCCATAGAAAAAACTAGCCTTGAATATCACTTGCCCCAAAATCAGTCTTTCCTCAGGCAATCAGTAAGAAGGCAACAGCAACAGCATTCATTATGTAGAGGAAAAGAATTATACAAGCAAAGCTGACCGCAGGTCTGGAGATAGAAAAACAAAATAAGTACAGCTTCTTAACCCTCTCATCTGCCCACACCCAAGCCGTCCTGAGAGTCCTACAAGCTTTTATGGAGATCTGCCTTCCTGCCAGTTTTACCAACCTTGGCTCTTGGCTGCTGAGGCCTTGGACCCTTATGCAGCTTGGGATTTAGTAAGTTATCTCAATACCAGTATAGGACCTAGTTTCCTCACACCAGATCCAATAAGAGATTTAGATGTTTGTCATGGGATTTAGGTAGAATTCTGGCATCTAAATCCAAAACTGCAATCCTGTAAACCACTGCTCATCTGCCACCTAATAATAGACATACCCAGCCCCTAGAGGTACCTATCTTTTGAGTCAGAGTTTCTCAGGCATCTAGCACTTCTATTTTTGACAGGGCTGTGAACAGCTTGGTGCCTAGCTCATGTCTAAGCCCAGCTAGGATTCAGAAATCTCCTATATAAGTCTCCTGAGGAGCCTAATCTAGCAGGCATTCTCAGAGCACACCTAAAATACTGACAGGATCAGGGTCCTCATAAAATATAATTGTTGCCACCATATTCCTTTAAAACATGATTGGATAAAGAGGTTACCCCCTTTCCTCATGTATGTAGTCTGGTGGTTACAGCAGTTGCTCACTATGTGGGGACTTAGATCCAGTTCCCTTCTGTGCCCCAAGGGGTTTGATCATACAAGTCCTGCCACCCATACAGTTTCAGGGTACGTTTGTCTCTTCCCTATCTCTTCCCCCCACTAATCCTGTTGAAGTTGTTCCACTGTGCAGAAAACAATTGAAGATTCATTACATTAGAAACAGTACAGCATGGGGCATAACTCCAGGCGAGGTGGTAGAGCACTTACCTGGGAAGGGTGAGGCTGTGAGTTCAGTACCCATCTATACATTTTATCCAATGGCTGCTTAATATAAAATATGCGAACAGTCCAGGGTCCACTCCTTAGTTCATTAAAAGAAAGATGCCTCAGAAACTACCTTCAACAGAGCTCTGACATGTGGGTCCCTAAAGAATAGAGCTATTTCCCTGAAATCTGAATAAGCTCTGAGGGATGGATTTAAGATTCTTCCATTTCCTCTGCATTTCCTATTGGTTAGCTATAGCATTCGGGTCTAGCATGATGAATGTATTGACTTAAGAAAGCTTCGTTTTTACTGTGTGGGATGTTTTGGATCCCATGCTGAGGTGCCCAAGTTGTTGCTACAGGTTACCTTTAAACCATTTTAAATCTGTGGTATCTTATGCCATCAAAGTTAGAGTTTCAGAGCCACCACAGGTTAAGACTAAATGCTGTCTCAGACTTGCATAACTGTGAGTTGCCACTTATCACCTTCCCTTCATTTCTGTCTTCTCAGTTCAGATATACATTCCTGTGGCTCCTCATTTTATTGTGGTCTTCCTTGTCCAACCTTCTAGCTATGAATCCTAGGTTTCAAACTTTCTTAGCTCTTCATCCAATGTCAGTCTTCCTCGCCACCTCCAGCAACTCTAATCTCACTCTCTGCTGCTCTTACTGGCTTCCAGTCCCAATTTCTATGGTCTGCCCTATCCTGGTTTTCCTCGTTTCAGCCCAATCTCCTTGTCAGTCTTCGTGCCTCATCCTCTGTCCTTTGTACTTTCAGTTAAGTAGCAGCCTTCATGCTTCATCACTGCTGGATGTCAGCAGTGAGATAACTTTATAGACTAAAAAGATAGATAGATAGATAGACAGATAGATAGATAGATAGATCTCTCTATATATATTATTTAGTTAATTTCTAAAGTACATATCTAGTCTGCCTTCTGCCTTACTTCAGACTAACACAGCTAACTATTCCCTCACCAGGGGGAGCACTGACAGCAGAGTCCACTCATAATTTTCATGCATGGTGCCATAGTAAACCACAGTGATTTCAGGGAATGTCCAGCTCAGCACAGCACCAGAACGAGCCCTGGATACAGGACTAGGATGGAAGCTTCAGTACATCCCACCCACCAAATTTTAAGTTACTGCCCTGAAGCATGAGAACATTAAAACATCTTTTGAAAATAATTGTAAGAATTTTAGCATGCACAAAATGTGTTTTAACCCTTATTCTAGGAGCACTTGAACTGTTGTTGTTGAAACTTTCAAAAAGGTCATTCTGAAGCAGATGTCTTGCATAGAAAATTTCAGCTCAGCTGATTAAAGTTTTACAATGCCACATGCAACTGAAATGGAGAAAGTGCTGTCAGAAGGTGAAAAATATCAGAAGGTGTAGCTGGACAGTTACACTGTGTTGCAGGTTGACTCTAATATAGGGAACTGAGAATGAAGTGACTTCATGAAGAAATGAATTAATTGCCATGGGCCATGATGTGCCTTCTTGCTTTTGTAAACTTTCAGTTATTTCAGTATGTTCTGTCTCATTTTCCTTTTATTGCTTAGTAGGGAAAGAAAATGGACAAACTAGATAAAAAAAAGAAAAGCAATTGTTTTAATATTGTATAATTTGGAAGTAAAGTGGAAGGGCTTTTGGAGCAAATGCTATCTCACAAAGGGACCTATGATATATATGTATTTTAGGTGAAATGGTGGGGGGGTGGAAGAGAAGGTATGGAGTTAATATTCTCTAAGGCAGTGGTTCTCAGCTTTCCCTTCCCCTTTAGACTCCATAACTTTTGTGAATTGAGTGGCACCACATTTCAAAAGCTGATTTATTCATTGGAGTTTTCACCTCCTTGCAGAAGGGTTGGATAGTGGGGGTGAGGGAATGGCTAGGCAGGGAAAGCCTAAGCCTGCCTTTAACTGCTTATCTTCTCACACTTCATTTATTTCCTCACACTTCCTGTGGCACCCTTCAAAGGATCTCATGGCACTTCAGGGTGACCTGGCAGCATGGTTGAGAATCACTGCTCTAAGGGAATAAGAATTAACCTAAAGAAGTTGTACTCAAACTTTTTGGACTCAAGGCACCTTTTATGAACTGAATAGCAAATTTAAAAACTAATTTATATTTTGTAGTGTTTTCCTGCTCACAGAAGGGCTAGGCAGTGAGATGCAGGATCAATTAGGCAGAGACAACCTGAGTCTGCATTTATCTATTTAGCTTATCTCTTTATACCTTCTTTATCTCCTTCTACCTTATGTCACCCTTCAAAGGAACTGGTGGCATCCCAGGGTGCCTCACTATCCTGGTTGAGAATCACTGACCAAAAACCTTCCCATAAAAGGTCTGCTTCAATTATTTTTAGGTATTGTTTATGTCCCTAACCAGTGACTGGTACCATAATGAATGAAGTTGTAAGCAATTGGGCCATTTTTTTGAGCAAGTGCACAGGCCACCTATACATGTCCAGGTAAAAGCACAATAGGATCTAACAGGTGATCCACATAATCATACCTCTTGTCCTGATCACAGCTGCTATGATCTCTCAGCTGTTGGGGGGGGGGGGGGGTGGTATGGGATGCCCTGATTTGAATCAGCTGTTAGATAAAAACACCAAAAAACTCTGCTGAAGTGCCCAATCTATACAGATGCTGCACAGCTGGATCAAACTAATGTGGTGCTACTTCCGGTAAAGTGCATTTTTATTTTTATTTTTTTTTAACGTCTGTCTGCAGCCTAAGCAACTATACCCAGACTACCATAAATGGAAGGGGAATGAAGTTGGAGATGTTATTCAAAATAGAAACATTCTCAATGGGAAAAGAGTCTTGATGGCCAGGAAGCAAAAGCGAGTACTGAGAAAAATCAGAACCAGGTACAAAAATATGAGTTGCCTATCTGGTTAGATAAAGGTTATATCTTTAGCCAGTTCAGCAACTTACCCTTTTCCCATCTGCATTTCATGCCTCAGGTGGCTGTATGTATTCCTCAGCTGCCTAAGTCTCTCCATGCAGTGTATATAGAAAGTCTGAGCACCTAACTTGGAGTGGATGTTTCCATTAGGCATCCCACACTGGTGAGGCATTGTAATGTTAAGTGGAGACCTTAGAGTATTGAGCCCTGCACCCCTAAATACGCAAACTAAAGAACAGGCACCACCTACCCCTTACCTTGAATCTGTGAAAGTAGTCTAGTTGTCCATGGGAGCTTTACCAGAGTGACCAAATATACTAGTTTTGTTTAGTCCTTTTCTCTCCTACTCTAATCCAAGGCTCATAGAAAATATGCATAGTTTAGATAATTTGAAAAAAAAAAATCCACCAATCCTGTAGGACTTTATTCTAAGTAACAGTGATTTATCTCAAAGTCTGTTTGCTCCATACCTTAATGATACTCATACAAGACCTGGTTTTGCAGGTCCTTAATCATTTGAGTAGTTCCTCTGAAGTTAATAGAACTACCTTTTGAGACCAAGGGCTGGTCAAGGCAATAAAGGTTTGTGGGATCAGCCATCTCCTCTGTACACTGAACATGGCAGGAAAATGTATCAGTCATATGTTTTTTAGCTGTGGTAATAGTCTTGGCAATTAATTCCTACATAAGCTTCAATAATCTGATCATATATGGAATGGTATGTGAGATGTGGATATTCCCATTTGTCAAGATCTAAAAAATTCACAACCCATTCGTAGATCACCCTATAAAAATATATGCGCTGGCAAGTCAAATACAAGATTAAAAAACCCCACCTGTTAGTTTTCCCATACTTTTCTGAAGGGCTCAGTTTCTGAGCTTCTTGTCAATTTCTGTGTGCTCAGTAACGTTCCAAAGAGCAAATTAATTTCTTGTCAAACGTAAAGGGGAATATTAGTTTACATCAATGCAAACTGAGCGTATAACATTATCATTCTGATGTAGTGGTACTTTATGGTCAATTTAGGCAGGGTTAAATGACTACACCTGGTGTAAAGCAGGGGACTATCAGGTCTGTATCTTCATTAGTACCAAGCACAGCAACTCAAAGTGAGCAAGCAGGAAGGATATAGAATGTTAAGGTACAAATATGAGTGATATCTTACTACTTATCCAAATAGAAACAATGTTGCTAGAATGAACTACTACTGAATTTGAAACCTGTTTGCCATCTCTGTTTTAAGGGG
This sequence comes from Alligator mississippiensis, assembly GCF_030867095.1. Taxonomy (NCBI): domain Eukaryota; kingdom Metazoa; phylum Chordata; order Crocodylia; family Alligatoridae; genus Alligator; species Alligator mississippiensis. Next base: position 56,450,612 of record NC_081825.1, on the reverse strand, counting down.
GGAAAATATATGTATGTATACGTATATGTGTGTGTGTGTGTGTGTGTGTGTGTATAAATAATTATAAATAAAAAAATAAAACTTTTCTGTACTAATTTTTCTTGATGTTTCCTCTGCAATGTGCATTTATAGTATTTATTTTGGAGGACTGTGTGCTAGAAAATGTCACTGATGTTCACTTTATAAGAGCACTGAACACAGAAGTGATTAGAGTTCCACAGGTCTGAACTTGTGCTATTACTCTAGTGACATGGCTTATCAAACTCAGTCTTGACGTCCCCCAGTTATTTGATCTGTAGGAAATTACTGTACGCTGGAAGAAAGTTATCAGGGACAAGCTTACCACTAATACAATTGATTCAGGGCTGTTTTCTAAAGTTTACAAATGAAGAGCAAACTATGCTCATTACTTATAGATCTATTGGTGTGGGCATGGTAGGCAAAGTTCAGAGTTAGGTCAGGAAACACCTCTTCGTCTTAGTTGTTAGACATAATGCATAGAGCTGAAGAGGGAGGGGGGTTGTACTTGATCTGGCATTTGAGCCCAGGCCCATAGTTATTCTGACTGTTGCTGTAGGGTCTAATTATTGAACATTTTTATACTAAAGTCAAAACCTTCCTGCTGCAAACCTTGAGCAACACTTACTCATCAGCGGCAGAGATTTCAAGTGTGCCTTTGGGTATTTACTGTTAATATTAAAGGGACATTTAAAAAAGGTAATGAATGTTATTAATTTGTGTATGTTGTATCTGAGATAACACTTAACCTCTCTTTAGCACTTCACATCTGCAGAGTGTTTTGCAGTCTTTAATTAATACTAATTAGATACTTGCAAAACTTCTCCTAATTCTGTATTCAGAGGAGCTGAAATGCATTTTAGAATTTACTCTCCATTAAAGAGGGACCATTTTAAATATCTGACATATGGTGCCCAGTCTTGTTGGGCTGATTCAGGGGTAAGTTTTGGCCGTTATGGTAGCACAACAGAACTTCAGTCTAACCTGCACTCAAGACTAGTCAGTCCCCGGATATGCAGGAGATTTCTGGGATGAAGACGTGTGTAACACTCTTAGAACTGATGTATACTGAGGAAGACTCATTCTCAGTTGCGGGGTAAGCGTTGAATACTCTACCCACTCCACCTTCCCATGACTCTATAATAGGAACATTTGGGTGCAATTGATCCTAATCTGATCTTCTTTGTGCCCGAGAGAATTGTAGATAGGTTTGTTTGGGGACAATTCCAATACCATAGGTTTTCATCCTGACTTATGGTTATGGCTGCAGTGCTCCTTGAAAGAGATTTGAATTTACCTGCATTTACAATTTTGTTAAAGGGCATGTTGCAGACCCTTCTTAAGGTGCTCTAAAGGGTAACCACCACCCACCATACTGTTAAAGAGGATTGCTAAAATAACAATTATTTCACTTCTTCCCTTGACACTTTCTCTCTGTTGTTATATCCAAGCATCTTTTTTTTTAAACATAAAGTCTCTTGTTAATTCCTGCCAAGAGCTCTGGCCAGGTCTCCTTCTATCTCTTCTTCCTCGTTGTTTATTCTGCTATTTTTTTGTACCCTGATGCTCCCTTTCAATACCAAGACCTTTTTTTCTCACCCAAATGACAATCCCAACTGGTTTTAATGGGATTAATTTGAAGCACATAAGTAATCTCTCTTTGAAGTCATGGTTTCTAGACTGTAAGCTCCTTAGAACCAAAGAACTGGCATTCTGTATGTGGGGCACCATGCATGTGACACTCAGTGGGTGTGTCTACACATCATGTCACTTAACAGGTATTTGCTGTCGCTACTGCGCAGTAACTCCAGTTACTGCACATTTATTTAGTACTTGCTTATATAAGTACTAAATAAATGCACAGTAACCACTACACAGTAGTGTCTCATGTAGACATACCCAGTGAGACTTAATCTACTATGCAACTCGGATTATTTGGAAATTTTACTTTAAAACTTAACTGAAATGTAAGTATAGACTTTTTTGTTTCAACACCATTACATTCTTGTTAATATATTTGATTTGTAATTATTGAAATTATGCTTCATTTAAAAATTGCATGGAAAAAACAATGTCTGGTGGTCTGTCCACAGAAGTGGAAGTTAGGACTTCCTGCTATGAGTTTGATGCTGTCTTTGGACAAGTAACTTAGGCTCTTTATTTTTGGTATGACAATTGCAAATAATAAATACTTGCCTGTTTCATGGGGTAGTGTGGAGATTAATTAATTGTCTTATGCATTGCTCTATACATAGAAAATATTAAGGTATAACTAATTAGTTTTAAATAGTAAAGGAAAAAAAACTTGTTTGGCGGATACAGGACAAATTTCAGCACAGTAGGCATTTTTATTATGAAGCTATAAACCCACAAAAATAGAATTTATAATAGAAATCCTGACAGAGCTATAACTGTACCGTAGCAAACAAGATGCTCTAATAAAAGTACCTGAGACTGGGAGGCAAAATTTACTGCAAACAGTGGTCTACTTTGACAAGGTAAATATACTGAAAGTCAAAAGAGAGAGCCAAATGGAAAATCTTCATGATTAGAAAAGGACCAAGAGAAAAGGTAAATTAGATAACTGGCATTCAGCTTGGATTTAGTAATAATGAAAAAAGAATGGCAATAAATTGTTACCTTTATGTGAGTGCCTCAATATAGTGATTATAAAATTAACCAAGTGCAAGAAGAAAGATGTTTCTGCTGATAATGCTAATTACAGACATGATGGCATGAACCAAAAGTGCTATTCTTTCTATCCAAAATAAAAAGTAAAACTGACCAGAAGACAACAGTTTCATCAGAAGGTTTAATTTGCTTCCATTCTGCATTGGATTTAAACCCAACCCCCTTTTTCTGAAAATGGAGTTCTTGGACCAAAACCTGGGCTTTTCAGTTTGGGTAAAGATGGTGTGTGTATTTTGGGGGAAAAGGAGGGTGCCTGTGTGAGAGAGACAGTCCAAATCTTTGCTCTGAGTCAGGAAGAGCAGAAACTAAGATCTGGGTCTATATCACTATTGCCAACCAGTGCCCTACACACTGGGATTTAGGGTACAAGAGAATCTTTCTCTGACAAAACTGATCCAAAATGTTTTAGCTTCAACAAAACAACGTATTTCATACTGCTGTCTGAGCCTTCAAAATCCGCTGACAATCTGGGGAAATCCTTCCTTAAAGCAATGTTGGGTTTTGGAAGCATGACTGAGGTAAGAGACAAGAATTTATTTTCAGAACTTCCTATATGTGTGGTGTGGATTAACTCCTTTTGGACACCACAACCCCTCTTACGCATCCATAATTGATGGTGTAGCTTCCATAGGCCAAACTCATCAATAGTAGCCTGGCTTCTACTGAAGAATCCTGTTGCTGGAGAGGTCAGTGGAAACCCCTGGATTCAAGGACCACTGCAATATCATGCTTTTATGAATTACTTCTTTGTTTGTCTAAAGTGGTGGGGTTGATCTTATTTTCTAGGGGTAATGTTATTACCTATGAATCGAAAAGATAAGATCCATTATTCTTGTCAAGCATGTGCAGACTACTGAATGGTTATTTTAGAAGAAAAGTGAACTTAATGTTCCAAACTCTCAGAGTTGGCATGGAAACACCTCTAATAACTGAATAGCTTACCACACTTTTTACTGTCTCACTGTTTATCAAATACACGTGGGAGCCAGGTTGGTGGTTTTGAATTACTGATCATGCAATGTTCCATGATTGGTGTTTAAGCAGTTAGCAACTATATGCCATGTAACTCCTGCTTCTCTAATATTTTCCTAAAGATTGAATATTAAGGTAAGCCACTGGCTGTTATACTAAAGATATGTACATCCTGCAGATTACAAAACCAAAAAAATTAGCAAACCCCAATCTTGTACTGACTTTGTTAATTACAGTTGTGATTTTAAACTCTAGAGATCAGAAGGGGCCAAAATCTTTGGCAAGTATGCCATCAATTAAATTAAGCCCTGCATCACCCTCTACCCCAAGTGCCACTCTGATCCTCTTCCCCTTCTGCTCTGCTTGCTAATCCCTGCCATATCTGACATTGTGCAGCTTTTCCTTCTTCCCCCCTGAATCTGCTACATGCCACCCACAGTCTACCTGTGCTACTCGTGGCAAACATACCACAGGTTGGCCACTCCTGCTGTAGATCAGGGCCAAAAATTTATAAACACCATTTTTTTCCCTTGCAGTAGGGAAGAGAGATTGAGTTTGACAAAATATGTCTACAATTATGCTGTCAGGCAGCAGTGGACTGTGAAGTATTACACTCATACTTCAAGTGCTATGTCCAAAACTGAAAGTAGTGTAGCTGCCTGAGTGTGATGCTGTGTTCATGCCAATAAGATCCACTCATCAGCTTACTGATTTGACTTTATCGTGTATACGCAGCGCTATTCGGAGGTAGCGCCACAACTTCTGACTTGGAAGGTAGTGAGACAGCACTGTATTGAATCATGCTGTCCTAGTATTGCAGCTGAGTATTATAGACATACCCATAGTGTGTAACAAGCTGAATCAAATGTACTTTGGGCTCTCTACTTTCTCTTGTGATAATGGGCATCAGTCTTAATTTCTTTCCATGGATTATAATAGCCTCAGTGTTTTGAAAATTTTGGTTTCTAACTTTGTAAAGGGAGATAGTTTATAGTAGTGTTCTGGAAGCTGTTATGATCCAGGGAATATCAAGCAGCAAGATTTGTTTGGTAATATCTTTTATTGAACCAACTATATAGTCCCTGTATATTTAGTCTCTGTAGACGCAGTCTGATTAAAAGATATTACCAAACAAATCTTACTGTTTGATAGATTGTGGCTGCCAGTATATCACACTTTGTTTTAATAAACTTACAGCACATGTTCCTCAGGTCAAATATAATATCGATGATACATTTATTAACCTTTTATAAACTATTTATAAATGCACACTACATACTATGTGCAACTGATTTCCTAACAAGAGATTTGCACATCTCCTTTGGTCACAAACTCATATATACTTAATACATCCAGTCACAACTAGGTACCTGAATGAGTCAAACTCCTAATAGGTCTAATGAGTAAAGTTGGCTAAGTAATTATGTCTTGATGCATATGTTGAGAGGAAGCTCAAGCCCATCTGAAGAAGCTGGGCTGCTGTAGCTAATCTACCATGTACGGTGACTAATTTCATTAGAGAACCAGAAGTAAAATGGAAATGTTGCATTAGGAATATGTGCAAAAGAAATTTGCCATTGCCAAAATGTTGAGCCCAGGGGCAGCACAAAGAAATGTGAACAAAGAAATGAGGCTGTCTTGCAGATGGCACCAAATTGGGAAGAATGACTGACACAACATGGTGTGGAAAAAGTGACTCAGAAGATCATGTCCTGTCGGTTGATCTTAATTAGAAAACAAGATACAGCAGAAAAAAAATAATGGTGGTTGTACTGCACTCTGCTCAGGAGCGATGGTGTCATCGTAGATCAGTTTTACATTACAGTCCAGTTAGCAGAGATGCAGGATGGTATGACAGCATTTTAATCCTGTTACTCTATTTACTCAAATAGAAGATTATCCTGATTACAAGAAGGTCCCCAAGAATTTGATTCTATCCCTGGAAAATGTATACATTTGTTATAATTTTCCAGGTATAGAATGTAATTTTTGGAGATTTGCCTTGAATTTGTCCCCTTTCAGGGAAAATAAATCTGGGAGGTCAGGTAGCCCCTTTGCTCTCTGCTTTTTCCCCATCTTCTTTCTCTAACAGCCCCTTACTGTCAGACCCTGTTCTCCCTGAGCTCATAGAAGTGAGAAGGAAATTTGAAAACAATAACCTTGAAATTAAACATGGCTGTAGCAGTTTGCTTACAGTACCCGTGCACTTAATTTATCCAGAATTGATGCATGATACCTTTTCTTTGAAACTGCTGTGAGTTTTAGCACAGGTATTCTATTAACACACTTTTGGGCAGTACTTTAGCACTTACTTATATGTAGTACAAACTATGCATAACATTATTCCAAAGTCAAAGGTTTGTGATTTATCATGTAGTTCAATGGTCTGGGCCTCAACAGAGTCAGCAAGATTTAAAACCATGGTGACCCTACAGCTCAGCATTGCTCAGTATGTGTGTGTACTCCACATACCCCCACAAAGGATCCATGTGCTAATTAACTACCACTGATGAGTAGAACTGGGTCTGCTAGTTGCAAGTTCTGAGATGCTCCAAAAATTTATATGCAGATGAGGTTCAGGGCAACCGGGTCTGGCTTCACCTCATGGAGGGCAGGACCACACTAATTATATGCACCAGGCTGAGAGACAGGTCAACAGGGGATTCTGGATGAAATGTTTGGAGCCCTGTTTCATGATGTTTGCCTGGCATTTACAGCTATTATAGAGATAGCAGTCATTGGAAATGGGAAAGAAAGGCACAGCTCAACTGTGGGAGTGATGAGGACATAAAAATACATGCAATATAGTGGCTCATCATGACTTGAAAAAGAGTCAGTGCTATATCTTTTTCAGATGGGCTACAGTAACCTATTTTTGTGGTAGGTTCCAATTAGCATTTTTGGCACCAGGGGAGAGCTTGCTCCATCCTCTCCAAATGCCATGCCAGCCTGGTTATTGCAGTACCTCCAGGCCCGATGCTCATTCCCTCCTGTGGGAGCAATTGGCCATTTTTTTAAGGGCTATACCAAAAAAAAATAAAAATAAAAGAAAGGTTTCCATCAGTACTTTTGCCCATTATGGGTCATGTGTTTTATAGCCATGCTCAGAGTTGGCTGTGTTTAATCAACATCATAGTTAGTTTCCACTGCTAAGCATATACTGCTTTTGACAACAGTTTAATGATAAATAATGTATTTAGTGAGATTTCCTTTTACACAATTATAAGATGAGGGACTTTTTTCCCCATGCCAATTGAGGGGCAGAAAAAAAATCTCATCTTTTATTTGAGTAAATGTGGTATATATGTAAATACATGTTAAATAGCTGGCATGTAGGTAAGCCTAGATCAACAAAGTCATCAGCCTGATAGCAGAGTTTGGGGAGAAACAGAGATGGCCTTCTGCCACAGGTGGGACCTGCTTGTTGCCTTCTCCCCTATCCCTAGCCAAGCCCAGCACCTCATGCAGCTGCCTCCTGCAGCTGGAGCCCCCAGACTGCTTGGGGAAACCCAGGGGAGAGCTGGGGAGGAATCACAGATCCACCCATTGCTGCTGTTGCCATCTATGGCCAAGCCAAACACCCTGCATAGCCACTCCCTGGAGCTGGAGTCCCTGGGAGCAGATGCAGGAAGGAGGGCACATACCTGCCACCAGTGTCCTTGTCTGCAGGCAGAGGCTCAGGGCCATTGCTACTCCACTCTGGAACTCTGGTCAGTGGCTGCATGGGGTGCTGGCCTAGGCTACAGATGGCAGCAGCAGTGGGTGGTCCCATCTTCCTGCACCTGCACCTTGCCTTCACTCCTCCCCTCTCCCAGGTTTCCTACATGGGCCTAGAGGTTAGAGCCATGCCTCACCTCCATCTCCCCCATGGTTGGATTACACCATCCTTTTTAAAATCCTGGATCTGGCTATGTCCTTATGTATTTATTGAGAGCAATCATTTCCCTTCTCAACAGCTGTTTTGTTATCTGAATAAGTCAATTCTTTGGGGGTAAAAAGTGGGTATTGGTCCAGTTTAAAGCTGGTCAAAATTTGTCATATGAATAATTTCCACAGTGAAATGGCCCCCTCTCAAGAGAAGGACACCTAACAAAAAATGATGCCTTTGGACATTTTTTGTGTTTTTATTAGTTTCAGTGACATTTTGCTGATGTATATAACCAATCGTTTAGTGAAAATTGTGTTTGAAATTGAATGTGCCTGTATATAGAAAATGGAAAATGGGTCTTTCTGAATGTCCTCATGGTAAAATTGGGAAAATATGGCCTCAACTACTTTATGGTCCAGTGGCTAGGTAACTGGCTCTGAGGTAGGACCCAGAGAGTATTAATAGACAGAACTGAGTCAACATGGCAGAAGGTGACCAGTGGTGTTCCTCAGGGTCCAGTACTTGGACCAGTGCTTTTCAACATGTTCATCAATGATTTGGATTTGAGTGTTTAAGGTGTACTGGCAAAATTCACAGACTACACCAAATTATGGGGGAGCGTGGTCACAGTTGAGGACAGGCTGGGGATACAGGCTGACCTGGACAGGGTTGCAAGGTGGGCGGATCAAAATCTGATTATGTTTAACACTGAGAAATATAAAGTGCTCCATCTGGGGAGAAATAACCTGAAACACACTTACAGGCTCAGTGGTGCTAAATTTGCCAGCACCACAACTGAAAGAGATCTGGGAGTCATAATAGATCACAGAATGTACATGAGCCACCAATGCAATGACGTAGCTGGCAGAGTGAACAAAACACTGGCATGCATCTACCGATGCATCTCAAGCAAGACTAAGGGTGTCATCCTCCTGCTCTATCGGCTTTAGTGAGAACACAGCTGGGGTACTGCATCCAGTTCTGGATGCCGCACTTCAGGAAGGATGTGGGGAAGCTTGAGAGAGTTCAAAGGAGGACCACACATGTGATTAGAAATCTAGACAGCAGGTCACATGAGGAGAGGCTGAAAGACATGGGACTGTTCAGCCTGGAGAAAAAAAGACTGAGAGGGGACTTGGTGGCAGCCTATAAGTATATAAGGGGTGTACACCAGGGCCTGGGGGAGCATCTGTTCACCAAGGCACCTCAGGGAAAGACAGGAACCAATGGCCACAACCTGCTTGAAGATCACTTCAGATTGGAGATAAGGAGAAACTTCTTTATGATCTGAGTGCCTAAGGTCTGGAATAGACTCCCCCCAGAGGTGGTACAATTACCTACCCTGGAGATCTTTAAAAAATTACTTGATGTGCATCTTGCTGGGTCATCTGACACCAGCAGTCTTTCCTGCCCAAGTGCAAGAGGGCTGGATCTGATAATCTTGTGAGGTCCCTTTGAGCCCCTAACATCTATGAATCTGTGAAACAGAGACTGTATAGGCCCATAAGTTAGGAATTCAACCACCATTATTTTAAGCAATGTTAAGGTATCATAACATCCCAAATTCAAGGAGTAGATAACAGCCAGATGAGTTCATCTGATGATATGGGTTGTAATTAAGGGTTGTTTTGTAGAGCCAGTTTGTTGGAATGTTATGCGGTGAAAAGGCAGATCTGGGATGTGGGCAAGGCGTAGATTGTGATGAGGGGCTGGGGAAGGTGGGAACTGGCAAGGAGCCAATGGGTGTGGGGGAACTCTATCAGTAAAATGAGGCAGAAAGACTGGCACTGACACCCAGGCAGGCTGGAGGGACACGGAGAAGAAGACTCGAAGCTCGTGGGTGATAGAGGATGTTCTTCAAGCTGAATGTTGTATTCCACCTCAGCTTGACTGGTGAAATCCCAGTCTTCACATTACGCTTCAGTAGTACCTGTACAATGCCAACAACCTACGTGCACTTGAACAGGAGTGATATATGGCTAATTTGAAAACAACAGGGCTGTACAGCTGAGAAGGCTTAATCCTTAAGCTCTCTGGCCCCAAACTAGTGATGCACAAAAAGATGTGTGTCCCACTTACAGGTTCCACTGGTTTCACTGGGCCAGGCTAGGTCTGGCCCAGAGGGACCAGCACTCTGCCAGATTGAACCTTGAAAGAAGTAATGATTTGCCCTCTGGAGCCATGGAATAATGTTTACTACAAAAGGAACGGACACAAGAACATCCACATGAGCCCTTCCTGCACAGCAGATGCACAAAGTGCTCACTACCACTGCTGTGCAGGAAGGGCTCATGTGGATGTTCTTGTGTCCGTTCCTTTTGTAGTAAACATTATTCCATGGCTCCAGAGGGCAAATCATTACTTCTTTCAAGGTTCAATCCGGCAGAGTGCTGGTCCCTCTGGGCCAGACCTAGCCTGGCCCAGTGAAACCAGTGGAACCTGTAAGTGGGACACACATCTTTTTGTGCATCACTAGTTTGGGGCCAGAGAGCTTAAGGATTAAGCCTTCTCAGCTGTACAGCCCTGTTGTTTTCAAATTAGCCATATATCACTCCTGTTCAAGTGCACGTAGGTTGTTGGCATTGTACAGGTACTACTGAAGCTTAATGTGAAGACTGGGATTTCACCAGTCAAGCTGAGGTGGAATACAACATTCAGCTTGAAGAACATCCTCTATCACCCACGAGCTTCGGTGAGGCAAATTATCAGCTGTATGAGCATTAGTGGTCATCTGGCCAGGTGCCGGGGATTGGAAACTGTCTAATGTGGTCCCAATTTTCAAGAAGGGAAGGAAGGAGGACCCAAGTAACTATAGGCCTGTAAGCCTTACCTCGATGCTAGGGAAGATCTTGGAGAGAATCATCAAGGAGCACATCTGTGGGGGGCCTGCAGGGGAGATCATGCTCAGGGGCAATCAGCGTGGGTTCATCAAAGGCAGGTCCTGCCTGACCCACCTGATTGCCTTTTATGACCAAGTAACTAAATCCTTGGATGATGGTGTTGCTGTGGATGTAGTCTTTCTAGACTTTAAGAAGGCCTTTGACACTGTCTCTCACCCCATCCTCATCAATAAATTAAGCGACTGTGACATTGATGCCTGCACAGTTGGATGGGTAAAAAATTGGCTGATGGGGCGCACCCAGAGAGTAGTGGTGGACAGGTTGTACTCAGCCTGGCGAGATGTGAGGAGTGGGGTACCCCAGGGCTCGGTCCTCGGGCCCGCACTGTTTATCATCTTCGTCAGCGACTTGGACGAGGGGATGGAAAGCACGCTGTCCAAGTTTTCTGATGACGCTAAGATGTGGGGCGAAGTGGACACACTTGAAGGGAGAGAGAGGCTGCAACTAGATTTAGATAGACTACAAAAGTGGGCAGATGAGAATAGGATGGAGTTCAACGTAGACAAATGCAGGATGCTGCACCTTGGGAGAAGGAATCCACAGCATACATACAGGCTGGGGAGTTCCCTTCTTGAAAGCACAGAGGCGGAAAGGGATCTTGGAGTCATTATTGACTCCAAGATGAACACGAGCTGCCAATGCCAGACCGTAGCCAGCAAGGCCAGCCACACCTTGTCATGCATCCAAAGGTGCATCTCAAGCCGGTCCAGAGAGGTGATACTCCCCCTCTATGCGACTTTGGTCAGGCCGCAGTTGGAGTACTGCGTCCAGTACTGGGTGCTGCACTTCAAAAGGGATGTGGCCAGCCTGGGGAGGGTTCAGAGGAAGGCCACTCGCTTGGTGAGAGGGCAGCAGGACAGGCCCTATGAGGAGAGACTAAGGGACCTGAACCTGTTCAGCCTCAGCAAGAGGAGGCTGAGGGGGGACCTGGTGGCTGCCTACAAGCTCATCAGGGGGGATCAACAGCAAATAGGCAGAGCCCTTTTCTCCCCAGCACCACCTGGGGTGACAAGGAACAATGGTAATAAGCTGATGGAGAACAGGTTTAGGTTAGAGATCAGAAGGCAATATTTTACAGTTAAGGTGGCCAAAATCTGGAACCAGCTTCCCAGGGAAGTGGTCCTTGCCCCTACCTTGGGCAAATTCAAGAGGAGGTTGGATGATCACCTGTCTGGGGTCTTGTGAACCCAGCATTCATTCCTGCCTGTGGCAGGGGATCAGGCTAGATGATCTGTTTAGGTCCCTCCTGACCCTAGCTACAATGAAACTATGATAGGACAGGGTCTTTCACAGTCCACAGCAGTGCCCATGGGGTCTCAGCATCTCTGTGTGGGTGAGGGTACAACTGCGAGGAGGTGGATGGATGGAAGGAATGGTGGTGTGTGTAGGTGCAGGTTCTGATGCATGGCTCTCCCTCTCACTCCAGCTGGGCGTAGCCTCTGCTTCACAGTGACTGGGGCTCCACTGGCCAGACCACCCCCACAATCTCAAACTTTCCAGCAGAAACCCCCATGTTGCTGGCAATGCCCTGTATCCTGGCTTGGAAATTTTCAGTGACTTCTACCTGTAACACTGAGGCACAACCCACCTGCTCCTGGCCACACCCCACCTGCTCCTGAAGTTTACAGGATGCCTGCTTGCCTCGGCTTGGATGTTCAGTGCCCCCTGTAGCTGCAGGCCATAAAAATCTTGCAGCATCCAGGTGCACATGGCCTAGGTACCTACTGGCAGTGGCCAAACCATGGAGGTCACAGGGTTACTGCTATTTGACCCTGTGACCTGATATTCTACCCCTTGCTTCCCTGACACTTACCACCCTGATGCACCAGAGGCAAACTGCTTACACATGCTTTTGCTCAGGATGGGGGTGTCTATGCTGGTATCTGGGTTGCTGGGTGCCTCAGTCTGCCCTCTGAGATGTGGTGTGTGCATGCCAGGGTTGGGGGCCATGGAGCTATGCCCAAGTGCAGGGACATGGGGGGGTCCCTGGCAGGTGTGTGGGTACCAGGGTTGGGGTCTGTCAGGCTGTACCAGAGTATGGGGGTTCTCCTGGGCTGTGTTGGAGTCTGCATGTATGTAGTGGGCTGCTTTGTGAAGGGGTGTTGGGGGTGCAGGGGTACAGCACAGGGTCTCAGGTGCCCAGATCCGAGGGCTCATGTTAGGGACACAGATGCACTGTTTGCCCCTGCTGCCTGCCTGTGCCTGACCAATGGCTGGAGGTGGGGCTGAGCCTGGGGAGAGTGCTGGGACAGATCAGGGGTGGGCCTGCTGGGTGCTTGACTGAAGCAACCAAGCGTGGGCCAAATGCTAGTTCACCTCCCTGTGAAGGATGGGGGGGGGGGGGGGGGGGCACAAAACAGGCTGGGATGCTGGAGGACAGTTATCTAATTTGATTTGATATGGTGTAAGTACTTGCACCTGACTATGTAAAATTCACTAGCAGCAGGTACTTGTCTCTAACATCTGATTTCCACAAACATTCATGTAGGTTAAATTCAATAATTTTCTTTTTGTACCGCAGAAGTGTGACTAACTACCTAAATCTGAAAACTCATTGATAACATTATGCAGTATTCAACTGGTTTTAGTTAGAATCATGTTGGCATGAAGTGGTCTAATTTTCAGTAAAATGTTCTGATTTTTTCAATGATGCTTTTTAAGATAAGTCTATATTTTGCCATAAGAAATAATAGCGAAGGGTGTTTGAAATGGGCATGGAATATTTCTTGCATTTAATGTCAATTCAAATCCATCCTGGCTCAGAACTTAATGAGAATGTTTATGAAATCTGATGGCTGTTTGTCACTCATAAATTCTCAATGGACATGTTTTTATATCATAAAACTATTACCAAAAATGTACAGAACTGGTACTATTATTAGAAGGCTAGATTGATAGGCTGGGATATGTTGAAATATGAAATTATCCTCTCAACAGTAGAAGTGAACCCTGTGTGGCCTTGTCAGTTTGTGTGAGAATTGCCCAATGGCAGTATTAAAGAGAAAAGCCCCAAATCACCATTCTTGTAGTTATCACATGCATAATTTCATATTTTTATACCTCAAAACTGTAGAAACAGAGAAGCCCTCCTGTAACAGGCATCGATTCCGAGCCAAGTTGCGGCCCGCTCACCTGTTCCTGCGGCAACCGCCCGCCTTCTTGCCTGCCACGTCTTGATGTTAATTAATTAATTAGTGGGAGGCTGCCCATTATAATGCCCTGATGCCAGGGGGCGTGCTGCGGCTCTGACCTCCCCTAATACTGCAGCCCAAGCCTCGCAGATGTAATTGCTGTTATCTCTATTCTGCCCCCTTTCGGGGGCTCACTGTGCTGCCCCCTTTCTGGGGCTCACTGTGCCCACCCTTGGGCTCAATCGCCCCTCTCTGGGGCTGGGGTCTATGCACCCCATAACCTGGCTGTGCCCCGCTTGGGCTTACAAAATGGCCCCCTTCCTGGGAGCTCGCCCCGCCCACGCTGGGACTTCAGATATGCCCTTCCCTAGGGCTGGGGTCTATACACCGTGTCTGAGGTTGCGCCCTCACTGGCGCCTGTCTGTGCCCCCTGTGCCCCGCTTGGACTTACAAAATGGCCCCCTTCCTGGGAGTTCACCCCGCCCACACTGGGGCTTCAGAAGTGCCCTTCCCTAGGGCTGGGGTCTATACACCCTGTATGCTGTGCCCTCCTGGGCGCCGGGGTCCCCACACACTGCTGTGGGTCCCTATGAGTAGGTTGCGCCCTCACTGGTGCCTAGGTTGCACCCGCACTGGCGCCGGGGTCCTCACTTTACCGTGAGCCCCCCTATGAGGCCTCCTCCAACCCCTAATAGCCTCACTGAAACCACCGGTATAATAAACAACCCAAAGCACGAGCCCCTAGGCTGCAACATAACTATAAGCTGCCTGGCTACAACCACACTTCTCCAACCTCTTGGCTGACTCTCAAGCAGTACCTGTGGTTGCTTCTCGCATCTCTCCTACAGGAGCTCCTACCTCTCTGGCTGTTGGCAGGGAACTTCCAGCTTGGCCACAGCCCTGGGCTTTATAAGGGCCAGGACCCGCCCCCTTCTGGCCAGCTAACTCCCATTAGTTGCCCCAGCAACCCGCAGCTGTGCCCATTATGTTCTGCCAGGGTTCTCTCTCCCTGGCAGTTTTCACTCCTTAGGAGCAAGGCACTGACGTGCCCTGCGTCACCTCCCTTCCTTACATAAACAAAGGAAGGGTTCATGCCATTTACTTTTGAATCTTTTTTTCAAGCTGCTGTTCTGGAGCTGCGGGGGTGATTGATATTCCTGAGGAATTCTCAGACAAGATGCCCAGATTCTTGGTGCCTCTGGCCTGAAGGAAAGGAGAAGAGAGAAAGCTGTTCTTCTGAACCTCTTCCTCCGTCATATCTCAGGATAGGTGACTTTATTTGTAGCAGATTATGGATTTCCAGAGCTCTTACTATTAGCATCTTTTTCAAAGTCCAGTTTACCATGCAATGCAAATAGTTCTATGTTCTATAGATTATTACCTTGAGGCTGAAATATCAGACTCCTTGTGCATGTTCAGCCCCTCAATATTACCAAAGTCTTTAATGACTTAATCACATTATATAGATCACTGGACCCACTCGCCACATTCACTGCACAAGATGGACCTACTATTGGTATGAGTCAGGATGCTGCAATAAAAGAGAATGTTGAATTTTTAGGAAGCCTTCTTCATTAATAGCAGAAGTTTAAAAATGCGTAGGCCAGTGGTGCTCACCCTCCAGCCTGTGGGCTAGATTTAGCCCATAGAACCATGCCATGTGACCCATAGAGGTCCCCATAGGTCTGGAAATTTTTGGTAAGGGAGCAATGGGAGGGTTATTCCACTTCCCTCCTACCAAATTTTAAGACTCATGGGGGGACTCAGCAGGCTGGATAACGTGGCCTTGTGCACTACATCATGCTAGTATATGGTTGTGTCAGCATGTGGGGCTGCTCTGCTGCCAGATCTAGGCATGCAGGCAGCATATAGACAGATTTAATAGATTTCATAGACATTAGGGCTGGATGGGACCTCAGAAGATCATCAAGTCCAGCCCCCTGCCCAAAGGGCAGGAAGTCAGCAGGGGTCATAGGATCCCAGCAAGATAGACATCCAAATGTCTCTTGAAGGCATTCAAGGTAGGTGCTTGAACCACCTCTGGTGGCAGCCTATTCCAAACCTTGGGGGCTTGGACAGTAAAGAAGTTCTTCCTTATGTCCAGACTGAAACGGTCACGGAGGAGTTTATAACCGTTTCATCTTGTCATCCCTTGGGGTGCTCTGGTGAACAGATATTCCTCCAGATTCTGATCAGCACCCCTGATAAACTTATAGGTAGCCACCAGATCACCCCTGAGCCTACGCTTTACCAGGCTGAAGAGTCCCATAGCTCTCAGCCTGTCGTCGTAAAGTCTGTTTTCCGGACCTCTTATCACATGCGTGGCTCTCCCCTGGATGCACTCAAGCTTCTCCATGTCCTTTTTGAATTGTGGAGCCCAAAACTGGATGCAGTACTCCAGCTGCGGCTTCACCAAGGGCGAGTACAACGGGAGAATGACATCCTGGGATTTGCTCGAAAAGCATCTATGGATGCAAGCCAGTGTTTTGCTTGCTTTAGTAGCTGCAGCATCACATTGAAGGCTCATGTTCATCTTGTGGTCAATCATGACTTCCAAGTCCCTTTCTTCCGAAGTGCTAGCCAGTGTAGCACTGCTGAACCTATAAGCATGCTGTGGGTTTTTCCTCCCAAGGTGAAGAAACTTGCATTTTTTGGTGTTACATGCCATCAGGTTCTCATCTGCTCATTTCTTGAGCCTGTCGAAGTCAACCTGGATTGCTCTCCTGTCCTCAGGTGTCGATGCTTTAACCCAAAGTTTGGTATTATCAGCAAAATTGGCCAGTCTGCTTCTGACTCCAGTGTCCACATCATTAATGAAGATGTTGAACAATATAGGCCCAAGGACAGAGCCTTGAGAGACCCCACTGTGGGGGACCATGACGATTGACTTCCGTAAACCACCACCCCCTGGGTCTGACCACAGAGCCAATTCGCCAGCCAGCAGATCGTGGTGGACCCGAGGCTGCAGTTGGCCAGTTTTGCCAAGAGGTGATCATGGGATACCAGATCAAAGGCTTTTTTAAGGTCAAGATATATGACATCAATCTCTTCTCCCTTGTTCAGGTGATAGGTCACCTGGTGATAAAAGAAAATAAGATTGGTTAAGCAAGACCTACCTAGAACAAACTTGTGCTGGCTATCCCTCAGGATGTTGGTGTTGGCCAGTCTGTTGAGAATAGTCTCTTTGATAATTTTTTCTAGGACCTTCCCGAGATAGAGGTCAGGCTGATGGGCCTGTAGTTTGCTGGATCCACTTTCCTCCTTTTCTTGAAGATAGGCACCACATTGGCCTTCTTCCAATCTTCGGGCACTTCACCAGAGCACCAGGAATTCTTGAAGATCTGTGCCAGAGGCTGGGCTATGATGCTTGCCAGCTCCTTGAGTACCCTAGGGTGTAAGCTGTAAGGGCTGGCTGGCTTGGAGGTATCCAGCATCTCAAGGTATTCCCTCACAAGGTCAGCATTGTTGGAGGGTATGGAATCTCCCTCACCCAAGCTTTCCTGTCGCGGAATGGGCAGGGGTATCCTTTGGGACTGGTGAAAGACCAACTCAAAGTACCCATTTAGCAAGCTGGTTTTTTCATGGGCGTCGGTTGTCAGATGTCCCATCTGGTTTAGTAGGGGTCCAATGTTGCCCTTGCTTTTCCTCCGGCTCCCCACATATTTAAAAAAGGACATTTTATTGCCCTTGATACTTGTAGCCAGTTGGAGTTCAGTTGCAGCCTTGGCTTTCCTGGTTTGGTCTCTGCAGGTCTGAACCAGTACAGAATATTCCTCTTTGAAGATCTGCTTTGTGGGTTTGGGCTGCACTGGATCACTCTCCTGACTGTGTACAGGATCTGGTCTGCAGAATGACCTGGCACCACTCATACAGTCCACAGGGCCATAAGGTTGGGCAGCACTGGTATAGGCAGTTGGAATGCAATGGAAGATGTACTTTGAAAATATGAAGTGCTATATAATCCCAAGCATTTTGCAAATCAGGCTTCAGAACCCTTGAATTGGGTCCCACAAATTATTGGATCCTTTGGGCCTTAATCCTCATTTCCCCATTCTTAAAAAAGTAATAATAATAATACTTGCTCTTTTAGTAAGGCTATTGTGAAAATCTGTGAGAGCTTGTGAAACACACTAGTGCTAATGCTGAGTGTTTTAAAAAACGTAAATAAACTCATGGTTTTATAGTCAAAGCTAGGTTTGAATAGTGGGCAATCTTAATCTATAGAGCCATTTATGTCACATGGGTATCACTTCTTGGCCTTTTGGCTAAGATCAAGTGAAGTAAGGCATGGGGCCACACAACGAAGAATGAAGAGAAAACAAAACATTGAAATTCCATCATGTGTCATCATCATGACATCCATGAGTCATTAGCAGCTCTTCCACTTGAGCTAACAGAGTACGCATCTCAGGGGTGAAGAGTATACAAATGCATACATAATAACATGGTTTAACTAGCATCAAGTGAATGAATTTGAGACATGGAATCCAAAAAGATGTCTTTCTTTTGCTGCACAGAGATTTGCTTATGTGAAGCTAAGGATTCAGTTACTCTAATGGATAGCAATACACCATATGTACAATAATTAAATATTACTGAAACATCTGTGATATTTATACCTTTATGCTCACACTCTTCTTTTGCTTGTTTTCTAAAGGCAGATTCCCAGCAGGGGGCTCCCAGGTTACACTGAGAAAAATAGTAATCTTAACAGACAATAGCTGTCAGCTCTTGGATGGAAGTTGGTATATTTACAACTTTCCAGGGCTGAGGTAAGATACCATATAAAGTCAAACAAGGTTCCTTGGGTGAATTTGATATCTAATAAAAGATATCAAATTCACCCAAGGAACCTTGTCTGCCTATATCCTTAGACCAACACGGCTACAACCTAAACCCCTGCATATAAAGTCAATACATTTTTAAAATTGATGCTTTTATGAAAGGTTTTGCTGTGTGTTGACTTCTTGAAAATATGGCTGCTATTTAGGTGCCTAAATGAGCATTGATATCTTGGATATCCTGACCAAGTTGTGGGTTTTGAGCACTTTTGAAAATCTGATCTCACAAGGATCTTACACTGTTTAGGTCTGACTTCCACCTAATGTCTCTGAAATTGCTTGGAATCAATTATATATCTATGTCTTTGTGCAATTGTAGACTGAGAAGAGGCATCAGTTATGTTCAAAATAGAATTTTCAGTGTCAATAGAGAAAGTTTAAAAATGAAGCTTTGGTCTATGAGATCCTTTGAAAAAAGCTAATATTTATGACTCTTTTTCATCTATCTCTTTTGTACCAGGTTTAAGAAATGGAAACTTATGGCAGAAGTGATAATAGCCAACTGTATTTCAAATTGTCCTAACTGGAGTCTGTCAAACATTTTGTAATAAATATGTCAGAGACCTGATTTTCACAAATATCTCATAACACATCATTTGACAAATTTCCCTCTTCCTTCTTCTTGGTCATGAATTATCTATAATAAGACTTTCTCAAATGTGTTTGTTCAAGACTATCCCCTGTATTCTTCTTTTTTAATGGATAATTTTTGGCTGGTCACTTACAAACAGTTGACATTGAAATTAAGCTCTTTTAATTGAGAGGAAAGGATTTCTTAGGGTAATATCTTTTAGTGGACCAACTTTATAGCTGGGATAGAATTAGATAACCTTTTGAACATGAGATGTTCTTCATCAGCTCTTTTAACTGGACACACAGTACATGGTATGCTTTTATACTCAGATTGCATGACAGTAGCTTTTGGAATCAGGTTCACTGTGAAAACACAAACTAAAGAAAAAACTCTAGAGCAGAGGGATGCTCCTGTTGGTAAAACATTATGACTGTGGGACTCAGGAGATTTGGTTGCAGTTTTTAAGTCTGCTATAGCTTTTCTTCATGGCCCTGGGCAAATTTTATAATCTTTCTGTGCTTTGATACCTTATCCATAAAATGAGGGGAAGATAAAATTTTGTCTCTCTTATCTATGCAGGTCCAGATTCAGTAAGGTGCTTTATGCACATAAATAGTCCTATGAATTTCAATGGGGCTACTTATACAAGTGACATTGAGTGCATGAATTTTTGCAGAGCCTTTGATTCTCAGTCTTTTTGTGTGTTATTTCTCACTATTTCTATATGCTTTCCCTAGTACAAAGGATTCCTGATCTTGTTTGAGGCTTATAAACAAATCTATAATTTATGACAGGGGTTGTCTTGGGAAGGCCCTAGGGGGTATGCGCGGGCAGATGGGGATGGAGTGCCACCACCCACCACTCTGTGTCGCCGCCTCCTAGGAGCAGGGCTGAGGGGTCGGGGGTGGGGCAAGGGCAGTGGTGCCCCTCTGTGGGCTGTGCAGGTGTTGTTCAGCCAGCTGGATGTGGGAGGGGAGAAGCTTGCATACGTCGGCAGCTGCCATCACCCACCACCCTACGCTGCTCCACATTTGGCAGCATGCCACTCCCCCCACTCCGCGTCCAGCTGTGTGCCACCCTCCCCGCCCCCCCCTGCTCCACATCTGGCTGCTGAGGGTACACTTATTAAAAAAGGTTGAAAACCCCTGATCTATGTAATATAGATCATAGAGTAGGGTTGGAAGGGACCATTGGGATGTTATTAATTCAAGGCAAGATCATCTTTGACTAAACCATTCCAGTCAAGTATCTGTCTTACCTGCTCTTAAAAGCTTTCTAGGATGGAGATTCCAGAAATCCACTGGGTAGTCTGTTCCAATACTTAACAACCCTGATAGTGATAATGTTTTTTCTCAATCCTAGACTTCTTTTGCTGCAATTTAAAACCATTATTTCTTGTCTTCCCCTGCAACCACAGAAAATAGTTTATCTCAATCCTCCAACAGAGCTAATAGCATACTGGGATGCATTAGCTGATGAGTCACGAGCAGGGCTAAGGAAGTGATACTTCCTCTCACTTAGCAATGGTGAGACTGCACCTGGAGAACTGTATCCAGTTCTGGGCGCTGCACTTCAAAAAAGACGTGGGGAATCTTGAAAGAGTCCAGAGAAGGGCCACAAGAATGATTAAGGGCCTGGAGGACAAACCTTGTGAGGAAAGACTAAGGGATCTAGGACTGTTCAGCCTGGGGAAGAGAAGACTGAGGTGGGACTTGGTGGCTGTCTATAAGTATGTAAGGGGTGAATATCAAGAGATGGGAGAAAAACTGGTCACTAGGGTGCCCCAGGGGAGGACAAGGAGCAATGGCCATGGTTAGGGATGGTTTCAGGTTGGATGCAAGAAAGAACTTCTTTGGTAAGGGTGACCAGAATCTGGAATAGACTTCCCAAGAAGGTGGTAGAGTCCCCAGTCTTGGAATTCTTCAAGAGGACACTGGATAAACACCTTCCTGGGATCATTTGATCTCAGTAGTATTCCTGCCCAGAGCAAGGGGGTTGGACTCAAAGATCTTTCGAGGTCTCTTCCAGCCTTAATTTCTATGACTCTATGATATAACTGCCTTCAGCTTTTTGAAGTCTGTGATCAAATCTCCCTTTGGTCTCCTCTTCTCCTGAATAATTAATCTGGTGGATTATTTAGTGGATTCCGATTTCATGAATATTTCACTGTAACAGGGGCCAGAGGCTCCTGTTACTTTAACAGAAGCTGCAGCAGGTTAAGCTGGCTGTGTGGGGGCTGGAAGCTAGGAAGCAGGCTAGCTACTAGAGAGCTAGCTGCCAGAAAGCAGGCAGACCTGTAACAATAGGGTAGGGGCAAAGCAGTAAGCTTTACAGGGTGCAGAAATCTAGGTTGCTCAGGAGCAAAGAGCTACAAGCAGTGCAGCTAAGCTGCTGCAGAGTAGAGCAGGTTGATCATCAGGTCAAAATGGAAACCCTTGTGGGTGGCTGAAGAGCCACCTGACAGGAAGGGGTGGGGCTTTAGAGGGTCAGTCTGGCCCTGCGGGGAGTGGTGGCGAGAGAAAATGTTATTTGGAGGGGCTGGGGTGCGGGGGGGGGGCGGTTCAAGGTTGTGTGGGGCCATTGCAGGGCCAGTCTGCAGTGGGGGTGCTTGGCACGGGGCATGGCAGTGGCGCTGGAGCAGTGGAGCTGCGTTTAGAGGGGCTAACCCCCGTTAGCCCTGGCCTTTCACCACCTATGCCTGCAGGCAGCAGGAAGATGAGCGTCTGAGCAGAATGGCTGCAGGAGAGTGACTGACTGGCACCCAAGAAGCCCCCAAGAGCTGCAAGTAGGGTGACCACCTTTTTAAAATGTAAAGGCAGATCACATGACACCGCCCCGTGGCATGGCCAGAGCAGAGCTGAATGTGATGGGGGTGGATGCAAGCTGCCCACTGCAGGCTTGGGGCTTCCCACCATGCTGTTCTTGCCCCATGAGTCCCATGCCAGCTGTATGACCCCTGCCTGTCTGGCAGCAGCAGGGGGCATAATTCCATGCCCCCGCCACCCCTGCTGCTGCCAGGTGGGCAGGGCACATGTTGCCACTGTGGTGCAGGGCTTCTGGTGGGGGAAGGCAGTAGGGTGGGGAGCCCTGAGCCCACAGTGGGCAACCCACATCTGCCCCTGCCCCACACACAAATTTGGGGAGCATGTGCTCCCCATGCCTCCCTGGGGGGGTACATACAGTGGTAGGGTGCCCTGTGCCACCTGGACAAGCCATCCATGGCTCTGTCCCACTCCATGCCCTGGCCCAATGCACTGCCCTGGCTGGGTAGCACCTCCAGCCCCTGCCCCTCTCCATCCCTCACCATGAGGGCCTCAATCTGCCCCCTCCTCCCCCTCATAGATTTACCTACAGGGAGCTTCTCTCCATGCTGCCCAGCTGTATTCCTGGCATGTGCATGTGTGCAGGTGTGCATATGCACATGATGCACCCTGTGTCCTGCTCCCAGCAACGCCTTGCAGGCTGCAATGCTGCCAACCTGCAAGGGCAAAGCTACCATTTTCCACAGTTCCCAGCATGATGCTGCAAACCCAGGACAAATGCCATCCCAGAGTTATGCAGCCTGGGACCAGGACCAAGTTAGGGATGGGTGGTCACCCTAGCTGTAAATAAAGCAGAAGGGGGACTTATAGTGCCCCAATGCCCCAATGTGGGGAGAGTTTTGTTATATAGGTGGTGGGCTTGTGTTTATCCAGAGAACTGGGTTGTGGCTATGGGGGAAGTGTGGAGGCCAATGGAGGGATGCATGACAGGCACTCAGTAGCAGGCAGGCTAGCCTGGGGTCAGGGACCTAGAGGGCTGAGGCTGGTGTGCTGTGCTAGTTCAAGGCTAGGTCAGACAGCCTACAGGATCCCAGAGGGCTGTAGACTGGTGCAGGCTGAGGCTAGGAGGGCCAAGGCCAGTGGGAGGAGTCTGGCCTGGGGCCAGAGACCCTGAGGGCAGAAGTCTGGGGTAGAGGAAGCAGCCTGGGACCCAGAAGTCTGAGGGATAAGAAAGAGACCTACAGCTGCTGTGTGAGGGTCAGGGGGCCAGAGAGAGCAGGATTAAGTGGAGAGGGCCAAAGCCTGGGGAGATATTAGGTCCAGGGGCCCAGAGAACAAAAAGGCTGGTAGTGGAATCAGCCCAACCTAGGATCAGGAACTTAAAAGGCTGAAGGCTGGGATAAGGCCAGGGGACCAAAGAGCTGAAGGCTGAGGTCAGAGCTGAGAGGGCCAAAGTTTAGAGGGACATCTTAAACTGAGAGAGCCAAGGTTTAGGGAAGGGTGGAGGATTAGTGCCAGGGGCCCAGAGGAAAGAGAGAGCCTTGTTCTGGTTAGGGGCCTGGGAGGCTGATGCGAGAGTGACAGATGGGCCAGAGAGCCCAGTGACACCTAAAAGTAACAACTGTGAGGCATGGGCATGGCTATAGGGGTGGAAGGAGGCCACAAATAGCCCTTGAAACAATTGGTGACTTGAGACACTGATGGGGCCAGACACCTAACTCCCCACCACTTAGAGCTTCAAGAGCAGGAGTGGGGTCATCAGCTGGGTATGGGAGGGACCTGCTGGCCAAAAAACAGGTTTGGGTAACTTCCCTTTTTTCCCATAAAACAATTCCATCCAGGCATGGCAGGTGAGAAGAAAAGGGAGGGTACCCCAAGGGGCATGAGTGTGGCAGGAGGTGTGTGGCCACCGGGGTGTGTTACAGCTGCCTGTAGGGCCGGGTCCTGTCACATTCACAATACTGACTATTGCAATCAATAATGGTTGTGCCAGTCAACGGCAAAACTAGAATAGCCATAGAAAGTAAACACAAGTGAGGCAAGCAAACATATTTTACAGTGGTTTCAAATGTGTATTTGCAGGAAATATGTAATAGTATTTGCCCTGCTCTAGTACTAACAAATACAAGTGCTTCTAGCCTATGGTTGATTGAATATTCTTATTGTTCAAATGGAATGTGTTCATCACATTTAGTAACAATTGGGCTTACACACTAAGGTCAGGCAAAGATGGGAGCTGCTGATGCATATTGCCAAATCTTTTCTGGTGATCCAAGGCAACAGTCTGATCAGTCATACTTCAGTGGTTTTACAAAACAATGTAAACAGAGGATATGTATTCTGAAGGTATGACAGAAAAAATTATTAACCATATATTGGCTTGGCCTCTGAACACAGCTGAAAATCTAGACGTTGAGGCACTGTTGCCCAAAGCTGTCAAATAAGACTAGTTCAGTTGTTTCAGAAAATTGTTAATATAATGTAGTTATTTGAATACAAGACAACCCTGAATATAAGATAACACCTATAATAATTAGATTCTGTATATGGAATATTTATAAATGTGTTGTAATTTTCTAGGTATAGAATTTATTTATTGGAGGTTTGCCTTGATTTTTGTCCCCCTTCCACCACTACAGCAAGATAAATAAATCAGGGTGGGGGGTTAGGTGGTACCTTGCCCCCTGCCTTGCCAACTTCTTTCTCCTGCAGTCTCTTCTCCTCTTCCATATTGTCAGGCTCTGCTCTTTCTGAGCACATGGAAATGAGGGAAAATTTTAAAACATTGGTGGATGAATTGATGAATTTTACCTTTTTTGAACCTGATGCAAATTTTCACACAGGTATTCCACAAACATACTTTTAAGTGGCACTTGTACCTACTTATATAGAGTGCAAATTTTGCATGATATTACCACAAGCCAACAGTTCATTGGGCTGGAATTTAGCAAAGTCAACAGCATTTCAAGTCATGGTGACCCCATAGCTCAGCACTGCTCATTTCATATACCCTTACACAAAGGATTCATACACTAATTAGCCCCTGCTCATGACTGGCATCCGATGTTTTGTCATGAGTCCTGGGGTTCTCTAAAAATGTATATGTAGATGAGACATAGGGTAACTAGTCCAATTCTGCCCCATAGAGGGCAGAGCCACACTAATCCTATGTAACGGGCTGAGAGAGAGGGTGACAGGGATTCTGGGTAAACTCTTTGGGGCCTAGTTTGGTGATGTTTGCCACAATAAGATATTTAAGGCTGATGAAGAAATAGCACTTATTGGAAACAGAGGCCCAGCTCAACTGTGGAAATGAAGAAGTCAAACAAAATCAGCGTAGTGGCTCACTATAACTTGAAAAAGAGTCAGAGTTGAGGGGAACTGAGCATAATGGGCACTACCATTTATCTTACTCAGATGGACTGTAGTAATATATTATTATGGTAGGTTTCTGTCATCATTTTTGGCACCAGGGGAGGGTGTCAGAACTTGCTGAAGATCATACAACTGAAAATAATGCACTTTCTTACAACCTCTGTTTTCATGACTGACAGTTTGGTGATATTTCCTGCTGTGTTTTGTAATGAACTTAAGATACTGGTGAATTATTCTTTTCATTGGGCTTATTCAAGGAAAGGTCTCATACATATCACAGGATTAAGGCCAATCGGTCAAACAGAAGTGCAAAGGCGTGTTTCACTGAAGCATTTTCTACTGCTTGCATTCTGAATGTGGGCACATCAAGGCTGCTTATGAGCTTCCATAGGTTTCCTGTTAAGGATGGGCAACTTTTTTTTTTAGCAAATAGTGAGCATGATTCTATGGCTTCATGGCCAGAGAAACTTAGTTAGCTGTGTTAGTCTGAGGTGGAGGCATCTCCATAGGATGAGGACACCTATATTTCATACCATATTCTAAAAATATTTAAATATGGGCCTTGTTTCACCTTACATTGTGAGCGACATACATGTTGATCAGTGTTAGTGTTAGTTCAGGTTTGTGGCAGTCACACATTTAGGCCAGCAGGGACCTGGAGGACTGAAAGGTAAGAATCCCACCCCTACATCTGTTCAGGCTTCCCTCTGCCCCTCCTCTGCTTACTTGTGGGTGCGCTATTCCAGGGGAACAGAGAGGGAAGGGTTAACCTGCCAGCCCAACCCCTGCTGTTGCTTTTCTCCTAGGTGAGTTGGGCCCAGAAAACAGTTGTGGTGACAGGTGGGCAGGCAGGTTAATGCTTCCCTGCCTGCTCCTCTGAGGCAGATAGCGCAGGGGAAGGAGGGTGCGGAGGCAGTGGATCAGATCTGATCTGCGGAAGGAGGATGGGTGGGGTCTAGAGTGGCTACACCTTAATGTAACATAAACTGGATTTCATACATTTCATAGACATTAGGGCTGGAAGGGACCTCGGAAGATCGAATCCAGCCCCCTGCCCAAGGGGCAGGAAGTCAGCTGGGGTCACAGGATCCCAGCAAGATAAACATCCAATTTTTCTTGAAGGTGTTCTGAGTAGGTGCTTGAACCAACTCTGAGGCAGGCTATTCCAGACTTTGGGGGCTCAGACAGTAAAGAAATTCTTCCTTATGTCCAGACTGAAATGGTCATGCAGGAGTTTATAACTGTTCGACCTTGTCATCCCTTGGGGGCCTCTGGGGAACAGACGTTCCCCCAGATCCTGGTGAGCACCCCTGATAAACTTGTAGGTGGCCATCAGATCACCTCTGAACCTGCGCTTTTCCAGGCTGAAGAGTCCCATAGCTCTCAGCCTGTCATCATAAGGTCTGTTTTCCTGACCTTTGATCATGTGCATGGCTCTTCTCTGGACTCTCTCAAGCTTCTCCACATTCTTTTTGAATTGTGGAGCCCAAAACTGGATGCAATACTCCAGCTGCAGCCTCACCAAGGCCAAGTACAATGGGAGAATGACATGCTGGGATTTGCTTGAGAAGCCCTATGGATGCAAGCCAGTGTTTTACTTGCTTTACTAGCCGCAGCATCACATTGAAGGCTCATGTTCATCTTGTGGTCAATCATGACCCCCAAGTCCCTTTTATCCGTAGTGCTAGCCAGTGCAGCATCGCCAAACCTATAAGCATGCTGCGGGTTTTTCCTCCCAAGGTGGAAAAACTTGCATTTTTCGGTGTTACATGCCATCAGGTTCTCATCCGCCCATTTCCTGAGCCTGTCAAGGTCAGAATGGATTTCCCTCCTGTCCTCAGGTGTGGATGCTTTAACCCAAAGTTTGGTATTATCAGCGAACTTGGCCAGTCCACTTCTGACTCCAGTGTCCACATCGTTAATGAAGATGTTGAACAATATAGGCCAAGGACAGGGCCTTGAGGGACCCCACTGTGGGGGACCATGACAATTGACTTCCGTCAACCACCACCCCCTGGGTCTGACCACAGAGCCAATTCGATAGCCATCGGATTGTGGTGGACTCGAGGCCACAGTTGGCCAGTTTTGCCAAGAGGTGATCATGGGATACCAGATCGAAGACTTTTTTAAGGTCAAGATATATGACATCAATCTCTTCTCCCTTGTCCAGGTGATAGGTCACCTGGTGATAAAAGGAAATAAGATTGGTCAAGCAAGACCTACCTTGTGCTGGCTATCCCTCAGGATGTTGGCATCGGCCAGTCTGTTGAGAATGGTCTCTCTGATAATCTTTTCTAGGACCTTCCCGGGATAGAGGTCAGGCTGATGGGCCTGTAGTTTGCTGGATCCACTTTACTCCCTTTTTTGAAGATAGGCACCACATTGGCCTTCTTCCAATCTTCGGGCAATTCACCAGAGCACCAGGAGTTCTTGAAAATCTGTGCCAGGGATTGAGCTATAATGCTTGCCAGCTCCTTGAGTACCCTGGGGTGTAAACTGTCAGGGCCAGCTGACTTGAAGGTGTCAAGCCTCCCAAGGTGTTCCTTCATGAGGTCACCATTGATGGAGGGTAAGGGATCTCCCTCATCTGGGGCTCCCTGTCCTGTAATGGGCAGGGGCATCCTGTGGGATTTATGAAAGACTGGTGCAAAGTACCCATTTAGTAAGTTGGCTTTTTCCTGGGTGTTGGTTGTCAGTTGTCCCATCTGGTTTAGCAGGGGTCCAATGTTGCCCTTGCTTTTCCTCCGGCTCCCCACATACCTAAACAAGGAATTTTTGTTATCTTTGATATTTATAGCTAGTTGGAGTTCCGTCGCAGCCTTGGCTTTCCTGGTTCACTCCCTGCAGGTCCGGACCATTGTGGAATATTCCTCCTTGGAGGTGGATCCCGTCCTCCATTCTTTGTAGGTCTTTCTTTTTAGCCACAGGAGGTCCACTAGTTCCCTGGAGAGCCAAGGGGGCTGCTGTGCCCTTTTGCTTCCTTTCCTCTGAGATGGAATAGCATTAGCTTGTGCATCAAGGATTGCTCCCTTGAGGAGCAACCACTCTTCCTGAACTCCCTTCCCTTTTGAGTCATGGTCCCTTAGGGCCTCACCAACAAGCCTCCTGAGCTTGTCAAAGTCAGTTTTCTTGAAGTTGAGGACTTCTGTATTGCTGACTGTCTTGCCAGCTCTATGGCAGATGGTGAAGGTGATCAGCTCATGGTCGCTGTCACTCAGCTTCCCATCGATCATTAGGTCACTGATTAGGTCATCCCCGGTTGCCAGTACCAGGTCGAGCAGTGGTTTACCTCTCAGCCCATAGACTTCTTGTGTCAGATAGAGGTCATCCACTCATGAGAGGAAGCTTTGCAACCTCTCGGATTTAGCTGAGCGCTGTTCCCATGAGATGCCTGCGTAGTTGAAGTCTCTCATGACAACCATGGACTGGGAACATGCGGCCTCAGCCAATTCCCTGGCGAACTCCTGACTTTGGGTGGGAGGTCTGTAATAGACTCCCACCATTGTGTCCCCTGTGCCATGTTCCCCATGGATTTTAACCCAGAGGGTCTCCAGTTGTCCACCCTGGTCACCAATATTAGCTTGCAGGGACGCGTAGCTTTCCTTGACATAGAGAGTTACATCCCCGCCCCTTTTGTCCACTCGATCTCTCCTGTACAGGGTATAGCCATCTATACCTGTGGTTCAGTCATGGATGGAGTCCACCAGGTCTCTGTTATCCCTATGACATTGTAATTATGTGTGTTAAGCAGGAGGAAAAATTCTTCCTGTTTATTCCCCAAGCTCCTGGCATTTGTGTACAGGCAGGCAAGTGTCCCCTTAGGTGCCCCAGCCTTGCCTGCAGATTGTTCCAGGGCTGGGGCAGGGGTGGGCTCCCTCGGTGGGCTTAGTTTAAAGCCCAGTGAAGCAGGTCAGCCAGTCTGGCTGAGAAGAGCCTCCTGCCCAGTGGAGAGAGGTGGAGCCATCCTTTCCCAGCAACTCATTGCCTCTCTCACCAAAGAGCGGACTGTGGTCATGGAAGCCAAAGCCTTCCCGATGACACCAGCACCACAGTCTTTGGTTTACTACCTGGATTTTCCTCTCTCTCCTCAGCCCGTAGCCCGAGACTGGGAGTATCAAAGAAAACACCACCTGTGCCCCCAGATCCCTCAGCCCCGCTCCCAAATCCCTGTAGTGCTTCATGACCCAGCTGGGAGCGCTCTGAGCCATGTCATTGGTGCCCACATGGATAAGGAACATAGGGTAGTGATCAGTGGGCTGGAGTTTAGGGATCTTCTCCGCAATGTCTCAGATTCAGGCTCCCGGGAAGCAACAGACTTCCTGGGCTAAGGGGTCAGGGTGGCAGATTGTCCCCTCGGTGCCCCTCAGGATGGAGTCTCCCATGAAAAACACTTTGCGTTTTGTCTTAGGGAGGGTGGGGGTGGTAGCTACAGTTGGGCCTGTGTTGCCTGCAGGAGCTGGCAGCTTAGCAGGCTTAGCTGGGGTTGCAAGAGGTTTGTACCTGTTGCAAAGCTTCAGCAGGGCAGGGAGCTTGGTGTGGCGGACCTTATGGATAGCACAGGATTATCCTGCCCTGGAGTGGCATAACCTTGAGCCACCAAACAAGTGCTTAAAACTAGTTTAAGATGTTATTGTGCAGACATACCAGGGGTTTAAGAGCTCCAGGATTTGCCCCAAATTACTGTGTAACAAGGACCTCAGTTAAACAAAGTGGAACAGCTTCAGCAGGGGAGACTAAGGGAACTTTTCTGCACACACAGATTGGCAAATTTCTAGAAAGGAAATCTCAGTTAAAATCCCCTTGTACTGGAACAGGAAAAGAGAGGATTTGAATTGGTCCCCCACATCATGGGTGACAGTTTCAGGTACTGGACTTTGTGGTATGGGATGGAGGGTATCATTTTCCCTTACTTCAGTTTTGTCAATTTTGGTTAAGTCTCTTTATGAACCTAGACACTTGCTTTTATTAAAAACACCCAGAATCCAAATGAAACTTTTATTTCACCTGAAATTATTTTTTCCTGTAATAATTTAGGTTTTGGGTTGACTCCAAATAATCATTTATACAGTTCTGCTTCGTAGTCTACATGCCCTTAGATTTTTAACAGAATGAACCCTACATAGACATTGATACCATCATGCTGTATCTAACCATGTAGCAACAGATACGGGGCTTGAACACACAGCATACCAGCACCAGTGTAATTTCCTTTAATTTTCTGTGCTAGGATAAGTTGTGTTGGTATTGGGCATTGACAGAAAACTTACTTTCCTGGTGCAGCTGCTTGAAGAAAACATCATTATAATGCCTGGCCATTTGGTGGCAGGGGACCTGCTTGCCATAAACAAATGATTATACAGACACCTACAGCTCTGTGATTTTCATCAGTGTAAGTTTATTCCTGATACTTCCTAGCATAATTCTACATCAGATTTGTTCGATTTACACTGGTACAGGGCAGTATATCATGTGGCTTTTCCTTATTTACATTGCTATAAACATGTTGTTTGCTGAGAGCAGTAATTTTCAACTGGGGTGCCATGAGTTCCTTTCAAGGCTGCTATGGCACTGCTGCTGCTATCATGGCCAGGTGAACTGTCCCCTGTGCAGGTGTAGAGTTAAACTGGGAAGTGGCTGTGGTAAGAGGGTGGTGTTCCTGCTTACATTTGATTTATAATATAAGATAGTCATAAGATAAACCTAACTCAGGCAGGAGCACCCACTATTGCTGCAGCTACTTCTTGGCCCTGTATGCCCCTCCTGGAAAATGAGGTATGTACTGCTAAATTTGGAAAAAATATTCAGGAGTGTTGTAACACTACAAAAGTTGAGAACCATTGTCCCAGAGCCTTAAAATTAAACAGATCTGTTTTAACATTAAAGTAGATCACTTGGGTTCTACTAACAATGGACGCATCTACACATGATGCTTTAATATGCATTAACCTACGTTAATGCATATTAAGGGAACATGTCTACACATATGCACCCTTAATGCATATTAAAAATGTCAAATATAGGTTATTTGTTTCTAAATTTGATACCTGCAAATGTGGGTATCAAATCTGGGTGCAGACAAAGCGCATTAACACATGTGCAGGTGCGTTAAAGTGTATTAACAGTGTATGTTAACTGACTTGGGACTAACTTTAGTTAATGCACTTTAACATCTGCACATGTAGATGCCTTCCTAAACCTGCTTAATGCTCATTAAGCGAATGCACATTAAATTTAGGTGTGCTTAAATGCATGTGTAGACATGCCCAATGTAGCCATTGGAAGGAGCTCAGTATGGTCAAGTATTTATCTAGGGTTCTAGGCAGGTTTTGCAGCTTTCGCTGAACTCAGTGCTTCTTACAGGTAGTGTTATTAGTACCCACACTAACAAGTTTAAGGCTAAATTAGATATGCAGCTTTGACTGCGGTGTAGGAAAGTATTTTAAGCTCAGAAATAATTTAAGTATTTCTGATGATTGTATTTTTAATCTTTCCCTAGATTAATAATAGGAGTGTGCAAATTGGTTTAACAATATGAATATTGTTATGTTCCCTAGGAAAAGGGTGATAACTAGGGATCTACTGAATTTGAAGTGCTCCCCCCCCAATTCTGTGAGCAGAACGCAGGGCCCAACAGCCATTTTGCAGGCAGAGTGCAGTGGGCCCCTCTATGTCTCTGGCTCAGGGGACCTGGTGGCCATGCCCCTCACTGATGATTGGCTGTGAGGGCTGCCTGTCATGTGGCCCTGCCCCTTGCCACCAAATGGTGGCGAGGGGCAGGGCCACATGACAGGCAGCCCTTGCAGCCAAACAATGGTGAGGGGCAGAGGTGGCAGCCATCTTGCTGGCAGCCCTTTGAGTGGGCTGCCTCAGCACTCTGAGGGCTGCTGGCTCCCTCTGGGGAGGCAGCATTTTATTTTCTGTAAGTTTCCCTGTGCCCCCTTCCCCCCTGCCCCCACCCTGGACTTGTGTACATTGCCTATGAAATGAAATGTGGTAAGTCTGTGGGGAGAGAAGGTGGGGCGGATCGAGGCAGAGACAGAAAAAATTATTTGGGGGCGTGTGTGCCCAGCAGGTAAGTTCCACCCAGCCAGGGCCCCACTCAACTTACCCCTGCTCCTGCCTCTGTAGTACTGTTCCTTATTGCGATCTAGCCCCTGCCCTTTCCCTCCACCATGGACTGACCTGCTGGCCTGGGGCACATACTGGCCTGCATGCACCCAGGCACTCAGCTGCCCACCCCAGCCTCGGGTTGACTCCAAGAGACTCCGAGATCTACCTCAAGAGGCTCTGATATCTACCATGGCACAAGATCCACTGGTTGGTGCCCACTGCTGTACAGAATGTGACTGTATGTATAAACACAATCAGGACAGAATAGTTCAATAGTTTTGTAATGTTAGCTTAAATTACCAGGCTTTAAAATTTTTCTGGAAGTCATCTAAAGTTATGAGTTAGTATATTAAATGAAAGTATTGTACAGGAGACCTGGAATTGAGAGTAATTTATGGGCTTTGAACAATAGGAAGGAACATGATGGCATTTGGGGCTGAAACAAATGAAGGAAGAAAAGAGCTCCTGAGGGAAAGAGTAGGTGCCAAGAGGTGCCATTTCTGAATTTTGCTGTTGTATGTAAACAAGGAATGTATGTCTACTCTGTGATTAAGTTGTCTTAAAAAAAATATTCCTACAGATTGCCTTCCTGTCTGAATCAGGTAAACAATGGTATAATTTCTCTACTGATGCAGATAATTTTAAACACCTGACAAGGGATGAGCCAGTCATTAGTGACATTCAGCACACAGCTGGCAAAAGCTATTCTGATTCGGTGGTTTTCAGAATTTAATGGTAGCATAAGAATGACGGTGTAGCAATGGGTTGTGTAGCTCAGATCTCAGACCAATAGGAGTGGGCATAACATCTAGTATGGTGCCTGCTCCTGGCAGTCTGGGATCTTCCCCTGGCCAGACTGTGCTGCATGCAGCACCCCTTCCAGCCACTCCAGGATCTGCACTGCAGGTGCCCACCTGTGCAGCGCCATCCCAGACAGTTATCACATGTGGTACATGTCATGGGTGCTGCCTGCGGGGCTGGTCTTGTACACACCATGCCTCATATGGATCTGGTTAGACTTAGGGGGAGCCCCAGGGGCTGAATGGCAGGGCTCTGGAAGCCACATCCAGTCCACAGGCCATATGTTTGACACCACTGGTGTAAATTAAATCAGAATCGAGTTATTTGTGATCACTCAATAATTCATACCAGGCTTCTTTCTTGGTATCAGTGCTCTCAACATTATGCTAGATATTTGTATGCAAATTGGAATTCCTTAGCGAGATACACCTTCAATTACTGCCCCTGTGTATTGATTTTTATAAGTGAAATAAATTATTTTAGTCTATCTTCTTAATGAGCTTTGAGTAGAGACAAAGCTTAAACTATGGTACATTTATCAAATAAATGTTGATATACAAGATGCAAATTAGTTTCTGCTTGATTATCCACATCAGAGCTATAAGCTAAAATTATAGTAATATTACAAGAGGTTCTGCATTTGTCAAAACACAAAGTTATAATCACACAGGTAAGTTATTACATTGATATACCATGATCTGGCATTAGTTCCTAGTCAGAATTGTAATCATTAAGATTCTGAATAATCAACTTGATTAAAATCCACTGTTCTGGGGGGCACAGAAGTAATGAATCCCTGCTACAGTCAGTATCTTTATTTTATGACATATACCTGATGGCTAGAAAATGATATTTAGAGGTTTGCTTTTGGGAATTGGCTTGTAGATAAAGTAGATATGCATTAGAATAATGGTCCAGGGGGGCAGCAAGGGTTAATTGATTTCTAAAAGCCTGATTGCAACAGTTTCTTCAAGGCCCACTGTGTCTGCCACCAGCAAGCAGACACACAGGTTGGGAAATTGAAAACATGTACCACACTGTTCCAAAATATGAGATAATGTGGCACCAGGTCACAGTGCCCAGTTGCAGAACCCTAGGGATTTCTGGTTCTGAGGAACAGAACAAATTAGGAGAAGACCAGTAAAACCCAAATTAGGATGTGCGTATGTGATGGGTTTGTGAAACAAAGGAATATGCTGGCAGGACAGAATGTGGACAGTATGATGATCACAGGGAGACCAATCAGTGATGCCCAAAGATGAAGTCATCAGAGGAGAAAAAGGATATGAAAGGAAGGATTTCAGAGCAGCAAAGGGTCCCCAAGAAGGAAACCTGAGACCATCCTGGACACAGGGCATACCACCAGCCTGTCCCACTCACCCCATTGTGGATGGGGGGTTGGCCTCGGCCTCTGATTTCCAGGCTGCTGACATCTGACATTCAAAAGAGAATCTCAGAGTGAAGTTCATGTACTGGCCAGGTGTACTTTGACTCTGTGAACCCTGGGACTGGTAGATATAGAATTGTTTGCATTATTCTTATTTGCTATTACTATGCATCAATAAAATTTGCCTATTATCAAATGGGAAGGTCGGGGTCACTCTGAGGGCTTGGGTCCACCTGGAACAAGGTATCTTGGTCATAAATCCAGTGTCAACATACTTAGTGAATTCCAAATCACCTAAAACAGAGGCTGGCAACATAAGACCCATGGGCTTTATTCAGCCTGTGGAGCTGAGGAAGGCTTTGGTGGTGGTGGTGGGGCTTCATCTGGGATGGAGCCAGACAGTAAGGAGCTATACTTGCATAGCAACTGGGGCAGGGTGGGCAGAAGAGGGACAGTGCAAGAAGCACTGGCTGGAAAAAGCAGTAGCCAGGTTGGAATATTGGCCCAACTTGGATCCAAGCTAGGTTTTTTCTGCTCACAGCTCTAAAACAGCTAATCTGAAATGATGCAACTTGAAATGCCAAACTCCTTAAGTGGAATAGTAGAGGCCCTTCATTTACAGTATATAATCTTTAGTTTCAGTTATAGATTTCATATATTTCATAGATTTTTTAGGGTCAGAAGGGACCTCTGTGGATTGAGTCCGACCCCCTGCCCTGGACAGGAAAGAGCGCTGGGGTCAGATGACCCCAGCTAGGTGCTTGTCTAGTCTCCTCTTAAAGATCTCCAAGGTAGGGGAGAGTATGACCTCCCTTAGAAGCCCATTCCAGATTTTGGCAACTCTCACCGTAAACAATTTTTTCCTAATGTCTAATCTAAATCTGTGCTCCGTTAGTTTATGGCCATTGTTCCTAGTAACCCCAAGGGGTACCCTGGTAAACAGAGTATCCCCTATTCCTTGCTGCCCCCCACCTGCCCCCCCCAAATGAATTTGTAGGCTGCTACAGGATCCCCTCAGCCTTCTTTTATGGAGGCTGAAGAGATCCAGGTCCTTCAATATCTCCTTGTAGGATCTTACATGTAGGCCCATAACCATACAAGGAGAGCCCTCCTCTGAACCTTCTCAAGGTTATCCACATCACTCTTGAAGTGTGGTACCCAGAACTGGATGCAGTACTCCAGCTGTGGTCTTACCAATGCTGCATAGAGGGGAAGTATCACCTCCTTAGACCTGCTCATGATGCACCTTCTGATGTGTGAAAGAGTGCAGTTGGCTTTACTTATCATTTCATCACATTGACGACTTGTGTTTATTTTGGAGTCAACTATGACTCCGAGATCCCTTCCTGTTGCTGTGCTGCTTAGAAAGTCACCTCCCAGCCTGTAGGTGTATTGGTGAGTCTTTCTCCCTAGATGTAGCACTTTGCACTTATCCTTGTTAAACTGCATCCTATTCTGTTCTGCCCACATTCTCAACCTGTCCAAATCCACATGAATCTGCTCCCTGCCCTCCAGCATACTTTACCCCAGAATTTGGGGGCTGTCCGTAAATTTGGTCAGCATGCTTTCCACGCTCTCATCCAAGTCACTGATGAAGATATTGAACAGCACTGGTCCAAGGACCGAACCCTGGGGAACTCCACTGCTCACATTTTTCTAGGCTGAAAGCGACCCATCCACCATCACCCTCTGTGCCCATCCTATAAGCCAATTCTCCAGTCCCCTGACCATGTAGTAATCTACGCTACAATCACCTAATTTGTTTATAAGACTGGGATGTGACACTGCATCAAAGGCCTTTTTAAAATCCAAGTAGATGACATCTGTGGCAGAATATCATCTCTGCCTCTCCCCAAACTCTGCTACGTGACAATTTGGTTACCATGGTCACTGCAAAGGGCAGACTCCTCTGCCCCATCTCTTTATGTAACCCTGAGTTGTAACCTGAGCTGGATACATTCCTGAGGGAGGGGGAAACCTGCTCTCTCTGCCTATGCAACTGGCATCACATACCTGGCTGGGGGGCTTAAACTCCCTATTGTTCCAAGCAATGCCAACCTGACTGGGAGGGGGCTAAAGACCCTGCCAGCCAGTCTAGCTGACAACCAGTGATGCATTTCAAATTGGTTGGCTGGCAGCCAACAGTTGCTGGCCTTCATACCAGGTAAATGAGGTCATAAGGTTTATGTAAGTTAAGGCCTGTGTCGCAGGGCACCTCGGTGCGCCTGCTCCTAGAGAGAGGAGAAACTGCCAGGGAGAGAGTGAGCGCGCCCTGGCCTGACATAACGAGGCCAGCTGAGGGTTGCCAGCGTAACGCGCGCAGCTGCGGGTTGCCGGAGCAACTAAGGGGAGCCAGCTGCCTGTAGGAGGCAGGGCCTGGCCCTTATAAAGCCCAGGGCTGAGGCTAGGCTGGCAGTTCTCTGCTAGCAGCCAGAGAGGCAGGAGCTCATGGGGCTAACAGCAAGTACCGCTCGAGCGGAGTTAAGCCATGATGTTAAGTTATAGCCAGGTGGCTTTGGGTTGTGTTTTGAGTTATAGCCAGGAGGCTTGAAGTTGTGTTTGTGTATTACAACCGGAGGTTTGGGTGAGGCTGTAGGGGTTGGAGGAGGCCTCATCAGGAACTCACAAGGGAGTGTGAGGGCACGCTAGGCCCTGAGAGTTACAGGGCAGAGTCGTGAGGTCAGTTAGCTCAGAGAGGAGCGGCTGAGCCTCATAGGGACCCCAGAGAGTGTGGGGTGCCCTAGCGTCAAGAGGGCGCAGTGTCCTCATAGGGACCCCATAGGGGTGGGGTGCCCCAGCGCCAGTGAGGGTGCGGTCTAGCGCCAGGAGGGCGCAGCATTCTCACAGCGCCAGTGAAGGCGCAGCTTACGCGCCAGTGCAGGAGCAACTGGCGGTGAGGAGCGCAACCAGTGGGTTGCGGTTGCAACCAGTGGGTTGCGGACGGGGGACACAGCCCCCGGGTTGTGTGCAGGGTATGTAGACCCCAGCCCCAGAGAGAGGGGCGGTTCTATCAGGGAGCCCAAGGTGGGCATGGCGAGCCCCAAAGAGGGGGAGCGCCATATTAGGAAGCCCAGGACGGGCGCAGCAGACGCCAGCAAGGGCGTTACTTGCGGGGTGCATAGACCCCAGCCCCAGGGAGGGGCGATTACTGAGGAGCCCGGGAGGGGCTATACAGAGGAGCCCTAGAGCGGGGCGATTATTGAGGAGCCCGGTAGCAGGCTAGCACCACGGAAAACCCAGGGAAGGGCAAGGTGCTGCGGTGGCCCCCGAGGGGACGGGGAGTAGCAGCGTGGTGAGCCCATATCAGAAAGGGTGGTAGTGCGGTGGGCCCAAAAGACCGGTGGCTCAAGAGGACGTCCCAGAGGGGACTAGTTTATTATAGAGAAGGCCCAAGAGTGGGCATACGTGTATTTTGACCTAACAACGTCTTTCCCATCAGCGAGGCTTGGGGCGTGGTATTAGGGGTGGTAGGAGCCATGCATAGCCCATAAGGCTAGGGTGTCCGGGGGACACCCACCGTATCGGGAGACCCCCAGGGGTCCAGGAGCACATGGGGACAGAGGTCCCGAGTAGCCGTGCCCAGGGAGTCATAGGCAGCCTCCCTATTGCATTTTCCAACAAGACGTGGCGGGCGAGAATAAGAGGGTGCCTTGGGCCGGCCTTGACACGGAGCGAGGGACCTCGAGGAGATCACGGCCCTCCTGAAGGACCCTGCCGTGACAGCCTGACTAGGGGGAGGAGCAGTAGCCATGAAGAAAACTCAGAGAGAAACTGGAAAATTTGAAACTTGCTCTCTCTCTTGAAACTTATTATCATTGAATTGCTTGCCTCCAGAGGGAGTCTCCACCTGCCTCTGGATGATATTCATGAGTAAGCTACCTGAGATCTAACTACATATATACCTTGCAGTAATTCAAATACGTGATAAAGGCTACCATGCCGCCTTGCTCTAAGGGATTTCTCTGATATTGCTCTACTCTGTACCCTATTCCGAACCTACTCCTTGTAACCAATAAGGTTTTCCTTTGTACCTAGCATGGGAAACTTATTGGGAGAGGGGCTAGATTATGCCTTGGGGTCCCCTTGGTTCGGCTGACTAAGGGAGACTACTATTTGTGCTTCAGACTGAGGGAAGCACCCTCAGTTCTTGCAGTGCATCAAGTACCTTCAAGAACTAATAGGCCTGTGTTTCCCAGAGGGCACAGGTCCAGGATCAGTCCAGACTCTGGGTGCTGGTGTTACCACCCAGGCTAGACACTGTGCTTCAGAAAGGGGGTCAGCCAGACGTGAGGCACTCCAGGGAGGCACTCAGAGCCTGGAAGGTGGTTGGGCCCAGTGAGGTGAGTGGCTCAATGCAGTAGCACCCCCTACTAGCCTGCCACAACATCTACCTCAACTCCTGCATTGAAGCATTTTGTGACCTGGTCATAAAAAGAAACAAGGTTAGTCAGGCAGGATCTACCTGCTGTGAAGCCATGCTGGTTGCCCTTCAGCATAATTTTTCCTACTGGACTCCCACAAATGTGATATTTAATAATTTCTTTAAAGGTTTTCCCAAGGACAGAGGTGACGCTAACCAGCCTATACCCAGATCATCCTTTCTCCCCTTCTTAACAATAGGGGCCATATTGGTCCTTTTCCAGTCCTCTGGGACCCGTCCTGAGTGCCATGGGTGCTCAAACAACCTCACTAGTGGTTCTGCAATGACATTGGCCAATTCCTTCAGCCAATTCCTTCAGCAAAAGTACTATATATTTCAGTATAATCTGGTTCAGCTACTTCAAAAGTCTTTCACAGGATAAATTTGAAATATTAAAATCACCTAAAAATGTGAAGCCAAGATGAAACTTAATGTTTGTAGTTACTTAGATCTTTCCATGACCCCTATGCTCTGAAATAACACACTACCAATGATGACTACATTTTAGTACTGGGTGAAGAGATTCTTAAAGAGAAAGCATATGCAGTACTTTGGAATCTACCTAGATTGAAAAGCACTTAAAAAATTTTGAAGTGTAAATCACTGGCAGGAGCACTTACTTTTGGGGGCCAGGGAGCATGCTGGCTTGACCACTTGTTTGTGGGCAGGCTTCCCACCTTACTTGTCTGCCATGCCTTGTTGAAAATTAAAGATGTTAATTAGGTGGGAGACTGCCCTTTGAGTGCCCTGATATCCAAGGGTGGTAAACACGTGACTTCTATCTCCCTGCTATCATGTCCCATGCCTTGCTGATGTTCCCATGAGTTGTGCCATGCTCCAGCATGAAGCCGGGCCTAACTCAGTGCAGTGTTAAGCTTCTCTTGTTCTGGGACACATACATATTGCCCCCCCTCTCATTGGGGGTCTCCTGCACTCTGCCTGCTCTCATCAGGCCTCTTTCATTCATACCCATTTTGGGCCTCATTCACCCTGTCCTTCTCCCTTGAGTGATCCCAGAGGTCCATCAGACTTGGCTCTTTACTTCTCAGCCAGCCCTGGTACAGCCTTTTGGGCGTCTCCCATAACCCTCATCTAAACGGTGGCTGGGCCACCCTGATCTCTTGCTGGGTAACACAGCCCAGCTGTTCTTCATTAGGGCTGATAACTTGACCCTATCACTCACAGATCCTGCTCTGCCACCTCACTCAGCCTCTGGCCCACTTACGGCCTCAGGTGCCTGAAGGCTTACCCAGACCTTCCTGCCCCTTCCTGCCAGGGCCTCAACTCATGCCCCTACTCTCAGGGTCTCAACTCATGCCCTACTTCATTCCAGGATCTTGCACCCCTGAGGGCTCAGGTGCCCAACATGGGTGCACCTGGCTCTACCTTCACCCCAGGGTCTTATACCCCTGAGGGCTCTGGTGCCCCATATGGGCATGCCTGGCCTGCCCTCCCTCTGATGTTAATAACCCACCTGCAGGTGTGGGCTGGGGTTTTCAGGCATCCATCCTCACCTTTCATTGGGGAGGTAACTGGCCTGGCATTTCTTGGGGACTCCCTCACTACAGAGAGGCTACCTTTCCCTGGCAGGGTGCAGTTTCACATCATGCCCAGGACCAGAAGCCTCCAGTCATCACCATAGCTCCTTCCCTTACCTCCAATATGTTCCTAGGGCAGCTGGGTGGCATTGCTCCCTCAGCTGCTGGCTGCAAACTGCTGCCTCTGTCTGCCTAAGTTTGCAAATGGCCAACTTAATCATAGTTTCATAGTTGGTAGGGTCGGAAGGGACCTGAGGAGATCATATAGTCCGACCCCCTGCCATGGCAGGAAAGAGTACTGGGGTCAAACGACCCCGGCCAGATGTTCATCCAGCCTTTTTTTAAAGACCCCCAGGGTAGGAGCCAGCACCACTTCTTTTGGAAGTTGGTTCCGGGTCCTAGCCGCCCTGACAGTGAAACAGCGCTTCCTAATGTCTAGCCTGAAACTACCCTCTGCTAGGACCTGCCTGCTGCCTGCTCCAGCTCTTCAAGTGGCAGTACACCTTTGGTCTTAAAATGGTTCTTGCTCCCGCTCTTCAAGTGGCAGTACACCTTTCCTCTTGAAATGGTTCTTGGGTGAGGCTTTCCCTGATGCTCACTCAGCAGGCTCACTCTGAGTGTGTCTCCAGGCTGCCCTCCATGCAGGTACTTCTCCTGCCTGCTGCAGCCAAACATAAGTGGTGAGCACCCACATTGTGCTCTGCCATATACTGCCATTTCTTTAGCATTTTTTTTTCAGGGAAGTGTCCAGTAGCAGGCCCTCCATTGTCAGGGCCCTCACCACTATGTAAGATAGAGGCACTTTCATCAATTACACAGGAGCCTTTCAAGACATCCAAAATGGCACTATTTGCCCTGAGTGCAAATGAGAATCAAGCCTAGATTCTTGTGGACTCATACATTTTTAGTGAGGTCTTAAATTCTGGTATTTAGTTCCTTCCCATATTCATTACGTTTTATTAACTGCTCAATTACCACTTCACTATATCAACTCCCCAAGGCTCTGTTCTGTGTTTGAGAAAATCCTTAGAATTGCTACCACATGGGAGTAATACTTTCACCAGTACATGGTAGACCATAAACAATTTTTGGTTTTCTCTATTTAGCATTCAGTGGCAAAGAACCAAATTATGCTGCACACTCCAGTGAACCTTAAGAACTAGAATAACTTACTACCCCCTCCTCCCCCCGGTCAGAGAGATTGGCTGAGGGTGGACCTCCGATTCCCCAGCTGGTGGAATTGGCTATGGGAGGACCCCCCCCCACATCAGCAAGATTGACTGCAGGGGGACTCCCCCCCCGGTCACTGACTGGTCACTGGGGGGTATATTCCCCCCTGACTAAGGTGGCACTAGTCACCCATTCAAGTAAACTTACCTAATTTTGTGTTGCTTTTACAGACAGCGTAAGGCAATAGTACCTGTGTAGTGCCCTTTCAATTCTTTGCCTTAAAAATTTACTGGCCTAATAACTAAGGACTTACTCATTTTGTGATTTTGTGGATTTTGCGGAAACCATGAAATTGGGCATTGTCTGAGAAATTGGGTAATGTCTGTGAGATCTGCAAAATAAAATTAAAAGCTTACTAAAAATAAAATTCTGGATTCCCAGTGGGAGCTAGCACTCTTCACGGCAGCTACAGCCTGGCCTTGCAGTCCACTGGGGAGGGGGCGGGGGAAGGGAGCCACTGGTGCAAAGGAGAGCAGCCAATGTGGCAGCTACCAACCCCCTGCCCCTCACCACTGATTGGCTGGGAGGGCTGCATGTTACAAGTCTCTATCCTTTTCTGCCAATCAGTGGTGAGGGGTAGGGCAATGTGACAGATAGTCCTTTCAGTCAATCAGTGAAGAGAGTGGGGCCAGTAGCATTCCTTGGCCAAGTAGAGGTGTAAGGGGCCTCTGCTGTGATAGGCCCAAGAAAATGGTGGCTGGCCCCATGATCGGCCTGAGAAATGGGCCACCTGCCTCCTCAATTTTAGTAGGTCCCTTCAAATAACAAATGCCACACTATCCAAGAAAGGGCTAACAAGCTACTGTGGATTCAGTTAGCCTTCCTTTACCCTGTTACATCTACTATAGAGATCAGATTTGGAGGTGGAGATTAAAAGGGGAAGTGCACATCAGTTGGTATTAGCTGCAAGGTTAATATCAGTGTCAGGACACCAACCTCTAGCTCTCATGCTATGAGAGTTGG
This sequence comes from Alligator mississippiensis, assembly GCF_030867095.1. Taxonomy (NCBI): domain Eukaryota; kingdom Metazoa; phylum Chordata; order Crocodylia; family Alligatoridae; genus Alligator; species Alligator mississippiensis. Next base: position 56,408,031 of record NC_081825.1, on the reverse strand, counting down.
GCTCTTGATTGGGGTCTGACATCGTTCTTATGAAGGGATGATGCTGGACTCTGTCCATTGATTTCAGTGGTGTCCTATGTAGTCTAATAAAAATCTTTTGACTTTTGTAGTTGAGTGGGGACCCATTGGTAGCTTGTCATAAGGACAGGAGTGTCTTGATCATTGTCCAGCATCCTGTTTTTGTTTTCTTTCACTTGGAGACTGTACATAGTTTAATCTGATTGTGCATTTGAGAACTGAAAATAAATGAGGAAAAATTGTTCAACCAAGGGTGAAACATCCAGACATATTATTAGTCCAAGTAGTACATCAAATTAACTTTTCCCAAACCTATTAATCAGATCTTGTCATAACATTTTCTGTAAGCTTGAGAAACATTACTTGAGACCCACCCTCTAGCAAATGTAGTAGATTCCTTTCCAATATATGAAAAGATTAAGATGTTAAGGAGGCTTAGGGCATAAGCACTTGAACAAATTACTGCAAAACAAAGGGCAGTGTAATTTTACCGTGCATTGCTTGTTCCATAGTGATTGCCTATGTGCATACTTGAGCTGTAGGAAAGCTGTCATCTTTCATCTACTGCAGGGTAAGAGTATGTACATAGGCAATCACTCTGAAATAACTGATGTGCATCAAAGTTCACCCTCCTTTGCCTTGGAGTAACTTGGTAGTGTGTCTATGCTCTTTCTTTGCAAGTTTGTCCCTCAGGGTGGAGTGCCTAGTCTCAAGAAAGCCCAGGGGCCTCAGAACCATGAGGCTCCAGCTACCAGAGTACTCTGCGTGCATTCTGGAGAATTGAAATACTGAAGTAACACTTCACAGATATTAGCAGACCATCACCATATTGCTGTGAGGTAAGTGTCTCCATTTCCCTGGGAGAGAAACAGAGGAACAAAGGCCATAGGGTTATAGCAAAATAGGGCTAGAAGGGACCTTACAGTGTTATCCAGTCTAGCCCCCTGCTCAGGGTAGAATAATCGCTGCCTGGATCACCCCAACCAAGTATCTGTCCAGCTTGCTCTTGAAAGTTTCCAGGTATGGAGATTTCACAGCTTCTCTAGGCAGCCTGTTCCAATGCTTAACTACCCTAATCATCCAAATGTTCTACCTAATCTCCAACTTTAATTTTCTCTGATGGGGCTCGAGTCCATTACTCTTAGTCCTGTCACCTATTGTTTCAGAAGGTGATAAAGTACTTAGAAAAGTTCATCTCCATCTTCTTTAAAATCGTCCTTCAAATCTACTCTTGCTCATCTCTTCTCTAGACTAAGTAACCCTAGCTCTTTCAGCTTTTCCTCATAAGCTTCCAGGCTTCTAATACTTTTTGTTGTTGATTTCCACTGAACTCATTCAAATCTGTCCATATCTTTCTTGAGTGTGGAGCCCAAAACTGGACACAATACTCTGAATTGGGACTCACCACTGCTGAACAGAGAGGCAGAATCACTTCCCTTGATTTGCAAATGACAATCCTGTTAATACAATCTAGTGTACTGCTAGCCTTCTTGCAGCTAGAGCACACTATTGGCTCATATTCAGCTCATGGTCCACTGTAACCCATAGGTCTTTCTCTGTAGTATACTGCAGTCTAGTATTTGTGCATGCAGGTATTCCATCCCAAGTGCAGGACTTTGCACTTATCCTTGCTGAATCTCATCTCCTTGATTGTTGACCATTTCTCTAGTCTACCCAGGTCATTCTGGATCCTAACCCTACCCTCTGGAGTGTCTGCAGTTCCATCCAGTTTAGTGTCATCCTCAAATTTGCTAAGTGTGCACTCAATTCCATAGTGCAAATCATTAATGAAGATATTAAACATTACTCAACCCAGGACAGATCCCTGGGTTGTCCTGCTATATACCTCTTTTCATCTAGACATTGAGCCATCAATGACTACTCATTGAGCACAATGAACCAACCAATTATGTGTGAGCCTTACAGTACTTTAATCTAATCTGTTGTTCCTTCACTTGTTAATGAGAATCTCATGTGTGATAGTGTTATAAGCCTTGCTAAAGTCAATTCATATCACATCCATTACTCTCCACTCATCTGCAAAGCCTACTACCTTATTGTAGAAGGAAATCAGATTGGTTAGGCATGACTTTGCACCTACTGAACCCATGCTGGCTGTTCCTCATTGCCTCATTCTCCTCTGTGCTTTACAATAGATTCCTTGATCTTTCCAGGTATTGAGGTCAGACTTTCTAGGTATTGAGGTCTGGATCCTCGTTCTTCCTTTTCTTAAAGATGGGCACTATATTTGCCCTTTTCTGATCATCCAGGATCTCACCTAACCTCCTTGAGTTCTCAAAGAGGATAGCTAATGGCTCTGAAATTACTTCATTCAATTCCTTTGGTACCCTAGGGTGCATCCCATTTAGCCCTGCCAACTTAAAAGCATCTCTAAGTAATCTCTGTTTTGCCATTATCCTAGGTTGTCTGTCCCTGTCTTTGCTACCAACCACACTTGTCATCTTGTAGCAGCCCTGATTCATGAAGACTGAAGTAAAAAAAACATTAAATACTTTACCCTTACTGCATCATCTGTAACTAGATTGCCTTTTGCAGTCTGTAAGGGAACTATAGTTTCTTGGTCTTCCTCTTACTCTCAATATATTTGTGGAATTCCTTTTATTGTTTTTCATGTCCCTTGCCAGATACATCTCAAAGTGTGCCTTGGCTTTCCTAATTTTTTCTTTGCGTGCCCTCTCTAGTAATATGACTGACTTTCCACATTTTATAGGATTCCTGTTTTGGAAATTCAGCTCATTGAACTGATTGCTGTCTCTTCTGTGGCGCTTCCCATTCTTCAGTCTTATTGGGATAGCTTGCTTTTGTGTCCTTAATATGGTTTCCTTAAAGTACAGCCAGCTCTCCTGGACTCCTTTTCACTTCAGACTTTCCTCCTAGAAAATCCTCCCCACCCATTCCCTGAGTTTGTTAAAGTCTGCTTTTATGATTTTATGAACACTTTTCAAAAGAGGTCACTATTTCTGTGGGTTGACCCTCTCTTTTTCAGGTCCTTAACTTTCAGACTCCTAGGGGGCATCCAGACGAGTGTGCACATGCCTTTTGTGGCATTTCAAAGCAGTTCCGTTGTTAAGAAAAAAATTAATCTTATCTGTGCTGCATATTTTCAATGTGAGCTCTAAATTTAATACCTGGAAATCCAGGTTTAAAAAACCCCCACAACCTGTGGGAAAAAGTGGGGCAGGACTGTAGGACTCTTTGGAGGGCTCTCCTGAATCCTCCAAAGAGACGCGGGAGGCAGTATGCAGCCCCGACCCTCTGCTTCACAGCAGGTAATGAGCTGGTGCAGAGCACTGGGAAAAGCGGCCCCTTGCCCACCCCATGGCCAGTGCTCCTTGCTGCAGCCACTTGCAGCCTGCACAGGGCTGTCATGAGCAGGCACAGGCAGCCCCAGGCAGGCTGCAAGCAGCTGCAGCGTGGGGCGCCGGCCACAGGGCGGCTGAGGGGCCACTTTTCCCCACGCTCAGCACCAGCTTATAACCTGCCCCCACTGCCAGCTTTGATCCCCTGCTGGCTCCCGGCTCACCCATTGGGGCTGCTCTGCGGCAGCAGCAGCTATGGCCCCACCACTTGCTGTGCCGGGCAGTGTTTGCCATTGCTGCCTGGCGCGCGAGCTCAGGGCAGGTGGCAGCAGCAGCAGCAGCAGCAAACACTGCCTGGTGCAGCAAGCAGGGGGGCAGCAGCTGCTGCCACCATGGCGCAGCCCCAATGGGTAAGCCTGGCCCCAGCTGGCTGCGGGGGCAGGATACAAGTTTGGTGCTAAGCACTGGAAAAGCAGCCTCTCACCTGCCCCGTGGCTGGCGCCCTGTGCAGCAGCCACTCACAGTTTATGTGGGGCTGCCTGTGCCTGCTCATGACAGCCCTGTGCGGGCTGTAAGCAGGTGCAGCAGGGGGTGCTGGCCACAGGGCAGGTGAGGGACCACTGTTCCCCGGGCTCCTTCCCTGCCTGTGGTCCTCCCCTGCCCTTCCTCCCCCACCTTATCTGAGTTTCCGGTGTGGGGCAGCCACATGGTCCCAGGCCAGGAGCCCCCAGGGTCAGGTGCGCCCTGCTGTTGCAAGAGCCTGCCGGGCTTCCCTTGGGTCCTACTACCCCTGGTTTCTGTCATTTTTGACAGAACCAAGGACAGATCCATATTAACTTTCTACATTTTTAGGGGCCCCACGGGCTGGATAGAAAGGGTTTGGGAGAGCATATCAAACTGCTTCTGTCACTTTATGAAGACTCGTACTCAGCTTCTCTAAAGACATAGCACTAAAAAGTGCCTGAGATGCATGCTTTCCATAGCTCCTTAGCTATATAATTATATCATAGACCATTCCTGTCAGCTCTTTTCAGCCTTTAATCAGCATTTAAACCTGGCAGTTGGCAAAGTGAACCATTGGAAGGTGGCCAACATGCACAATGACTGTATTCTTCTCCACATCAAATAAATGACACTAAGCAAGGTAGGTAAACCAGCTTGGCAATAGGGGTATAGAGGTAACTGGAGTGGGAGAGGTCTGGCTGGACAGACTGCACAATTAGTTTTCATGATGTGCAGCAGAGAGAAAAAAAAGTCCCTAAAAATGTTTATTATAGGTTTTAAAAAAGGCTTAAGTTGTTGCTTGTACTGCAAAGCACAATGAAACACATGCATTCCCCACTTTGGCTGTTTGGGATGCAGGTGCAAGGAATCTTTGCCCAGATTGCTGAGGGAGCCTGGGCTTTTTGTAGAGCATAAATGGGAGAGGGTGCAGCTATCCTTACAATTAAGGAAGCAGGTCAATTAACACAGCTCTCCCTTTACACTTTAGAATGCCTCAGACACACATGCAATTAATGGTGGCAGCTTGCCCACTAGAGATTAATCCCAGCTGCTTGTCCTCATACCTAATTATGACACCACTTCTTTCCTCATCACCCATATAGATCTCCGTTCTTAGGGCTGCTGCTACTGCTTGGCCCCCTCTTCTCTTTCCTTTCTACAGTATAGAGAGGCCGAGGACTGGAGCTGCCAAGGAGGAGAAGGAAATAAGCCAGGTGAGGGCAGAGGAAGAAAAAGGAGGAAACAGATTCCAGCAGCTCTGGGCTGGATCTGCCACCCCTTCCCTCCCCCTAGTACTTATTGCTGGCCCAGCATGACTCTCATTTGGATGTGTCTATTGAGTTGTGGGCAGCTTTCCTTGCTTTCCTCCCAAGCCTCCTTTTGCTCCTTCCAGGGGAATGAAAGAGAAGAGCAGGGGGTCTAGAAGGAGCCCCTCCTGGTTTCCCCATCCTATCATTCCCTGCCTCCCTGACACCCAAGTCAGCTACTGACCCCCATCCTGCCCTGTATCTTTCTGTGGGAGAGGAACCTGAGCCACTTCTGATACAGATGCAGGTGGGAGCTCTGGCACCAACCTGAAACCATGTCAATACAAATCTTCCAACAGCTTTCCCACCCCCTGCAGTCACAGAAAACAAATGGACCTTGTGGTGTATGCTATGCCTGTTAGTCTGTATCTCTTGTAATCAGGGTCTGTGCTGTCTGCTCAGCAGGTAGACTGGCTCATTTTAAAAGCAACCAATTGGCAGGCAACCAATATTGCAACAGCCCTGGTGCCTCCAAGAAGGGACCTTGACCTGAAACTGTGAATTGGCACCACCCCCACTACTGGGCTTTAAGCACACCTAATCATCTTTTTCATGGGTCCCAAGAGCCAGCTCTTGGATGTAGTAGTATTGACTAAATAACCTAGTATCTGTAATAAAAAGAAGAATGATAAATGTTTAGCTCTAATAGCATTGGAAGTGTCAATCAGTTATGTTACATGTGTCAATCAGTTATGTTGGAAAAGGGCCAATGTGGTTCCCATTTTCAAAAAAGGGAGGAAGGAGGACCCAGGAAACTATAGGCCAGTTAGTCTTACCTCGATCCTGGGTAAGCTTTTTGAGAGAATTATCCTGGTGCATGTCCATGAGGTGCCAGCAGGGGAGGTTATGCTTAGGGGCAACCAACATGGGTTCATCAGAGGCAGGTCCTGTCAGACCAACCTAGTGGCCTTCTATGACCAGGCCACAAAATCCTTAGATGCAGGGGTAGCAGTGGACGTAGTCTTTCTGAACTTCAGGAAGGCCTTCAACACTGTCTTTCACCCCATTCTCATTAAAAAACTAGGGGTCTGTGGTGTCGACACTAACACAGTCAAATGGGTCACTAACTGGCTGGAGGGCTGCACCCAGAAAGTGGTAGTGGATGCGTCATTTTCTACCTGGAGGGATGTGGGCAGTGGGGTCCCTCAGGGCCCGGTCCTTGGACCCGTGCTGTTCAACATCTTTATCAGTGACTTAGGATCATAGAAGTAGGGTCAGAAGGGACCTTGTAGATCTTCAGGTCTGACCCCCTGCCTAGGCAAGAAGAAAACTGGGCTCAAATAACCCCAGCCAGGTAGGCATCAAGCCGCTTCTTAAAGACCCCCAGGGTAGGAGCCAGCACCACTTCCCTTGGACTTGGACGAGGGGGTAAAAAGCACCCTGTTCAAATTTGCTGATGACACTAAGATGTGGGGGGGAAGTGGGCATGCTAGAAGGGAGGAATAAGCTGCAATTGGACCTAGACAGGTTACAGGGGTGGGTGGATGAGAACAGGATGGGTTTCAACACTGACAAGTGCAAGGTGCTACACCTGGGGAGGAAGAACCAGCAGCATACCTACAGGCTGGGGAACTCCTTTCTTGTCAGGGCAGAGGCAGAAAAGGATCTTGGAATCATTATTGATGCCAAAATGAACATGGGCTGACAGTGTGGGGACGCAGTCAGGAAGGCCAACCGCACCTTGTCATGCATCCACAGATGCATCTCTAGCAGGTCCAAGGAGGTCATCCTCCCCCTTTATACAGCACTGGTCAGGCTGCAGCTGGAGTATGAGTCCAGTTCTGGGTGCCGCACTTCAGGATGGATGTGGACAGCATTGAGAGGGTCCAGAGGAGGGCCACCCGCATGATCAGGAGGCAGCAGGGCAGGCCCTATGAGGAGAGACTAAGGGACCTGAACCTGTTCAGCCTCCACAAGACAAGGCTGAGGGGGGATCTAGTGGCCTGTTACAAACTAGTCAGAGGGGACCAGCAGGCATTGGGGGAGTCCCTGTTCCCCTGAGCACTACCAGGAGTGACTAGAAATAATGGTCACAAGCTGGCAGAGGGTAGATTCAGACTAGACATCAGGAGGCGCTACTTCACAGTCAGGGCAGCTAGGATCTGGAACCAACTTCCAAGCAAAGTGGTGCTGGCTCCTACCCTGGGGGTCTTTAAGAGGAGGTTAGATGAACACCTTGCTGGGGTCGTTTGACCCCAGCATTCTTTCCTGCCAGGGCAGGGGGTCGGACTTGATGATCTGCTCAGGTCCCTTCTGACCCTACCAACTATGAAACTATGTTCCAAACATAAAGAAGCCCTGAAACTAGGATTTGCATGCCACAAAAACATGCAACTGTGCATGAGATTATTTGGTGGAAAAGTTGGTAATTCCTGGTTTAACTGTGATCTAATTTATTGCTCCTCCATGGATGATGTGCTCCAACATTATTCTTAATTTTGTTAAACTGCTTGCTCCTCTATTTGTTGGCACCAGTATATGGAGAAATAGCTAGTTGGCTTATTTTCAACACTACTTTATCACCTTATGAAAGAATGCCTTGCATGGTGCCCTATAGTTTTCTACAGAGTGAAGTACAATTATTTTTATTTGTTACTTATTATTTTTACTGTTTTGAACAACCACTGCTTCTTTTGAAGAGAACAGAACAATAACACAAAAGAAGGAAATATCTATTACTGAAAGAAAACAGCAATAGCAGACTCTCTGTTGCTGTGATCAACAGTCCAGATCAATCCCTTAGAGAGGAAAGGAGCAGGAGAAACAATCAAAAGCCATAAAAAGCAACGAAGTTTTGTATGAAAAATTTGACCTGGGGACAATGTTTCCTCTAAGGAGCAGCGGTCCGTAAATGCGCTGCCTCGATCCATCATGGGACACTTACTGAAAGGGGGCTGAGGGCCAGGGGCTGGGGCTGGATGCTGGGGGCTGAGGGCCAGGGGCTGGGGCCGGATGCTGGTGGCTGGAGGCTGGGGCCAGGGGCTGGAGCCAGAAGCCAGGAGCTGGAGCCAGGGGCTGGAGGCCAGAGGCTGGAACCGGGGGCCAGGGGCTGGAGCTGGGGGCCAGAGCCGGGGACCAGGGGCTGGAGCCAGAGTCTGGCGCGGGCTCTGTCAGCTCCGGGGAAGTGCTCCACTCCCTCACATGAGGGCCGGGGAGTGGAGCACTTCCCCAGAGCCGGCGGAGCCCGCCGCAGCCTCCATCACTGCCTTGCCTCACCTCAGGTAGGAGCCGCTGCCTGCCTCAGTGAGGCTCCGCCAGCTCTGGGACACTGCTTCACTCCCCGGCCCTAACGCCATGTGCGTCCTCACTCCCCAAGGTGATGCAGGGGAGCAGAGCAGTGTCCTGGAGCCGGCAGAGTCTCACTAGGGCAGGCAGTGGCTCCTCCCCAAGGTGAGGCAAGGCAAGGATGGAGGCTGGCGCGGGGGGCTGGCGCGGGCTCTGCCAGCTCCGGGGAAGTGCTCCCTGGCCCTGGAGCAGGGGAGCACAGCACTTCCTTGGAGCTGGCAGAGCCCATGCCAGGCTCCTGCCCAGCCTCCTGGTGCAAGGCCTTGAAAAGGCTGTGCTCGGCCACGCTTTTAGTTGTGCGCAGCCGCACACGCATGCACACACCTTAGAGAGATCCTTTCCTGGGGATTATCAGAATTCTGTAGTGTTGCAGACGGATGGAGGTATCACCAAATAGAGTGAGGCAGTTGAAGAGATTCTGATCAAATTTGCTAGTAAAGCTCTATTTAACAAGCAGTATTTCTGTTACCTGAATAGGTGTGCTCATTACTACCCTACACACAGCATTATGGATGCTGCCTAGGTTTCAGTAGAACTTGCCTGAATAAGTGGTTAGCTAAGTTTTTGTCTCTAGAAATGGATATCACAAATTTTGTGCGTTTAGCTAGGGAGGCCATTTGAAAATGTGGCCAAAATGTATATGGGCAAATGCCTACAATTGTGTCAATACTGCTGTTATAGTAGTAGATCAACTCATGATTCCTGGGATAGTCGCATTACAGAGGTGCCATAGCCACAGTGTGGAAGAAAAGAGGTGGATGTGTTGGCTCCCCAAGTGGAGGGCAGACACTACTCTTTTCACTTGTGCAGTTTCTAGCACAGCACAACGGCAAAAATCCTTCTGTTTGCCACCACCATACAAATAACAAACAACAACAACAAGGTATGTGTAAAAAGGAACACTAAAATTGTCACTGAATTGACATTAAATATTTTTTCACAGTCTGCTTAATTCAGAAAAACGAGGTTGTGTTTACTTTGAATATTAGGCAAAAGTGCATATCTATTTTTCTTTAACTATCATATATCAGAACTCACCTATAAGTAGGCAAATACAGAGATGAAAGTGAGTGGAATGAGTGCTATTTAATGTTATAGGTATAATAATGAAACATTGAGAGGTAGTTAGCTGTGTTAGGGGCAGGCTGTGCAGCTCACCAAAGTGTATGCATCTCCGATTCAGTGAAACATAGAAAACAGTTCATGGAAAGCCCTTAAACTAGGGCTTATTATTAACAGCAATGTTATGGATAACAAAGTACAATACAATCAATAATAATAATTAGAAATATTGACAAGGGACATGATCATATTAACCAAAAAGTCTTGAGTAGAAATTGAAGACAGTATGTGAATAGATTTTTTTTTTTTTTTCTCACACAGGTGTGTGGATTTCCAGGTATGGAAATCTCCATACCTGGAAACTTTCAAGAGCAAGCTGGACAGATACTTGGTTGGGGTGATCCAGGCAGCGATTATTCTACCCTGAGCAGGGGGCTAGACTGGATAACACTGTAAGGTCCCTTCTAGCCCTATTTTGCTATAACCCTATGGCCTTTGTTCCTCTGTTTCTCTCCCAGGGAAATGGAGACACTTACCTCACAGCAATATGGTGATGGTCTGCTAATATCTGTGAAGTGTTACTTCAGTATTTCAATTCTCCAGAATGCACGCAGAGTACTCTGGTAGCTGGAGCCTCATGGTTCTGAGGCCCCTGGGCTTTCTTGAGACTAGGCACTCCACCCTGAGGGACAAACTTGCAAAGAAAGAGCATAGACACACTACCAAGTTACTCCAAGGCAAAGGAGGGTGAACTTTGATGCACATCAGTTATTTCAGTGTGATTGCCTATGTACATACTCTTACCCTGCAGTAGATGAAAGATGACAGCTTTCCTACAGCTCAAGTATGCACATAGGCAATCACTATGGAACAAGCAATGCACGGTAAAATTACGCTGCCCTTTGTTTTGCAGTAATTTGTTCAAGTGCTTGTGCCCTATACATATACTATACATATCCATAAAAATATACTTAAACTCCAAATGTTTGAAATATTTAAAACTAAGGCCACTGGGAACATTCTTTTGTCAAGTTAAGAATGTACATATGTGTTTGCAGCACTGGGGATCCTAGATGAAGCAGTTTTTTGGCTGTTGTTACTAGTGTATTAGTCTATTAGCATCAGTCATTTCTAGAAGTAGTATTTACATTGCTAGACAGAAACTATGTCTATAAGCACACTTCCTATTTCCAGAGACAGTGCCCTTGAGAGATCTGCACTGCTTGGGCTGGCAGCCACCTAAACTGGAAGCGATGCAGCTGTGCCTGTGGAGGTGGGTTAATTTGTCTGGGGGTAGGCTACAGGACTGTGCAAAATTTCAATGCATATTTTGTTTCAAAGGCGTTTCAATGCATTTCAAGCTTGAAACACCAAAATCAAAATGAAATGCAAGGCTTTGAAATAGCTTTGAAATGAGAGCACTCAAAACGTTTAAAAAATTTCAACATGTTTCAAGTTTCGAAGCTGGGCTTGCAGGGAAATGCAAACTAAGGAGAGGGAGGGGGAAGGGCTGCTCTGGTGTTGACATGTGTAACTGGCCAGTGACTGTGATCCTTCCCTGAGGTCCCTTCCAAACCCAGTGCTCTGGGGGGGGATGGAGCAGGAACATAAAAGCTTTGTTTGAAATGAGTGTTGTTAGCTGCGCCTCTGTCAGCTTACTGAGCTGTGTCCTCCAGGAGCATTGTAAAGGCTCTCACTTCCTACTTGCTAGTCTGTTTCTAGTAAGTGGGATCCAATCCTTTCTGAAATACCCTAATACCCTTTCCTAATCCATTCCTTTCCATTTATTCCTCCCCAAAATCCTCCTTTTGTTTTTGTTATTATTTCTCCACATGAGATAAATCTGTGTTTTCCCTGACAGTCTGCATTGACTATGCAGGAAAGTACAACATATATAAATATATGTTCTGTAATATATTACATAAATACATACATACATTACATTACAGAAACGCACAAAGATTTTCCAGCACACCAAACATGAAGCATGCTGGAAAGGCATCAACAAGCAGCACCAGAATTAGTCTCCTCCACCCCAATTTCAATTCCCAGACTGAGCCTTCCAGTGCCAGAGGAAGAGCTGGATCTAGATCTGTGCCCTAGGAAGGGAAATTCTGGGGAAGGAGGGGAAACATCTGAGATTGTGCTACACACCACTCAAGTTTCCCCTAGAGCCAGGTCTCCTGTCCTGGAAGGCACTTCGGAGGAGGCTGAGGTAGAAGTTGTGGAGGTAAGTGGCTCAGCTGAGTCCACTCCTCCTGCTGCTGTGCACCTTGAGGCACCTAGTTAGAACAGATCCCAGCAAGGGGTCCAAGAATCTACAGGATTTAGTGGGGTCCATTAGGACCATGACTGAGCAAAAGTTTGAGGGCAGCCTCCCTATCTATTATGTTTTCCAACAAAATGTGGTGGCAGTTGAGAAGAGCAGGTGCACGCAGGATAAAGCTGCCACGGTCACAGGGCCCTAGGGGTATCACAGCCATCTCTAGGGACCCTACTTCATGACAAAGTGCAGTTTCCCAGAAACCGCTGCACCTATCTCTTTGAAACTTGACAGGCTTCATGGCCTCAGAAGGGGCTACCATTTCTGCTGTTTTCATCTGAATCAGAGAATAAATGACAAAGTTATAGGCATTTTCATGATTCTCCATTATAGCCTATGGGTGAAACGTTGAAACAGTTTCAGCGAAACAGAACAGAGCAGTGCTTTGAAACAGCAAAGTGAAATACCATCCCTTCAAAATGGTGAATCTGAAATTGAAATGAAATGTTGCCATTTTGCACAGCCCTAGCAGGCTAATTAGTGCTGCCCCTTGGGAGCCTGACAGATGTTAAAGTAAAGCCACAATGAGATGTGATGTGGGATCCCAACAGTCATGCTTCCTGCTATGCCACCTGTGCATGGCAGGAGGCATGATTGTGGGATCCTGGATCAGATTCCACTGCAACATAATGTTCCTCCTTCACCAGGAAAAAGCAAGCTTGGCTCCCAGCCAGGGGAGTGTATCATGTACTCCCATGTCTGGGAGCCCTGGCAGACCTCCTAGCTGTGGATGCACATGATGCGCTCCCCTGGCTGGGAACTCAGCTTGCTTGAGGGGCCTCCCAGCTTTGAAGCACATGGAAGCCTTGAAATATTTTAAGTCTATGGGGGGTGGGGGTTGGAGGGCCAAGGCTTGGGGACTGCCTGGGGGGGGGGTGTGCACGCGCGTGTAAGGGATGGATATGTGAAGGGGGGGGCAGGTGCCTGCCCGTGCTGGGGGAAGCTGTCTGGCTGCTGGGACTGCAGCGGTGTGGGGGAGGCCAGGAAAGTGCCTGCCCCTCCAGCATGGGAAAGGGGAGGGGAGGTGCCTTGGGGCAGCATAGTGGTGTGTGGCTGGGATGGCAGCACTAGGGCTGGTGCCAGTGCTCATAGGGGTGGGGCAGCTGAAAGATGCTGCAGGGTTGGGGGGAGCAGAGGGCTGCTGGTCAGGAGTGAAGGGTACTGGCAGGGCTGGGGGGGCTGTGGCTTGGGAGTGAAGGGTACTAGCAGGGCGGGGGACTGTGGGTTGGGAGCATGGGCCGCAGGCAGTGTCAGGGGGTTGAGAATGAGGGGCATCAGCAGGGATGGGGGTTTGCAGGTTGGGAGTGAGGGGCACCAGCATGGTCTGGAGGGGTGGAGTATTGTGGATCTGGAGTGAGGGGCAGCAGCAGGGCTGGAGGGCAGGCCTGTGGCTTGGGAGTGAGAGGCAGGGGTAGGGCACAGGCATATAACTGCCTCCCCCAACAATCATATTACCTCCCCCCTCCCCAACCAGTATCCTCTTTTTTGAAACTGGAAATATGGTACCCTAAGTAACACTTCATATATGAGTCTGCAAGCAAATGCCTCGCTCCAGACCAAAAATAGAAAATGTGCAGGAATAAAAGGCCAGAGGGAGATCAAGCACCTAAATCATTTTTATAGATAATGTTTAAGGACCTGTCTGAGAGGACCAGTGATTTGTAGGGAATTCAAATCTTTGTCTGCAGCCTAATTGGGGTTGTCTACTTTGTTCAAGCAGTGTCAGGATGACGTTTAATTTTTCGTAATAAAAGTGAAACCTGCAGGTCACTGCATCTCTGAAAGGCTTGGTGATAGTGTATTTGTACTCATCTACTGCCGAGAAGCTAGATGATCCCTAATATATTGCAGTACTTGCTCTCCACCCAGGAGACTAGGATTTGGAGACTATTCTGAATTCTTATGGAAGAATAAGATCTTCTGTTACTTTCCTCCCATTCTTTTTATTTCTGTCCTTCTTATGTGAAACATGATTGCCATTCATTGCATAACCTTTATTAAGACACCATAATTTATGTGATCTATGAGCAATATTGGCTAAATGGATGTAATAGAAGTATATATCAATTATCATCAGGGAAGTGGCCAGTAGACACTATTAATATTTAATATTTTAATATTTTTTAATTTTACAGCTAAGTATATTTGCCTGGATCCAGTCCATGAAACCGTTTCCTTATAGTCATTACCCTCATTCTTGCTTCCTAACTCCTGCTGGTCATTTGTCATCTCTATTTGTTGCATCTTGGCCTAAAATCAGGCCCTGATGGGGCAAAATAATCACTTTGCATGCAGTGAAGTGCAGGATTGGGCCTTAGGTTGTAAGAATTGTGGGATATAATCCTTACAACCATAATTGTTTATTACTATGTATATTTTTTGGTTCATTTAGATGGCCAAGAAGAAAGAGGTGCCAAATGTAATGGGAACAGCAGGTACTCTCACAATACAAATAGTGATTACTTAACCATCCCAGTTTATGACTGATTAATATGTGTAACAGAGTTCCGGCTGCAACTTTGTTACTAAGAGGGGTTGCCAGCTGAAGATGATTAACACGGCCGGGAAGAGAGAGACACCACACCTGTGGGAACCAATAAGGCTCTGGAAAGAGGGATAAGAAACGGAGAAGACCCCCCAGAAGTTGCTTTCGGGCACTTGCTGAGTGAGAGACGTGGGCAAGGAGCTTGTCGGTGAGAGGGTCCGAAGAAGACCCCGGGGCAGGGGCTCACTGCTGGTGGCAGACTGACCGGGTAGATTCGTCCTGGAAAACCCCAGCTTCAGTGGTGAGTTGCAGGGGACAGAGCAGTGGAGTGGGGAGAAGCTGTGGTTTCCTGACCAGGCACTGCGTGGGTACATGAGAGGAAAAGGGGGCAGAGTGGGGAGCCCTTGACTCTGCGCTGAAGAGACAGAACCCCTACCCCTCACTGGAGGGAGAGAGGGTTGGGGGCCAAAGTGAAAGACTGAGGAGGAGCCGGGCTCTCCACACCAGCACGAGATATGGCGGGGGAATCCCGGGGCTGCAGTTAATCAGCCGCTAAAATAAGGGAATTAGTGGCTGATCACCAGAGCTACACAGAAGACGTGCCGCCTGAGTGAGTTGGCAAGGGTTGTCTCCTGCACTGAGAGAGAGGGGTTCTCCCCTGAGGGCCCACAAGCTCCCTCCCCTGGTAGGGCGGTCTTATAGATTCATAGATGTTAGGGTCGGAAGGGACCTCAATAGATCATCGAGTCTGACCCCCTGCATAGGCAGGAAAGAGTGCTGGGTCTAGGTGACCCCAGCTAGATGCCTATCCAACCTCCTCTTGAAGACCCCCAGGGTAGGGGAGAGCACCACCTCCCTTGGGAGCCCATTCCAGACCTTGGCCACTTGAACTGTGAAGAAGTTCTTCCAATTGTCCAGTCTAAATCTGCTCTCTGCTAGCTTGTGGCCATTATTTCTTGCACCCTTGGGGGCGCCTTGGTGAATAAAACCTCACCAATTCCCTCCTGTGCCCCCATGATGAACTTATAGGCAGCCACAGGGTCGCCTCTCAACCTTCTCTTGCGGAGGCTGAAAAGGTCCAGGTTCTCTAGTCTCTCCTCATAGGGCTTGGTCTGCAAGCCCTTAACCATATGAGTGGCCCTTCTCTGGACCCTCTCCAGGTTATCCACATGCCTCTTGAAGTGCGGTGCCCAGAATTGCACGCAGTACTCCAACTGCGATCTGACCAGCGCCCGATAGAGGGGAAGTATCACCTCTTTAGATCTATTCGTCATGCATCTGCTGATGCATGATAAAGTGCCATTGGCTTTTCTGATGGTTTCGTCACACTGCTGACTCATGTTCATCTTGGAGTCCACTAGGACTCCAAGATCCCTTTCCACTTCCATGCCACCCAGCAGGTCATTTCCTAGGCAGTAGGTGTGCTGGACATTTTTCCTCCCTAGGTACAGCACTTTGCATTTCTCCTTGTTGAACTGCATTCTGTTGTTTTCTGCCCACTTGTCCAACCTGTCCAGGTCTGCTTGCAGCTGTTCCCTGCCCTCCGGTGTGTCCACTTCTCCCCTTGTCTTAGACAAGTGTAACCCCAACTAAGTGTAATAAAGCACCCTCACCAGATATCAGTTCAGCGTAGTTCTTCCTTGGGGTACCTGTGCGGTTAACACCTCCTCCCTTCCCATTTGTTTGAAGATCAGAAGTTGTGGCAGGCGAGAATCCCAGGGATAAAGGGGTACCCATAGCAGACACACTGACAATATGGATAAAAAAATACAACTATATGAGGGCTGCCACCTTGGTTGACAAACAGGAGATTTAACTAGTGACCACCAGTGCTAAAAACTTAAGCTGCTCTAGGTTGGGCTAAAGAGCCACAGGTATTCACAGATGCTGTCCATCTCACACCTTGTAGAAAGGCATAAATAAGGTCCTGTAACACATGAATCATACTGACATGTATGACTATACTACATTAAGAAACATTCCTATTTTAAGTGACTGAACTGATAAGCAGTTTTTATCATTCTCCTGTTCAACACTGTATAACAGACTTCAGTGCATCAGCCATTTCCTCATGGGAGCCTTGTTTTCTTTTCCACAATTGAAGTACCAGTTTTCCCATAACAGAATACATCTATCTATATAAGAACCTCCTAGTGCTCCCTGACAAAAATCTGATACATTTTTTGGAACTAGTCACCTAACTGCCAGGTTGAATACAACAGGAAACTCATGATGGAACAAAATAAGAATAAAGAATATCTGTTTTTTCCAGGGACTGCCTCTGTGAATATATGTAAAGGTGGGTTTTAGTGTTTTTAAAACTTGTTTTCAGGCTGTGCTGAGAAGTTAAGTCTGATTCTTTCATTTTGCACAGATTAAGATAGTTTGTAGGGGTGTACCGATAGAGATTTTTGGTGCCAGTACGGATAGCTGATTTTTAAAGAGGTATATTGGCTGATACCAATCCGATTTTTGATGCAGCTGGTAAGTCTGTTGTGGTGGAAGGGGAGCAGGAAGGAAAGGGAATGGCGGGGGGGGGCAGATCAACGCCCCTCATGGTGAGGGAGGGAGTGGGGCAGGGACTGAGGAGGTGCTGCCCAACCAGGGTGGGGCAGGGTGCAGGACAGAGCCGTGGCTCGTCCAGGGGATACGGGGGGGGGTGGCTTCCACCACTGTGCGCACCCCAGGAGGGCACGTGGGGAGGTGTGTGCCCCCCGGATCTGTGCAAGGTGGGGCAGGGCAGGCTGCAGCTGCAGGCTGGGGCCAGGGCTGTGCTGGGCTCTTCCTGGCAGGGGGCTGGGTCAGGCTGCACTCAGGGCGGGTGGTGGCAGTGCTGGGAGAGAGCTATGAGGCAGGCTGCAACCCCCACAAAATTCACTGTAGCTCCCCCACTGCCTGCCCTGAGCACAGCCTGGCCCTGCCCTGCCCAGTGCAGATCCAGGGGCACCTCTTTAATCAGTGCCCCTGTGCCCTTCTGCATGAGTGGTGTGCAGCAGTGTTCAGTGGTTCCCCCCCCCAGCTTCTCACATCCCCCAGATGAGCCTTGGCTCCATCCTGTGCCCACCCCATCCTGGCTGAGCAGCACTTGCCCCAGTCCCAGCCTCACTCCCTCCCTCACCACAGGGGCCTTGATCTGCCCCCACACCCGTTCTCTCCCCCCTCCTCTTCCACCACACCAGACTTACCAGCTGGATGCAGCTCTCCATGCTGCCAGCTGTGCTCCTCACTGCCTACATGTTGCACTGTAGCTGTGTGCATGCACGGGCCATTTATCGGCCAAAGTATCAGCCACATCATGCCGATTTCTGATACAGACAATTTTTATATCGGTGCCAATCTGATATCAGACCAATGTATTGGTGTATCTCTAAATAGTTTCAATTTTCAAAATATGCTCTTTTTTGTTTTGGACTCTTGCAGCAATTTAGGCTGCATTATATCTTATTCAGAGTTGAAATTAGTTACCTTTTTTAAAAGTATTCTTCCTTCTGGTTTTTCCTATGAACTAAGATATATGATTTTAGTGAGTATCAAAGAAAGGTGTTAAATGGAGAGATCAAGAGAATAAGGTATTACATCATAAATGACAGCAGCCAGTTTCCATGCATTTCTCCCCATTTCCATGATGACCTAGCAGGACCACTTCCAACAATCAGAAGATAGCTGAATTTCTATGCCTATTCAGTCCTCAGCTACTTGGATGGGACTACCAGTGGTGGTACTGCTGCCAATTGGAATAGTCCTGGTGTGTTGGGATGGCACTCAATTAGGTGCTTTGGTAAATCAAACTAGGTGTGCCTCTCTGAATCTTTAGTCTCTTAAATACCTCTGGTCCTTGCTTCTTTCTTAGACATTTACTAGATATTCAGTTGGTCTAACTAGATGTTAATGAACTTACAACATCTGATGATTGTGCTCACAGATCCCCTATGGCAGCACTGCCCTTTCTTTCCCAGTGCCTGTTCTGGGAGTGAGGCATAGATGCACCTGTGCTTTCTGCCAGAAGCTGCAGCTGTTTAACATCTAGTAACTCTTGCTTTGCCATGTACACCCTGCCCGTGTAGCTGAGGTAGTCTATATTCCTGTAGCCTCCTTGTGGCATCAGCTGTCTACTGGCAGAAAGTTTGCAATGAAAATCAGCCCTTAAAAATGATTCTCAAAAATCAATGTCTATTTAACAAAGGGTTCAAACAGAAATGCAGATTTATGACTTGAGAAGTAGAAAGGTAGAGGGGGAGCACCGATCATTTTCAATATATTGGATGTTTTCATGGACCTTCCTTTTCCGTGATTACCTTCATACTAAAGGCCACCTTCAGCCAATCATACTCAAAAGACATTTATGTAGTGTCTCTGTTCAGAGCCTTATCTTATGGCTCCAGTAGCTTTCACACTGTGAATAGTAATGCTAGATGTATCTGATTTCAAGCGCCATCCGGAGCCTCTACATTAGCCCAATACCAGAATATTAGTTCAGTAAAAAGGGAAGTAATAAGAAAATATCTAGGACTTCATTGGTGAGATTAGCTTCTAATGGAGCCTGCTTCCTTTATATAACAGTCAACTTGTGTTTATGAACAAGACCTACTACCCTAATATGCACACTTCAATGAGATGAAAGAGAAAACAAAACATCAGGGTTTTTTTCTTTTGAACAAAAGATGTATGATACACGGCATACCACAGTATTTGTTGTTTTGTCTACATTACTGCTGTGTATTGCTCAAAGGTGGTGAATTTATAGCTGGTGCTGAGTATGAAAACATTGTGTGTGATTTTGTTCCACTCTGCTTTCAAAAAAGAGCCTATTTGGTAAATAATTGCTTTCAGTTATGCAATTAGCTTTATTCCACTCTGTGAGGGACAGTGGCAGTTTAGTGTTTCTAAATGCACACTGCATTCCCAAGCAAGGTCATACCCAACCTTTTGAAATCTGTATATACACACACACACACACACACACACTGATTGATCAGTCATCTCCTCCTTGCAGAGTGTTCATATTTTTGCACAAGCAATGTACCTATATGCAATGTGCTAAATTCCATGCTGTGTCTTGCAACATGGAGTGATTTCTCATGCTTGCTATCTGGAAGGAGGGACTGAAAGAGCCATGGCATAAGTTAGAGCATCCTATGGGCCATCCTCATAACTGCCTGTGCAGCTTGATAACAAGAAGTATTAAGAGTGTGCACCCTCTAGCCCTGCCCCATAGATTAGGGCTTGCAATATACAATATATATGTAAGATGCATTTGCATTGTTCTTGCATCAGGAGAATTCTCCTCAAACCAGCTGTGGCACAAGGAATCTGGCCCTATATGCTTACTAGCAGAGCAGTACACTTACACATTAGGTTAAGCCTGAATGCAGCAATGCTTCCAGGACAATGTTTTCAATACGCAAAAATATCTTTGAAATACCTTAAAATAGATTACATATCCCCATTGTTAACAATGCTCATGCCTATTTACTTTTAAGTTTTTTGAATGGATCATCCCCGCAGTTCCCAAACCTAGTTCTTTTGATTTGGTGAAGACAAAAATGTCCATTATCTACAACTTCCCTTGGTGCTTACAGAGAACAATTTTGGCTGTTATGAATGCTTGCAGTTTACTAAGAACTTCTTTTGATGAGGTTGGGAAATTGGATTGACTGAAAATCTGAACCACCTATGTTCAATGACAAAGCTAAACATGGAAGAAAAAGCTGGAGATCATGGGACTGCACATGTTTTGGATGACCTATTTTTTGTACATTAATTCAATTGTTTTTAACTTTGTCTACTCTTTCCTGAGTAAGGTAGTGACTGCACTCTACAAACTAAAAGCACTCCATGCTTTTTGATTCTTTACCAGTGCATTAATAATATGCTCAAAAGAGCCAAAAGCTGTGGAGGCATTAGGTTTTTACATTAGTCACAGATATAAATAGTAATTGTGTTGTGGAAGATTGCCAGAGGTTACCCTAAGTATTGTTCCAATGCTATGGGTGGAACACTCTTTTATTTCAACGTAGAGTTCTAGTACACTTGAATAAACCTTGGCTGCCTCCGTGGTGCATACCTCTATTCCAATATAGGGAAACCAGTTAAATGTATGACAAAATATTACGTACCGTAAGCCATAAAGGACGGTCCCATCCGGATGTAGCCGAATCATTCGATTTTTCACTGTTACCCCGTGAACAAATGACTTCTTGTCATTTTGGAAATACGTGTCTGGAACCCAGAGCTGATCAGCTACTCTGTTGTCCAAAGTTAGATTCAAAGGAATTCCAGAGTAAGAAAGCCTTTTATCTCTCCAGGACTGCTGGAAATACATAGTGAGTGTGTAATCCTGGGAGCAAAAAAAGAGAAAAGGTATATTGGTAGTTGGGTATTTGGCTCAGTGTTTAAATTATTGATAGCTTGGTTTTGATACCTATAAGTTGAATAATTAAGTTACTATCAATCCCACACTTGGAAGGTTAAGAATGACTGAAAATGTGACTGTAAATAAAACAGCTGTGGATTACTTGTGGCAAGTTGAAAGAGTCTTGTAGCCTCTGAAAACCCAAGTAGGCATAAAAGTCTTCTCATATATTGAACAGCATATACATGGTACTTGTGCATTAGGGAATAGCATTAAAGAATTTTAGACTGCAGACTATATACTACATATTTCTTGATACTTTTCAAGACAGCTGCATGTGGATGACATCAGTAAGTAGTTGTACAAAGCAACTGGAGGAGCCTCCTTTGATATGTTCTCTTGGGTTCCCTCTGAAAAATCCCCACACCTACCAAAGACAGTGTGTTCTCCATAATGAATATTGTCTCAAAACACAAATTCATGTACTTTTCAAGCCCTGGTTGTTAATGCCAACAATCCAAACCCACCATTGTAGCCATGCAGGAGTTGTGTCCTCTATGATAACAAAGGAATTTCTGGACCTGAATATTGAATATCTTTGTATAAGGAATTGATATGCTGAATATTAGGGGTGTGCAAAGCTTTGGGTGGTGATATGATTCAGAGGAGATTTGGCCCGATTTGGTGGCTGAATCTCCAAATCCAAATCGCATCAGGGGACCAATTAAAAGGTTCAAATTGATTCAAAGATCTCTGAATCTTCAGAAAAGATTTGGAGAGCTTTGATGATTCAGACAGTCCCTGGTGGCTGCATCAGGGAGCTGCAGCCAGACTAGGAGCTGGTAAGTAGAGGGCGGGGGAGGGGGGAGGGGAAGGGGACCATGGGGGGGGGACCCCTGCTAGCCCCCTGACCCCCCGCCCACCCCAGCTCGGTACTTTAAAAAAAGCCCCACTCACTGGGTGCTGCCTGGCAGAGGGGTGATCTCTGCTGCCCCCCACTGCTCCATGCTGCATGGAGAGGGCTGTGCCATGAGCCCCCCGACCCTCCCTCGCTCCCCAAGCCCCACCATGGGAATATCTACTAGGCCTCTGCGAAGCTGCTAATATTCGCTTTGGATTCAGATTCGGCCAATTCGGGGGACAGTGATTCAATTCGTTGATTCGAATCACTGTCCCAATTTGATTCGGCTGAATCTCCAAGCCAGCCAGGCCCATCCCCTACCCCTCTCCCAGCCTGGCAATGGCTGCCCCGCCCGCCCCAATTTCCGGCACTTGTTAAAAAAGCCCCAGTGCTCACTGGGTGCTGCCAGGCGGGGGGTGTATGTGTGATCGCTGCTTCCCCCCACTGCCCCATGCATGAGCCCCCCCAACCCCCCCTCACTCCCCCAGCTCCCCCAAAGGTGCCCCACCCAGGGCAGCTCTGACTTTAAAAAACCCCCCAAAACCAAGAAAAGCCCTGGGACTCATCGGTTCTGCAGTGAGGCTCATGTGGAGTGCTCCACATGGTGTGGGGCAATGGGGAGCAGTGAGGATCACCCCTCTGCTAGCAGGAGTGGTGAGTCCAGGGGTTTTCTGTTTTGGGGTGGGGGGCGGGGGGGGGGGTTGTTCAAGAGCAGACTTGGCAGTGTAAACCTTAGCAGGTATAAACCTTCCTCCACTGGACTCTGGAAGAGACTGGAATCTGGGTGGGCCTAACATTTACCCAGTCTTACCACCTCGAGTTTCTGCACAAGGCTGAGGAGGGATGGAAGATACTGCTACCTTACTCAGGGGTCTGCCTGGAGTCAGCAAGCATAGGAAGAGATCAGCGGTGGATCTTGGGGGAGGGCGAGTGGAGGCATAAAGTTAGGCATGGGCAGATCTAGAGGGGTTGGTCTTCCAAGTAGGCACTGAAGAGAGTCCTTGCCTAACCCCAACTGTTTGTTTCTGTAGGTTGAGTGGAGACCACCTATAGGCATGCTGTGGGGTGGGGAAAGATGGTTACAGCCTTGCCCCTGCCTCTCCAATGGTTGGGCACTATGAGGAGTAGGGGAGGACTGTTTGGTAGAGGTTGAGGGCAAAGGGCTTATGGGGGCTCATGAGGGGTTAGATGGCACTAAGGGTCTTTAGGGGGAGGGGGCTAGCAGAGGAGAGGGGTGTGGGCTTAAGAGGGGTGGGGGCATTATGGAAGCAGAGAGGTATGGGGCAATAGATAGGGAATGGTGGGATCTGTGGGGGTGAAATGGAGTATGAGGGGGGTTTGGAGCAAGAGGGATTATGGATGAGGGGGGCAGGTGGTATAAGGGGCTGCAGTGAGGTTTGAGTGCTCAGGGGGCTTTGGAGGACTCAGTTGGAAGTGAGAAAGATGGGGTCTCATGGGTTTGGAACATAATAGAATGGGGCTGAGCATATAGGTGGGATGAGGGACAGAGTAGAGTCAGATAGCACTTGAGGTGGCAGGGGCAATGCATGAAGGGCAATGAGGAGCACTTTGGGGCCATCATAGAGTGTCTTCGGGGCTCATGCAGGGAGCAGTTCTGACTGTGGCCAGGATGAGGGCTAACAGTTAAGCCTCCCTGGAACCAGATGCCTTCCTCATGTTGGAGCTTGTAGTCAGTCCCCCATAGATTCAGCTCTATTTGTTTTTGCTTGGATCATAAACTGAATAATATAGCCCTAAACCCCTACCATATTAGTAGACCTTCTAGGTTTTTTTAATTGGAGAAAAATGTGCATTCTGTTCTGTGATAATGTACCACGCAACCTGCACCCCCTTTTAAACATCCTAGATCTGCCCATTGAAAGCAACTAATAGGAAAGTGTGGGTGTTCTCTTTATTTCTCTGAGGAGCAACTTTGATCACACAATAGGGCAGGGGCGGGCAATTATTTCAGGCGGAGGGCAGCTTACGCAGTTCTGGCAAGCTGTTGAGGGCCACATGGGTAGGTCCACCCCTTGACAGATGCCCTGCCCCCCTGGTCACCATCTTGGAACCAATGACCCAATGCCTTGGGACCAATGTCCCAGGGCCAGCACCAGTGGGGCCCAGAGCGGGGCACAGGCTGGCAGGGGTTTGTGGAGCCAGACTGGGCTGCACCAGCAGGGAGAGGGGGAACTGGCCCAGCTCCATAAAGCCTCTGCCAGCTGGGACCCTGTACTCCTGCCACCCTACTCTGGCCCCATCGGTGCTGGTCCTGTGACACTGGTGTGGGCCTAATGCACCCGCTCACTCCCAGTGCCCCCCCACCCCATGGTACAGGCAGGGGACAGTGTACAGCCCCAACCCCCTGCTCCCCCGCAGGGAACGAGCAGATGCTGATCATGGGGTAAAAGCAGCCCCTCCCCCATCCTGTGGTCAGCGCTCCCTGCTGCACCTGTGTGGGGCTGTCCTGAGCAGGCACAGGCAGACCCACACAGGCTGCGAGCAGCTGCAGTGTGGGGCATCAGCCACAGGGTGGGCGAGGGGTTGCTTTTCCTTGCACTCAGCACCAGCTTGTAACCTGCCCCTGCTGCCAGCCTGGGCCCCGTGCCAGCTCCGGGCTGCCCAGTGTGTGAGCTCTGGGCAGGCAGCAGCAGCAAACATTGCTGGCCGTGGCAAGTTGTGGGGGCCGCAGCTGCTGCCACCATGTGCAGCCCCAACAGGCAAGCCCAGAGTTGACACAGGGCCCAGGCTGGCTGTGGGGGTGGGTTACAAGCTGGGAAAAGTGGCCCTGCCCCCTCCCCGTGACTGCTACTCTGTGCTGCAGCCACTTGCAGCCCATGTGGGGCTGCCTGTGTCTGCTCAGGGCAGCCCTGTGTGGGCTGCAAGTGGCTGCAGCAGGGAGCACCAGCCACAGGGTGGGTGAGGGGCTGCTTTTCCCCAGGCTCAGTTTTTCCCCAGGCTCCTTCCCTGCCCACGGTCCTCCCCTGCCCTTCCCCCCCTTACTTGAGTTTCTGGTACTGGTATAGCCACATGGTCCCAGGCCAGAAGCCCCTGCTGGGACTTCCAGCTGGGGGGTGGATCCAGGCGGGCCCTGCTGTTGTGGCAGCCCACTGGGCTTCCCCTGGGCCCCACTGTCCCTGGTTCATTTTTGACAGGAACCAAAGACAGGTAAATATTAATTTTCTAAGTTGATGGGGCACACCCAGACAGTGGTGGTGGATGGGTCATACTCGACCTGGAAGGATGTAAATAGTGGGGTTCGGTCCTGGGGCCTATGCTGTTCAACATCTTCATCAGCGACTTGGACGAGGGGGTGGAAAACACGTTGTCCAGGTTTGCTGATGACACCAAGATGTGGGGAGAGGTAGGCACGCTTGAAGGGAGAGAGAGGCTGCAATTAGATTTAGACAGACTACAGAAGTGGGCAGATGGTAATAGGATGGGCTTCAGTATGGATAAGTGCAGGGTGCTGCACCTGTGGAGAATGAATCCACAGCATACATACAAGCTGGGGGGCTTTCCCCTTGAGAGCACAGAGGTGGAAAGGGATCTTGGAGTCATTACTGACTCCAAGATGAACATGAGCCGCCAATGCCAGACCACAGCCAACAAAGCCAACCGCACCTTGTCATGCATCTAAAGATGCATCTCAAGCCGGTCCAGAGAGGTGATACTCCCCCTCTACATGACATTGGTCCAGCCTCAATTGGAGTACTGCATCCAGTTCTGGGCACTGCACTTTAAGAAAGATGTGGCCTGCCTGGAGATGGTCCAGAGGAGGGCCACCTGCTTGGTTTGAGGGCAACAGGGCAGGCCCTATGAGGAGAGGCTGAGGGACGTGAACCTGTTCAGCCTCAGCAAACGGAGGCTGAGGGGGGATTTGGTGGCTGCCTACAAACTCGTTAGGTGAGATCAGCAGCAAATAGGATGGGTCCTATTCCCCCCAGCAGCACCTGGGGTGATGAGGAACAATGGCCAGAAGCTGCTGGAGAATAGGTTCAGATTAGAGATTAGGAGGCACTATTTCACTGTTAGGGTGGCTAGGATCTGGAACAAACTTCCTAGCAAAGTGGTCCTTGCTCCTACCTTGGGTAAATTCAAAAAAGAGGTTGGACGAACACCTGTCTGGGGTCATGTGTGCTCCAGCCAGTTACGGGGGGTAGGACTAGATGATCTATATAGGTCCCTTCTGACCCATAACTACTATGAAACTGTGAAACTAAGTGTTTTAGGGGCCCTGCAGGCCTGATAGAATGGCCTCATGGGCTGGATGCAGCCTGTATTTTGCCCACCCCTGCAATAGGGCATAGAACAAACCTCCAAAATATTAAAGTGGTATGAAACTGAATCAGAAAGAGAGCAGTGTACAAAGCAATTTTAGAGGATCTGTGAAGGCAGAGAAGGCAAATTATTTTTTGAGAGGTTATGCAATTGGTTAGCCAAACTTACAGGTTTGGGGCGGGGGGTGGGGTGGTTTATTACAGTGAAGGTGGGCAGGGAGAAGGATGAACAATAGCTAGTATTTCTTTTAAAGAGCTTTCAATGGTAGAAAAGTAAAAAAAAAAAAAAAAAAGAAAAAAAAAAAAAAGGACTGGTAGGCACAAGAGGTAAAATAGAAAGTGTAGTGATACCTCACTAGCAAAGGGACCATACATTTTAAATATAAGAACTCACCTTGGCTTTGTTTACACTCCCTGATACTCTTTAAAGATACCTACGCTAGCTCTCAGCAAGCTGGATTTGGTACTGAAGAAAGTTTATATTAGCACAGTTCCCTGCTCAGTCTGAGAAGGTATAACATCCCAGTCAGAAGGGTGCATTATTATGGCCATACTGCTTCTGGAACCCGAGTCTTCATGGCATTTTACTATGCACTGCAAACATTCAAAATATATTTTCTCATATTTAAAACTATAGACTGTAAACTTTGGCTCTGTTATAATAAGCAGAGCTACCGCAAAGTTCCTCAGTTAACACTAGTGATCTCTCTCTCTATTTGTCTCCCTATATTGTGGAAAGACACCTATTGCCATCTGTGGGCTTTGGGTAAGGCTTTCCAAAGAATAGTAAGGTGCAAGGCAACTATTGCTTAAGCCTAGTTAGTGACTTGACTATTTTGCCAAGATCTGTGACTTCCTAGCTTGTATTCTATCAAGCTGTCAGGGAATGTAAAGTGCACAATTCTGCCTGCACTGATTCAAGAGAAAATAAGACATAGGTCCCTATTTCCCTTTCTGAAGGAGCCCTTCAATTGCTAAGGTCTGTGTCAGGGAAAATTAAATACTACTTTATAGCAGCATGAACACAGACTCTACCCTGAATGCATATTAAACGTATTTAATGGCATCTGATGATAAGTCTGTGATTTAGGCTATGCACAGACAGTAAGTTTTGATTTATGGCTGCTAAGTGCTCAGTATTTCCATAATCATTGACTTGACAGCATTGAAATCCTCCATTTCTTAAAATGTATCCTTGTCATCAAAGTTGCAGTGGAAATAGAAACAGTTTGAACAGGATGCAACAAACTTCTGCCAACCTTCTTACTATAGACTATAACTATTAATGAATACTACTGTTATAAACAAAACATGTTGAATTTAACAAAGTGAATTGAACTGGGTATATGTTGTTCCAACATGGAGCAAGGACTTAGTGAGTTTGGCACTCTCCCAGGATTTACTTTTCTCAGAGGACTTTCAAATTATTTCAGAGCATGGACTGGATCTCCCTTAGAGGAGGTTAAGGACAGGTCTGGGATTAGGGTCATGATTATCTTTCCTGGAGCACATTAATTTAATGGAATGATTGGGATCTGAAAAATGTTATGCCCACATGTATATGGCAGGATACTTGATTTTTGGAACTGACGATAAAATTCCTCAAATCCTAATTGCACAACTGCTGGTATGCAGGAAGCCATTAAAGAATGCCTGCATCCCAGGTGCCAAGAACTGGGATCTGGCAGTGGACGGCTGTGCCCCAAACACTGGGGCTGCACCTTGACAGATCTGAATGATCAGCTGTTTGTCAACATTGGGCAGGTGTCAGGACTGGGTGTAGGCAGTCTGGTTTGTGGGTAGGTCACCAGGGGAGGGAAGGATCCAGAGGCAGAGTCTAAGATATCCAAACCAAGAGGGAATTCCAGGAGCAGAGTCCAAGGTAGGGGCCAAGTAAGAACTCAGGAGTCAGAATCTGAGTCAAAGCCAAGGGGAATTTTTAAACAGACAGAATCCAGAAACAGAGTTAGTAGGGTCAGAATTCAGAAAGCTCAAGAGCACGGAGTCCAGAAAAGCTTATCATAAGGGACCTTCATGAAAAACTTCGGCTGGCCTAAAGTCTGCTGGCACATGTTATATTAATGGGTGAAATTGGATTGCTGCCCTCAATAGCCAATAAGGAGACCCTAGCAGTGGCCACGTGGTTCATCAGACGAAGTAGGGATGCCAGTTAGAGCTTGTGGTAGATTTACTCAACTAAGCAATTAGTCCTGACTGGACTGCCTGTTAGGGCCCCTGACAGCAGGGGGTAGCCCTGGGTCCCAGTTTGGCAGAGGATCATGATTAGCTGATTCTTGGAATTGGGCAGGGGCCAGCACCAGCTCCAGGACTCATGACATTCATTGAATTTAAAGCTGGATGAAAACCAACCAAAAAGATATTCCAGTTAAATTAGAAATCCTTTATGATTACATAAGTTAGAGAACAATGAGTCATGCTGATGTTTAACTCAACAGTGTGGCTCCAAATTAAATGCATTAAATGTGAAACATCTTTGTGGCTGGTTTACCATTTTATAATGCTATAAATTGGTTAAACATGTGGCAAATTACAATTTGTTGTAATGATAAATATAATATCTGCCTGTGGCTGTGGAAGGGGGCTTTCCAGGAAAATTTTCAAATGAGATGTCAATCTGCACGTTTCCTTAGTGGATAGGAAGAAATGAATTACTGCAATTACTACCTCTGACTGATCTAAGATTCCAACAACTATTCTCTCAATAGCACCTAGCATTACTGGTCTTATACAAGAGAAGGTGTTGTCCAAAAGCAAACATACGCATAGACCCATGGAGCAAATGGGAAAAGATAAGAAAAAGAAAGATCTGGTTTAATTTTGTGTAAAATAAAGGAGGAGGCACTTTAGCGCCCTGTGACAAAGACACTTCACTTATAGCTGCCATAGCATTGCTATAGAAAGAATAACACCTCTGAATATGGACACTTGGTATCAGTTTTTAACGTACAACTAAAGCAAGCTGAAATACCTTAGTATGATACACGGAGCTTCATGTTAAGAACAAAAATCCTTCCTGATTGTATAAATTAGAGAACAATAAGTTGTGATGATATTTAACTCAACAGAATGACTCCAATTTTACTTTTGGAGACCTTTGCTTTGTGAAGAAAGTGCTAGTGTAAGATATAGTAGGAACATTAATTATCACTTTACCTGGGATTATACCATTTTAATTAAAATCAAAACCAGGGAATGTTAATATTTAATTTAAATATTTTAACCATGAAAACTAATAGCTCTCTTAGCCTTTTATGGAAAATTGCTAGTACTTGGTTTTAGTGAACAAGATAACATGTTTGAATCAATATGATATCCACATTTTTACTGCAATGAAAGGTGATGAGACCACAGGGCTGAAAAAACCCTGTTCTTTGTGACATGGTTGGGGTTAGAATTTAATAACACTATTCTTTGAAGGAATCAAACATTAAGGAATCAAACTATTTTTAGGTTTTAAAAGTCTCTGATCATTAATTAGAATGGCAGGAAATCATATATAGAGTTAAAAAATGTTTTTGCTGATAATGAGCAGTTTTAGGGATTTTGCACTTTTGTTTGCATTGTGCCTGCTTATATTAAAATCTATTTGAGTACAATAAAGTATAACTACAAAATTTTCCTATAAATATATGATAATTGTTTATGCTTCAGTAATTTTAATGGAGTTGTCTGTATTTTTTGTATACTGTTCTAAATTGTTCAAGGGCATAGTCACCTTCCTGGAGGTTAATTTCTACCACGTTAACAATCAAATTGTTTTGATGTATCTGATGATTATCTTCTACTCAATACAGTCTGACACATTTGGCTGAAGCAGGATTTGTTGTTTCTTTGGTGAAATGATTTCACATAAGGAACAACTGGGAAAAAGATTAGAGGACTATGGGAACATGCAATAGAGCAATCATACAGAACAAGCAATTATTTCTATACTAATATTTTGCTGTTTTGAAATGTCATGTTTCTGGGATGAGAAAATGAATTACGAGGTTTTCTGAATGCCATGTAGTAGAACACAGAAGAAGGGACATTTGTTTACCCAAAAGGAGGAAGGACTACAGAATGTTATGGCATGTGCCATACGGTGCAATTACAAATGGACTAAGAAGACTATGTTTAAGTTTTAGAAGAATCTATCAGTAGGTGAAAACCATATATCTTTTTTTTTAATGCAACACACATATTTTTGGGGGGGGGGGCATGTCTGCAAAAAACTCTTGAAGCCTTTGTATGAGTTCATTAGCCTCTAGCATCTGATGAAGTGAGCTTCAGCCCATGAGAGCTTGTGATCTCTCTATGTGTCTTATCTAGTTAGTCTATAAAGGTGCATATCTACCCTGCCTTCTATGCTTTAGGTAATGAATGCTCAACCCCTGGCTCATAGGGCGAATCCGGCCCATGAAGCAGTCATTTGTCCTGTAGGTCTCCCCAAGTGTCTGAAATTTTGGAGGCAGGATAGCAGGGAACATTAATTGATGGTCCCCTGCTGCCAAATTTCTGGAACCATGGGGACACTCAAAGGCCAAATGGTATGGCCCTGCATGCTAGGTTGGACCTGCAGGGCTGAGGTATAATGAGGCCAGATGTGGTGGCACAGGGCCTGATGCAGCCATGGTGGGGCTGGGCTGAGGTAGCCTAAGGCTCAATCTGGTCCAATCTGGCCATATGGGTCCAGGCTGAGGCAGCATTCAGCTCAATCTGGTTATCCAGGCCTGGGCCAAGATGGTGCAGGGCCTGATCCAACCACATGGGGCCTGGGATCTGGATCATGGACCAGCCCTGCACCACTTATCCAGGTCACTGGGCCAAAAGGTTGAGCACCTCTAGATGATCAGATGACAGAAGACTACATCAGGAATAGAGATATAAATGCAGACCAATCTTTTTGCCAGCCATTGTTACTGTAGTCCTTGAGTGCAAACTGTTTCACAAGCATTCATTAGATAATGCAGTGTCTAGTTAAAAGAAACTTCATGAAAATTTAAAGAATGACTATTGGAACCTGAGATGTTTGCCAGCCTGTGTATGAGCTTACTTTGAATCAACAATCTATTTCTAAATCTATCTGTGGGCAGAGAGCTAACGAATGGCTAAATGCTGATTAAGGAGTTTAGAGCATGAAGATCTGGAAACCTCTTCCATGGTAACATTTATATTACTAGCAAACTTGTGAACAAAGATGTTCATTCAAAAATTCCGCTTGGAGACCTTCTCAGTGCTAGAATTTAACCAGACCCTCCAAATTTGGTTTTGATTCAACCAAAATTGTGTTTACTTCTACTGTAAGTGATGAGTGCATCATATGCACACTGGAAAAAAATAAACAAAACAAAAACCCAAACAAACCCCATACAGCTTTGAATTGGTCAGAATCAGAAATAAGAGCAATGTTGTCTCTCTCTCACCCGTCACTTGGTTTGTAGTGAATTACTGCTAACTAGTTATATGTATCCTCTGTAACCACTCTTAGCTGACTCTGGTCTTCTATACATAAGATAGTACTTGCGTTTCAGACAACCAGGTTTAAGAAGTGTAAAATTTTACATAGCTGGAAACATAATTCCTGCTTGTTAGACTATCTAGAAATTAAAGCTCTGTATTTATAGTGTAATAGATAGGCTTCAGCTTCTTCCCATGACCTCTCCCATCTCATAAATACACTTTGATAATGATGATAATATTATCATGATGAGAATGATGGATAATTGTTGATTTGAACAAGAGAAATTTGTAGGAGATGGAATGAATGGGCTGCAGACACTAGGTTATCTACACTAATCAGTTTATTATGCTTAAAATCACTCTACTAACTCAGAAGAGCATTTTACAATTTCATTAAGTAATGTATAGGAGAGCATTTATTCCTGTATTTTAGTTTTTCATCATTTGAGTTTTACTGCAGTATAATTTATATGTAATTTAAAATCAATGCTTGATTTTAACACTTCTGATGTCATAGTGTCTTACTGAGGTTAATATACTTATGTGTATTACGTTCAGATAATATTGGAAGTTTCTAATGTAGGCTGTTGTGGCATTTTGTCACCATACTATTCCATCATGACAGAATAGGATGTGACACAGAATGTCACAATGTAATCTGACCATTTGGGTCACTCGCACATGGGGATCTGACACCCCAGTGAACTCAATATATATAGCAGTTGGATAAAAGAC
Source organism: Alligator mississippiensis (assembly GCF_030867095.1). NCBI lineage: Eukaryota > Metazoa > Chordata > Crocodylia > Alligatoridae > Alligator > Alligator mississippiensis. Next base: position 56,375,996 of record NC_081825.1, on the reverse strand, counting down.
TATAATGAATGTATATGATATTTCCAGATTGGCGATATTTCCAGATTTGTGTAAATAAATGGTCTTTGAGAGATTTATCTAGGCCCATATGAAATAGTACATATTTAAAATGAATATTTTGAATATCTTTATTCGTAACAATATGATCTTAATTAACTTTTATGCATTCTGTTTTGTAATTAAGACCTAAATCTAACTTATTCTGCACATTGAAAGATTCTCTTAGTGCATTTCTGACAGATTTTAACTAGTAATTGAAAAAAAAATCCAGCTAAAAACATTGCTGTGAAAGCAGTTCTTAATAAAAATTTGTAAATGCAAAATTATGCTTGTAAAATTTTAATGTTCTGATGTGAATGCAATATAAGAGGGTGTTATTTTAATTGAGTCTAAAGACAGCAATGAGTTAGTAAAAGCACATATGAGTTAGTAAAAGCACAGAAGGGTAGGTCTCATCATTAAAAATATACAACTCTTCTAAGCTGATAAATGTATCATCTGTCCATTTAACCACCCCAGGCTGGATGGGGTGGCCTCCTAGAGAGTAACTGCTTTAAAGGAATGACCTTTTGTAAGCAATAGCCTACTTTATCAAGTACCATAATCAGTCTCAGCTGCCCTTAAATTGTGAACAGTTAGTGGGAGCAGATCATCATGCCATGGTTAAATCCCTTTTTGAAACTATGGTGTATAAATTAAAATGGTCTTGATCAGGCTTCTGAGAATTCCTCAAGTGAGGCAAAATACTTGTGGACATGAATAAATATTTATGAAGGAATCAATAATAATGTAAAAAGAATCCTCAACCCTTGGATTTTCATAAATGAATCAATAAAATAAAGACAACAGACATCAGACTTGAATATTCAAACTAAATGGTGCCTCCTGTAAAATACGTTTAGTTTGTACATCTAAATAATACTTTTAGTAGATCACAAAACATTTAAAATTAAAGAATGCACACTATTCTGGTGCCCAGTGACCAGTGGGGTCCCTCAAGGCTCTGTTCTTGAGCCTATATTGTTCAACATCTTCATTAATGATGTGGACATTGACATCAGAAGCGGACTGGCCAAGTTCACCGATGACACCAAACTTTGGGGTAAAGCATCCACACCTGAGGACAGGAGAGCAATCCAGGCTGACCTCAACAAGCTCAAGAAATGGGAGGATGAGAACCTGATGGCATTTAACACCAAAAAATGCAAGGTTCTCCACCTTGGGAGGAAAAACCCATAGCATGCTTATAGGCTCGGCAGTGCTACACTGGCTAGCACTTCAGATGAAAGGGACTTGGGGGTCATGATTGACCACAAGATGAATATGAGCCTTCAATGTAATGCTGTGGCTAGTAAAGCAAGCAAAACGCTGATTTGCATCCATAGATGCTTCTCAAGTAAATCCCAGGACGTCATTCTCCCATTGTACTTGGCCTTGGTGAGGTCACAGCTGGAGTACTGCATCCAGTTTTGGGCTCCACAATTCAAAAAGGATGTGGAGAAGCTTGAGAGAGTCCAGAGGAGAGCTATGTGCATGATCAGTGTGTGGCAGAAAGCCACCTTTGTCTCTCCCCAAAGTCTCTGCTCTGTGACAATTTGATCAGGATGGGCCCAGCAGAGAGAGACATCCTTACCCTATCTCGTTAGGTAACCTGAGCTGGATACATTCCTGAGGGAGGGAGGAAACCTGCTTTCTCTGCCTATGTGACTAGTATCACATACTTGAGTGAGGGGATTCCTTCCTGGTGGGCTAGAGTCTGCCAGGCAACTAGTGATGTATTTCAAATGGGTTGGCTGACAGCCAACAGGTTTTGACCTCCATTGCACCACGTAAATGAGGTCACAAGGGTGATATAAGTTAAGGACTGCCAGGGGGAGGGGGCAGCAGCCATGAGGGAGACTCAGAGACAGAGAGGAGCTGTACCATTTGAAACTGGCCCTCTCTCTCAGAACTCATGATCAAGGAACTGTCTGCCTCCAGAGGGAATCTCCAACTGCCTCTGGATGATACTTGTGAGTAAGCTACCTGAGATTTAACTAGATATATAGCTTGCAGTAACTCAGATGCGTGATCAAAGGCTACCCCAGCCACAGGAGTTTGCTCGATGGTATTTCTCTGATATTGCTCTACCCTGTACCCTATTCTAACCCTACCCCTTGTAACCAATAAAGTTCTCCTTTGTACCTAGTGTGGGAGACTTATTGGGAGAGGGTCTAGATTATGCCTTGGGGTCCCCTTGGTTCGGCTGACTAACGGAGATCACTACTTGTGCTTCTGACTGAGGGAAGCATCCTAACTTCTGAAACTGAATCAAGTACCCTTGTGGGCTACTAGGCCTGTGTTTCCCAGAGTACGCAGAGCCAGAATTAGTCCAGAGCCCTGGGTGGTGGAAGTGGAACCCCCAGGCTAGTGGATGTGCTCCAGGAAGGGGGTCAGCCAGATGTGAGGCGCCCCCAGGGAGGCACTCGGAGCCTGGAAAGTGGTTGGGCGCAGTGAGGTGGGTGGCTCAATGCAGGAGCGCCCCCTACTGGCCCACCACACAGAGGTCAGGAAAACAGACTGTATGATGAGAGGCTGAGAGCTATGGGACTCTTCAGCCTGGAGAAGCGCAGGCTCAGGGGTGATCTGATGGCCACCGATAAGTTTATCAGGGGTGCTCATCAGGATCTGGGGGAATGTCTGTTTACCAGAGCGCCCCAAAGGATGACAAGATCGAATGGTCACAAAGTCCTCCATGACTGTTTCAGGCTGGACATAAGGAAGAACTTCCTTACTGACCAAGCCCCCAAGGTCTGGAATAGGCTGCTGCCAGAGGTGGTTCAAGCACCGACTTTGAACGTCTTCAAGAGACATTTGGATGTCTATCTTGCTGGGATCCTATGACCCCAGCTGACTTCCTGCCGTTTGGGCAGGGGGCTGGACTTGATGATCTTCTGAGGTCCCTTCAAGCCCTAATGTCTATGAATTTATGAAACTATATGCAAAATCTGTCATATTTAAATTATGTCCTAGGGAAATATTCAATATTAAATGTTTGGACATATTGCAAAATATGAGGTGCAATGCAATTCAAGTATGTATGTAATTTATGTAACTGGAATGACAATTCAAGACTAAATATGAAGGGAGGGTATGAGTGCCAATACAGATTGAAATATGGCTGCATATTGTAAGTATGCCAATTTATGTAAATCCCCAAGTGATTTCAAATTATGATTAAATGGAAAATAAGATTATTTTTTGAATGTACTGGACACCAAGCAGTATGGGAAAGGCAGGGTTTTTCAAGGATGTTAATTGCTGGAGTTGTACATTGGAAAAAAGGCATAATAGTTCATTTTGTTGGCCTGCTTGGCTATCAAAAAGGCTTAAATGTGAATTAGCAACCGTTATTGTCAACTCTGATCTTCTTAGGAAATCCTGAGGAATATCTGCAAATCTAACTGGCAGATAAAGTATGTATTGATAGTTTTCTGTTGAGTTAAATCTCTCTCTTTTTTTAACTAAAGTTCAACTATTTCCTACACACTTCTAAGCTTCATGTGCAATATAAGAATCAGGAAAGAGAACATAATGTTGTCTCACCATAGAGAAAAAATATTGGAGGTTCCAGTGCTTCTATAATATCACTTAACAAGAGGACAATGTCTATTGGGTGCATGTAGGAATGAATCCTGCACCCTTGCCCCCTAACAGCCTTACAGCATTTAGTGGGGTACTGTAGTGGCACATATTCACCTGAGATATATGATGCATCTTGATTATGGATTCCTTGCATGCTGTTCATAACCCATCCTCTGCACAGGAGAACCAGATCAGTTCTGGTAAATGCATCTGGGACACTAGGTAGCCAGAGATAAGGAGACAGAGCTGCTTCTTAATCAGCATAAAGTTCCAGTGTGTTAGATGATTCACAGGTAAGTAGTGTCTGGCAATATACTATGGACAATTCCTGGAGAAAGGAATCTTATTTTTGAAAATGCAAAATACAGAAATAGTCTCTGTATATGAAATGGCATAAAACAAGTGGTAGCTGAAGAAAGGTTTTACAGATGAGTCTCAGCCTCATCTTTTCTTGCCGGAGTTCCTAATCTGACATCACCTGCACGAAATGCATTTTAGGTTTGGTCTAATTTACCATGAGATATGTGTTATGCATTTAAATAATACGTAGTTGGTATTCTGTCTATTAAATATGTGTTAATGTCTCAAAGCTTTTTATATTTCCAGGAAATGGGAATGATGCACATCATAAATAATAAAAACTGATGGAAGCTGAATAAAATGAGTTCTATTTGTTCCAAGGACAAAGTCACTGTGTGCCTATATTTCCTCTTTAGATATTTTCAGACATTAAAACAAGTGATGCCACTATTGCATACTCTCCCATCTAAAGATTTACCCATGTAGAAAGGGTAGATTGATTCACTTTCTGGCTGTTCGTGATGCTGGAGTAATACAAAAGAACCAGAACAGGACCAGGTTATAGACCAAAGAATTGGACCCTAGCTTTCAAATGTCTTGTATACTTTGCGGCAGGCTTTGGACAAACTTCCACATAGAATCTAATCCAAATGTTTCTTAATTTTATTTAGTGTTTTAGCTTTAGCATCATGTAACAATGTTTCTCTCAAAACTGAAAAGGTGCATGGTAATGAAGTAATAGGCACAGGATGAAATTCATCAGTACAAATGAAAGGTCATGGACTTGGAGATCAATAACAAATTTCTGCTACAAGGTGAGAACTGATCAGGTGGTAATGACTAAGGAGAAGCAGCTTGATATGTTAGGTGATCACAAGAAGACTATGGGCTACCACCATGATACAGTTGTGAAAAAGGCAGAAACAGTGTGTCGTAGACTGAATTAAGAATCTGAAGCCATTCACCCTGCACAGATACACGTGCCCAAGTTGCAACAGAGTCTGTTGATCCTGGATTGGCCTTGTCCGCCATCTTTAGACCCACAGATAAGACAATCATGGAAGGCAATCAT